>NC_138771.1:257440477-258040477 GCF_965119305.1 Pelophylax lessonae | reverse complement strand
GTATACGACTGATTGTTGTCCTATGGACAGAGTCTCCCACCTCAGCTGTAGATCTCTGCAGTTCATCCAGAGTGATCATGGGCCTCTTGGCTGCATCTCTGATGAGTCTTCTCCTTGTATGAGCTGAAAGTTTAGAGGGACGGCAAGGTCTTCGTAGATTTGCAGTGGTCTGATACTCCTTCCATTTCAATATTATCGCTTACACAGTGCTCCTTGGGATGTTTAAAGCCTGGAAAATCTTTTTGTATCCAAATCCGGCATTAAACTTCTCCACAACAATAGCTCAGACCTGCCTGGTGTGTTCCTTGTTCTTCATGATGCTCTCTGCACTTTAAATGGACCTCTGAGACTATCACAGTGCAGGTGCATTTATACTGAGACTTGATTACACACAGGTGGATTCTATTTATCACCATTAGTCATTTAGGTCAACATTGGATCATTCAGAGATCCTCACTGAACTTCTAGAGCAAGTTTGCTGCACTGAAAGTAAAGGGGCTGGATAATTTTGCACGCCCAATTTTTCAGTTTTTTATTTGTTAACAAAGTTTGAAATATCCAATAAATTTCGTTCCACTTCATGATTGTGTCCCACTTGTTGTTGATACTTCGCAAAAAATTACAGTTTTATATCTTTATGTTTGAAGCCTGAAATGTGGCAAAAGGTTGCAAAGTTCAAGGGGGCCGAATACTTTTGCAAGGCACTGTAGCAGCAATGGCACAGGAACCCAAATGTAGTCCCCCATGGCGGACACGAAAGATAGCCACAAGCACACATATCTGAGGATTACTTAGATTAAGAGGTTGTTACATTACATGAAAGTACGTGTTTGTCCATAAACTATGCTATATGTTGGCTGCTGGTCCTCTTCGGGTAAGCAACACAACTCTTTCCCCCCTTTTTTCTTTATCACCAAGGTTTACTATTAGGTATTTATTAATTTATTTATGTACTTCCAGAATTAATTACATCCTATGTCCTTAGAATTTGCCTGAGGATACCTTATTATTAACAATACCAGTGCAACAACAAAAATGTTATTGCAAGCGTCCCTCATTTTATGTGTTTGGATATGTATTCTGTTTTATTCTCATTTTTTTTATCAATAAAATGTAAAAACCTTTTTATTGCATAATCTGTGCTATTTCTTGGGTGCCAAGATAGTCCATTTTTCCCATGCTGGGGGTTTGGTGGTGGTAACTCCTGGATATACCAATATTGCTATTAATAGGATGATAGCACTAATTTATCTTGTATAGTCTTAACCTTTTTGAGGCATGTACTTATTTACCCTCTCTGACAGTTCAGCCAAATTCACAATAAACTGCAGCTACAGCAAAATCTGTGCCAATTGGTTGTATTGTTCTCCCTGAATGTTGTTACTTCCTTCTATGCTCTAATTGCTTTCCTTCTCAATGTTAGATGCAAATAACTGACTCATCCATGCCATGTTGACAGAGCAAAGGCAAGATTGGCTGCAGAATAGGAAGCAGAACAGGGTGCTTTAGCAGCTGCCTATGACTTCAAGCTACTCTGCACATGAGACACAGAGGAGGAAGAGGACAATGAAGGCTTGGTTAGCTGTTTCACCATCTCCCCTTCATCTGCCTCACCCTTTGGCCTTCCGGACATTATGCTGTTAACCTCCTCCCACCCAGCCACTGCACATAAGTGGGTGCTTCCTCCTTCTGAGTGGATGTTCCTGAACATCCTTCAGAAGGATGGAGATCGTGCAGCTGCTTGCCTGCACAGCTGCACGATTCTGGTGTGTCTGTGTCCCCCAGACACAGCTCAACACCACTCGTCAGGAGGGCTCTGTGATTGGCCCTCCTCATCACATGATGGCTGTGTCCAATCACAGCCGTCTTGTAATGTAAACACAGCCATTCTAGCAGTTATCAGCTCTGTTACTCATAACACAGAGCCTGTCAGTGAGGAGAAGGAGAGCAGATATGTGCTGCCAGCTGGGGATCAGTGAGTTTACAATACTCTTACTGCTTTTTACTCACTGATCACCCTGCTAGTGTCCCCGAAACAGTAAAACCACCTGTCACACATCTGTCCCAGTAAAATAATTTGTCCCAGTAAACATCTGCCACATATGTCCATGATCATCTGCCACATCTGTCCGTGATCATCTGGCGCACAACATCTGCTATGCTTGTCTGTGATCATCTGCCACATCTGTCCCTGAACATCTGGTGCACATCTGGTACACATCATCCGCCACATCTGTCTGTGATCATCTGCCACATCTGTCCGTGATCATCTGTCACATCTGTCCATGATCATCTGGCATATCTGTCCACATCATCTGCCACCTCTGTCTGTCATTATCTGCCAAATCTGTCCCTGATCATCCGCCCCTTCTGTCCGTGATCATTTGCCAGATCTGTCGGTGATCATTTGCCAGATCTGTCCGTGATCATCTGCCACATCTGTCCGTGATCATCTGGCGCATATCATCTGCCACATTTTTCAGTAATCTGCTACATCTGTCTGTAATCATTTGCCACATCTATCTGTAATCATCTGCCACATATGTTCATAATCATCAGTCGCATCTGTCCGTAATCATCTGCCACATCTGTCTGTAATCATCTGCCACATCTGTCTGTAATCATCTGCCACATCTGTCTTTAATTATCCACATTTGTCCTAGTGAACATCTGCCACATCTGTCCAAGTGAACATGTGCCACATATGTCCCAGTGAACATCTGCCCCATGTGCCACATCTGCCCCAGTAAACATATGTCATATCTGTCCCAGTGGACATCTGCCACATCCCAGGGATCAACATCTGTCACACATCTGTCTCAGGAATCATCTGCGCACATCTGTCCACATGGCTAAAACGTTATCCAGGGCCTTCAAAAATGTGATATGAAAATGAAATGGAAATGTGTCATTTATGCTCTTAGACTGGCTGATGGTGCTTCTTGGATGTTGGGCCTCTGTATGTGGCCAGGCTGTGGAAAAGTTTCACACATGTGGTATTAATGGCCATACTCAGGACGAGTAGCACAATGTATTTTGGGGTGTAATTTTTGCTATGTACATGCTATGTGTTAGAAATATCTTATAAATTGTCAACTTTGTTTAAAAGACTCATTATGCTTTGTAGAATATGCATTGGGGTGTTTTCTTCCCAAAATGGGGTCATTTTTTGGGGTAATTCTATTGTTCTGACACTCCAGTGCTTTCCACTCCTGTGGAAAAGTCTCACACATGTGGTATTGCCATACTCAAGAGGAGTAGCAGAATATATTTTGGGGTTTATTTAAAGTTTATCTATGCCATGTGTAAGAAATACCTTGTTAATATGACAATGTTGTGCAAAAAAAATCTTCATTACCCAAAACTATTGTGGGCAAAAAATTGCAACTTTAAAAACTCACTGTGCCTCTTACTAATTACCTTGGACTGTCCTCTTTACAAAAAGGGGTAATTTGGGGAGTACTGTCCTGACATTTTAGGGCCTCAAGATTCAAGATAGGTATTCAGTACATCAGGATTGATCAATTTTCAATGATATGTAGTCTAGCTTGTAGCTCATAACTTTCACACAAACCTATTATCATACACTTATCAGGATTTTTTTTTTTACCAAAGACATGTGGAAGGATACATTCTGGCCTAAATTTATGACAAAATTAGATTTTATTGGATTTCTGTTAAAACAGAAAGTAGAAAATATTGTTTTTTTTCTCAAAATGTTGACTCTTTTTTCGCTTATATCGTAAAAAAAAACCCAGTGGTGAATAAATACCACCAAAAGAAAGCTCTATTTGTGTGAATAAAATTTGTAAAATTTAATTTGGGTACAGTGTAGCATGACTGAGTAATTGTCATTCAAAGTGGAAGAGCACAGAAAGCTGAAAATTGGTCTGGGAAGGAAGGGGTGAAAATGCCCAGTATTAAGGTGGTTAATGTGAGGCTTATTCCTTACTTTTATTAGCAGCTATAGCAAGTGCTGTATGTGGGGAATATGGTGTTTGGGTGCACTGGAAGCTGTGATGCTTTTGTGGAGGAAACTGCACAACAAAAAAAGTGTGGTGCTCTGATTCAAACAAAGGGAAGCTTTAACAACTTGGCACTGCTATTTCTGCTGCTTAAAATAAATAAATACATAAATAAAATAGAGCTGAAAGACAAAAGAGTAAAATGACTAAAAAACACCCAAACAGCAACCTTAAAACAATAAAGTCAAAATAAATATTCCACTCTCCCTAGCCACAGAAACTGCAATTCATTAAAAAAAAATAAATATATATATATATATATATATATATATAAATATACCTATATATATATATCACTGGCAGTATACAGCATTCAATATAGTGTTGTATTTAGCATTGTATAGCTGTAGTAGCACACTACACTGCAAACTCTCTCTCGCCCCAACACTGTCAGCCAGGGGAGGGCTGACAGCCTTTGGCCTGGGGGGCAAGTCCAGTCAAGTGGCCCATTGAACCACCGAATCAACTCACCATTAGTGATGTCGCGAACCTAAAATTTGCCGTTCGCGAACGGCGAACGCGAACATCGGCGAACCGGGCGAACCGCCATAGACTTTAATAGGCAGGCAAATTTTAAAACCCACAGGGACTCTTTCTGGCCACAATAGTGATGGAAAAGTTGTTTCAAGGGGACAAACACCTGGACTGTGGCATGCCGGAGGGGGATCCATGGCAAAACTCCCATGGAAAATTACTTAGTTGACGCAGAGTTGTGTTTTATTCCATAAAGGGCATAAATCACCTAACTAAATTGTTTGGAATAACGTGCTTTAAAACATCCAGTGTGTGTATACGATCAGGTATATTGTATCAATCAGGTAGTGTAAGGGTTACTCAAAATCAGATTGGAATCCTGCGAGCTACCCCCCTAATCTAGATTTTACAACTGCCGCAAACACCTCACTCCTCAGAAAGTGCTCTGTGCTATAAATACAATAAATAGTGTTGCGCAAGAGTAAAAATCTGCCTAGTTGCTATTTCAACGATATTGGTGACCAATCCAGATTGTACTGTGTATGGTGTGCTATCCAAAAATATAAAATAAAATAAAATAAACCTGTGTGATATAAATTGTTTAGTTTGGTGTGGATAGCACACCATACACAGTACAATCTGGATTAGTCACCAATATCGTTGAAATAGCAACTAGGCAGATTTTTACTCTTGCGCAACACTATTTATTATATTTATAGTGTAAGGGTTATGCCCGCTTCACAGTGACAGTCTGACCAAACTCTGACATCCAAAACTCCCCATTGTCATGGACATGCAATAAATGTCTGGTAGTTTACCTGTTCCTCCTGATCCTCCTCATTCCTCATGTCTGCATTAAGGGCCAGACTATTCCTTCTGGCTGTTTTTATCATCTCTCCTCCCTGTTTGACTCCGACTTTGGCTTGTCTCTGACTGTTCCTGTTTGGCTGTTACCCCGACCTCGGCTTACCCATCACCATTCCGTGTGTCCTGAGTGGCTGCTTCCCTTCTCTCCCTACGGAGCGTGACCTGGGGGACCCCAGGGGCCGCGACCTGGGCCCAGATGCAGCCAAGTCCATCCTCACCACTAGAGGCTATGGTGAACACCTGCTGGGTCTTAGACTCCGTGCCCTGGGGAATCTTGGGCTCATTCTCCGGTCCATCCGCAGCAGTCTGCTATCGGGTTCACTACCTTGCGCTGCGCCCCTGCCTACAACAGGGTGCAGTTGTCATCTGGCCATTGGCCAACAGTCAGTCAGTCCATTTGCACAACCGCAAACTCCCCATTTGCACAAGGCTGGATACCAAGCTAGCCATGTCCCGTTCCTTGTCCTCACTGACGTCATTGAAGGTCTCTTCCTCCACCCAGCCATGTACAACACCAAGGGTCCCCGAAAGGTGACAACAAGCCCCCTGGGACGCCTGCTGTGGTTGGTCTTCCACCTCCTCAAAGCCACCTTCCTCCTCTGACTTCTCTTCTTCAGACTCCTCTCTGCGTTGCCACAGGTGCAGCAATCGACAACGACAAGGCTGCTTCTGGTGGTGATGGGGACCACAACTCTTCCTCTTCATGCTCATCTACGGCCTGATCCAGCACTCTTCGCAGGGCACGCTCCAAAAAAAACGCATATGGGATGAGGTCGATGATGTTGCCTTGGGTTCGACCGACCAGGTTTGTCACCTCCACAAAAGGACGCATGAGCCTACAGCCATTGTGCATGAGCATTCAGTATCGCGGACAAAAAATACCCAGCTCCGCAGAGGCTGTCCTCTTTTTTTTTAATTAAAGAAAATTAATGTTTTTTCTATGAAAAATTATCACGCTGATCGCTTTTGGTCTGTTCACAATGAAGCAACGACCTTATCATCTGGGGTGTGCCAACATTGCCAACACACTCCTAGAGGTGATTGCTTCATTGTGATACGCAAGCCCCTTCACCACAACAAGGTAACGATCATGAAGGGGAATTGACACATGTATGTGCCTTTTTTTTTTGCAGCCACAGTGTAGCACCAGAGGCCAGAAGAATTAGGCATGTACACATGCATGAAAAAATAGGTATTGTTGCAGCCGCTGCTGTAGCAGCGGCCGGAAAAATTGAGGTTTTCAAGGCAGAAAGTGCACTAAAACATTGCGGCTTGAACCGTAGTTGGTGGCGGAGACGTCACGTAAGTCATCTGGCATGCAGAGATTAAATACAGCAGCGTGTGGGCCATTTTTAGCCCAAGGCATCTCATCAGGCCTTTTTTAGTCAAATGCATCGCCCACTGTCAGTCCCTTCGGGATCCATGCCTCATTCATCTTAATAAAGGTGAGGTAATCGAGACTTTTTTGACCTAGGCGACTTCTCTTCTCAGTGACAATACCTCCTGCTGCGCTGAAGGTCCTTTCTGACAGGACACTTGAAGCGGGGCAGGCCAGAAGTTCAATGGCAAATTGGGATAGCTCAGGCCACAGGTCAAGCCTGCACACCCAGTAGTCAAGGGGTTCATCGCTCCTCAGAGTGTCGATATCTGCAGTTAAGGCAAGGTAGTCTGCTACCTGTCGGTCGAGTCGTTCTCTGAGGGTGGACCCCGAAGGGCTGTGGCGATGCGTAGGACTAAAAAAGCTCTGCATGTCCTCCATCAACAAGACGTCTGTAAAGCGTCCTGTCCTTGCCGGCGTGGTTGTGGTGGTAGGAGGAGGATTACTTTCACCTCTTCCCCTGTTGGATTCCCGTTGTGCTGTGACATCACCCTTATATGCTGTGTAAAGCATACTTTTCAACTTATTTTGTAGCTGCTGCATCCTTTGCGCCTGCCGGTAATTAGGTAACATATCAGAGACTTTCTGCTTATACCGGGGGTCTAGTAGCGTGGCCACCCAGTACAGGTCGTTCTCCTTCAGCCTTTTTATACGAGGGTCCCTCAACAGGCATGACAGCATGAAAGACCCCATTTGCACAAGGTTGGATGCCGAGCTACTCATGTCCAATTCCTCGTCCTCCCTGATGTCATTGAAGGTGTGTTCTTCCCCCCAGCTACATACAACACCACGGGTACCAGATAGGTGACAACGAGCACCCTGGGATGCCTGCTGTAGTTGGTGTTCCTCCTCCTCAAAGCCACATTCCTCCTCTGACTCCTCTTCCTCAGACTTGCCGCAGGTCCAGCAAGCGATGGTAAGGCTGTTTCTGGTGGTGATGGTGACCATAACTCCTCCTCTTCCTCTTCACGCTCATCTACGGCCTGATCCAGCACTCTTCGCAGGGCACGCTCCAGGAAGAAAACATATGGGATGATGTCGCTGATGGTGCCTTCGGTGCGACTGACTAGGTTTGTCACCTCCTCAAAAGGACGCATGAGCCTACAGGCATTGGGCATGAGCGTCCAGTAATGTGGCAAAAAAATACCCAGCTCCACAAAGGCTGTCCTAGCACCCTGGTCATACAAATACTCGTTGACTGCTTTTTCTTGTTGGAGCAGGCGGTCGAACATTAGCAGTGTTGAATTCCAACGTGTCGGGCTGTCGCAAATCAAGCGCCTCACTGGCATGTTGTTTCGCTGCTGAATATCTGCAAAGTGCGCCATGGCCATGTAGGAATGCCTGAAATGGCCACACACCTTCCTGGCCTGCTTGAGGACGTCCTGTAAGCCTGGGTACTTCTGCACAAAGCGTTGTACAATCAGATTCAACACATGTGCCATGCACGGCACATGTGTCAACTTACCCAAAATTCAATGCCGCCAACAAATTGCTTCCATTGTCACACACCACTTTGCCGATCTCCAGTTGGTGCGGGGTCAGCCACTGATCCACCTGTGCGTTCAGGGCGGACAGTAGTGCTGGTCCAGTGTGACTCTCTGCTTTCAGGCAAGTCAACCCCAAGACAGCGTGACACTGTCGTATCCGGCATGTGGAATAGCCCCTGGGGAGCTGGGGGGTGCAGTTGGTGTGGAGCAAGACGCAACAGCAGAAGAGGACTCAGCCGAGGAGGTTAGCAAAGAGGATGGAGTAGGAGGAGTAGAGGAGGTGGCAGCAGGCCTGCCTGCAAGTCGTGGCGGTGTCACCAACTCCTCTGCAGCAGAGCCACGCATTCCATGCTTGGCAGCTGCCAGCAGGTTTACCCAATGCGCAGTGTAAGTGATATACCTGCCCTGACCGTGCTTTGCAGACCAGCTATCAGTACAGGTTGGGGATTGCCTTTTGTGAAAAATAATTTCGGCCGGGTACCTTCCACTGCGGTGTCCCAATAGCGACAAATTTTTTGAAGGCCTCAGACTCCACCAGCTTGTATGGTAAAAGCTGGCGGGCTAAGAGTTCCGACAAGCCAGCTGTCAGACGCCGGGCAAGGGGGTGACTCTGTGAGATTGGCTTCTTACGCTCAAACATTTCCTTGACAGACACCTGACTGTGGGCAGATGAGCAGGAACTGCTGAAGGTGAGAGGCGGAGGGGCGGGTTGTTGATAGGGGGCATGGAGGACAGCAGTGGTTGATGTGGCTGAAGATGCTGGACCAGGAGGAGGATGGTGGCTTTTAGTTTGTGTGCTGCTTTTACTCATGTGTTGATCCCATAGGCGTTTGTGACGTGAGATCATGTGCCTTCGCAAAGCAGTTGGACTTCCCACGACTCAGTTTCTTTTGGCACAGGTTACAAATGGCATCGCTGATATCAGAGGCAGACACACAAAAAAAATGCCACACTGCTGAGCTTTGCAAGGACGGCATTCTGGTGGTGGCAACAGCTTGCGTTGATTGGCGTGCTGTCTGGCTGACCCCGGGTGCCGAATCTACATGCTGTCTGACTGCGCCACTAGCTCCTTGCGATGACCTCCTCCCCCTGCTTCCAACTCGTCTCCTCCTCCTCTGTCTCCCCATCTGAACTTTCCCTCTCTTCTTCTGCTCTTCGAGCAGGCACCCAGGTGACATCCACGGACACATTGTCATCATCAGCCGCTTCACTTGACAACTCAGCAAAGGCAGCAGCAGCAGGTACAACATCATCAGCATCATCATCACAATGTACGTCCATGTGTATAATGCTGCCTGACTGAGACATATCCCCGTTAGCTACATCCTCTGGCACTAATAGTTGCGCATCACTTATTTCTTCCAACTGATGTGAAAATAACTCCTCTGACGGATCAAGTGAAGCGGCTGTGGTGCTAGTGTTGGTGGTGGTGCCGGCGGGCGAGTGGTAAATTGAGAGGTGCCCGAAGCTGAGCTGGAGGAGGATGGTGCATTAAGGTTCCGAGCGGAAGCTGTAGACGATTGGGTGTCCTGTGTAAGCCAGTCAACTATGTCCTCAGAATTTTTTGAGTTCAGGGTCTGTGGTGGCCTCTGAACACTGGGCATTATTCTAGGGCCCAAGGAAATCACAGCACCACGACGGCCCTTGCGGGGTGGCCTGCCTCTGCCTGTCATTTTTTTTTTAATGTGTTGTACTATGAGTGCAAGGTGCTGTGCCACCCTATAGGAGTGTTGGGCAGTGGGTACAGTACACTCTGTGGACCTGACAGTCACTGGCAGCCCAGGCAACTGCAATTATAAAAAAATATATATATATTTTTAATTTGCAAGCTGCTGTGCCACCGTATATATCAGTGGTGGTTGGGCAGTGGCACAGTACACTCTCTGTGGACCTGACAGTCACTGGCAGCCCAGGCAAATGCAATTATAAAAAAATATATATATTTTTAATTTGCAAGCTGCTGTGCCACTGTATATATCAGTGGTGGGTGGGCACGCAGTGGCACTGCAGTGGGCACAGTACACTCTGTGGACCTGACAGACAGTCACTGGCACCCAGGCAACTGCAATTATAAAAAAAATATATATATTTTTACTTTGCAAGCTGCTGTGCCACCGTATATATCAGTGGTGGGTGGGCAGTGGCACAGTACACTCTCTGTGGACCTGACAGTCACTGGCAGCCCAGGCAACTGCAATTATAAAAATATATATATTTTTTTAATTTGCAAGCTGCTGTGCCACCGTATATATATCAGTGGTGGGTGGGCACGCAGTGGCACTGCAGTGGGCACAGTAAACTCTGTGGACCTGACAGTCACTGGCACCCAGGCAACTGCAATTATAAAATAAATATATATATTTTTACTTTGCAAGCTGCTGTGCCACCGTATATATCAGTGGTGGGTGGGCAGTGGCACAGTACACTCTCTGTGGACCTGACAGTCACTGGCAGCCCAGGCAACTGCAATTATAAAAAAATATATATATTTTTAATTTGCAAGCTGCTGTGCCACCGTATATATATCAGTGGTGGGTGGGCACGCAGTGGCACTGCAGTGGGCACAGTACACTCTGTGGACCTGGCAGTCACTGGCACCCAGGCAGGGGAGGGCTGGCAGCCTTAGGCCTGGGGGGCAAATCCAGTCAAGTGGCCCATTGAACCATGGAATCAGCTCACCATCCGTGCCCACCTGGTTTTGGACTGACAGCTGTATACAGTGTCTGGCCCCTACATTAATCCAGCCCTGAGTTTACTACCTTTTTACTAGTTTTTACCACTTTTCAGCGTGGCCCGGGGGGCAATTGCCCCCCTACCCCCATTGCCAGTCCTCCCCTGCACCCAGGCAACTGCAATTATAAAATAAATATATATATTTTTACTTTGCAAGCTGCTGTGCCACCGTATATATCAGTGGTGGTTGGGCAGTGGCACAGTACACTCTCTGGGGACCTGACAGTCACTGGCAGCCCAGGCAACTGCAATTATAAAAAAATATATATATTTTTAATTTGCAAGCTGCTGCCTGCTGTGCCACTGTATATATCAGTGGTGGGTGGGCACACAGTGGCACTGCAGTGGACACAGTACACTCTGTGGACCTGACAGTCACTGGCACCCAGGCAACTGCAATTATAAAAAAAATATATATATTTTTACTTTGCAAGCTGCTGTGCCACCGTATATATATCAGTGGTGGGTGGGCACGCAGTGGCACTGCAGTGGGCACACTACACTCTGTGGACCTGACAGTCACTGGCAGCCCAGGCAACTGCAATAATAAAAAAATATATATATTTTTACTTTGCAAGCTGCTGTGCCACCGTATATATCAGTGGTGGGTGGGCAGTGGCACAGTACACTCTCTGTGGACCTGACAGTCACTGGAAGCCCAGGCAACTGCAATTATAAAAATATATATATTTTTTTAATTTGCAAGCTGCTGCCTGCTGTGCCACCATATATATCAGTGGTGGGTGAGCACGCAGTGGCACTGCAGTGGGCACACTACACTCTGTGGACCTGACAGTCACTGGCAGCCCAGGCAACTGCAATAATATAAAATATTTTTTTTTTCAATTTGCAACAAGATGCTGTGCCACCGTATATATATCAGTGGTGGGCAGTGCACTGCAGTGGGTACAGTGCACTCTGTGGACCTGACACAGCACTCACTGCAATTATGACAAAGGAAAAAATAAATATTTTCTAAAATGCAAGGTACTGTGCCTGTGCCACCCGAAATGAGTGTGGTGTGCACACAGTACAGTCTGTGGTGGGTCTGTGGCCTCTCACACACAGCGGGCAGGCAACTGCAGTGTACAATAGATATATATATATATATACATATATAAAAAAAAATACTCAATTACCAGCCCTAAAAAGGGCTTTTGGGGACACTAGATAGATATATATATATATATATATATATATATATATATATATATAAATACTCAATTACCAGCCCTAAAAAGGGCTTTTGGGGACACTAGATATATATATATATATATATATATATATATATATATATATATATATAAAAAATACACAAATACCAGCCCTTAGAAGGGCTTTTTGGGGTGCTGTCAGGATGCTGTCCTTACAGCAGTAGTGGACCAAGAACACTGACTAACAACTGTCCCTAGCTATTAACAGCAGCAGCAGCACTCTCCCTGCTCTCACTAACACACTGCTTCAGAATGATCTAAGATGGATGCTGCCCTTGCTTATTTATAGGAGGTGGGAGGGTGTGGGAGGGAGGTATGCTGATTGGCTGGAATGTGCCTGCTGACTGTGAAGTTCAGGGTCAAAGTTTGCCTCAATGATGTATTATAGGGGCGGAACGAACATCGCATATGTTCGCCCGCAGCGGCGAACGCGAACAAGCGATGTTCACCGGGAACTGTCCGCCGGCGAACAGTTCGGTACACCTCTACTCACCATCCATGCCCACCTGGTTTTAAATAGGATATTCATGTTATGTATACACAAATTACATTTATATCATTTTTTTTTTACACAAATAGAGTTTTCTTTTGGTGGAATTCGATCGCCACTGTTTTTTTTGTAAGATCTACATAAAAAACACCTAAAATTTTGAAATTAAAAAAATATTTTCTACTTTCTGCTAGAAAAAAAATATCCAATTAAAAATGTTTAAAAAAAATCAAATGTCTTCATGAATTTAGGCCAAAATGTATTCTGCTACATACCAAACTAGTGAAATAGCCGGCCACTCCAAAAATTCTTTTGAATCCTAAATAGCGCAAAAAAGCGCTATAAACAGAAAAAGAGTGACAATTTTGAAAACAAAAATCAAAATTGTTTAATTTCTGCTATAAAACATTCCCAATAAAAAAATGTAAAAAATAAACTTTTTCATCAATTTAGATCAGTATGTATTCTGCTACATATTTTTGGTAAAAAAAACAAAAAATAATAAGTGTATATTGATCAATTTGTGCAAATTTTTCTGTGTCTACAAACTATTGGATACATTTATGGATTATTTTTTTATTTTTTATTGTTTCACTAGTAATGGCAGCGATCAGTGCTTTTTAGTGGGACTGCGACATTGCGACGGACAAATCTGACACAAACTGACACTTTTTGGGGACCAGTGACACAAATACAGTGATCAGTGCTAAAAAATGCACTGTTACTGTATAAATGACAATGGCAGGAAAGGGGTTAACACTAGAGGTGATCAAGGGGTTAAGTTTGCTCCTAAGGAATGCTTTCTTACTGTGTGGGGGATGGATGTACTAGATTAAAAAATTGTTTACAAAGGCAGACCGCTGTTCTGTCATTCTCCTGCATGATCGCAGGTGACCTGCTGATTGGCTCATGCTGTGTCGCGCCCCCTAGAACCCATGCACAAAATCACGCACCAGTATGTGATTTTGCGCAGCCAAGCCACCCTGCCACACTATATATGCGGTGGGCGGTCTGGAAGTGGTTAAGCTGGAAGAGTGGGTCCTGTAGTCCTTCACTAGTTGGGGGATCGGGGTGTGTGACACATGCTGAGTTCTGGGGGGCTTATGCTGGGACCTGTAGTCCTTCACTTTGGGGGGGGGGGGTTACACCCCCAAAAGAAAAGGACTACAAGTCCCAGCATGAACCCAGGGCTGAGATCTAATCATGTGACCTCCTCCTCTGCTGCCAGCTTATGCTCCCATGACACAAGGGGGAGCCCTATGGGACCTCAGGGACCCAATACCTTTAACTGGACTGTATACAGCCTGTATATTGATGTCTAGCTGCTCCTGGCTCTATATACCTGTCTCATACCTGTATAATACATGTATGAGACAGGTAAGAGGCGTAAATAGAACCTTCAGGGCCCTGATGCAAGAAACCATGAAGGGCCCCCCTGATCCCGAGCCTTTTGCATCGGTCCTAGGGCCCTTTACTCTTGTCGCCAGGTCCTTTATTATGGTAAACAACAAAAGAGAAGAAAATGTGGCCAAGGAGACACCAACTCAGCCTACTCTGTATTAGAAATATAAAAAAGTTTATTATCAAAAAACCATAAATATACCCAACAATAAGGCTATATTCACATATAGGTATTTCGAATCGCGGGCAGAATTGCCGGGATTCTGCCCGCGATTCTGAACCATTGCAAGTCAAGTGACGCATGCGCGATTCCCATTACTTGCAATGGCTCCCCAAGCGTGGCGTAATTTTGCCACGATTGCTGCCTGACAAATTGTGGTAAAAATCACGCAAACATGATCGCAGGATGCATGATGCCCAAAAGAAGTACAAAAACTTGCAATGGTTCGGAATCGCGGCAATTCGGCCCGTGATCCGAAATGCCTATATGTGAACGGAGCCTAATAAATATGATCAAGATAGAAAACCACAAGTAAAAAATTGAAAATAAATTAAATACTACCCCTGGTCAGACCCAAAGTAACCCTCCCAGCTCCCTCTCAACCCCCCTATAGATACCCACCACCACAGTCCCTGCTAAACCAGCCTGCATGGAAAATACCCAGTAAAACAATACATAAATGCAATGCACTAATACCTCTGTCAGAATAGCAACTGGGGCAACTATATATAAGTTCCAATTGAGGCAGGGTCCACGTATGCTGCGGCTTACAGCAGGGGGTCCTGTGCATCTCCGTTCACCAAGTCAGATCTGAATTTCTGCCTGAATTGGCACCTGATTAGAAGCCAAAGACGCACAGGACCCTTCTATATGTGGAACGCTGTCACCCTGGAGGTGTGTGAATCAGCTCCATTGAGAGCCGGTCACACTCCTAGCATGCGAATAGGATGGGGGAAACCCCGCATCCAATTTGAATAAGTGTGAACCCAAGATAAAAGGTGGGGGATACTGCGCTTCTGGGACGTGAATAGCTAGTCTTCTAAAAATATAATCAAATTAAAGTGTATAAAAATGTGAATTAAATAGTATACATATATTAGAATGTGTTCCAAATGGTGAAATATTAAAAAAAAATCTTGATTCAATCACGTGTGTTCATGTAATTAATTAAATAAATAAATAAATCAAGGTACTATAGATGTATACAATCATCAAACATAAAGTGAATAAAATGTGATCTATAGTAAAAACAATGATCCTAGAATATACAACACCACTTAAAATGCCATAAATTCATTCAGTGACAGGTAAAAGTGCTCAGTGCGTGAACAAGTGCATAAATTCATTCAATAAATAAATAAAGTGTCCTGAGTGCTCCAAAAAATCAGGAAAATCAGGCAAATAGTCCAAAAGTGTATCCAGGTGGGGAAGTCTCAAAGGTAATGACCCTTCACCTAACACCGTGCTTAGATAGTGGGGTGCTTCTATACCCCTCTGTGTGTACTAGTCGCTCACCTCAAGGTCTGAAAACATAAGCCTTATCAGAAATCCAGGGGGCTCCTTTTCACTCCTGCTCTGCTAACCAGTGGGTCCTGTTGTATGGGCTGCCTAGGATGGAACAGCTTCCTATCCTTCTCCAAGTCCCCAGCGAATCTCAAATCAGAAAGGCTCAAGATAGTGCAATATTGTCATGCATAAAAAGGTTTTTATTTCCATAAAGATTAAAAACACTCACATTAGCCAGTAAAACAATGCGCAAGATAGAAGACTCGAGTGAGATCGCGGTCCTCACTTCCGCGTGTGTGCGTCACTTCCGGTCTAGCGTCCCTACGCGTTACGCCACTTCCGCATCACGTGGCTTCTTCAGGGGATTCAAGTGTGAACCCAGTCTAAAAATATAAGTGGACTAAAAGTCAGTGTGGTGTAAAAATGGTATGCCAAAGAGTTATCCTCTGGTGGATGGACCGCTATTCACATCTCTATGGCCAATCTGTAATATATTGCAAATTCAAATTGTGATAAATGTCCAAAAAAGTGGTGTTAGGCTACATGTAGTTGGTCCAGTCCACCAAGAACTTTTATTGTGGCTATGAATATCTTGAAATAGCCAGAGAGTCAATGTAGGGTATGGGGGATTGAGCTGGATGGATGGCTCAGCTGCACTCTGTGAGTGATATGCAGCAGGTAAGCTTACAGTGTGTAGACAGGGCTAAGAAAATATCTCAACTGCCTTTTTGGGTGTGTGTGTGGCTGAAAGGCTCACTGTATGAAAGGCTCACTGTATGAAAGGCTCACTGTAAGTAACCGAAGCTGGATGGATGGATGGATGGATGGCTGGACTGAAATTCTTCTGTAAACAATGACCAGAAGACTCACCCGATCTTCACCCCTCCTGGGGACTTGTTGCTTATAATAAGATGTAACCTGATACAGCTGATCTACTGATGGAATGGGGAGCCCACCAGGACAGGATGAGCTCACTGCAGATCAGTGTTTGCTGCTAGACAGGAAGCCGACACACAAACGGAGTCAGTTCTGCAGATGCCAACCTGTGTGGATCCCTCCATGTTTTCACCCCTACCAGGGATATTACTGGACCATCCAAAGTGCTGCTTGAGATTCTCCTAGATGCCAGGTCGCCTGTGTGAAGTAGCGGATCCCCGTGGCATGCAAGCTGTTAGAACTCTAGAAACACTCCTGCAGTAAGTTCCTGTAGCTCTGTAGAGTGCGGGGCTGCCTGTGTGAAGTCTTCATGTGGTCTTACCCTGGTAGTTCCGCCACTGAGACAGGTATATTGTGCCAGGAACAGCTAGACATCAATATACATGTATACAGTGCCAGGGGGTAGCAGATTACAGGGAAATATGCTCCACATGTCCACCCATGACCTTTTTTTTTTTGGGCACTCACCGCTCTTCTCCGAGTCCCGACCACCTCACAGACACCACAGCAGGTTGACTCTGGAGACTGGAGAGGTGCTTCTGTGCTTTGGATGGTGGATCTGCTGCTGCACCTGCGGAGTGTCTTGTCTTCAAATCTGGATTGCAGTTTACCAGGCCAGGCCCTCTCTTCTGCATCGGCCCCACGTTGGAAGATGGATGGAGGGAGGAGCCGGAGGTGGGTGGGGAGGCTGGGGCCAGTAATTGGCGCGGAGGACGAGGAAGATCCTCCTCCGCTGACTGCTTTGCATGATGGGTCCTCTCTGCTCTCTCCACTCGGCCTCGCTTTCATCCAATGCTCTGGACACTGTGACGTCACTGGTTGCTAGATGCTAAGCGGCTGGTGATCTAGCAACCAGTTCTCCAGGGCAGTCGCCGACCGCGGCCAGTCAGTGACAGTGAGTGACTCCATCAATGCAATGCATACTGACTGACCCCTTAATGAAGAAACTGAGCGGCCTTTTCTGGGGGGATCAGATCAGCCGGGGGGGAAATTGCCACCCTGCCACCCTGCCCCCCGGCCCAGCCCGCCACTGCTGTCAGCTGTCTAACACACTAAATTCCCATACACCAACATAGGGCTGCTGCGCCAAATGGCTGAACAGCTGAAGTTTGATCCATACTTAGGTTTAGACAGAACTCTCTGCTCATCCCTAATACCTGGAGGGATCTTAGAGTTGCCTAGGAAGGGAGTCACAGTGCCCACGTGAAACTTAGTTATTGATATTAGACTAACATTTTTCACTTTTTCAAAACATCTCAAAGTAAGAAATTGCCTTTCACCATATTAAATTTAAAAATAACCATGTAATATCAATGAACACACATACTGAGAATTATACAAACAAGAAGTGAAGAAATGTGATGATCATAGCAAGTTGCTGACGATTAAGATACTTAGCTTGTTTTTATTAAATTGTGCATGCCATTTATTAGCTAAACATCACATTTATCAATTAAAGCATGAAGAGAATGAGCAGCTAAGGCATGCACTAGCAGTTTTTACTATAGTAGTATGTATTTTTGTGTTTTTCACAGGCCATATAACTACAATTTATCCTCAGGGTGAAAGTTGTTAAATTTACTGAATCAAGTTAAAATTGTCTAGTATGCAAAAAGAAAGTGGTTAAGAATTTGAGAAAATCAGCATTGTTGTTTTATGATGATGAAGAGTTCCAGTTTTCAAAATAGAGAAAATAGCTGATTTAATTGCACTGTTTCCTTTCCATGTCAGATCATTTAATTTATTTAAATCACTGAATACTATAGAGTGCATCAGAGAAATAATACTCTAAAGATTATAATCTGGTCAACAACATCAGTTTCATTAGAACGCAACTTGCACTAGCTTTTATGGTATCACATTTTTGTAGGGTCAGATTTGAAAATGATGACTTGAGTACATTTTAATGTGCTTTGAAAGCTAAATAAAACAGGATACAACATAAAGCATCATATAATAAAACAGAAAAAGCATTCAAATGGAATATAATATAGAATTCCATGAACAAAGATGATAGTTGTATTCTTCTATGTGCAGACAAAAAAAAAACTGTCTTTCTATTCCATTAAGTTGTCTCAGTACCAAATGTCACCATGGATGTACAGACCACTTGCATAAAATGTTGTAAGAATATATTTTCATACACAGAGCAAAAATAGTAGTGACAGATGTCTGAATAGATTAAGGGCTGGTTCACAGTTGCCCACACAAGAACTGTGCATTCCTGTGCAATTCACATTTGTGTGCACCAAAAGTAGCGCATGCACTACTTTTATAAACACACTGCAACCCGAATTGCATGGTACTTTTGTAAACACACTGAGTTTGTGACCTGTGTTTGGGATGTCATTAACTTACTATAGAGAGATCACATGGTTTGGGAAAAGTGCACAGAACACGGGTTTCCCACACTCCGTTCTGGTTCCGTTCTGGTGTGAACCGGCTCTAAAGCTGCACTGAAAAATAAATCAGGGACTAAAATGTATCTAAAAAATTCTATTTACCTGGCTGTTTACCATCCTGCTATAATACTCTATGAATTCCTGAAAAACAACCCCACACCATAATCCCCCCTCCACCAAATGATTTGGATCAATGAACAAAGTAAGGTCCATAAAAACATGGATGAGTGAGTTTGGGGTGGAAGAACTTGACTGAACTGCACAGAGTCCTGACCTCAACCCAGCAGAAAACCTTTGGGATGAATTAGAGTGGAGACTGTGAGCCAGGCCTTCTCGTCCACATCAGTGCCTGACCTCACAAATACCCTTCTGGAAGAATGATCAAGCATTCCCATAGACACACTCCTAAACCTTGAGGACAGCCTTCCCAGAAGAGTTGAAGCTGTTATAGCTGCAAAGGGTGGGCCAACTCAATATTGAACCCTATGAACTAAAACCTGGGATGCCAATAAAGTTCATGTGTGTGTAAAAGCAGGTGTCCCAATACTTTTGGTAATATAGTGTATATACCACAGTTTGTGGACTTTATAACTTTTCTATAGACTATTGTAAATAATAAACACTAAATATGGTTATTTTTACCAAAGAAAGGTAGAAGTATACATTTTGTTCTACATTTATAAAGAAAGATTATTTATTTGCAAAATTGTATCCCATAAATAACGAGAAAAACACTTTCTGAGTGCGTAATTGTCATTCAAAGTGTGACAGTGCTGAAAGCTGAAAATTGCCCTGGGCAGGCAGGGGGTGAAAATGTCTGCTATTGAAGTGGTTAAATGGCCAGATTTTATACTTTTACTGCTAAGATGAATTCCTCTGAGCGGGTGTAATATTCATGTTTTTAATACATGTGGTGTATATTGCTATGATGATTTCAATATGTCAGGGCCATTTATAGCCTGCGTTTACTTATTTTTTTCTAACTAAATTGTTTAGGATGAAAATAAAGATGATTTTTTAATCTAGATCTTGCTTTGTATGTATGAGACAGTATGCACCCTTAAAGTCCTCTATTCATTACAAACCAAGGTTTATCCTGGATTTACAGTAGTTGTATACATGTAAAACTGGGATGTGGTGGTCAATACTGAATCCTGCCTCTGATGTCTGATGTTGTTTGTATACAGAATGTAAAAGTCTAAATCCCTAATCATATGATGGGTTTATGGCTTTTTTACCACTTTTCTCCAATTACAAAAATATAACAGATACGTGATTTAACAAAATGTAGGCCATATAGTACACCAAAAGAAAAAAGTGACTGGAACACTTGTCAAATTTCACAAATAAGTCTAGGGTTCCCCCTAAATCCATACTAGGTGATTATCCGAGCATGTAGTCTGGCAGGTCAGGAAAGGGAGCGAGCGCCCACCCTTCTGAACCATACCAGCCCCCATGCCCTCAACATGGGGGGGGTGCTTTGGGGCAGGGGGGGCTCTACACCCACTCAAAGCACTTAGAAACATAGAAACATAGAATGTGTCGGCAGATAAGAACCATTTGGCCCATCTAGTCTGCCCAATATATCTGAATCCTATGAATAGTCCCTGGCCCTATCTTATATGAAGGATAGCCTTATGCCTATCCCATGCATGCTTAAACTCCTTCACTGTATTTGCAGCTACCACTTCTGCAGGAAGGTTATTCCATGCATCCACTACTCTCTCAGTAAAGTAATACTTCCTCATATTACTTTTAAACCTTTGCCCCTCTAATTTAAAACTGTGTCCTCTTGTGGTAGTTTTTCTTCTTTTAAATATGCTCTCCTCCTTTACCGAGTTGATTCCCTTTATGTATTTAAAAGTTTCTATCATATCCCCTCTGTCTCTTCTTTCTTCCAAGCTATACATGTTAAGGTCCTTTAACCTTTCCTGGTAAGTTTTGTCCTGCAATCCATGTACTAGTTTAGTAGCTCTTCTCTGAACTCTCTCTAGAGTATCTATATCCTTCTGGAGATATGGCCTCCAGTACTGCGCACAATACTCCAAGTGAGGTCTCACCAGTGTTCTGTACAGCGGCATAAGCACTTCTCTCTTTCTACTGCTTATACCTCTCCCTATACATCCAAGCATTCTGCTGGCATTTCGTGCTGCTCTATTACATTGTCTTCCCACCTTTAAGTCTTCTGAAATAATTACTCCTAAATCCCTTTCCTCAGATACTGAGGTCAGGACTGTGTCAAATATTCTATATTCTGCCCTTGGGTTTTTACGTCCCAGGTGCATTATCTTGCACTTATCCACATTAAATTTCAGTTGCCAGAGTTCTGACCATTCTTCTAGTTTTCCTAAATCCTTTTCCATTTGGCGTTTCCCTCCAGGAACATCAACCCTGTTACATATCTTTGTGTCATCAGCAAAAAGACAAACCTTACCATCGAGGCCTTTTGCAATATCACTTATGAAGATATTAAACAAAATTGGTCCCAGTACAGATCCCTGAGGTACCCCACTGGTAACATGACCTTGTTCTGAATGTTCTCCATTGACTACAACCCTCTGTTGTCTGTCACTCAGCCACTGCCTAATCCACTCAACAATATGGGAGTCCATGCTCAATGACTGCAGTTTATTGATAAGTCTTCTATGTGGGACAGTGTCAAAAGCCTTACTAAAATCTAGATATGCAATGTCTACTGCACCTCCACCATCTATTATTTTAGTCACCCAGTCAAAAAAATCTATAAGATTTGTTTGACATGATCTCCCTGAAGTAAACCCATGTTGTTTTTCATCTTGCAATCCATGGGATTTAAGATGTTCCACAATCCTATCCTTTAATAGGGTTTCCATTAATTTGCCTACTATTGATGTCAGACTCACTGGTCTATAGTTGCTCGATTCCTCCCTACTACCTTTCTTGTGAATGGGCACGACATTTGCCAATTTCCAATCTTCCGGGACGACTCCTGTTACTAATGATTGGTTAAATAAATCTGTTAATGGTTTTGCCAGCTCACCACTAAGCTCTTTTAATAATTTTGGGTGTATCTCATCAGGACCCTGTGACTTATTTGTCTTCACTTTAGACAGCAATCTTAGAACGTCTTCCTCTGTAAAGACACATGCATCAAACGATTCATTAGTCATCCTTTCAAGTGGAGGTCCTTCTCCTTCTTTTTCTTCTGTAAAAACTGAACAGAAGTATTCATTAAGGCAGTCGGCTAGCCCTTTATTCTCTTCTACATACCTTCCGTCCTTTGTTTTTAATTTAGTTATTCCTTGTTTTAATTTCCTTTTTTCATTTATATATCTGAAGAATGTCTTATTCCCCTTTTTCATAGACTGAGCTAGTTTTTCTTCTGCCTGCGCTTTAGAAGTTCTTATAACTTGCTTGGCCTCTTTCTGCCTAATCTTGTAGATTTCCTTATCTTCATTGCTCTGGGTTTTTTTATAATTACAAAATGCTAGCTTTTTATTTTTAATGATTTGAGCCACTTCTGCTGAGTACCACAGTGGTCTCTTCCTTTTTTTGCTTTTACTGACAAGTCTAATGCAATTTTCTATTGCCTTCAATAATGCACCTTTTAAGTAGTCCCATTTCTCCTGGACTCCATGTAATCCGTACCAGTCTGATAAGGACTCATTTATGACTAATTTCATTTTTGAAAAGTCTGTTTTTCTAAAATCTAAAACTTTTGTTTTTGTGTGGTGTGACTCTTTCACAGTTCTTATATTAAACCACACTGACTGGTGATCACTGGATCCCAAGGTTTCGCCTACAATGACATCATATACCGAATCCCCATTTGTGAATACCAGATCCAAAATGGCCTCCCTCCGGGTTGGCTCCTCAACCACTTGTTGCAGAGACAACCCCAGTAGGGAGTTTAGAATATCTGTACTCCTGGTAGAACTTGCTATTTTGGTTTTCCAGTTTATATCTGGAAGATTGAAATCTCCCATAATGATAACTTCTCCTTTCATTGTCATTTTAGCTATTTCTTCAACTAGTAGATCATCTAGTTCTTTGACTTGACAAGGTGGTCTATATATCACACCTACACGAGTTACTGCATGATTAGCAAACTGCAACGTAACACAAACTGACTCTATGTTGGCTTCACCAACTTGTATTAGGTTAGATTTAATGCTATCTTTCACATACAGGGCCACTCCTCCTCCTTTCTTGCCTTCTCTGTCTCTTCTGTATAAAGAGTACCCTGGTATGGTTATGTCCCAGTCATTTCTTTCATTAAACCATGTCTCCATAACAGCCACTAAATCTACATTCTCAGATGCCATAATTGACCCAAGTTCATTGATTTTTTTACCTAAACTGCGAGCATTTGTAGACAGGACTCTGAGCTTATCATTTCTTAACCTCTGTGCTTCTGAACTGTTCTGGCATTGTTTCGGGGGGCAATTGGACTCTTGTAATTCCACTCTTTTGCCCCCCCTTCCTAGTTTAAATACTCTTTCGCAAATTCTTGGAGTTGTTCACTAAGTACATTTGTTCCTTTGAGAGAAAGATGCAAACCATCTTTTTTGTACAGTTCCTTTCTATTCCAAGTAGAGCTATCATGAGAAACAAAGCCAAATCCTTGCTCTTGACACCATTTACTAAGCCATATGTTGAACTTCTTTATGCGCCTCTGCCTATCATTCTGAACATTATGCACAGGCAGAACTTCAGAAAATGAAATGGTGGATGCAAAATCCTGTACATCATTTCCAAGTGTGATAAAAGATTTTTTCACCTCTGACACTTCATTGCTTAACAATATTAATAATACGTCTTCTATCTCGTCTAGCAGTAGCACCAGGGAGACATCTCACAAAACTATTTTCTTTAAGCTCCACACTTCTTATGATTGAATCACAGAGCAACAGCTGCTTCCTTTGAGACTTCACTTTATCTTTTTTGTCCTTGGCTGCAGTCTTGCATACATTAGACATAGGAGTCGATGGTTTCTCACCCTCTGTGCTTGAGTCCATATCCATGTTGTCCTTACATTCTGAGAGTGCTGCAAATGAATTTTGGAGAACCACCGACTGTGGGACATGTCTTCTATCCACCACTCTAAGTCTTCCTGAACCTACAGTAACCCATCTGCCATTTCTGGGGGTCCTCTGTGGCAGTGGCATTGCAGCAGTCCCAGCTGGAGTTTGTTTAACAGATAATTTAAATATCTCTGATTTCAAAAATGCAATTTCCTGCTGCAGTAAGGAGAATTGTCTACAGATCTGACAGCATCCGAATCTCCAAAGAGTGGAACATGAAATAAATGCAAAACAATTCCTGCACTGAACCAAGTCTGCCATTTTAAAGAGGAGATAAAAAAAATAAGAAAATTTGTAAATTTAAGTCAAACAAATCTTACCTTTTTTTTTTCTTTTTTCCACCTTCCAGCCTACCTCCTGACTATCTCCTGCAATATCTCATTCACTGTACTTAAAATGTTGTACTTGAATGGAGTACTTGCAGCTAATAAATTAGACCAGCTAATGAGTATTTCTCTATATATACTCACTCCTTCACAGCTCCTCCCCCAGCAACAATTGTAACACCTTAATGGGCTATTCTCATTAGCAAATGCACAATAGCAGACACCTGACCAAATTCCTTTCCTCTTCTCAAGCAATGGTCAGCAAAAAGAAACACAGATGAGTTGGTTGCAAACTCCAAGCCAATCTCTTTCAGTATCTCTTCAGTCTCCTGCAATATCTCATTCACTGTACTTAAAATGTTGTACTTGCAATGGAATACTTGCAGCTAATAAATTTTTTTGTCCCCATTTTGATGGGGTTAAGGGCCTCTTCCCCACAGCCCTGGGCTGTGGTTGTAGGGGTCTACAGGCAGGGGACTTATCAAGATCTGGAAGTCTCTTTTAACAGGGGGACCCCCAGATCCTAGCCCCCCCATATAAATGAGTATGGGGTGCATAGTAACCCTACCCATTCACCAAGAAAGTGTAAAAGTGAATAAAGACTGGAGCCAGTTTTTGACAATTCCTTTATTTAAAAAAATATAGTAACAATGTCCCCTGATGTAGATTCAGCATCAATCACACTGCCTGCTATCTGGCCAACCCCCCAAAAAAATCTTAGTTCACCACGAATGCTCCTGCAAACTGCCTGACCCGTCATCAGACATTTCTTAAATAGCTATGGGGCTGGCCACAGGGTGAAATGACCTGGTGGCAATGCCCCCTGTGATGTCATTGACCCGGTGCATGCTGGGCCTGGTATAGGGTCTGGTAGGGATAAGGGTCTGGTATGGATTTTGGGGGGAACCCATGCCATTTAAAAAAAAAGTGAAAGTGTTAGCAATGAGCAGTGCGGTTTGTACCAACAATGCCTCCACCACCTTCTTACTGCTGGCATCCAGCTTCTTTAAAAATGTAACATCAAAACAGCATCACAGATGTCAATATAATATATTTTTTTAAATACACTCACTTTATTGCAAAAAAATACTCAGCAATTCAAGACATAGCTGGGTGTAGTAAGATCTCCGCATTGGTGTTCTATCACATACTTACCCCTACCTGTCAGATCATGAAGTGTTTGGAACGCATAGGGGGATGGAACGCATCGCGCATGCGTAGTGAGTGGTTTTTGGTCCGAACGTCACTTCCATTGCACAATCTGATAGAACACAGGAATTTCTTTTTTTTTTACATTCAGCTGTCAGCAGGGAATCCCGCTGACAGCTGATGACTCATTGGTTGCTATGGACGCGGCAGCCGGCTTCCATGCCCGCTCCTTAGCAACTGGCTATATACAGTGTTTTTAAAGGGGAAAAAAAGCATTAAAGAAAGCATCAGAAATGCAACACTTGGTGCGACTCCTTTTCATAACCTGTCTGGTAGGTGCCCTAAAAGTACCTGTGAAGTGGCACATTTGTGTAATGTATAAAATATGCTACGGCAACAGTAATATTTACAAACAAAAAAAAAGCACTGTTTAAATGCTCTTAAATGAAAGCAGTCTGCAAGCTTGTTTTTCTTTGTACAAAATAGCAGAAAGCAAACCCAAGGTTTTAACAGATCTGTAAGGGTCTTTTGGAAACCTTCAGGGGGTCCTCATGCCATTTTTAACAAAAAAAAAAGCCAGAGATGAAATGTCATTTAGCAGCAATGTAAGCATGTTTTTTTGTTTTCTTTATAAATATCACTTTGGTTGTAGTACATCCTATAGCAAGAATGACAAAAAAAGGGCATGGACATGAATGAGGCGAAGCTTCACTTGGCAAAGAATACACTATCACAGGCAAGGAAAATAAAAAACAACATTTTTGCTTGCGCATGTTTGGATAATAGAAGTCAGCAGAGATTCCCTTATTTACTAAGCTCTGGAGAAAATTACCTTGCAGAGTGCAACTTCACTTGCAAAGTGCACAGTCCATTTGCCTTTAGTAAATCTACCCCGATGTGTATGGTATGTAAAATGACAACAAATTTCAGAAATTTTTGAAAAAAATGATTCATAAATTGTATGATTCCCCATATAATAGAAAATCTACAGGCATGTATACAGATGAAGAAAAACATTTTCAATTAACCAGTTTGCAGAGGCGGCTCTAGGCTCTGTGAGACCTAAGGCAAAACTTGGACATGAGGCCCCACTCACGCCCGTAATGGGAAAAATAATTCAAGCAATAAAAATTAACTGTATAAATTGCATATATTAATAGACTTAACCTTTGTACTATGAATTCACAGTTTCTAGAATTTTCTCGAACCAATTCTTCTTTAATCAAAGATCATTAAACATCGGGTATGCATGTTTGTATATATATATATATATATATATATATATATGTCTGCTCTTACATCACAGTCCCCAGCATTTCCCTATAGGTCATGATTCCCTGAGTCCCTCCTTACATCAGAGTTCAGTGTCCCCCTTACATAAGAGTTCTCCTTTAAATCAGATTCTCCCCAGCATCTCCTCCTTACATCAGAGTCCACAGAATTCCTCTTTACATTAGAGTCCCCCTCTTAAATCAAATTTCACAGAGCCCCCTTTACATCAGAGTTTCTAGAGTTTACCCCTTACACTGTAAGAGGGAACACTGAAGACTCTGATGTAAGAGGAGTTCTGGGAACCCTGATTTAGGGGGAATGTTGGGGACTCTGAAGTAAGGGGAGTTCTGGGAACCCTGATTTAGGGGGAATGTTGGGGACTCTGAAGTAAGGGGAGTTCTGGGAACCCTGATTTAAGGGGGAATGCTGGAGACTCTGATGTAAGGAGAGTTCTGGGAACCCTGATATGAGGGGGGAAGCTGAGGACTCTGGCGTATAAGAGAACTCTGTGGTCACCAAAGCTCCCCCTTGCATCAGAGTTTCCAGAGTCCCCCTTACACTTCCCTTCCTCAATCCGCCACAGTCTAGGGCACGACAAGTCCCACTGCAGAAGGCTGCCATACCTGAGTCCCCACAGAGGGCACTGTAAATTCCAGTATAGTGCACTGCCATTCCTCCCTGCTATGCTTGGACTTGTACTGCTCTCTGTAGGGGACTGAGGAACTACTGCCTGCTATGCTAAGACTTGTAGTGCACTCTGTGGGGACTAAGGCATGGCAGCCTGATATTCTGGAACATCTAAAGGACCACTCCAACCAAAACTACCAATAATGTACAGAGTCCATATGTTATGTAATGTCACAGCCCCGCTACCCCTCACCTTCCACCTCGGGTGCTGTCATTGTGTAGGGCTAAGGGCTCCAGCTCCACCATGTTTGGCTTTGATGTCAGATATGCAGGACTGGCACAGCTCCACTCTCTTCCCTGGCAACTGACTCTGGCATCATGGGGGGCCTCTCCTCCTCCCCCAGCCACCCAGGGGCCATCTCCTTCTCCCCCAGCCACCCAGGGGCCATCTCCTTCTCCCCCAGTGGCTCTCTACTTCTCCCCCAGCCACCCAGGGGCCCTCTCCTTCTCCCCCAACCACCCAAGGGCCCTCTCCTTCTCCCCCAGCCACCCAGGGGCCCTCTCCTTCTCCTACAGCCATCCAGGGGCCATCTCCTTCTCCCGCAGCCAACCAGGTACCCTCTCCTTTTCCTTCAGCCACCCAGGGGCCCTCTCCTCTTCCCCTAGCCACCCAGGCGCCCTCTCCTTTTCCCCTAGCCACCCAGGGGCCCTCTTCTTTTCCCCATAGCCACCCAGGGGCCCTCTTCTTTTCCCCATAGCCACCCAAGGACCCTCTCCTTCTCTTCCAGCCACCCTCTCCTCCCCCAGCCACCCAGGGCCTTCTTATTCTTCTCCTCCTCCACCAACCATTCTAAGACTCTTCCAACTTCCCTGGGGCTACTCACCCCCTTTGCGTAGTAGACACCACAAATCTATGACCAGCTTGCAGAGTGACAAGTCGGGCCTGGTTACCTCTATGTTCCCGAGCCAGGGCAGAGCTCTCCTCCCAGAGCAACAACCGATGATAGCAGAGTGAGCTGACCCGGCAGTCACTTCCTACTGATGCAGGTACACACCCACCGATTCCTCCATATCTTAGGGGGTATGTGATCAGACGGCCAATCCCCAGGCAGGGAAGGCGGGGTAAGTGTCAGCGGACAACAGACACCTGGCAGCTGCAGTAAAGGGACTGCAGCACACTGCTGCAACTTTTATATCCGAGGATTTAAAGCAATTGTTTACTTGGGAGATTTCCCTGACTGCGCCCTTCTAAATGTTGTTGCTCCGCCACTGGCCGTGAGGCCCCTGTAGGTGCGAGGCCTTAGGCGACCGCCTAATTTGCCTAATTAGAGAGCCGCCTATGCCAGTTTGCCTGAAATACAAAATAATTAATTCATCACTAACTGAGTCTAAATATTTAATGAAAATTAGCCGGTGTTATTTTACATAATTTTAAACTAGAGCCCATGTGTGTTACTTAAAACTGAACTCCAGGCATTCGAATAAACATAACGCAATATATTTCCCAGCATATCTACCAAATAGCCAGCCCAAAAAAAAAATAAAACATATTACACAGTCTTACATTTTGAGTTCAAAAGGAGCTTTAGTTGGACATCATTTGAAAATATATATGGAGGCCACACTAACTTGTCAAGGCCACTCTGAAAAGTGTGATCCTAAATCTAGTATAAAAGAGCCTCCATGTCAGAACATACTCTTCATAACAATGGACAGTTTAAAGACACGTATGCCTGGAGGCAGCCAGAAGCCACACACCAGAAGCCCAGCAAAGCACAATGGTAGCTAAAGGTGTCCAATGTGTCTCTGCACCAATTCCAGCAAGCTAAACAAAATGGCAATGGCCCCAACTTCCAACTAGAATTTAGAGTAAGTTGCACATGGAAGGGCACACAACAAATAAAACAAAATGTATTTCACAGCACAGATACCATTTGGCCAGCACAAAAACAAAGTTGCACTGCCTCTTTAGGGCCCCTATGCATAGTGTGAGCCTAATTCTAGTCTATGTGAGCCTCCATGTTGGGACATATACTGTATAGCAATGGATAAATTAAAGGTAGGTATGCTTGAAGGCAACCAATTCCTCCTTAAACATACTCTTGCCTCCCACAACACTATATTTCTAAACAGTTCTTGTACACTGATCAAAAAGATTAAAGGAACACTTTTTAATCAGAGTATATATTCAAGTCAATAAAATTCCTGAGATATTGATCTGGTCATTTAAGAAGCAGAGGGGGTTGTTAGTCAGTTTCAGCTGCTTTAGTTTTAATGAAATTAACAACAGGTGCACTAGATGGGCAACAATGAGATGACCTCCAAAACAGGAATGGTTTTACAGGTCGAGGCCACTGACATTTTTTTCCTCTACTCATCTTTTCTGACTGTTTGTCACTAGCTTTGCATTTGGCTAGGATCAGTGTCACTACTGGTAGCATGAGGCGATACCTGGACCCTATAGAGGTTGCACAGATAGCCCAAATCCTACAGGATAGCACATCAATACATGCTATTGACAAAAGGTTTGCTGTGTCTCCCAGCACAGTCTCAAGAATATAGAGGAGATTCCAAGAAACAGGCAGATACTCTAGGAGAGCTGGACAGGGCCGTTGAAGGTCCTTAACCCATCAGCAGGACCAGTATCTGCTCCTTTTTGCAAGGAGGAACAGGATGAGCACTGCCAGAGCCTTACAAAATGACCTCCAGCAGGCCACTGGTGTGAATGTCTCTGACCAAACAATCAGAAACAGACTTCATGAGGTTGGCCTGAGGGCCCAACGTCCTCTAGTGGGTCACAGTAGTGCAAAACAAATTTGACTCCTGTTATCCATTGGAGAAGTACAGCCAAACAAGCTTTGGCTATACTTCTCCTTTAAAGAATTTATGATAAATGAGTAATTTTGAAACATTACGTTTTTGACAATTAAATCATTAACAAGGATACACAGGGTACAATTTCAAGGAAGCACAATAAGAGCTCCCAATATCTTTGATTAGTTCCAAATGACACTTCATTACAAAATAGTTGAAGTGCTTCAACAGCATAAAGTTGTTATATGGATGCATATAAGTTAGTGCCAGGTAGTGAACCCACAGTACATAATGCCAAGTATTTCAACATAGTGACCTCTACTGTGCACTGTTTTTAACAAGATTGACTTAACAGGAAAGATGTAATGGGGGTTAGGGTATGGAAGAAAAGTATAAAGGTATAGGGGAGGGGAGAATGTTAGCCACTTGCAATTGCCATTGTATTTAAGTGGCAGGATGGCTCACTTCCTGAGGGTGAGAGGGCATGTTAAAACATCCTCCTACTGGCATTCTCTTGTGAGCTGTCTAGTGTGCACAGCGGCATTCCCTGTGATTATTGTGTCCTTCAGACACAAAAGATTAGCGGGATAGAGAACCAAATAAATTGGCCCTGCACTATGTGATCAATATGAACATTGATCACAGCTATCACATATTTTTAAAAAAGAGGCCCTAATTGCCTTGTGAGAGGAAACAGGGTGTTTCTAGCAGGTTTTTTTTTTTTACTTAGTACAGTGTCACTATGGTGACACTGTGCTGGGGTGACTCGTGATCAGGGACCCTGCCTGGCTGCCCTGATGACATTGTATACCAGTACAGCCCCAGTGTCACCTGACCAGTGTAAACCTGAAATAGTGTTCCTGATCATTGACACACCAGTCCCAGTGTCACCAGACAAGTGTAAGCCAGTGACAGTGTTCCTGATTATCACCACACCAGTCCCAGTGTCACTAGACCACTGTAAAGCCTAGTATATATGAGCTGAATGTCAAGCGACATCATAGTTACATAGTTACATGCATAGTTACAGGTTGACAAAAGACACAAGTCCTTCTAGTTCAACCAATAGAAGAGAAAAAAAAAAGTTATACAATCTCATATGCACAATCTTATACCCACATTTGACCCAGAGGAAGGCAAAACCCCCAGAAAAGCATGAGCCAATACAGCAGAAGAAAAAACTCCTTCCTGATCCCCCAAAAGGCAATCGGATGATTCCTGGATTAACTTTACCTATAAATGTTAGTACCCAGTTATATTATGTACATTTAGGAAATAGTCTAGGCCTTTTTTAAAGCAATCTATTAAACCAGCTCACGAGGGAGTCTATTCCACATTTTCACAACTCTTACTGTGAAGAAACCTTTCCATATGTGGAGATGAAATCTCTTTTTCTGTAGATGTAAAGATTGCCCCTTGTCCTCTGTGATGACCCTAAAGTGAATAACTCAACACCAAGTTCACTATATAGACCCAGAGTTGTATAAAGTACTTGAAACCCATACTTGAGTAAAAGTACAAGTGCTCGATCAAAAAGTGACTTGAGTTGAAGTGGAAGTGCTCGATCAAAAAGTGACTTGAGTAGAAGTGCTAAAGTATTCAACATTTTTTGTACTTAAGTATTGCAAGTAGTTTTTTAAAAAAAATTGCTACTCAGGTACTGAAAGTAAAAGTACCAGTAGTTTTGAAAAAAAAATTGCTACTCAAGTACTGAAAGTAAAAGTACAAGTACTGTGTTATGTAGTTATTAAAGAAAGAAGTCAAAAGTTTGAACATCATATTGTTTTTTATTATTTCAAATGCAGCTTTTATTTATACATACAGTAGCATTTATTTCCGTATGCTCTGATAATACACATATTTTGAGCTTCATGAAACCTGCCATCTACTGTTCTGGCAGTGGTAATTTTTATATAGTAACAAGTAACTATGCAACACAAAAAAAAATATTGGAGTAGAAGTATTGAAATCATCGAAAAAATGTAGTGAAGTAAAAGTGGAAGTAGGAGAAAAAAATTCTACTCTAGGAAAGTACAGATACCGCCTTTCGGTACTTAAGTACAGTAGTGAAGTAGTTCTACTTAGTCACTATACATCTCTGTATAGACCCCATTGGTATTTGTACATGTTGATCATATCCCCCCCAATCTCCTCTTCTCAAGAGAGAAAAAATTCAGTTGCTCTAATCTATTCTCATAGCTGAGCTCCTCCATGCCTCTTAACAGTTTGTCCTCTGCACTTTCTCCACTTACCCCATATCCTTTTTGAGAACTGGTGCCCAAAACTGAACTGCATATTCCAGATGAGGTCTCACTAAAGATTTGTACAGGGGCAAAATTATATCTCTCTCTCTGCAGTCCATACCTCTCTTAACCTCCCTGGCGGTATGATTCTTTTGGATTTTAGGTGCTGAAAGCGGTACCATTATTTTGCATGTAATTCTTGTGAATGAGCAGCCCAAACCAACTGTATACATTTATTATATATATATATATATATATATATATATGTATGTTTACATATATTATGTATATATATATTATATATATATATGTATACAGTTGGTTTGGGCTGCTCATTCACAAGAATTATGTATATATATATATATATATATATATATACTGTATATATATATATATTTTTTTTTTTTTCCAAATATTTTATTGAATTATAAAGATGTAAAAGTACAAACATACATTCAGCACAAGTTGACATATGTAAAAATACAGAATGGCTTATAACGAGCAATATTGGTAATCAAGGGAGCATAGGACAACAACCCCCTGTGAGGCTTACACATAGTTAAGTATAGACCTGCAGCGTGAAGGAGTAGGTGGTAAATGAAGAGGTAAGAGGAAGGGGCAAGAAAGAGGAAGCGAGCCATCAGGGGATCGGAGCATTCAAGTCAGACAGGGCCGCGGTGAGGCCCATACCCTGGGTGAACAGTACCCAGGGACGGGAGACAGGGGAGTCGTCCGAAAGGGGAGTCGACAAATGAGTCACTAAATTGCATAAAGGAGGGGGGGCCAGTTGACCGGGCCTGCCCAGTAACAACTAGGCTCCCAGGACGAAAGGAGGTGGATGAGGAGGTAGGGAAGGGGAGGGGGAGGTGGAGGGGAGTAAAGGTGGGGAGGGGGGAAGGAAGAGAGAAGAAAAAAAAAAAAAAAAAGGGGGGGGGAGTAGGGAAGGTGGATAGAGTGATGAGCCCAGAGAACGGAGTATCCGGTGAAGTGGCTAATAGAAATACATGCAGACTTTACTGACAGAGTTGAGAGTATTCCGGTGTGGACGTATAGTGGGTCCAACACACTCATTTTTTGTGATGCTTGGAAGGAGTATCCCTCGCGACAGAAATGAGCTCCTCCATCTCCGCCACCTTAGAGAGGCGTTGGAACCACTGCTTAACGGTGGGCACCTGCGCTGTCTTCCAGAGTGCCGGAATGCATTGTCTGGCGGCATTCACCATAAGTATTGTTAGAGATTTAGAATAGGTCCTACTGGAAGTAGGGGAGTGGTGCAAAAGGTATTGGGCAGGGGTGAAGGCGACATCTGACGTGGTGACCTGCTTTATAATCCTATGAACTTCCGTCCAAAAGGGGGTGAGGCGAGGGCAAGACCAGAAGATGTGCAGGAGCGTGCCAGGTTCAACGTGGCACCTCCAACAGATCTGTGAGGTGGAGGGGAAAAGCTTGTGTAGCCTTGAAGGGGTGTAGTACCAGCGGCTGACCAGCTTGTAACCACTTTCCTGAGTAGTGACATTAAGAGAAAATTTGTGATTGTTGGTGTAGATCAGTTCCCAGTCTTCTGGGGTGAAATCAACCGCCAACTCCGCTTCCCAATCCTCGCAACGCTTGAGTTTCTTTCGTTCAGGTTCGTCAAGCAAAAGAGAGTGGATGGTAGAAAGAAGCCCGCGAACCGGACCCTCCTGTTGGCACAGGGAGTCAAACGGGGTCGTGGACGATAAGGAGGGGCACGTCCGGAAGACAGACTGAAGATATTGCTTAAGGAGCAAATATGGCCAAGGGGGTAAGGGGGGCAAGCCGGACTTTTCCGAGATGGAGGCTATCGAGAGGGGAGCATCGGTGCCCCAGAGGTGGTGAACTCGCAGTTGATCCTGAGCCCAATGCGAGGATAGGTAGGTACGGTGCATGCCAGGGGGGAAGTCAGGATTCAACCGAACAGGGGACATCGGACCCGGAATTGCAGAAATAGAGTGAGACGCACTTACCGACCGAAAAACTTTGAGAGAGGGACCGATAAGGGGGTGGTGTTTAAGAGAAGTGGGGATGTGAGTGTCTTGGAGCCATGGTGATGAGCGTAGATCCAGGGAAGTAAAACCCTTCTCTAGAGAAACCCAGTCTTTTTGGGGCGCATGTACGTTCCAGTCAACTATTCTGGTAAGGTGGCAAGCTGCATAATAATTATGTAGGTCAGGAAGTCCAATACCTCCTCTGGTTTTAGGCAATGTAAGGATCTTGTAGGAAATGCGGGGTTGTTTGTCTCCCCACAGAAAGGCAGTGCAGATGCGGCGGTGATTCCTGAAAAAGGACTGAGGAATCAGGACAGGAACCGTCTGGAGGACATAGAGAAGGCGGGGCAGGGCGTTCATCTTTAAAACTGCTGCCCTGCCGAACCAGGACAGCTGAAGTTTGGACCAGGACCCGAGGTCTTTCGAGATTCGTGCGAGGAGCGGGGGGAAGTTGCGTTCAAATAAGTTTCGGAGGTTAGACGGGATCTCAATACCCAGATAGGTGATCGAATCCGATTTCCATGCGAATCGGAAGTTCGCCCGACAGCGCTCCACTTCCGGCTGGGGCAAGGAAACGTTCAAAGCAAAGGACTTGGAGAAGTTAATCCGGAAGTTGGAAATGGAGGAATATTCCTCGAATACTTTGAGGAGTGCAGGAAGAGTCGTGATAGGGTCTGAGAGAAACAACAGTAGATCGTCCGCATAGGCGGCGATCTTGTACGTTTCGTCAGCAAAGTGAATTCCGTGGACCGTGTCATTTTGCCTAATCTTATGAAGAAGGGGTTCCAGGGTCATGATGAAGAGCAGGGGTGATAAAGGGCACCCTTGTCTGGTCCCGTTGGAGACGTGAAAGGCACTCGACAGGGTGTCATTAACACGGACCCTCGCCTGCGGTTTAGCGTACATGGCCATAATATATCCAAGAAACCGAGGGCCCAGTCCCCAGGCGGAAAGCGTAGCCGCCATAAATTCCCATGAGACCCTGTCGAATGCCTTCTCCGCATCCAGGGAGAGCAGGAACCCCTTCTGATTAGTGGTGGAGAGGACATGGTGCAGGTTAATGGCTTTGATGGTGTTGTCTCGGGCCTCGCGGCCCGGGACAAAACCAACTTGGTCCTTGTGGATACCTTTGGGGAGGAGAGGGAGAAGTCTATTAGCCAGGATCTTCGCGAACAGCTTGACGTCCACATTGATGAGCGAAATCGGCCTGTAGCTAGCAGGGGAGGTTGGATCCTTCCCTTCTTTAGGGATAACAACAATGTGGGCCTCAAGCATCCGCGAAGACAAGGGATTGTCCGTCGAGACAGAATTAAAGGCCGACAAAATGGAGAAGCCAGGATGTCAGGGAAGGACTTGTAATAGGAAACAGGCAGGCCATCAGGGCCAGGGCTCTTGTTAGGCTGCATCTGCTTAAGAGCCAAGTCCCATTCAAGTTTGGAGATGGGGAGGTCCAGCGCAGAACGAAAATCGGAGGAAGCCTTGTGGGGCAAGTTAGTCGCGAGGAAGTCGGAAATGGCCTGAGACGTGGAGGGGCTAGAGGAGGGGTGGGGACGTGAAGGGTCTAGATTATACAGATTACTGTAGAAAGCCTCAAATTCCGCAGCAATGTCCCGGTTGTTGGATACCAGAGAACCAGAGGACGAACGGAGAGAGTGGACTATGGTCTTCGCCTTCTTCTGACGAAGAGCTGTAGCAAGGAGACGGCCGCTCTTATTGGCGTGTTCATAGAAAAGCTTCTGCGAAAGGAGGAAACCACGCCTGGTCTTTCTATCAAGCTCCTCTGTGAGTTGTTCACAAGCGGAGGTGAGAGCAGTTAAGGTGTCTTGGGCAAGGGACTGTTTATGAGCAATTTCCAAAGTGCGAATGCGCGAAAGCAGCTCAGAGATAAGGGCCTCTCTTTGTTTTCTTAGAGCCGCCGAGAGCGCTATAAATTTTCCCCGGACCACACACTTGTGTGCTTCCCATTGAGTGAGGGCCGACGTATCTAGAGTCGCGTTGATAGAGAAGTAATCCTTTAAAGTTTCGCGGACAGCGGCTGACCTTGCTTTGTCCGTCAACAAGGAGGAGTTAAGGGACCATACCCGGTCTCTGGATAAAGTTAAGGGGAAGGACATGGTGAGAGAGATGGGGTGATGATCCGAGAGTATTGACGGTTCAATAGAGGCTCCCGTAAGGGATGTGAGAGCCGGTTGAGACAAGAAGAGGTAGTCGATCCTTGAATATTTAGCGTGGAGCGGGGAAAAATAAGTGTAGTCCTTGTCTCGAGGATGAAGCGTCCGCCAGGAGTCGTGAAGCTGAAGGTCCCGGAGAGACAGCTTAATCTGCTTTAAAGCCTTGTATGGCAAGCAAGAGGAACCCGAGGAGGTGTCAAGCAGCGGCTCCAGGGGGACATTGAAGTCTCCCCCGAGGATCAAGGTGCCCTGCTGGAAGGGATCAATTCACTTATCACCGACCTAAGGAATGAGACCTGAGACTTATTAGGGCTGTATACATTCGCAAGGGTGAGCTGAATATGTTTGAGTGTACCCCGAAGCAACAAGTAACGTCCCTGGGCATCCGCTACAGAGTCAGAAATGGAGATAGGGGTAGATTTCGCGATGAGAACAGAGACACCCTTAGATTTAGAGGAGTCCGACGCAGCGTGAAACGCTTGGGTGAAGTGCTTGTTTGTGCATTTTGGGAGGGCGTCCGAGCGGAAGTGCGTCTCTTGCAGGAACACCACATCCGCTCTGAGCCTGTGCATGTGCATGAGCAGTTTTGAGCGTTTTTGGGGTGTGTTCAAGCCGCGGGCGTTCAAGGATACAACCTTAAGACGGAGGTCACTCGGCTGGGGAGCGGATGCGGGCATTTTCAGCGCACTCAAAGGGGAGGAGGCAAAGAAAGAAAAAAAAAAAAAAAGGGGGGAGGGGGGAGGGAACCAGCAAGGGGAGAGGAAGGGGAGGAGATTGGTAGGGGAACTACTTTACCGTGAGGGCCAACAGACCAGCTGAGGAACTCAGAGGGGGTGGGGGGGTCTGGAAGTCGGTGAAAGTCGGACGACCGTTAAGGAACGTCGACCGTTGGCGGGCGTAGAAGGAGACAACCAACACGGTGGCCAGACCTCCAGGGACCTGCAGGGGTCAATAGTAGCTTCTGAATGAGCCCAGCGCGACAGGGAGAGTGGGAGATCCGGAGCAAGAATGATCTGCAGTGGAGAGTTGAGGAAGAGTCAGGGACATAGAGCGAGTGAGAGAGCCAGAGAGATAAACGAGGAGTATCAAGGAGTGTGGGCGAGGGTGACCGTGGCAAAGTGTCGGGGGTCCATTGGTTAGGCAGTAGCAGTCTGGAGGGTAGTGGGCAAGTCCGAAGCGAGGGGTGCGCGCGGTAGCAAGATATCCGAGGGTCAGGTAGGGTGCGGACGGTCAGTGTTGTAGTCGGGCGAGAGGCAGAGAGAGTAGGAAAGAGGAGCAGTGGAGAGGAAGAGCATTTCGGTGGGATGCATCTTATGAAGAGCATTTCTTAACAGTGGAGGTAGACGTGAACCAGAGAGCATAACCAATCAACACAGCACAGAGAAACAATCGAAAAAAAAGGAAACATGTTGGAACCAATGCAACAGGGGAACAACAGTGCATTAATACATCAGTAATACAGTAATAACTTCCAGCAGCTGTCAAACAACACACAGCTCAAGTCCCGGTGTGGTGTTGCCTAGCAAAGCTGTATTCACCGCCGTCACCATTCAGGACGCCGTGAACCCATCGGCGGCCAGCACCCCCGCACACCCGTAAGGATGTAAACCAGCTGGAGGGTTGCCGAGGAATACATATCCAGGGGTGCAGGCCGTCGGCGGGAGCGGGCGCCCACTGCCACAGTAATGAGTATCGTCACCAGGGGCACTGGCACCCGTGAAGCATCCCATCTCCCCCAGGAGCGTGAGCAACAGCCCGGGGGGAGGGCAAGGTAGAGCAGGAATATCCCGCGGGCAGCAGTGTGACAATGACCTGGTCAACTAGGGGGAAGGGGAGCCCAAAATCAGCGCTAAGGCTCCGCTCCCTACCAGCAAGCAGGGCATCATTCATCCAAAAGGGCAAAATGTCCAGGAGAAGGGCAATACCAGTAAAAAATCACGGAGGAGTCCGGGAAAGGTAGGAGGGGAGGAGGAGGGGCGGAGTAATTGAAGGAGGAGAGAATGTGGGAGGGTGAGGGGAAAGGGGAGGGGAGGGGAAGAGGAGAGGGGGAGGATGGGGGAAGAGGGGGGGGCAAGAGGGGGGGAAGAGGGGGGGGAAGAGGGAGAGAGGGGGGAGGGGGGAAGGGAGCGAAAGGGAACAATAATAAAGTGCTCTACAAATACAGTGCCACAGACCTTATATTCCCCCAAGCATAGTAGTGAGCAGTACCCCAAGAGAACAAACGTAGTCCGTGTCCATATGAGCATGGGGATAACCATGAGGGTATCGCACTGGGTCGGGGGGGGGCCGGGAACAGTATCTCAAGGTGCTGGCCAGAGCTAGGGCCGAAGTGGTCCATCGGCGGACAGTCTCGGGCATCAAGGAGTGGTAGCAGGTGACAATGGGGAAGGCAAGAGGGAGGGGGGGGGGGGAATCGAGGCACAATGAGAGGGGGATCCAAGGCACATACCGGTAACGTTCATGAGGAACTCGAGTCCAGAGTAGAGGGGGCGAAGAGGCATAGCTGCCGGCTTTTCCAGTGACGAGGGTGGGAGGATCAGGCTGCTCGGAGGTACCGTATGTGAGGGAAAGGCAGCTCACGGTTACTGGATGCAGGATGCATTGTCAATAGGACCCGCGGGATCGTTTACAGCAGGCATCAGTGCTGAGGCATCAGGCAGCTCGGTGGTGCGGAGGAGTCCGGGACCGTGGACACATCACGGAGGCAAGGGAGACTTCATGACAGGACAGCAGGAGGAGAAAAAAAAATAAAAAAGTCATGACCAGCCGACGAGCAGATTCCAAAAAAGAAAAAAGAAGGTCTCTGTGCTACTAGATGAAGGCAATGAGCGCATTCAGCTACGGAGCGTGCCGCGCTCTTCGGTGGACGGGCGAGGCCGTCGGGCTCCCGTTGCGAGGAGCATCCCTGCCATTGCACGGTGGTGAAGAAGGCGGGTGGGAGCGGCGGCGGCCCAAAACGAAGTTGTCAGCCATCTGGATACCATCCATGGAGATCGCCCGGTGCATCGGGGAAACGCGGAACTCACTGTACCAGTCGGGGACACTAACCGGTGGGATGCCCAGGGTGGCACAGAAGTGCTCGAGGTCTTCTGGTACTCTCAGCAAAGCCGATCGGCCTTGTGACGAGGCCGACAATCCGAAGGGGAACTTCCAGCGGTAAACGATCGCCCTGGATCTAAGTTCTTCTAGTAGAGGGCGTAGTTCTCTCCTTCTCTGCAATGTTATGGCAGAGAGGTCTTGGTACAGTTTAATGTCCGCGCCCTGAAACGTGAGGTGCTGCCGCATTCTGGCATTCCGTAAAACATCTTCCTTGAGCTGAAAGTTGGCCAGGCAGCACACCACGTCTCTCAGCGGATCATTCTCTCTTCCACGGGGTCTCAGGGCTCTGTGAATGCGCTCAAATACCACGGGCGCTTCGGGGGGCCTCCCAAGCAGATCATTGCATATGGAGGTGATGGTCTGAGGTAAATTTTGATGCTCAATGCTTTCGGGTACTCCCCTCACCCTAAGGTCCCTCAGGAGTATGGCATGCGATTCAGTAACTTGATGTACATGACCCAGGGAGGCGTCATGGCGGGCAGTGACCTGTTCTACCTCCTCCACTCTTGCTGACATGGCCTGGAAGTCACTGCGGAGCTCTGCTATAGCCGCCGCCATGGCAGCCTTAATATCCGCGGCAACAAATTGTAAGTCCGCCATTGAGAGGGTCGGTGGGGCCGTCGGAGCTCTCGGAGGATCCTGGGCGGACATAGGCAAGGAGGCACCCAGCTCTGCAGATTGCCTGTTTGGTGAGCGGGAGCGCGAGCGGGCGGATTGAGAGGATGAGGGGGACGGAGAAGGCCGCTGTGTCCGGAAGATGTCCGGGATATTGCGGCTGAGCTGAGTCTCCACTTCTCTCGGAGTGCCCACTCGGGTGGCAGAAGAGCTCCTGGCTTTGCTCCCCATGTCTCGGGCTGTGGTAGGCGCAGGGAAAGGGCTCAGATAAGGCAAAATCAGACCCCTCAGTGCAGGAGCTCAGAGTCAGGCGGCCATATCAGATCGGGTCCAAGCCACGCCCCCCTATATATATATATATATATATATATATATATATATATATATATACTGTATATATATATATATATATATATATATATTTGCACAAAAAGTACAGTAAAACTGCAGGAAAGGGCACTGGGGGGCAATGTAATGTGATTTTTTTTATTTTGAATGGTATCAGTGTGTTTGGTTTGTTTTACATTTGAATTTGCCGCCGGTTCCACCCCCGGCGAACGTCACGTCGCCGGAGACGGAAGTCGGGGCTTGCAGATGATCGGGAGGAAGATCCGCCGCCGCATACTGATCGCATACATCGCTGGATCCCAGTGACAAGGTAAGTAAAACCTCTACCAGGATCCAGCGATCTTCCTAGCGCTACCCCGAGTGTGGCTCTGGGTTACCGCTTTTGGCTCTAAAATCTAACCCCGAGTCACGCTCGGGAATACCGCAAGGAAGGTTAATACAAGAAAGGACTTTGCTCACTTTGGAAACTGCAGCATGGCATTACATGCTATTATTATGCGTATGATCTACCAGAGGCCCCAGAACCTTCTCCACTATTGATTACCCCAGTTGTACTTCCCCTAGTATGTATGATGCATTCATATTCTTAGCCCCCAAGTGCAAAAGTTTACATTTATAAACATTAAACCTAATTTGCCACATAGTTGCCCAATTAAACAGTGCATTGAGGTCGGCTTGTAAGTTGGAGACATCCTGTAAGGATATTATTCCACTGCATAGTTTAGTGTAATGTGCAAAGACTGAAATGGCACTTTTAATCCCAGACCCTATATCATTTATAAGAAACACATTGGGGGCATGGCCTAACTGGAGTCTGGACTGAGGCTGCTCAACTCACTTCATGCACATGGGTCTGCTTCATGATGTGTGACTTCTCCTCAGAACCATAACCCTTCCAGTGCACTAGGTATTGAACCTGACCTCAGAATAAACGAGAATCCAAGATGCTGCAAATCTCATACTCCTCCTAATTGCCCGCAGGAATGGGATGAGGGCGACAAAGTGAAGAAGTATAGAGATTGCAAACCAGTGGCTTCAAAAGTGATACCTGAAAGACATTGGAGATATGCATGCCAGGAGGAAGATCAAGGGCATAGGCCACCGGGTTCACTTTATGGAGGATGCGAAAAGGCCCAACAAAATGGGGTGCCAGTTTAGGAGTAGGCCTCCTGAGGTTGAGATTACGGGTCAACAACCACACCCTCTCCCTGACCTGGTAGGAAGATAAACGTCTCTGGTCTGACTGGAGCTTCTGATGCTGTGCAGAGACCCATAAAGACTCTTGAATCTGCACCCAAGAGGAACAGAGGACACAAAGATGATCCTCCACAGCCAGGATGTCCTGTGGCAAGAATGACTCAGACAACACAATGGGTTGGAACCCATAATTGGGCATGAATTGAGAAATTCAGGAAGACAAATTGATATCAGCGTTCCTGGCAAACTCTGCCCAGGGTAGCAGATCAACCCAATTGTCCTGATGTTAAGAGATATATCAGCAGAGCAATTGTTCCAGAGCTTGGTTGGAACACTCAGTGGCACCATTGGACTGCGGATGGTAGGCTGAGGAGAAGAAGAGTTGTATACCCAACTGGGAGCAAAAGGCATGACAGAACCTGGAGACAAACTGGCTCCCATGGTCTGAGACAATTTCCTTAGGCAACCCTTGTAAGCAAAAAACCTCCCTGACAAACACCGAGGCAAGCTCCTGAGCAGGCAGGTAAATGGAACACAGTGGCACATTTTAGAGAACCAGTGGACAACCATGAGGATACCAGTGTAACCTGGAGACGTGGGAAGTTCCACAATTAAATCCATGGTCAGGTGAGACCAGGGATGGCCTACTCCCGTCTTAGATACATCCACCTCTAGGACAAAGGGAAAACACAGGGATGGTGTTACCCTCCTTTCATAAAGTGCAAATAAATAAAGTGCATAAATTGCATAAATAATCCAAAATATCCAACTAAGCAAGAACAGAGTCCTTCAAAAGTCTTTGTTTATGTAGTGCCAGAGCAATACACAATGCCTTTAATGCAGGGTCATTGGTGTCAGTTATAGGAACCACCGTACAATGTCACCACCACAAGCTCTGGCACTACATAAAAAAAGACTTTTGAAGGACTCTGTTCTTGCTTAGTTGGATGTTTTGGATTATTTATGCAATTTATGCACTTTATTTATTTGCACTTTATGAAAGGAGGGTAACACCATCCCTGTGCTACTGAAATTCTAAGAAAAATTGACTGTTTTGTTTGTGATGAATTTTAATTTATGTATAGTTGTCACTGAGGCTTTGGCAACTCTGCGCGGTGAAATTCACCTTCAAAACGCACACTGCTATGCGACCCAAAGTTGTCGCTAAATACAGCAGATGTGTGTATCGCTGAAATGTATTTTGCACAATAGCTGACTAGCAAGCACGTATACCTGCTGTAGAAATATTAGCAGTGCAACAAGCTCAGTAGACAGAACCCTGACACTTAAAAGTATCCCTACAAAAACTAGATTATTGAATCTAACTATAGTGGTATATAGTACCCTAACTACACTGCATATCCCTTTCCTCACACTAAAAGAACAGCTCCATACAGCAGAAGATAATTTCTAACTGAAACTGTCCCTTTATTTTTTTTTTCTAACTCAAACAGCACAATCACTGTATTTCTAACTACACTGACAATCTTTCTGTAAGCTGACTGCTCTTCTGCTGATATGGAGCTTTACAAGCAATTGGCTATGCAGCAACGTTGTTTAACACAGCAGGAGAAACACAAATGCTTCCACTCTCTTCCAAAGCCTCTGCATTACAGTGCTAGAGGTTAGGCGGGGCTATGTTATATACTGGGGGGCGTATTCACTCCTGATTGGCCTCTGGTCCCCGTAGTTACTCCAATCATGTTCCTAGCAGACTCCTGCCCCCTCATTGGCTTTTACTGACGTTTCTGGGCCAATCACAGGCTTTTAAAGCCCACTTCCTGTCCCATTGCATTTTGGGCGGTTCTGGTGACTGAATTCCGAACTTTTACCGCAAAAAGTTCGGAATTCGGCCGAATTTCGAACACCCAATGTTTGGGTTGAACCGATGGTCGACCCGAACCGTTCGATCATCCCTAGTCAGCAGCACTTGTGGCTTAAACCCAGCCAGGGCCTTGTGTCTCCAGAGAGGTTAACAGACTCCTTTGCAAACATCCGGCAAGTATTCCAACTTCAAAGCCTCTCAGAAATTATGCAAAGGAGATTTACCAGTCCGTTAACCCCTCTGGAGACACTGTCCCATATAGATCTTTGTCTCGGGTCTGCTTTATTGATTGGGTTGGTTTCGAAAATACTGTTTGCTCCTAGGGGGGTGTCTGACCACTCGCCTTTGATATGCTAGATTAAAGCTAGACCAATCCTGACCTCTCCTAGAGCTTTGTGACGTCTAAACGCTTTTTGGCTGAAACTGATACCTGAGAGCGCTGGGATTGGATAAAACATGGTTAGTTTCTCGTCTGCTTGCAAAAATAAATCATTTGGGAAATTGGGTTGAGGCACTGAGGACTTTCATGGTACCAAAAAAACTTACAACTCCATATTTTTTTTAAACAAATATACATTTATTGATTTATACAAATATTAAAAAAACATCCACCTATAAGAAAGGGGGAATTTAAACAATACATATAATGGTGTATTAGTCCCCTAACGGCACATAGGCCATTAGAAATTAACTAAACCAAAAACACTTTACACAGTGAGAATTCCTCTAGCATTAGATTGGATGTTCGTGTAGCTCCCCACACGAAGGGATCACTTGTCCATCTCCAATCTTACTCTACATGTTTAAATACCCCCTTTCTTATAGGTGATTGTTTTTTACTATTTGTATAAATCAATAAATGTTTTTTTTTTTTTAATTATGGAGTTGTAAGTCTTTGCGGTACCATGAAAGTCCTCAGTGCCTCAATCCAATTTCCCAAATGATATATGAACTTTAGGTTGCAGGTACAATCCCATTTACTTAATATTTATGTAGCACGCTTCAACTGCTTGCAAAATTAGTTAATGTACGCCCAGTGGCTCCGGTGATTGGTGCACCAAAGCTTCCTACAGGGGGCTATGGCAATACCAGTTATGGCAGAACTAGTAAAATTCTACTTGGATCTCTATGCCTCTAAGGTCTCCTATACCCCAGAGGCCCTATCAAGTCTTTTACAGTCTATCAATATACCCACCCTGTTAGACACTCATAGAGCAAGTCTGGGTGCTCCTATTATGTTAGAGGAGATCAGCTCTTTTCCCAACTCCAAAGCATCTGGGAATAATGGACTGCCAATGGAGGTATTCCTACAACATGCTGATATCCTTTTACCTAAGCTGTTAAAAGTATTCAATGAGGTCCATGAGCATGGATGGTTACCGCCTTCCATGAAGAGGGCTAGTATTATTTTGCTTTTGAAGCCTGATAAGCCAGCTATGGAGCCTAATTCCTATAGACCTATTTCCTTGTTAATAGCTGACCAAATGCCTAACAAATCCACTGCTTTCAACCTCAGATGACTTTTTTATAAATATGCAAACACCAGCTGATAACAGAGGGGCGAGAGCCCTTTTGTCGCTGCACACAAACAAACCTTTGATAGCGTAGAGTGGTGCTATTTGAGGACAGTGCTGGAAATATTTGGTTTCAGAGAACAATTTATTGCACGGGTCTGTTTATTGTATCATAATCCCCAGGCTGCTATCCGGGAGGATGACAGGACCTCACAGGTATTTTCACTGGGTAGGGGTAGGCAGGGCTGCCTTCTCTCCCCCCTCATTTTTGCAATAGAACCCAAGGTGGCTAAAATTAGGACCAGCTTTAAATATGGTGCACTCCATGAAAAAATCATGTTGTATGGAGACAACATGCTGCATTTGATGGGAAACACAGGCTCCTATATGCAAGCTATAATGGACATAGTCACTGAATTTGGCATTTATTCAGGCTTGACTATTAACTGGACTAAGTAAGCCCTGTTGCCGCTGGATGGAGCTTTTGACCCCCAGTTATCTTCTTTCTGCCCAGTGCCTATAGTGGGCAGTTCAGATATTTGGGAATCATAGTCTCGGCTGAGATTGTGAACTATTGCCATTTGAACATATTTCCCCTGCTGTCATGGTTTAGGGATAAGGGGAGATTGTGGTCTAAACTACTGCTGTCAGTGGTGGGTAGAGATAATTTAGCAAAAATGCCCCAGCTGCTTTATATTCTCCACAATGAACCTGTGGTTATACCCCTTAAAATATTTTGAGTGGTAAATTCCATATTCTGCTTCCTAGTATTGAAATCGGGTCCTGCTAGAGTCAGGCTTCAGAGGTCTAAGGACACTTGGGGCCTAGCTTTCCTGAACCCCTGGCTGAACTATATGAATGATGTATCGGCCGAGGGGGAAACACACACACTGATTCCACATTAGCTGTGGCGTTACACTGTGTAGAAGCTCAGACTCTCCCGGGAAGCCCTTGAGGCCCAGCTTTTCTTAAAGTCCAACAAAAGGTACCCCACGTATTGGCTACTACATAAGATTTGTTTCAAAGCAAAACAACTACAAAGAGTGTCAGGATTTACTAGTTTCAGCCCCATCTGGAAAAAACAATACTTACTCGGAACTCGCAAAGCTGCAGTGTGCAGCCCGGTGGCTAACATATGGTGTTTCTCACCTCTGTCACATTTTAAGCAATGGCAGGTTGCTCCCATTTGCCCAGATGCAAGCCAGATATGGATTGTCAAACAAAATGTACTTCTCCTACCGTCAATTGCAGCACACCATTAAAGCGCAAGCATCCTTAGAGCAGGCGGTGTTATCTCCCACTTCTCTTTTCAATATGATGCAGCAATCCACATCCACTAAAGGTTTAATCTCCAGGTGCTATGCAATGCTGCTGCCAGAGTACCTGGAGAATTTTCCCAACACGGCTATGGAAAAATGGGTGGAGGATGTGGGTGATATAGATGGGGATCATTGGTACATCTCCTTCGGCGGTGCCCAAAGTTGTACCGCTTTTGGACTGGCATAGTAAATACCATTAACAATACTTTTCAAGTAACCATCTCTCTTGACTCTAAACCTTGCTTATTGGGTATACTGGATGAGGTTATAATGGACATACTGTATATGTTAGAAAGGCGGTATCCAGAGCACTGTTCCAAGCTCGAAAGATGATCTTGCAACATTGGATCTCTCAAACCTCTCCAACTTTAGAGATGTGGCTAGCCAACATGGGATTAATTTTAAGATATGAGGACTTGATATATCAGCATAGAGGCAGCCCGACCCAGTTCAATAAGATTGGGGGATGCTGGCTAGCTACCCCTGGCTTGGCTCCATTGGACCTAATTCTTGATAAGCTATTAACTTAAAGTGGGAACTCAACCGCTCAGTATGTCCTCACCCTTGGAGTGAGTTTATTTTCAAGTACTGGGGAAGAGATATGATGAGAATGTCTTCTTAAACCATACCTAGGGATGCATACACTGTAAGATATAATGACTAATGACATCTCAGGTTCAATTGTTTTTTTTTTTTTTACCTGCTTTTGTCTTTGTACAAGAACATTATTCTACTTTGTATTTTGCGAAAGTATTGTATAATGTAATACTTCAGAATGTACATTGTTTATTGTACTGTTAAAAGTGTAAATTAACTTTATTCTGATTTAAATTTATTTTTATAAATGTTACAAACTTTTTGACAACCTCTAGTAAATCATCCCAATTGTTTTCATATTGGGGATAGGAAAGGTTTTGATAAAGATTTTCAGAGGTGCAAAGTAATACATATGAGAGATATGTAAGTGTGTAACCAGTGATAGTGTATGACACTGCACTGAAAATGCACATAGCATTGGTGCAAATTATATATAAGCTTTAAACCCCAAAAAGAGATGAAGTTGTGCTCCCAACGTTAAGGGCCTGCATTGTTCTACTTTGCAATTTATATATGCTAATGGGTTTGAACACCATGGGATTGATAATATAAAAAGAATACTCCAGGGGGATTTAAAACCCACATTGGGCATTTTAATCTCACTTCGGAATGATACCTTCCGGTCTGTGTTATAAAGAACAGTAATATGGCTCCTTTTATTCCATACAGCTAATTATTGTAATAATTGTGTTGCTTTTCTTACCTGGCGATTCAATGCCTTCTATGCAGAAGTCATAATTGGATCATTTCTTTACAGCCAGTGCCATCAATAAACAGTAAAATGTGTGTGTTTATAAATTAATACACAGGAGAGCAGCAGAGAAAGCTTTCATCCCCTGAGACCTTATTTGATGTACTCCTCCAACACATAGCTCAAAACTCCAGGAAGAGACAACAGACATATTGGTTTAATGCATACTCTGAAAAGGTAACAGTTTACTTGATAATTCAGTTTTAAATTATTTATGGCTTATACACTGTAGTAACATAGTTACATTAATATTTCAGCTGCAAAAAATAATGCTACCATATTAACTATGCAATGATGCAAATCATAAGTACAAAATAAAAGAGCATCTAAAATTAGGAGCTGCTAAGGGCACATTTATAAAGAGACAACCAAGCCCACACCAAATAATATATTATTTAGGACAAACATATACATGAAAATCAGCTTCCTGTGATCTGCCAATAAGTACTAAGTGTGTTTGAAGCTATTATGACATCATTTCATTTCATTTGTTTGTCTATCATTCAGTTAGATTAAACAAAACTATGATTTAATACAAACCATAATAATAGACAGATTATTATTTTTCAGCACATCTATTGGAAATTCTAGCAATTTTTCCTATGCAGTCCTGGTATACTGTATATTTAGTCTGCTGGGCTGGCATCATTCATGTGCTAAAATTGCCAATGATTAAGGCAATCTGCATAGAAGTTGCATGGATTTGGAGCTCTTAATATTGGTTTTGTGCCTGAATGCTATAGATCAGCCTTTCTCAAACTTTTCAACACAGAGAAACCCTTGAAATAAATTTCTGGTCTCTGGGAACCCCTGCTAAAAATTTAAAATCTAAAACTCATGACACATTAGTGTGACAGTAAGTGGGAAGAATGCTCCTTACTCTTGTCATCATTGCAAAGAGCCACCCCCTTGCAGATAGCTAAAATGAACAATAATGTCATAGGTAACTTATCGGAGAGGCAGAAATTGCCTTTTGCTCAAGGAACCCCTAGCAACCTGAGGAGGAACCCTGAGGTTCCACGGAACCCTGGTTGAGAAACCCTGCTATAGATCATTATGCAATCTTGCCTCTCCCATAGTAACTTAGTATAAGCTGAAAAAAAAAAAAAAAAGGAAACTAACTGGCATGGATAAAATATATCACATTAACAAAATATTTTGGAAATGGCCCCAAAGATGTTTCAAAAACATTTTGAATTACATGGAAACCCTTACATCTAATATGTATTTTTGTATTTATCATTTATAGGTGGATTCTATATACTGTGCAGCTTAGTGATCTGAACATTGCTGAATGTGTTCAGGATGGCTTTTTTTTTCTTATTCCATTAGGATGGCTTATTTTGGTCAGTTTCTTATACATTTATATCTCAACCAATTAAATGATGTTACCATCATTTGTACATTTACTGTGTAAGTACAAGTGACTTGACATTTACAAATCCATTACCACGTCACATTTAAAGTAATTTGTTATTTATTGCACATGTTAAAATCTGTATTTTTTTCTAGAAAACTACTTAACTCCCCAAATCATCAACATTTTCTAAAATCAGATCCCCTATAGAATAAAACAGTGGCAATTGCATTTTTCTATGTTGCATAATATTTGCACAATTGTTTATCAAATAAAAAAAATAAAAAAATACACTAAAATGATTTTTATTGCACAAAAATATATATAATAATAATAATATACTGTAGTACCCCATTTTTTGGTAAAATCTTAAATATGGTATGTGTCATGTAAATAGATGCCAAACATCTCAAGCTTAAAAATTGCGCATGTCTGAAATGATGAAAAACATATCAAGTTATCAATTCATAGCTAACATGTGTGGCGCAATCACTGTTTACATACACATGCCGTGTGTGTTTGCATTTGCATGTATGTGCACAGAAAGGGGTTGCTTTTAAACTGATGATATCTTAATTTATATTATTATAATTTATTTATTTATTTTTTTTCTATTTACTTTTTTGTTATTACACACAAGCTAATAATCTTGAGATTCTAACTGCCCCAAACACAAAAATGCTCGGAGCTGAACGCTTCTGGGTTAAGTGGTCACAAAACAGATTGGGGACACAAAGTTCTGGATCACTTATATTGGATAGTTGGGAGCAGGCTGAACATTATGTAATAGGGAATATAGAATCAAAAAACAGAATCCAAAACCAAAACTGCACCTTTTGTGTTTATGTGGTGTAACGTTCAGGGGTGATAGCTACATCAACAAGAAAACAACAACATGCCTACTTATCTTTAGCACAAATTAAACATAAAAAGATATCAGCCGCCTAGGGGAATTACCCAGTGGTAAGACAGTCCCAACTGGACTGTTTTTTTAGCAGCTTCCAGCTCACATTCAGCGCTCAGACAGGTGTCTCCTCTCCAAACTCCTACTTCTCCCCTCACCTGCACTAAGAATTTCCAGAGAATGTAACTAGAGAAAAAAAAAAAGGAGAAAAATGGAAAGATGAAGTCATCGCCCTATCCAAGAAAGTAATTTTTATCGGTATATATATATATATATATATATATATATATATGTATATATCCGTGTTTTGTGTTTCAGCTGTTAGTAATTCTGTTGTACTCTTTGGAGTATTTAAATGTAACCCACACCCTCTAAGTTTGGATGAATTTGTCAGTGACTTCATTTGCTATTGCTCTGATCTCTTCCAAAGCGTAGAGATTTTGTATGGAGCGAAGTCATTCTATACGTGTGGGTGAATGTGTGGATTTTCAATATTTTGGAATCAGGGATTTTGTTGCAGTTAGTAAGTGTCAGGGCCTTCTGTTTGATATGGGAAGCGTAATAATCATTTTTTAAATTTGGGAACCCCATTCCACCGTTTTGTTTGGTTTGTGTGAGCAACTGCAGATTGATGCGTGTTTTTTTTTGAGGCCCGCATAAAACCTCCGTAATTGACTGGAGGGCCTGAAAAAACTAGCTGGAATAGATATTGGTAAAGTCTGAAATAGATATAACACTCTGGGTAACATTTTAATTTTTATTATAGCTGCCCCAACGAACCAGGAAAAATATTTCAGGGTCTATTTTTTAAAGTCTTTGTTTATGTTTTGGAGTAGATGTTTGAAATTTGTAGCGTATATGGATTTCAGATTTGATATGGGCCATACACCCAAATATTTGAGCGCTTTCTCCTCCCATTTAAAGGAACAGTTTGTGCAGATGGTGGATAGGGTATTTGCCTTTAGAGATAAGTTTAACGCCTCCGATTTTTGTAGTTAATTTGAAAGTTTGATAAGTAGCTGTAATGACCAAATGCTTTACACAAATTGGGCATAGTAATGTGAGGTTGCGTTATTAAAAACTATAAATGGTCCACGTATGCTGGGGATTTGTGGATCCTACCACCTGGAATCCCTGTATGGATGGAGAGGTATTGACCATTCCTAATAATGGTTCTAATGTCATAACAAAAAGTAGAGGGGGAAGGGGGCACCCTTGTCTCGTTCCATTGCGTATGTGGCCTTGGTCTGAAGGAGTTCCATTAATTTTAGGTTTTGCCTTGAGGTTTTGATAAAGTGTGGATATCCAGGTAAACATGTTAGATTTTAAGCCAATATGAGAACATGTCGCAAGCAGGAAATCCCATGAAACGCAATCAAAGGCTTTTTCTGCATCTGTAGACAGCAGCATACCTTCAAAAATGTCAGTGTGTGCTTTATGTATGATGTTTAAAACCTTTGTAACTAGGGATGATCGAACTTTTGAATAGTTTGGTTCGACCAGAACACCCGAATTTCCCGAAAGTTCGGTTCGGATTCCAGAACCCCATTGCAATCAATGGGACCCGAACTTCTGGAATCAAAAAACACCATTTTGAAGCCCTAAAACCCAATAAATGCCCCTAAAAAGTGCCTAGGGTTCTGGGTCATGCCCCAGGGTATATGAATCAGGCCCAGGAAGGATTTTGCTGTACCATATTGGCTTTTGTCATCCATAAAGTGCATGCCATCTTTTAGTTGATAAGGGTACCATCTCTTTATCCTTAACACGTGGTGCTGAGGGGAATATGAGCTTGTGCATCCTACTTCCAGTCACATTTCATCATTAAGAAGATTTTTTTGCACTTTTTTGATGGACTTTATTGGGACTTGCTTATCACTCATTTATGCTTTAAAGTGTGTTGTCACATACTCACTGATATTTTTTGGAGACAATGTATGTTTCATTATTTACTGGTACACATTTATTTCTACCAAGTGTTCTTTTTTTGGAATATATACACTGAACATTTATCAAGCGCACCCATACATTATTTTCTATACACTTTATTCCACCCAGGTTGGAGTTTCGGTCGCTGTTGACAGCTCCCTTCATTTTTTTGCGCACCTCACATTTTTTTCATTACAGGTTGAATGGTAAGACTGCAAAAAATGTTTACTCTACAAGTGAGGTAAGGTGCCAGTTTTGAAATGTGTTTCTTGTAAGAACACAACGGAAGGTTTCACCTTTGCTAGTTCCCTCAGCAATGAGACACTTTTCTCTGGAATATTCAGGCCCATTGTGTTGTGTGATATCAGAAAAGGTTGTTTATCTAATGAGCAGTAGATTAAAATTAATCAGAGATTGTGATACGGATATATCCAATGTGAGGGTAGACTTTTAAATGTAGAGAGTCTACAAGAAGGTAGTCAGAAGAAAAATGAAAAGAACAAAAAGAAAATTATAAGTGATTTAGAGAAGACTTGCTCCAGCTAGTGGGTCAACTCTAAACGACTTTCAGTTAATGCAAAGAGTGAGCTTGTACTCCTTACCTGTCAACAGAATATCTTATGGGTGTGTGAGATATAGGTAAATGTCTCTGATTAATAACCAATGGAGAGTAGCAAAACTGTTTTGTGTAGTACGATTATGGAAACTGTTTTGAAATGAACTGTACATAACACCGTACTTACACTGTCAAAGGGTACACATCACCTCCTCTGCACATAATGTATCTCGGAGGGGAATATATGCCTATACATAATTTCCAACCTGTAAGCATAGGTTCATTAATCCAAGTAGGAGTGTAGGTAAGTAAATGGGCAGTAGTGTATGGGTAATAAAACATCATAAAAATAAATAAATAAGAGAATATATATAAAGAAGTGTTCTATATTTAACAGTATTTTAGTAGAGAAACAACTGTGAAAGCATATATAGTGTTGTTATCTTGGTTAAGACCTCTAATACAATAGCATCACCAAGCACCAGTCCAAACAAGCGAGTCCCGAACTTAGGACAGATGGCAAAGCCTAAGTATTGAGGGTATCCCTCAAACTGGGTATATTCTCTCGGCCCTTGACCAAGGTGTTTAAAATGGGATCTATTGGGATTTTGTTCCATCGCCTAGTTTAGAGTGTTCTGATATTAGACTGGACTGCTGCTTTAAAATGTGCCATTAGGAAAGATAGTAATCCATAACAGGTAACATGGAACCATCTTAAACTCTTTGTAGAGAGCTTTGTAGAGAATAATCTCAGTACTTGATGATGGTCTGTGGAATAACAATTCAAATGGTATGATTCGTAAATGATATATGACTAAGCTGGAACTAAAGCCTATTAATAGGTTGTTGGGGTTTGTAACAGGGGATATTAGCTCTAGTTGATGCTTTCAAGATATAATTCTATAGCAGAAAAACAAATGTTCTTGGTGAGACATCCATTTGTGTTTAAAGGATTTTATAGACTGTCAATTGATGTCTTACCAGTAGATGGCTCCAAAGAGACAGAAATTAGGTATAAATACTAAAAGTCATGGAGAAAGAGAAGGCTAAATGTGGAAGTTCTTTCAAGCCTTCTGAGTTAAAGAACTTGGGTATTAAAGAGTTCCAAAAGAAGTCTATGTAATCCATACCGGGAGTAGCATGAGCTCTAGTGTAACTCTTCAAGTGTGGTCGGGTCGTGACAGAGGTAGGAATTATTTGTTGAAAGTTATCTAATCTGATTCAAGCATTCTCTATGTTTCTGGATCCTTTGGCCACATATGGAGAGCGGCCTGGATTTGGGCATGCACACTTCTCAAATTTGGTTTTCTTGGAAGAAGGAGGTTTGGTTGGGGATGACTGAGGAGTATGTGGAGGGGTAGCAGTACGGTTTGATATAGAAAACTCTTTATACCATTCTGGCAGATTAATCAGAGATATATATAGTTTTTCACAGGTAGGAATGTTTTCTGACATTTTTAGGTAAAACTGCTTTGCTCTGTAGGTGGCATTCAGGGAAAAGGGGAAACGCCAGCAATTAGGATAGATGTAGGGGTTGTCTGTTTTGAAGAGTAATGGATGACAGATCTTGATATAGGGTGATGATGTAGTCATTAAAATGAATTTGGTCATTTTTTCTAGCCTTACTGATGATCAACTCTTTAAGCTGGAAACCTCAGAGACAGCAGATGATGTTCCTGAGAGGGACCAAGTCAGGAGGTCTTGGTTTCAGAGCTCTGTGTGCTCTAACAAGGTCAATAGCAGTATCCTCTGGGCTTCCAAGAAATTCATTAAAAATCGCCTGCAGAGCTTGTTTAATCCGTAGAGGTTCTAGTGATTCAGGTACTCCTTGGATTCTTGTTTTTTTGGGGGGGATTCTTACCTTTTGCTTCCTGCCTCTATTGTCTAAATCCTCCAAGTGTCTGTTAATGAGGATAAGGTGTGTAGCATCAGAGGATACTACAGTCTCCAAGTGCTCTACAGCCCTACTGTCCCTCTTGGCATCTGTTCTTTCAGTATCAGAGATTCATTCAGTTAATGTTAAAAGGTCTGCTTTCAGTTCTGTAATTGCTATCTTGGTCATTTCTGATAGCTGCAGGGGATGGTCACTGTGTTCAGGCTCTCGTACCAGGTTTTCTGTGGCCGAAATGGAATCCTCACAGTGTTCCTCCTCGTGTCTTGATGGCACCATCTTAGATGCAGTCCTGCCACGGGTTTGGGACTGAAAATTTCTGGGAATGCTTCGAAATCCTGGGGTGGAAAACTATCGATGTTGTCGAGGACCTGGTGTAGCTTTGTTTGGTCTGCCCATAACCGAATTGTCAAGACTGGAGAAGGCAAAAATGGCCGTGGGTGCGCAGAGCTCCTCTATGCAGCTAGCTTTCCCGTTAAGCACCAAGCCACGCCCCCCTCGCATCAGGTTTTATTATGTTGGTTTAATGAAAAGTACTAATAATACTGTATGTAAAATGTATAATGTATCTTTTTACATTGTATAATGTATCAATTTAGATTGATTATATCACATCTAGCCTCCTGAAGAACTGGAACTTCATTCCATAAAAAAGATGTTGAGATTTGGTCGCATCCCCAGCCAACATATGTTAAATTAAAAACTAAAACTTTACTAAAAGTCTTTCTAAAACTGGTTTACTCAGAATCTGGTTCTGCTTTGCATGGCACCCAATCTCTTTCTCTGCAGAGATACACCAGATTTTGAACTCTCTAGTTTTAGTAAATTTCCTCCATATGCCTTATTGTTGAATTTTACATGTATATCTTATTGATATGAGTACATTTTTTGTATGAGTTGGTAGTGGGACATAACCCTCTTGGATGAGGCTGGTTTACTTGCTCATTAATGGATTTTGAACTTTACTGTGAAACATTGTTTTTAAACTGTATATGAACCAAAAAAAAAATGTTTTTACATATATGTGAGTGGTGCCTTAAAAGTCTGTTGGCACACAAAAAAAATTACAAAAATTACAGTACATGTAGCTAACATATCTTGCTTCTTTTGGCAACAGCTTACTTTGGTTCAAGTATATTATTTTTATTTTCTTTATTCATATAGATTTTAATTGTACTTTTAAAATTTAAGCCACCTTGTTCATTATACAGCTACTGAACTTGGACTTCAACTTATCGGCATGCTACTGGTCTGCAAACCCTAGCTTGCCACTATATAGCTGACAGATCTTTGTAAGCTTTAGGCACACCCTGAAACCTCCTGAAGTAGTGGTAAATGAAGCAATGTACTTTTTCCATGTGACACATTTTTATTTAGATTATGGCAATAAATACACCATGTCCATTTTATGGATCAGTTGTTTACCCTTATCTGTACAGGCTGTTTGAATAAAAATCTGTTTACCTGTTTAAAAGTCAATTTACATGGGGTGTTCCTACTTGTTTATATGACTGCATATATTTTTTGTTGTTGCATAGTTTCTGCATACAATTGTTTGTATTTATTGTACAATACTTTTCTTTATAAAGAATTATGAAAAATACAAACTTATCTTGATTTTTGTTGCAATACACTGACAAAGACTAGTAAAATATTATAAAGGAATAGCATAAACTCTAAACTGATGCCTTTAGGAGTTACCCATTTATCATTCTGCACCCTTTCATCAATGCTAATTCTGAGCTAAATATAAATAATGATAAATTATATGAATCATCCTTTGAATATGTAATTAGACCCCCCACAAATATTGTGAAATTTCATTTAAGAAGTTTCATTCCTATTACCATATAAAGACAAACAGACAAATAAAGTGCTTGTGTGCCACGACAATCCCAAAATATGCAATTATTATAAATCTAGCTCTGGAATAATTTCATGCAAGCATAAAATCACATACTTTCAGTAAACAAAAAATACAGTATATGATAATAAAATGTTTCTAAATCCAAGAATAAAAATATTATACAACGTATATTACAGTTTACCATTGATAATTAGTTTGACTCTTTTTCAGGTTTAGTTATCTGTTTTTTTTCATCTGGTGATTCTGCAAGTAACACACTTCTCATTCTAGGGTAACAACACTCACTGTACTTTAACTATGTAGAAAAACTAGAAGTGCGTAAGGACCTTAGAAAAGCTCTCCCATTACGTAGGAGGAAGTGGCCCTGTACTCCAGAGAGAGAACATAGAACCATGCTGATAAATATGCAGCACAAATAAACAATGCAGTATGTCATCAGCGCCAAGATTTCTCACAGGATCAACAAACATTTCTTTAGCATGTATCTAACATATAATAAAATGCTGTAACAGAACAAAAGTGAGTAAAAAAATAGTCCATTATTAGGGATTACAAACACATTTGACAATCACTTTCCTCCAGGAACATGTGATCTTTAGCAGTTAGAATTTTAGTGAGCATTTCCTTCAGTTAAAGTAGAAGTTCACCCTTAAACTAAAATCTGTAAATCTGCTTGCATCCAAAATCTAAGACTAACCTATCTAGCCCTGTAAAGAAGAAATCGTTATACATACCTTTACTGAAGCCGTTTCGGTCCGATCCCATGCTGAGCTGTGAGCGGCGGTTTCTCTGTGGAGGCGGGTGCAGAGGAAGCAGCCAACAATGGAAGCCCCATATTAACTGTATGGGTGACATAATTTCCCAGGCATTTCATAACATTTTTCAGCTGTTTCCTGCACAGAGCTTCCGCTGCTGGAGACCGGACTGGATTGGAGAACAGGTATGCATAGTGATTTCTTCTTTACAGGGCTATATACTGTAGGTTAGTCTTAGATTGTGGATGCCAGTAGATTTACAGATTTAAGTTTTAGGGTGAACTTTAACTTGAATGCTTTTTTTTATGTTATCATGGTAAACCAATATATTAGCATAATGGGGTGCAAAAATGAACATTGATATAGGTTGTACGAAAGCTAGTATAAGCTACACAGCAAAATCAAAGCTAAAATCCAGGAATTCATCCATTTTATAAAATCTGCTTGCTTACTATGGGTTTTAGTCTAAGACAAATTAATGTACCTATTGTGGCATACACCTTTTGTGGAAGCGCACTGCGACCAGAGTGTCCATTAGGGTTGGGTGGAGCCTGATCGGGAATCTGAGACACCATCAGATCCACTCCCCTTGTGATTGTTATCATTGTTAATTTATTATTATACATAATTTATATAGTGCCAACAGTTTGCGCAGCACTTTACAACACGAGGGCAGACAGTAGAGTTACAATACAATTCAATACAGGAGGGCTCTGATAGTTTAACCTTAAAATCTAAAAGGAAGGGTCAAGTGATACAGAAGGTAATAACTGTGGGTGATAAGCTGATGGGGAAAACAAAAGTACAGTTGCTAGGTGGAGGCAGGATAGGCTTCTCTAAAAAGTTTTCAGGGCTAGCCTAAAAGTAGATAGAGTTGGGGATATTTGGACAGATTGGAGTAGGGAATTTAAAAGGATGGTAAGGCTCAGGAGAAGTCCTGGAGGAGGTGACATGGGAGCTAAAGAGCAGGATGCCTTGGGAGGAATGAAGAGAACGATTTGGTTAGTATTTTGAGACTAGGTTAGTGATGTAGCTGGGGGCCAAGTTGTGGATAGATTTGTAACTTGCTGTTAGTATTTTGAATTCAATTTGTTGGATGAATGGCAGAAATGGAGTGATTGGCAGAGAAGGCTAGCAGACGATGAGTGGTTTGTAAGGTTGATGACTCTGGCAGCAGCATTCCTTATGGACTGAAAAAAGGATAGCCTATCTAGAAGTCAGGGGAAGGAGCATGTGGGGGAGGAAATAATATGAGCTCTGTTTTGGACAGGCTGAGTTTAACCACTTGCCGACCGGTCACGTTGACTGTACTACGGCAAAGTGGCTCGTTATCGTCCAGCGACGTAGACCTAGGAGGGAGGCTCGCTCTCGCTGTTTTCAGTCACAGCGGGAGTCGGGCCAGGGGAAGAGAGGTGGTGATCACCGCCGCTCTTCCCCGATTGACGGGGATCAAGTGTGGAAATCCGCCCGCTTGTGTAAACAAAGCGGCGGATCTCCTAGGTGACAGGTTAAGGGACATAGCTGAACCTGCGATCTGTGCCTGTGTCACTCAGTCCCCTCCCCCCACACACGTTAGTAAGCACCAGGCATACATTAACCCCTTGATCACCAATAAAAGTTAACCCCTTCCCTGCCAGTGTCATTTTTACAGTAACAGTGCATATTTATAGCACTGATTACTGTAGTAATGTCACTGGTACACCAAAAGAGTCAAAAATGTCAGTCAAGGGTCCGATCTGTCCGCCGCAATGTCGCAGTCCTGCAAAAAAAATCTCAAATAGCCGCCAGATCGCTGCCATTACTAGTTAAAAAAAAAACAATAAAAATTACATAAATTTCCCGTAGTTAGTAGCTGCGATAACTTTTGCTCAAACCAATCAAAATACGCTTATTGTGATTTTTTTTTACCAAAAACATGTAGCAGAAAACAAATTGGCCTAAAATGTTAAAAAATTTTGATTTTTACATTTTTTTTTGGGGGGGGGGATTTCATATAAAAAAATTTGAAAAATATTGTTTTTTATTCAAAATTGCCACTATTTTTTTGTTTATAGCGCTAAAAGTAAAAAGCGCACAGGTGATCAAATACCACCAAAAGAAAGCTCTATTTGTGGGGAAAAAAAGGACATAAATTTAATTTGGGTATAGCATTGCACGACCGCGCAATTGTCCGTTAAAATAACGCAGTGCCGAATCCCTGGTCAGGAATGGGGTAAAATCTTCTGGTCTTAAAGCGGTTAAAAATATGCTCATTGAGAATTTTTTTTTTAATATATTGGATATTTTTTAACTGTCAAAGTAGAAAAATATTGTTATTTTTTCAAAATTTTTGCATTTTTTTAATAATATCGCAAAAAATAAAAATCACAGAGGTGATCAAATACCACCAAAAGAAAGCTCTGTTTGTGGGAAAAAAAGGACGTAGATTTCATTTGGGTACAGCATTGCATGACCGCGCAATTGTCAGTTAAAGTAGTCGCACAGTGCCGAATCGCAAAAAGTGGCCTGGACGTAAGACAGCAAAATCCTCCGGTGGTAAAGTGGTTAAGGAAGTGGTGTGACATCCAGACTGATATGTCAGTCTGTAAATTAGTAATGTGTGAGGGGGATGTGAGCTGAGGGGTAGAGAGATAGATTTGGCTGATGTCAGCGTAGCAATTATATTGAAAGCCTTGGGAGGCTGTCAGGCAATCCTCTGATCCTGGCTTCCTGTCCTGCTCAAGTGCCTGTTTGGCTGTCCGCTGTACTAGCTCTGTGTACCACTGAATTTTCTTTGCCTCAAGTCTACTAGGAGCTCTGACAAGGTGCACGTCCTGAACCAACAGTGTAAACGGAGTGACCCTTTAACCTGGGCTAGACTTCTGAACCTTACTTCTGTTCCTGATCTCTTTGTTCACCAGGCCCCATGGGATCACATCTTCTGCTGCAAGTTCTCCCATCAACATCTACAGGCACGCGTGTGCGTGTTCCTCCTGTCTCTATGTACCGTCTGTTCCACCTTCAGTGGGGCCTGGGCTGGAGATACAAGAGAGACCGACCTGATCATTTTAGTCTCCTATCAGGTACATGACAGTGGCTATCAGCTGACCCAGGGAGGAGATATAGATTGAGAATAGGAGAGGTCCAAGAAAAGAACCTTGGGGGACCCCAAAAAAGAAAGGAAGAGGAGCGGAGGAAGTAGAATTGTAAATGACACTGAAGGTGCGGTGGGATAGATAGGATGAGGGCCAACAAGAAGCACAATCACAGAGACCAAAGGAGTACCAAAGGAGGAGAGGGTGGTCAACCATATCAAAAGCAACTAAAAAGTCCAGAAGTAGAAGTACAGAATAGTATCCATTGGTTTTTGCTGTTAGTAAATAGTTTGTGGGTTTTAGGAGAGCAGTTTCTGTGGAGTGTTGATGGCGAAATTCAGGCTGAAGTAAATAAAGAAGATTATTCTTAATGAGGTGGTTAGTTGTAGCCCAGGCATTTAAGGAGTTTGGAGGAAAAGGGGGAGCAAGGAGATGGGGCGTAGGTTGTTAAGATTGTTGAGATCCAAGGAAGGATTTTTAAGTTTGGGGGTGACTAGTGCATATTTTAGAACGTTGGAGAAGATACCAGAAGAGAGAAAGAGATTGAAGATGTGAGTTAGAGAGTGTAGGGTAGAGTCAGAGGATGACTGCAGTATTTGTTAGAGAACAGAGTTTAGGGGACAGGTGGTTAGGTTGGCGTTACAAATAAGTTTAGCAAACTTGTCTATAGTAGTGGTCTTGTCTATATTCCTATTGCACACCTTCCTGGAAACAAGGCTCATCGGTAGTTGGTGCTGTAGCAATTACCAGCTGGATACTAGAAACATCACAAGTAAATGTACATATTCACCAGCACACCTTGTTCGTCTATAGTAGCAGGTTTGAATAAGGGAGGTGTTGATTGTACCTGTGGACTTGGCGTGTGTTGAATGAGTGAGGGGGGGGGGGTATGTGTAGAGTGAAGATTTCATCACAAATTGAATCAATCTCATTTTTAAAGTGATTGGCAATCTCCTGGGCAGTGAGTAAGTTAGTGAGTGGAGGCAGCAAAGGAAGAAGTAGACAATGCATCAGGCTTGTCTATATGTTCATTTGCAAAGTTCAAACGCTGATTTTTGTGGTGAGGACGTAGAAGAGGTTTTCTTCTGATGACTCTTCCATGAAGACCATATTTTTACAAGTATCTCTTTATAGTGGAATAGCGTACCACAACTCCAGTGTCTGCCAGATCTTTCTGGAGGGATCGTGCAGTCAAATGTGGGTTTTGAATTATTTTTCTCACGATCCTGCGAGCTGTTCTGTCTGATATTTTTCTTTCCTTCGAGATCTTGCTTTAACTTCCACTGTTCCTGATGACTGCCATTTCTTAATTACATTCCAAACAGAGGATATTGACATCTGAAAACACTTTGCTATCTTCTTATAGCCTTCTCCAGCTTTGTGAGTGTCAACTATTTTCAGTTTCAGTTTCCTAGACAACTGCTTAGAAGATCCCATTGCGCGGATTGTTGGGGCAAGGTCAGATGAGTCTGGGCATTTAAAACCGTTGAGATTGACATCACCTGGTCTTCCCAGACAATGATTGAGAACAATCCATGACACTGGCAGGTCTCAGCCTTGCCAAGGGGGCAGTGCATGCTATAAATTCTGCAGGGTGCCCAAACTTTTGCAGACACCATTTTTTTGTTTTCTGTAATTTTGAAAGTGTCAATGATGGAAATAAAATCTAACTTTTGTTGACATATTATAAGAATGTCTAATCTGTAATTGTATGCCTTTTGGAGATTTTTCCATCTTTCAATGGCTTCTTTATGCACATTAATACAAATTTTTACCAGGGGTGCCCAAACTTTCGATCCCCACTGTAGTGTAACATTTGCTTTTTAGACATTTTCCCTTTTTTCTTATTTCATCTTCTTGTTAGGTATAGAGTTGAGCGGACACCTGGATGTCCGTGTTCGGCGGGTTCGGCCGAACTTGAAAAAAAAGTCTGGGTCCGTGTCCCGGACTTTATCCAAACTTTACCCGGACACCGAACCCCATTAAAGTCAATGGGGACCCAAACTTTCAGGCACTAAAATGGGTCTAAAACACCAATGGAAAGGGCTAGAGTGCTGCAAATGGCAGAAAAACGTAGTTAAGAGCATGGCAAGTGCTCTGCAAACATATGTGGATAGGGAAATAACTTAAAACAACAAAAAAAAACAGAAAAATAAAACAATTTTCTTCATCTGTGAAGGACGAGGCCCATATGGAGTAGGAGGGAGGTTGAGGAGGCGGTGGATGGGGCGGTTTAGGTGGAAGCGGCGGTGGAGGGGGACGAGGTAGCCAACACTGCTTTTTTTCAGTCATTTTAAATTAGGGTACACCCCAAAAGAGTGAGAAAGATCAAAAATATAACAACAATGGCTGGGTATGGTCGGTATTCATCTCTATTCTGCACAAGGTACGGAAAAGTCCTGTGGGATCCATGCCTGGTTCATTTTAATGAACGTGAGCTTGTCCACATTGTCTCTGGACAGGCGGCTGCGCTTGTCTGTGATAACGCCCCCAGCCGTGCTAAATACACGTTCAGATAATACACTGGCTGCAGGGCACGCCAGCACCTCCAAGGCGTAAAGGGCAAGTTCAGGCCATGTGCCCAATTTGGAGACCCAGAAGTTGAAGGGGGCAGACCCGTCATTCACTACATGTAGGCGTGTGCACACATACTGCTCCACCATGTTGGTGAAATGCTGCCTCCTGCTAAGACGTTCCATATGAGTTGCTGGTGCTGCTGTTTGTTGTGGCGTGCTGACAAAGCTTTTCCACATTTCGGCCATGCTAACCCTGCCTTCTGAGGTGCTGGCGGTGCCCTGGTTGCGTTGGCGACCTCTTCCTCCTCCTCCTCTGCCTTGGCCTTGTGCATCCACTGTGGCCCCACTGTCAGGTGGGAATGCCAGCAGCATCGCGTCTACCAGCGTGCGCTTGTACTCGCGCATCTTGCGATCGCGCTCCAGTGAGTGAATTAAGGACGGTACGTTGTCCTTGTAACGGGAATCCAGCAGCGTGGCCACCCAGTAATCAGCACATGTTAGAATGTGGGCAACTCGGCGGTCGTTGTGGAGACACTGCAGCATGTAATCGCTCATGTGTGCCCAGAGGCAATGAAAGGCTTTCCTCTGTGGTGTATCGTCTGTGTCCTCTGTATCCCCCCAGCCACGCACCAGTGATGGCCGTGAGCTGGCCTGGGTGCCACCCTGCTGTAAACATGGTTCCATCTCCTCCTCCAACTCCTCCTCCATCTCCTCCTCCATCTCCTCCTCCTCATCCTCCTCATCCTCCAGAACTGTGCCCCTGCTGGACAATTGTGTCCCTGGCGTTTGTGGGTGCAGGAACCCACCCTTGGAGCCACTTGCGAATGACTGCACTGAAAGCCTTGGAAATGTTACCTCTTCATCCTCCTCCTCCTCCTCCTCATCCTGTGCCACATCCTCTTCCATCATCGCCCGAATCGTTTTTTGAAGGAGGCATAGAAGTGGGATAGTTAAGCTGACAACGGCGTCATCAGCACTGGCCATGTTGGTGGAGTACTCAAAACAGCGCAACAAGGCACACAGGTCTCGCATGGAGGCCCAGTTATTGGTGGTGAAGTGGTGCTGTTCCGCAGAGCGACTCACGCGTGCGTGCTGCAGCTGAAACTCCACTATGGCCTGCTGCTGCTCGCACAGTCTTTCCAGCATGTGCAAGGTGGAGTTCCACCTTGTGGGCACGCCACATATGAGGCGATAAGTGGGAAGGCCGAAGTTACGCTGCAGCGCTGACAGGCGAGCAGCAGCAGGGTGAGAACGCCGAAAGTGCGCACAGACGGCCCACACTTTCTGCAGCAGCTCTGACATATCGGGGTAATTTTTAAGGAACCTCTGCACCACCAAATTCAGCACATGCGCCAGGCAAGGGATGTGCGTCAAACCGGCTAGGCCCAGAGCTGCTATGAGATTTCGCCCGTTATCGCACACCACCAGGCCGGGCTTGAGGCTCGCTGGCAGCAACCACTCATTTGTCTGCTGTTCCATGCTCCTCCACAACTCCTGCGCAGTGTGTGGTTTTTCCCCCAAACAGGCAAGTTTTAAAACTGCCTGCTGTCGTTTACCCCTGGCTGTGCTGAAGTTGATGGTGAAGGTGTTACACTGACCGGATGAGGAGGCGGTAGAGGATGAGGAAGCGGAGTAGGAGGAGTTAGGAACAGGAGGCAAACTGAAGCGCCCTGCAATCCTCGGTGGTGGAAGGACATGCGCCAAATTGCTATCTGCCTCAGGCCCATTCGCCACTGCATTTACCCAGTGTGCCGTTAGGGAGATATAACGCCCCTGACCGTGCTTACTGGTCCACGTATCGGTATTTAGGTGGACCTAGGCACAGATGGCATTGCGCAGTGCACACCTGATTTTTTCCCCCACTTGGTTGTGCAGGGAAGGGATGGCTTGCCTGGAAAAGTAGTGGCGGCTGGGCACGACGTACTGTGGGACAGCCACCGACATAAGGCTTTTAAAACTGTGCGTCTCCACCAGACGGAATGACAGCATTTCAAAGGCCAAGGATTTTGAAATGCTGGCATTCAGGGCCAGGGATCGCGGGTGGGTAGGGGGGTACTTCCTCTTCCTCTGAAGTGTTTGGGAGATGGAAAGCTGAACGCTTCCATGGGACATTGTGGAGATGGTTGGTGACCCAGGTGGTGGTGTTGCTGATAGATCGTCTGTTTGCGGGATGGCAGGTGCCGGTATCACTACAGAGGTGGATGAAGAGGCTGAGACTGCAGCAGAAGAGGAAGCAGGAGGAGCCAGAGACCTTTCTTGGTTTTGAAGGTGTCTACTCCACTGCAGCTCATGCTTTGCACTTAGATGCCTGATCATGCAGGTTGTGCTCAGGTTGAGGTTTATGCCTCGCTTCAGGCTCTGATTGCACAGGGTGCAAACCACTCGTGTCCTGTCATCAGCACATTTTCTGAAGAACTTCCACGCTAGAGAACTCCTTTGAGCTGGCTTTGGTGCGCTCGGTCCCTTGCTGCGTTGGGCAGTAGCAGGCGTAGTGTCTAGGGCACGGCCGATCCGCTTCTGCACCCTGCTCCCTCTTCTGCTGTGCTGGTGGCTCTGTGTGACTACCGCCTCTTCCTCCAAACTACTCAGGTCACCTACATGGCCTTCATTCCATGTGGGGTTGAGGACCTCATCGTCCTCCACATCATCTTCCACCCAGTCTTCACCCCTGCCCTCCTTGTCGGTCTCCACAATTCTGAGTGCCGCAGCAGTTGGCACCTGCGTTTCGTCATCATCGGTGACGTGCTGCGATGGTCCTTCCATGTACTCATCTTGAGAAATAAGTGGCTGGGCATCGCTGCACTCAATCTCTTCCACTTCTGGGGCAGGGCTAGGTGGCTGGCCCTGGGAAACCCTGCTGAGAGAGTCATCAAAAAGACTGCTGCATGACTTGGGGCTCAGACTGCTTGCCTGATTTGCAAGGGGGTGAGGTGAAAGACGGTTGGACATCGGCTGCAGGTGCCAACTCTGACCTTTCTGCAGTAGACTGGGTGGGAGACAATGTGAAGGAACTGGAGGCACTGTCAGCAACCCAATCTACTATCGCCTGTACCTGGCCTCATCACTTCTAGAGGCGCATGATGCCCTACCAAATACTGCTGCAGGTTCTGTCGCCTAATCACACTTGAGGAAGGTGTTTCACTTGTGCGTGTAGCTGGCACAGATTGACCACGTCCTCTCCTTGCAACAGGAGCTCTACCAGCAGCACCACGACCTAGGCCACGGCCCCTATTTGACGGTCTCCTCATATTTCTGTAATTTTTGATCTTGCCCTAGAAAGGTGTTTATTGAATAGCGGAACAAAACAACAACAGTATCGCACGGGTGTATCTCACAGTCAAATATGCAAACTATGCCGCAATTTAATTTTTTACACTCCAAAAGGGTGTATATTGAATAGCGGAATAGAAAAAAATTTATAAAACCGTGTATCTCACACGTACAAACACAGACTAGGCCCCGATTACAATTTTTTGTACCCTAAAGGGAGGATGAGGATGAGGAAGAGGAGTAGGAGGAGTTCGGAACAGGAGGCAAACTGAAGCGCCTTGCAATCCTCGGCGGTGGAAGGAGATGCGCCAAACAAATTTAAAAGGTGTATCTCACACGTACCGATAAAGACTATGCCGTAATTTAATTTTTTACACTCCAAAAGGGTGTATATTGAATAGCGGAATAGAAAAAAATTTATAAAACGGTGTATCTCACACGTACAAACACAGACTAGGCCCCGATTACAATTTTTTGTACCCTAAAGGCAGGATGAGGATGAGGAGTAGGAGGAGTTCAGAACAGGAGGCAAACTGAAGCGCCCTGCAATCCTCGGGGGTGGAAGGAGATGCGCCAAACAAATTTAAAAAGGGGTATCTCACATGTACCGATACAGACTATGCCATAATTTAATTTTTTACACTCAAAAAGGGTGTATATTGAATAGCGGAATAGAAATTTTTTTATAAAACGGTGTATCTCACACGTACAAACACAGACTAGGCCCCGATTACAATTTTTTGTACCCTAAAGGCAGGATGAGGAAGAGGAGTAGGAGGAGTTCGGAACTGGAGGCAAACTGAAGCACCCTGCAATCCTCGGCAGTGGAAGATGCGCCCCAAAAATTTGGAAGGTGTATCTCACACGTACCGATACAGACTATGCCGCAATTTCATTCTTTTTACCCCAAAGAGTGTAGATTGAATAGCGGAATAGAAAAAAAATTAATAAAACGGTGTATCTCACACATACAAACACAGACTAGGCCCCGATTACAATTTTTTGTACCCCCAAAGGCAGGATGAGGAGTAGGAGGAGTTCGGAACAGGCAGGAGGCAAACTGAAGCACCCTGCAATCCTCGGCGGTGGAAGATGCGCCCCAAAAATTGGAAAGGTGTATCTCACACGTACCGAAACAGATTATGCCACAATTTAATTATTTTTACCCCAAAGGGTGTAGATTGAATAGCGGAATAGAAAATATGATATAAAAAGGTGTATCTATCTCACACGTACAGACCCAGACTAGGCCCCGATTACTATTTTTTTGTACCCTAAAGGCAGGATGAGGAGTAGGAGGAGTTCGGAAATGGCAGGAGGCAAACTGAAGCACCCTGCAATCCTCGGCGGTGGAAGATGCGCCCCAAAAATTGGAAAGGTATATCTCACACGTACCGATACAGACTATGCTGCAATTAAATCCTTTTTACCCCAAGGGTGTAGATTGAATAGCGGAATAGAAAAAATTTTATAAAATGGTGTATCTCACACGTACAAACACAGACTAGGCACCGATTACAATTTTTTGTACCCTAAAGGCAGGATGAGGATTAGGAGGAGTTCGGAACAGGCAGGAGGCAAACTGAAGCACCCTGCAATCCTCGGCGGTGTAAGATGCGCCCCAAAAATTGGAAAGGTGTATCTCACACGTACCGATACAGACTATGCCGCAATTTAATTCTTTTTACCCCAAGGGTGTAGATTGAATAGCGGAATAGAAACATTTTTATAAAACGGTGTATCTCACACGTACAAACACAGACTAGGCCCTGATTACAATTTTTTGTACCCTAAAGGCAGGATGAGGAGTAGGAGGAGTTCGGAAGAGGCAAGAGGCAAACTGAAGCACCCTGCAATCCTCGGCGGTGGAAGATGCGCCCCAAAAGATTGGAAGGTGTATCTCACACGTACCGATACAGACTATGCCGCAAATTAATTCTTTTTACCCCAAAGGGTGTAGATTGAATAGTGGAATAGAAAATATGATATCAAAAGGTGTAGCTATCTCACACGTACAGACCCAGACTAGGCCCTGATTACTATTTTTTGTACCCTAAAGGCAGGATGAGGAGTAGGAGGAGTTCGGAACAGGAGGCAAACTGAAGCACCCTGCAATCCTCGACGGTGTAAGATGCGCCCCAAAAATTGGAAAGGTGTTTCTCACACGTACCGATACAGACTATGCCGCAATTTAATTCTTTTTACCCCAAAGGGTGTAGATTGAATAGCGGAATAGAAAATATTATATAAAACTGGTGATTTTTAAATAGCACATGTGAACACAGCAGCGTCTTATGTCAGTCAACTCTGCAGCAGGCTATGAAGGGAAAAAAAAAGAAAATTCCCCTTTAAGTTTGTAATTTTTAAATAGATTAGTACAGACTATGCCACAATTTAATTTTTTTTAACCCAAAAGGGTGTATATTGAATAGTGGAATAGAAAAAAGTGTATAAAATTGAAAATCGCAAGCTTTTGGATCCGCACATACAATTTGATCTACTCATTGATGCAGGTCAATTTAGTTAAATCCCCCCAACAAGCCTTATTGGGAGGGCGGATCGAGGGGGAGTCTAAACCCACTAAGCGCCTTATAGTTTTTACATTTACAGCGGCTAAAATTGCGATAGCCCGCTCCTGGCGCTCGCCGGTTATACCGCTAGAGCTGCTCAAAGCCAAGCTGACATGGATCATGATAAATGAACGGATGGTGGCGCTGCTTAACGATAAAATGCACCAATTTGATAAGACGTGGGACCCTTGGCTCAGATATTTGGCAGGCCCCCATTAAGGGGGAGTGCTATTGACCCACACAGGAGCTGGGGAAAGCGAGGTAACCTACTGAGGGTGGACGGGCCTGGGCGCGGACACCCCCCTACCTTTTTGACCCACCGCTACTAATTCTCCTTCTATCTCTTTCATTGCTATTGCTTGGGCCCTAGTGGACCAATTAACCCCCTTCTCTCTTCCCCTTCTTTCACCCTTTGCTTCCCTTCTCTTTGCTCACTTCTACCTTTTCTATTTTTGTTTTGTTCCCCCTTTTTTTTTTCTCTTTTTTTCTTCTCTCTCCCTGCTTTATCATTCTTACTCATTACAGTGCACAGCCGGAAAGCCGGTGCCCCCCCTCGGTTTAGGGAGGGGGGCCAGGGGTCTGGGACCACCTCCCTCCTAGGGCGCAGCGTGTTCCCTTGAGGCGGCTGGCGGCTGATTCGGGCTGCCATTCCTAGTATTATTCTGTTTCTGTTGCATTTTTTTTTATTTTACACCGGCTATATTTGTATCAGTTGTGCCTTGATTTATATTATGGGATGTTATGCTATCTTTGAGATTTATGATTAAGCCTTATGGGTGTAAATTGCACTGTTGTACACTTTGTTTACTTTTTGCAAAACTTTAATAAAAATATTGGAAAATAAAATTGAAAATCGCTCAATAGCACATGTGAACACAGCAGTGTCTTATGTCACAGTCAGCACTGGAGCAAAAAGGCTATGAAGGGGTAAAAAAAAAAAAAAAAAACCCTTTTAACTTGTAGTAAAATAGATCTAAGATGAACGCTGCACACAACTGACTGATAAAAATAGATTTTTTTTCTCCCTCCTCCTCCTCCTCCTCAGTGGGCTCAAGTGAGGGCAAAAAGATTGTTCACTGCACCACCCCCCACACAGCAAAATCGATGTATACTGTCCCTGACTAATATCCAGCCTCGCCCTAAAATGCTCTAATAACTTTCCCTGCCTGCACTCCGACCTGTTCCTGTATTCTTTTCGGACACAATTTTTCACAGAATCACTGTCTGTTTCTAATCAGCAGCCAGCACGTATGATGTGTGCTCTGTCCCTAAACTACAGCAGAATGACGCGGCGCACTGGGGCTCTCGAACTTATAAAGACATGGTCACATGCTTCAGATGGCCAATCACAGCTACTAATACATTAGTAGGCATGGCTGGGATGGCTTAAGGCACACCAGTTAAACGCTTGTTGATTGGCTGTTGAAAGCCCGCCGTTAAAAGCGCGCCATTACATACAAAACAGGAAATAAAATGACCGAACATGGATTTTAAACCCGAACATACAGTAAAGATTTCGGGTCCGTGTTCGGGTAACAAAAATCCAATTATTCGGTACGAACACGAATAATACAGTCCGTGTTCGCTCAACACTAGTTAGGTATAATGTAGTTTGCAGCATGAAACATGAATACATACAATATATTCAAAACAGTGATCTCTTTTAAAACTTCATATGTACTTCATGACCAGAAGGATCAGAACAACCTGGATCAAATTCTGAGTTTTGCAGATTAAACCACATATCTGTATTAAAACATATAAAAAAAATGTGAGATAGCTAGAAATACTGGGCCATGACCATACTTTTAGCCACACACGCTGAAACAAGTTACTTTATTAGAAGTGATTTAAACACTTATTTTTTTTTATATTATAATCTTAACATCATCAGGCAATATTCTCATGCCTACTGGTCTGGCAAAGTGTATCAGACAGGTTAGAAAGCCTGTCTCAATAAAAAAAATTTTTAACTTGAGATAAATGGGGCTATAAGAAACTGTCTGGACTGTTATTATCAGCACATTCAGCCTAGTCAAACAATTGTGTTTAGGCCAGGTGAGCCATTGGATGATTGCCTGCCTATATCATAGGCACTCATAAATTTGTATTAAGAAGGAAACAGTAAAATACAGTCAAACCCCTGCTCTACTCATCCTCAAGCACAGTTTGTTAATGCAATAAGCAAATATGGCTGTTATCATGTGCATGCATAAACACTTAGCAACAGTGTTTTAAAATACAACACACCATTATACTTTGCATATTAAAATGAAAGCAATATTGAAATAAAAGCAACCCTGTATTAAAAAAAAAGTTGAAGTTACCTAAACAATTTGTCTAAAAAAGAAGAGTGTAAATACTTACCTTTACAACTACCCACATCACAGAATGTGAAACAGAAATTGTCCTTATCTTTATCTTAGTATTGCTCTGCACTGCACATTGCACATTGCACTGACAGCGAGGAGAGGAATCGTGAGGAGGTGTTTGGCAGGAGGGGTTAAAAAAACTACAGAAAACACAAAAGACTGACATTTCCAGAAGTGTAAGTTTCTCAGGAGACCACAGGTGGCCTTTTCGCCTAAGCAAAACAGTGTTTGATGGCATGGGTGGCAGAAGAGGTAAGTATTTATAATTTTCCTTAGCAGTCAAATAGTTTTGGCACATTAGTAATTTTTACAACAAGGTTGCTTTAAGCTGGTCAAATTCACATATTCAGTATATCTAAAACTTTAAAGTGACTATAAATTCAGCTTAAAATTTATAACAATATATACATTATATGGCAAAGTTTTCACAGTTTTCCATTGATTCTGATGCTTGAGACATTTGTGCTTAGAAAAAAAACCTATGAAGAATGGTTTTGTTTAAAATAACATTCTTGGCTGGAAAATGAGAAAATAACTCCTGCTGTTCAATGTGGCTCATGACCCGGGCCCAGAGATTAAAATATTGCAAGAAAAATGCATCCTCTGAGCTGGTGGAAAGCATGTAGGAGTAAAGTATATAATTTAAAATGGTAGATTAAGTACCCCAAAACTAAAGTAAAGACAGCTTTAATAAAACTACATGAATTACACATATTTTTCAGATTAAACTTATAGAACATAATGGAAGCTTTCCTGAGAACAATTTACTCTTGCTCTTTATTTCTACTTCTCTCTCTTTGCTAGTGTTAAATTATATATTTTTATTGCTAACATGTTAGTAAATTGAGTCCATCACAGTTAAAATGATTTGTTGATTCGTACATTCAATTTGTGAATATTTTAGTTTGTAAGCTCTAATGAGCAGGGCCCTCTGATTCCTCTTCTATTAAATTGTATTGTAACTGTACTATCTGCCTTCATTTTGTAAAGCACTTCAGAATCGGTTGGTGCTTTACAAACCCTGCATGATAATATTAATAATATAAATATTAAAGTTCTCAATACCTACTGAGAAATGTATCACTGTGATTTTTTTTATACTTACTTACTAATTATGTTAATGTAAAAGAAACACAACAGGCAATTATACTTTACCTTTCAGTACACAATGAGGTTGCTTTACTAAGGAAGTAGTAAGCATGTTTACTTAGCTTAGTGAATATATAAAGTTAAGAAAAAAAAATAACTTTGCAAAGATTTACCAATCATGTGCAATGGAAATGAAAGGGAAAAAAAAACGCACCAGGAGCACACCCTTCTCCTTTAATAAGTAAACTACACTGTATGTATGCATATAAAAAAAATATAGACAAAGCATGTGACCCTAGTTTATGTGACCCTAGCTTTAAAAAAAAAAAGACCACATCGGTGGACACATTTGCAAATAAAATCCCACAAGGAAAGCATTTTTCTAGGTGAGGTTAGGTAATTAGCTACTTGCCAACCATGCTATAGCTGAAAGATGGCTACAGCGTGGTCATCCAGTTCTGGGAGGGCATCTATCAGAGCGCATCAGTGCCCTTCAGTGCTGCCTATTAGTGCCCATCAGTGCCACCTATCAGTGCCTTTAAAAATGTCATATAGGTACAGTGCTGCATGACTGCACAATTGTCATTCAAAGTGTGACAGCATTAAGAGCTGAAAGCTGGCCTGGGCAGGAAAGGGGTGAAGGTGTTGAAGGAGCGACAATGTTCTAGAATCTTACCAGGAAATCATTTATTGGGTCCTTTATCACAGGTTTTGCATCTTGGTAAAGGGCAAGGTTTTAAGGTACAGTGTGTCTGAGTGAGTTCATGGGATAGCCACATATTTAGACTTATGGTTAGGGGAAATACACTGAAAAATCATCTCAGGCACTATCAAGTGATCTTATATTTTTTTAGCCTACTTTTGGTATATTTTGCTATGGCCAGCTATTACTATTTTGCATTATACTGTGGCCATAAGGCTGTAATTATGTGCAAAGACTTTTTGGTAGTTGATGGGTTGTAAATACATTATTAGAAAAGGTACTTGGTAAATTAGTATGCATTTTTTCTCCTTTTTATTCAGTTTTGTAATAGACATGCTAAAGAGGGCATTTATGTATCTAAACAAACATTGCTGCATTAATTGCATTGCTGCATCAAACATTAATATTGCATGATCCCATAATTAAAAAGTAGAGGTTTAAAAAAATACTTATGTTGAGGTGCCTTCTTTAGCAAAAAAAATCTGTAACATCTTCTAATCATTATGAATGCAGGTCTAGGGATTCTTGCAACACTTTTTTTCTAGATACTATGCATGTCTGTATACCGTAATTCCACAAATGTAGAGAGATGGTGCAAAAAAGCTCCTTTCTTCTAGCGGGTGTTATTATAATATTGGGGTGATTCCATGTCATTTTTTACTGATTTTAATTATTGATTTTTCCAAGCAACAATTATCTTGACCAGATCATAAAAAAAACTTCATCTCAATCCCCTTTTTAGCATATTTAGAGTAGGTGAGGTTTGTAGCTTACTGACCACTTTTATGTGTGAGTTAGTCTACTACAGACCCTGATCTAACTTCTCTACATGGCTCTGAGCTCATCCTTTATGCATACAGGTCCTAGAGAAATTACGCATCGTCTTGGTCCCAAGAGATTTATGTGAAATCCAATATTTATCTGAGTACAGCAGTAATAATCTGAATGTATACTCTCAGAGAATTGAATGACCATTTTAAAACTGCTAGATGTAAGTCCCAAAAATTACCAATATTGAATACTAAAATCTTGAATAAAGAAAACAACTTACCACTCATATTTTATTTTTATTTTTTTTCATTACAACAGGAAAAAACAAGTCTAGGCTTCATGCAACTTGTGGCCATAAAGCAACCCTACTTCTTACACCTTTGACTATTAACTGTCCTGTGTACTGACGTTGTGGAAATTTTAACTTTTAATTGGTCGAATACAATTTTTTAACCCCTTCACGCCTAAGCTTTTTTCTGACATTTGTTGCATACAAGTTAAAATCCATATTTTTGGCTAGGAAATTACTTAGAACCCCCAAACATTATTATATATATATATATATATATATATATATATATATATATATATATATATATTAGCAGAGACCCTAGAGTCTTTCAAGCGCAATATTTTGGGAAAAAATAAACTTTCATAAATTAAAAAACATAACAGTAAAGTTAGCCAATTTTTTTTGTTTTGTGTGTAAGATGATTTTACACCAAGTAAACAGATACCTAACATGTCATGCTTTAAAGTTGTGCACACTCGTTTAATGGCGGTAAACTATGGTACCTAAAAATCTCCATAGGCGATGTTTTACATTTTTTTACAGGTTACAAGTTTAGAGTTACAGAGGAGGTCTTTTGCTAGAATTATTGCTCTCACTCTACTGATCGCAGTGATACCTCACATGTGTGGTTTGAACACTGTTTATATTTGGGATCACAACTTATGTATTCTTTCGCTTCTGCTTGTGAGCATGGAGGAATGTGGTGCTTTAATTTTTTTTTTTTACACTGCCCCTTTGAAAAAAAAAATCTGATTACTTTTATTACTGTCAGAAGGAATGTAAATATCCCTTGTGAAAGTAATAGACATGTGATAGGTACTCTTTATGGAGGGATCTGGGGTCTAAAAGACACCAAATCTCTCTTTTGCATCCAAGTTTGGCAGTTTTGAATGCTGTAATTTTTTTGAATTTGGCTCCTTTAAGTATTCTGTAAACCAGAAGTGATGTCATAACATTGCTTTTGGGTTACTAGATCCGAGACCCTATAGAAGCCAATTCTGGCTTCGTTAATGTCTTCGACCAGCCAGCAGACCTGCCGGCTGCCATAACATATATAGTGAATCCTTAATCTTGATATAGGTCTGGTATGGATTCTCAGGGAACTCTTACTCCAATAACCAGCACTACCGCCCCCTCCAAAAACAATGCCAGAACTTTATCCAGCAAAGCAGCCTTGAAATGAATTGTAAATGAGTAACAAAGGGTTCAATGGAATCACGGGGGGGAATATGAAACCACTGGGGTCCAGATATTTGACACCTTGTCCTCATGCAAAAAAATTATTGATGTCCCTAGATTAAATATCAGTCATCTTGTTCAGTGATGTAAGTAATGTCGATCCACATCAATCACAATGAACCCCTGGCACAACAATATACTCTGCCTGAAGCTGCTAACTAGTCACTATTTCCATCACAAATCACAGATCCCTGCTGGCTTCTGTGTGCAAACAAATCAGTGGGAATCCTGGATGACATCATTGACTAAGTATGGTTATGACCATATTTGCCCAGTGACATTCACATGCAGTTCTTAGTGTGAATGGGCCCTTAACCACATAACGACCGCCCTCCGCAGTTTTACTGTGGCAGGCAGCCGCTCCTGGGCAAAGCCATGTAATACTATGTCGCTCGCTCAAGAGACTCTAGGGGGCGAGTGCCCCCGCTTGTTAGCTGGTGAGCCAATGCATGTGACCGGGGGCTCTGATGGCTGCCGGCCACTCGCGATCTCCCGCAGCTGAGAGAGAAGGACGGATAGCTGATGTAAACACAGCCATCTGTCATTCTCCCTGAAGTGATCACAGAGGCTATGTGATCCTGCTATATAGGATCGCATGTCTCTGTAATTACTTCACAAGCCATGCCCCCTGACAATAAGAATCATGCCCCTAAGGACACATTTAACCCCTTGATCACACATACTGTTAAGCCCTTTCCTTACAGTGTCATTTTTACAGTAACAGTGCATATTTTTAGCACTGATTACTGTAGTAATGTCACTGGTACACCCAAAAGTGTAAAAAATGTCAGTTAGGGGTCAGATCTGTCCGCCGCAATGTCGCAGTCCCACAAAAGAAATCGCAGATCTCCGCCATTACTAGTAAAAAAAAAAAAACAATAAATATGACATACATTTTTCTCGTAGTTAGTAAATGCAATAACTTTTGCGCAAACCAATCAAAATACGCTTATTGTGATTTTTTTTTACCAAAAATATGTAGCAGAAAACAAATTGGGCCTAAAATGTTAAAAAATTTTGATTTTGATTTTTACATTTTTTTTTTTGAGAATTTCATATAAAACAATGTGAAGAATTTTGTATTTTTTCAAAATTGTCGCGCTTTTTTGTTTATAGCGCAAAAAATAAAAATCGCACAGGTGATAAAATACCAAAAAAAGAAAGCTCTATTTGTGGGAAAAAAAGGACGTCAATTTTGTTTGGGTACAGCGTCGCACGACCGCGCAATTGTCCGTTAAAGTAACGCAGTGCCAAATCGCAAAATAGGGCCTGGTCATTGAGCAGCCAAATCCTTCTGGGCTAAAGTGGTTAAAGGAGAATATACTACTACATCTGTAACTTTTTAAAGTCGCCCTTTAAGCTGCATTTAAAAAAAACCCTCTCTCATTAAGCTGTATTATGCTTTTTTCTTTTTTCTTTTTTTTTTTTTGCATGCAGCTGTCCTCCATGGCAATGCCTAGGTACACATGCCATTTTTACACAAGCTTGAAAACTGGACTTAAAAAAAGTAAAAAAAATAAATAAAAAAAAACAAGATTCTGCTCTCATAGACCTTAGTGAGGTTCAGTGCTATGTTCATATCATGTACTTTTTGCCTAAACTTCTGTGAGCCAAACTTCTCTCAGTACAGGTTTCCTTTAAGCTAAAATTGTCTTTACTTAAGATCCATATTATTGCAGTTTTTAAGAAACAGTAAAAAACAGCTGCTGTTTATTGCATTTAATTTGCCCTGTCCTTTTTTTTCAGAAGATTTTCAAATCTTATGAACATCATGGGCACAGTTTTTTTCAAATGTGTAACAATAAATACAAACACTGAAAATATAAGCAAATTTAAATTTTTGTTTATGGATACAAATGTCATTTTCTATATATTTATAATAAGCCTGTCGCAAAATGCAATTATACCAACTTGAAACTGACAGAAAAATAATCTGTATGTAAATGCAGAGCTGAAAATATTTCTACCTACTGAAAAAATGTATCAATGTGATTACTATATAAGTTAGTAATCCATTAAAATATAGTAGCATTCATTTAAACTTCTGAGCAATGATGTAAACCATCTGTTTAATAGTATGCACATAATTATAAATTCTAAAGTTCTCAATGTGTTTTTTATGCAAATTGAAGTACCTTGTTTACATACATTGTCTGTATTGCAATATAAAAAGCACATTCTGTGATGCTGTTGCTAGCGACACCATTTTAAAACTTGAAAAATAATACAAAAAATATAAAATATTATATACAGGTATATACAGGTATATCATAAATATATATATAAATATATATATATATATATATATATATATATATATATATAAATATATATATATATATATATATTTTATTTATTTTTTTCACCCAGTAGCATAGCATTACTATCTATGAATTCTGCCAGAAGATCTATTATTCACTCCTTCCTGTAACACAACATAAAAACACTTTTTCTTTTTAAAGGAAGTCAGGGTCTTGCATCTGTGTGGTCGCTAGTCTTAGATAGAAAGGATACTTTTAAATAAACTTTAAAAAAGCAACCTACAAACTAAAGTTCAACTCCATCTCACACTTCTTAAGCAGGTACAGCAACATTTTTGAATAGTAGGTTTAAACCATACAAATAAAAGCTGACTGCACCTCTGGCAGTATTATAATTTGTCTTTTGTAAGTGTACCTTTTGCTGCACAGCTTGGTCTGTGTGTATTTATAAAAGCTGTGGAATAAATAAGGTAATATGGGAGGGGAAGGACTATAATTTAAAAAAAAGAGTGAACACACGCTTTAAATATGCACTTGAAAACTGTAATTCCAATTTCCTGTGAATGCCTTGACACACTCAGAATGAACAAATATTCTCATGTCAACAAATTGCTGAAACAGTAAACCAGACACTCACCAGAAGCCAAAGCTAGTGGCTACAAAAAGCCAGACATACTGTACTAGGCATATTTGGTTAACTGCTTGATTCAGTGCAATCAACCCATTTAATGGACTGGGTGCTAGAAAGGTTGATCAGCATAAATATGTTGTATTTATCTGTTAAAATACATTTTTGACAATCTGAAAGGGGGTTTAACAAGGATGCAGTTAGTCTCCCTAAAAGCGTTCCCTGTTTAGCCTTCCCTCTCAGTAACTGGTGGGTTTCTCTGGTCTAGAGAGAGCACATTGGCATGCATGGCATGTTTTGGCATGGAACAGAGGAAACCAGAGATGTGAACAAAAGTTTATCAGTTAACTGCATTTGTGTGGACTTTTGATCATTCATTAAAAAACATTGGAAACTTCCCGGTCTGAAGTGACTGTTTTCCGGAATGTTTAATCGATCAATATAACAGTGCTTCCAATACAAAATAAAAATAGTTAAAATTAGGGTTGAGCGAACACGGACTGTATTGTTCGGGATCGTACCTGACTTTTGGGTGTTCGGTACCCGGACACGGACCCAAACATTTTACTGTATATTCGGGATACAGTCCGTTGTTCGGTAATTTTATTTTATGTTTTGGCGTGGTTTTAATGTTTTGGCGCGGTTTTAATGGCGTGGTTTCAACAGCTGCAGGGCAGCCAATCAACAAGCGTTTAACTAGTGTGCCCTTAGCAGCCATCACAGCCATGCCTACTAATGGCATGGCTGTGATTGGCCAGTGCAGCATGTGACGCAGCCTCTATATAAGCTGGAGTCACATAGCGCCGCACATCACTCTGCTCTAACTACTGTAGGGAGTGGTTCCTGATGCTGCTGAGGGAGAGATAGGAAATGATTGTAGGGGCAGGCTCGATATTGCTTTCAGGGAAACAATAGGAAGAATCTTCTTTAATCAGACAGCGATCTACATTGATTTTATTGTGTGGGGGTGCAGTGCACAATCTTTTTGCCCTGACCTGAGCCAATTGAGGAGGAGGGAGAAAAAAAAACCTTTAATCAGTCTGTTGGGTGGGCAGCGTGCGGTGTGTAGCAACCATGTAATGCAAGCTCAGCGAATATGTGTCTGCTTAATCTGCATTTAAAAAAAAAACCTTTTTTCCTTCATATTTTACTGTTACATACAGTGTTTAGACACTTCTGTCCTAATCTTCTATTCAAAAATCAACAATTTAAGGGGAAAAAAATGATTTTTCAGGTTTTCGTTCAAATGGGTTTTTTTTACTCAATAGCGGAATAAAACAACAACAGTATCCAACCTGTTAGGCGTGCGGCGTGTAGCAGCCATGTAATGCAAGCTCAGTGCATATCTGTCTGCTAAATATGGATTTAAAAAAACAACAACTTTTTTCCTTCGTATTTTACAGTGACATACAGTGTTTAGACATTGCTGTTCTAATCTGCTATTCAAAAATCAACAATTTAAGGGGAAAAAAAATATTTTTCAGGTTTTCATTTAAATGGGTTTTTTTTTTACTCAATAGCGGAATAGAACAATAACAGTATCCAACCTGTTAGGCGTGCAGCGTGTAGCAGCCATGTAATGCAAACTCAGTGCATATGTGTCTGCTTAATATGGATTAAAAAAAAAACAACTTTTTTCCTTCATATTTTACAGTGACATACAGTGTTTAGACACTGCTGTTCTAATCTGCTATTCAAAAATCAACAATTTAAGGGGGAAAAAATTATTTTTCAGGTTTTTTATTCAAATGTTTTTTTTTTTACTCAAAAGCGGAATAAAACAACAACAGTATCCAACCTGTTAGGCGTGCGGCGTGTAGCAGCCATGTAATGCAAGCTCAGTGCATATGTGTCTGCTTAATATGGATTTAAAAAAAACAACCTTTTTTCCTTTATATTTTACAGTGACATACAGTGCTGTTCTAATCTGCTATTCAAAAATCAACCACTTAAGGGAAAAATAAACATTTTTCATTCATACTTTACTGTGAGATATACCCTTTGGATACTGTTGTTCTATTCCGCTATTCAAAAAAAACCCATTTAGGAAAAAAAAATTAAATTGCGGACTAGTCTGCATATTTTACTGTGAGATACCCCCGTTGGATACTGTTGTTCTATTTCGCTTTTCAATAAAAACCCAATTAGGGAAAAAAAAATATGCGGCCTAGTCTGCATATTTTACTGTGAGATACACCCGTTGGATACTGTTGTTCTTTTCCGCTTTTCAATAAAAACCCATTTAGGGAAAAAATATTAAATTGCTGTCTAGTCTGTATCTGTACGTGTGAGGTACACCCTTTGGATACTGTTGTTCTAATCTGCTATTCAATAAACACCCATTTAGTTGAAAGAAAGATATTAAATTGCGACCTAGTCTGTATCTGTACGTGTGAGATACACCCTTTGGATACTGTTGTTCTATTCTGCTATTCAATAAACACCCATTTAGGGGAAAATTAATAATTTTGCAGCGTTTTCTGATTATGTTACTGCGAGATACACCCTTTAAATTTGTTTGGCGCATCTCCTTCTACTGCTGAGGATTGCAGGGCGCTTCAGTTTGGCTCCTATTGCTAACTCCTCCTACTCCGCTTCCTCATCCTCATCCACTACGGCCTCCGCATGCGGAGCAGTGATCATTTCCAAGGATTTCAGGGCAGTCATTCACAAGTGGCTCCGAGGGTGGGTTCCTGCACCCACAAACGCCAGGTACACAATTGTCCAGCAAGGGCACAGTTCTGGAGGATGACGAGGTGGAGGATGAGGAGGAAGAATCATTTTCACAGCAGGGTGGAGCCCAGATAACTGATAACAACAGATACTACACTTGATCTTAGCCAAAAGGTCGAGAAGCGATGCTGGTGGTATTCCCACCTGACAGCGGGGGCACAGTGGAAGCACAAGGCGAAGTCAGAGGAGGAGGGGGTCGCCAACGCAGCCAGGGCACAGCCAGCACCTCAGAGGTCAGGGTTAGCATGTATGAAATGTGGAAAATCTTTGTTGGCACGCCACAACAACCATGACCACCAGCTGTTTTTTTTTTAAGCCCGTGGTGTGTGAACACACTCAGAATCACTAGAAAAGACTAAAAAAGTGCACACCAAAAAAGTGAAACACAAAAAGTGCACAGGGTGTACAAATGGACCCTGACCCTGCTCCCCCGGGGCGCAAGGCTCCTGACAGGGACTGGGGTACTTACACTGGCTAACCTGGCCGAAACCAGGCAGCCCCGTTCTTTAGGAGGTCTGCTGAAACAGACCACCCCAAGTACTAGGTGGGGCTCTCCCGAAGCGAGACCCCATGAGAGAGGGCGAACCAAGCCAGAAGGCCATATCCACCCCCTAAGACTTTCAGGGACAGACCCAAGGACCTTCACCCTACTAATCACGCTGTGCAAGATAAAGTGTACCGCCACAATAAAAAACACAAAACGTGAGACACACAACACATAAACGTGGGGAATGGGATAGTGAAGAAGAAGTGCAAGGTTAGTGCCACGTTTCAATACTATGGCAGGCCCTTCGTCCAGGAATAAAAAATTCCTCTGGTCCTGACTCCTGACCAAAAGGCCCGGCCCTAGAGGGAGGTGTGAAAAACACGTGCAGGAAGTGCAGTGTCCTTGGTGCCATACTCATAGTGTTGCCATCCACCGTGAATTATGGCACCCCTGGACTGCCACTCCAGGGGCACATACACCACAGGGTTTTTTTAGAATCCCAGTCCCTGGCAAGACCAGTGCAGCCCCGTCCCTACCAGAAGGTCTCAAAACTTAGACAGCTTTGGGAGAGCCCGGCTCACAACCAGGGACACATACCTTTTCCAAGGCCAGACTCAACCCAGAAGGGGGAAAAAAGCCATCACCATTCCTTACCATAAACCATACACCATATACAGTTCCTTACCGTTCCTTACGTACTATACACGTACTGAATGATGGGTCTGCCCCCTTCAACTTCTGGGTCTCCAAATTGGGTACATGGCCTGAGCTTGCCCCTTATGTCTTGGAGGTGCTGGCCTGCCCTGCAGCCAGTGTATTACCTGAACGTGTATTTAGCACGGCTGGGGGCGTTATCACAGACAAGCGCAGCCGCCTGTCCAGAGCCAATGTGGACAAGCTCACGTTCATTAAAATGAACCAGGCATGGATCCCACAGGACTTGTCCATACTTTGTGCAGAATAGACATGTATACCGGCCTTACCCAGCCATTGTTGTATTTTTGATCTTTATCACTCTTTTGGGGTGTACCCTAATTTAAAAAGAAATTTAAAATTAAAAACAAAACCAGTGTTGGCTACCTCGTCCTCCTCCACCGCCGCTTCCACCTTCACCACCTCATCCACCTTCACCGCCACATCCACCGCCACCTCAACCTCCTACTCCATATGGGTCTCGTCCTCCTAGATCGAGATGATTATTTTTTTTAATGTTTTTTATGTTATTTTAAGTTATTTCCCTATCCACATTTGTTTGCAGAGCACTTGCCATGCTCTTAAGATGATGTTGCTGCCATTTGCAGCCCTCTAGCCCTTTCCATGTTTTTTTAGAGCCATTTTAGTGCTCAAAATTTCGGGTCACCATTGACTTCAATGGGGTTTAATTAATTCTTACTAAGATTCTTTGCCCAATGCAGATATTCTTTGAAATGCAATAAAATTGGGTGAAAGTATGAATTGCGAACTATAAAAAATAATTAAAACGTATTTTACAGAAGTCACTTTACAAACACTATAAATAACAGTGAAATTGGGATATGACACAGACACTAAGATTTAATTCACAACACATTCCTAAAATGTACCCCTTTACAAAAGATTTCTATATTGAATCAACGGCAATCAAGTAATCAAGTTCCTCTCATAGATAACATAACCACTTATAACTAAACTGGAAAGAAAATAATCTGCATTTTACAGATTCCAACCTTTATTCTCCTGAAGAAAGAATACATGTTGAAATACACAAAAGTGGTCCCCAATACAGCAAATGGAAGAAGAAAAAAAATATTTTAAAAAAGTATGATCTAACTCTAGAGGTTATGTTATCATGAGAGAAATGTTAAATTACAACAAAGACTATTGCAATTGGCCTATAACTTAAGCAAACATAAATCACCAAGAGAATAATACACTATACCTCAGAAGCAATAGGTAGAATGCTGTGGAGGAATTGCCTTAAAATGGCTGCTGACCAAAGCGTGTAAATGGGCCTAAGTCCAATGTGGAGTCTTTCTTCCCAAAAGGGTGTCTAGCTAAGATGGAAAATGTATGTCCCAGGATGCCTGATGATGGATCAGCTGATATCCTTTCCCATAGATGATGGGTGTGAGTGACCGGTATGATTCCTGTCTACCGTAGCTTGCTATTTATTGAGAACAATACCACTCAGAATCCTGCCCAGACCTGTAGTATTATTTCTCATTGGTGGCTCAGTTTAATGATTAACATATAAGCCATAACTGACTTCACCACTAGATGACAATCTTGGACTGGAAAATATATCTCTTCAAGTTTTCAAGGAGAATCTGAATAATATATAATCTTTATTGCATAAACTAATTTGCATTCTTTAAAAATGTAACTATTTTATTTATTATTTTTTTTTTTCATCAATCAAGTTTATTAAGAACATGAGGTACAGAACAACCGAAAAAATGCAAAAGGTACATTCATGTCAAACAGGTTTGGTACAATGGCTTATGGAGAAAACATTAGTGAAGCAAACAACTTCTTCAAGTAAAAGCAATCTAATTTCGGAACAATTGCAAAGGTAGGAACTTCAAATAGTGCATAAGCAGAATCAATTCTTATGTAGTACAATCTCAACAATAAACATTATAGATAGTAATGAACCAAGGTCAGGGTGCTTATATAATCCGGCCTTAGCCCATCGAGGAAGATACTGAGGGTGGGCTAGGCATATCTATCCATTACGTCAAAAGATTGTATGCAATAACCATAGACTATTTCTACAAGGAGCAGGAGTAAGGGGTACGGGAAGATATTTATATTTAGAACAATGTGTGGAATGTAAGAGGAGACAGGTAGAGGGGAAATAGAAATCAAGGAAAAGATGAGAGAGGCAGCCAACTCAGGGCGTTAATGGGAAAAAGTAGGAATGTTGTGGAGAGGAGTGGAAATGAATCCAAGGCTCCCAGCAGGTGAGAAATTTTGGAATCCTGTCATGCGCCACTGAGCTGACCCTCTCCATCTCAAAAATCTCCTGAATTTTTCTCAACCAATCAGAGATAGTGGGGATCATGCTGGATTTCCAGTGTAAGGGGATAAGTGATCTGGCCGCATTTATAAGGTGAATGAGCAAGGAGTTTTTGTAGCTATGTAGCGGCGTGGTATGTATGTGGAGCAAACACAGTTCAGGAGAGAGGAGTATTTCCTCGCCAACGATGGTCGAGCTTAGTGTCTGAATTTGTTGCCAAAAGCTAAAAATGATAGGACAGGACCACCATATGTGGGTCAGTGTACCTGCCGCCCGACCGCATCTCCAACACGTATCATCCATGTGTGGGTACCAGCGTTTAATTTTTTCGGAGGTAGTGTACCATTGTGAGAGAAGTTTATAGGCTGTTTCTTGCAGTTTCGTGCTCAAAGAGCATTTGTGCGAGAGTAGACACGCTCTTCTCCATTGTGCATCAGAGATAGATATGTTTAGCGAGTTACTCCATCTCTCCCTGAATCTTTCCTGCCTCTTGTCAGTATGTTTCTGCAACCAAGCGTACGTCAATGAGATGGTCCTCTCGACCCTTTCCCTCAAGTCACATGTTTTCTCAAAGTCACTCAATGGTCTGTGCACTAGGTGGCGTCTTTTACGTGAGGTAAGGTAGCTACGAGATTGAAAGTACGACCAGAAAGGCATCTTTTGATCCTTTTTTAACTTGGCGAAATCAGCTAGTTTTCCGAATGTGCCCTTAACAAAGCAGTCACGAGCTAACATTGGTTCTAGAGGGTTCTTTAAGAAAGTAGGGTTGTTCATGCCCGGTAAAAATTACGGATTATTTGCCAGTGGAGTCAGCGGCCCTTTCTTTTTTTTTTTTATATTACTGATTATGATATCAAAGCTGACAATGCTTTGAACTGCTTTTTTCTTTTTTTTTTTCTTTTTTAATATTGTTTATTGAAGTTTAACAGCATACAGGAAACAAACCATAACAGTTTCAAATACAATGCAAGAGTAAATATGCAACAGTAGAAATAGGGGAGGGGGAGGGGGGAGGGAGTTCTGACATAATGACATTACAGTTACCATGTAACAGCAAAAGGCTGTAAAAACAAACTTTGAAGACAAATCCCCGCAGTGAGGCAATCAGGAAGAGAGAGAAATAGGAGCCACCCCCACAGCCCCCAGTGGGAAAATAATTGCCATGGGTGTGGCACCCATCCCGCCCTCATGATATCCAATAACATTCAGGGATAGTATCTCCAACAGTGCCACACCATTGTGAACTGCATATAGGAAAGAGAGTAAACGCCAACGCTTTTTCCAAAACGTAATTTTCATTAACAGTTGCAACCACTTCAGAGAAATTGGGTACGTCAAGAGATCGCCACTTGCGCAAGATCAGGGTTCTAGAGGCTAACAGGATGTGTAGGACCACATGTCTAAATTGGGCAGGGTATGTATCAATACCAATATTCAACAGAGCCAATTCCCGTATACCCGTACATTCCGCTATACACCTGAAGATTCTATTTTAGTAACTGGTCAACGAGGGACACTCCCAAAGCACATTGGCTAACGTTCCTCTGTACCCACAATTGCGCCAGCATAGATCGGGGATTGAGGGGAAAATCTTAGACAACCTGTACGGGGTATAATACCACCTATTTGCAATTTTCAGCATCATTTACCAATGCGACGTACAGTGTGAATATTGGTAGGTAGAGGTAAGGGCACGAGACCATTGCTTCGGGGTAATGCACAGGTCCAGATCACGCTCCCATCTCCGCAAAGAGGTAGAGACCGGAGGGTCTGGCCTGTGCAATAGCAGGTCATAGAACAGGGATATGCCGTTGACATTTTTTGTAGAGAATGATAAAACGCCCAGGCCTTCGTAGGAATCTGATTAGTTTTCAGGGGGTGCTTTTTTAGGAAGCTATAAATCTGCAGTATGGTGAGAAACAAAGAAGGGGGTACTTGGAAGCGCTGCATCAAAAGCTGGGGGGTCAGCAGTGTATCTTTCTCATTGAAATGGGAGAGGTCAGAAATACCCAGTTTGAGCAAGTGAGACGTTGGAAAGGAGGGTAGATGTGCTTCCAGAATGTTCACCGGTAGGGACGAGGAGGAATGGGGAACCATCTCATCGCTCCCCACCTGAGTGTCTCTTAACTTCCTCCACGCTAATAGAGCTTCCCTAAATGTTGGGTGGAGCCAAGATAGCGGCCACCGTATCCATAGATCACCCAAGAGTAGCAGCTGAAGGTCCTTGGTCGGCGCCAAATGTCTCTCCAGAGATTTCCAGGGGAAACTATTCCCAGAAACTAAACAAGACCTCAGTTGATCCAACCTGGTGGACCAATAGTACGTATAGAGGTCTGGAAGTTTAGCGCCCCCCAAGGCCTTGGGCTGTATCAAGAGGGAAGTAGAGACTCTTGCCTTCTTCCCACACCAAATGAAGTTGCGCAAACCACAAGATAGAGCCGCCAGGTATCTCCTAGGAAAGGGGATGGGGATTGCCCTGAATATATATAGTATCTGCGGCAAGATCATCATCTTGTAGGCGGCCATCCTGCCCCCCCCAGGAAATTTCAACCTTTGCCATGGTAGCCATATCAGCATTTATTTTTTTTAATAAGGGGTCTAAATTCGCAGGGATGAGTCTGGCTATACGAGTGGTAACATTTACCCCCAAGTAAGGGATCTGGTCCTCCGTCCAGGGGTAAGGACACTTCTGTTGCAGAAGGGCAACTACCTTCGAGCTAATCAGCTAATCCCCATGTTAAGGACTAAAGATTTTGAGGTGTTTACCTTGTGGAAAGAAATCGATCCAAAGGACAAGAGTATCTGATGGACTGCCGGTAGAGACTGGGTTGGGTTCATCAGGATAACCACTGTGTTGTCCGCGAACAGGTTAACTTTATGGACAGCATCTCCCATCCGGAACCCCTCCACCCCGTCGTCAGACCAAATGGCCTCCGCCAAGGGTTCAATCATAAGATTAAAAATCGCCGGAGAGAGATGACATCCCTGGCGGGTGCCATTGGTGATGACGAGCGGGGCAGAGACAGTGCCTGAGGCAAGAACCTGAGCTGATGACCAAGAGTAGAGGGCCAGCACAGCAGATAATATGCCACCGGAGAAGCCAAACTTCTCCAAGGTCACTCTTATATAAAGCCAATTCACCCGATCGAACATCCAGGGTAAGGAGCAGAGAAGGCGTTCAGGAACTCTCCGCCAGGTGCACCAGGTCAATAATACGCCTAGTGGCGTCTGACGTCTGTCTACCTGGCATAAATCCCATCTGGTCATTTTTAATTAAATACGGAAGAACGGTCTGTAAGCGGGCAGCTAATATTTTAGCGTAAATCTTGGTGTCGCTATTCAAAAGGGAAATGGGCCTGTAGTTGGCTGGGATACTAGGGTCCTTGCCAGGCTTGGGGATGGTGGTGATTTAGGCACCGAGCATGTCCCGTGGGAAGGTGGACGTTGACATAGCTTTGTTAAACACCTGGGTAAGGATGGGGCTAAGAACATGAGTGTGGGTCTTATAGTACTCGTTGCCCAGGCCTTCTGGGCCAGGGGATTTGCCATTGGGAAGGGATTGGATTTCTCTAGAAACCTCCGTCACTGTAAGCGGAGCTGACAGGGATTGCAGGTTAGCTTCAGAAAGGGAGGGGAGAGACAGCTTGTCCAGGAAGCTCTGAATGGCCTCTGTGGTGGGTTGGATGGTGGCAGGATCTTGGGACAGGTTGTAAAGAGAACTATAGAACGTCCCAAACTTGTTTGCGATGTCTTTAGGGTGCGTAAGCTTGACCTTAGATTCATGATGTGTTAGGTGGGAAATGCGAGCAGGCGCCCGCTTTTGTTTAACCCTGGAGGCTAAGACCTTACCTGCCCTATTAGCGTGAGCATAGTAATGGAGTCTAAGTGATTTGAGATGGCTATCATAGCGTTCCATGAGATGGGACTTAAGAGACTCTCTCCTGTGGGTCAGATCCCTAGCCACTGCGGCAGTAGGGTCCTGCTTGTGGATGGCCTCCAACTCCCGAATCTCCGCAAGGAGATCCGTTAGTTTCTGATTGTAGGCCCTGCGCATTCTGGCCATTTGTTGGATACACACCCCACAAATGAAAGCTTTATGCGCTCCACACAGTGACCAAGGATCCAAGACCGAAGGAGCGTTAATTTGGAAAAACTCAGATAACTGATTCCCAATGAGCTTGCCCGTGGCTGAGTCCTGAAGTACCTTAGTGTCACATCGCCATATGGAAGTCCGTTCTCTGGGTCCGCCCTCCTCCAGAACCATCTCCACAGCCGCACGGTCAGACCATGTGATGTTTCTGACAGCCGAGGAGGAGACCTTACCCAGCAAAGGGAGTTCCGTCAGAAATAAGTCAATGCGAGAGTATGAACGATGTCTGGAGGAGTAGTGAGAATAGTCTCTCTCCGAGCCATGTTGGCACCTCCAGACATCGTAGAGCTGCTCTTTATGGATAAGGGAGTGCAGAGAAAATTGTCGGCCCCGGGCGGGCACGGCATTGAAATCCCCACACAGTACAAGATTACCATACACATTAGCTGATACCTGCCGAAGGAGCCTAAAGAGAAAGCGCTTCTGATGACTTTTCAGCGCATACAACACCACTAGAGTCATAGGAAGAGAGTTGAAGTCCCCTTGTAAAATCAAAAAGTGTCCATCCAGATCACAGATCTGGTCTTTGAGAGTGAAAGCAATCGTGTCCCCGATTGCCACCAGGACCCCACGTTTTTTCTCGGGGGCATTTGCAAAAAAAAGGTGAGGGAAGTTCCTATGGGAAAATCTCGGTGGTTGGGTCGCTTTGAAGTGAGTCTCCTGTAGCGCTACTACATCAGCCCGACTAGTACATAGTTCAGTCCATAATGAATGGCGCTTGACAGGATGATTCAGACCGTTTACATTTAAGGAAAGAAACTTGATGGTCATGGTGGACGACTCAAGGGTATCCGTACAGGCCAGGTGAGAGCAAAGTAAGAAAGCATAATGTGAAGAAGGGTGGAGACCGTTGGAGCAATCAAAGTAACCAGGAGTGTGAAAGTCAGTCCAACATCGGAACAGGGACAGGAGGGGAGAGGGAAACCATCGGTCATGCTAAGCGCAAACCGAAACATAAAAAAAGTTCAAAAGCAGGAGGTACCTGCAACAGGGAACGAGGGGCCAGTAGGATATGACGCATCCTAGGCCTGAGACCAATTTGGAGACTGTGAGAAGACACTCTCACCTCTGTTGGAACGTTGGCTGGAGTTGGAGCGCTTGCATGATGCTATCTGGCATTCTCCTGAAATAGGTGCAGGTGAAGAAGACATAGAGGGCCGAGGTGACAAATCTGGCATGATGTTCCATCGTCGCAGGAGAGACAGGCCTTCCTCCAGGTAAAAATGGTAACCGTGGAGCCATTGTGGGTGATGGATAGGAAAGCCGGGTGCTTCCATTTATGTGGGATATGATGATTCCGCAGAGCCTTTGTCACTGTGGCCAGGTTCCTGCACTTTTGTAGGGTGTGCCTGGACAGGTCAGGAAGAATCTGGAGCTGAGGAAACTCTCTCGGTAAAGATTTCAGCTTTCTGGATGCCGTGAGCACTTTATCCTTGGTTTGAAAAAAGTGGACACTGAGCCGGACGTCCCGAGGTAGGTCTTGGGCAATGAAGTTAGGTTTGGGGATCCTATGTATCCTGTCTATCTCAAGCTCGGCTGCAGACAGGGATGGGACCAGCGCAGTGAAGAGATCCTTGGCCATCTTTTCCAAGTGTTGTGGTGATACCGATTCAGGAACACTCCTGAGCTTTAAGTTGTTCCTGCGGGACCTGTCCTCCAGGTCCGCAACTTTGTCTTTCAGCCAGGTTATGTCCTCCGAATGGGTATTATGGGCTGCCACCAGGGTGTTAAGGGACAGTGAGCACTTATCCATGGAAGCTTCCACAGTGTCCACCCGTTCGCCAAGATGGCGGACCTCATGCTGTGTTTGGGACAGGCCCTGCACCATATCTGTGTGTATAGAAGACCACAAGGAACGCAGCATGTCCTTTAACAGGGAAGCCGACACAGGCTGGTCTCTAGCAGGAAAGGCTGCAAAGGGATCTGCCATGACTGCAGGCTGGGCTTGAGAGTGCTCAGGGGCTGCAGAGAAGTCCATGTGAGCATTGCCATAACTTTCAGGGGGAGAGGAACCGCGGCGAGGCTTCTGCTTCGCAGGGCTTTTGAAGGAAGGAGAGGGGGAGTAGAAGAGCCAGAGGAATTCCCGCTGTCCAGGTTTGCAACTTGCCTGAGCGGGGGCGAGCCACTTCCCGTGGGACTGCTGGATCTGTCCTGTGAAGGCCGCCGCTGATGTAGCTGACCAGCGCCATTTTGCCTGAGACCGGCGGCGCAGGAGATTAGAAATCCGTCCTGCTGGTGGGATCCCTTCTTGCCCTTCGCCATCCAGTAGGTCACCAGGAAGCAGATAGAGGTGAGTGGGTCTTTCTGCGAGGTCGGTGAAGACTGTAGTCTTGGGTGGCCGAGTGGAGCTGCAGAGCTATGCGGCCATCTCCAGCGCGTATGCCACACCCCTCCAAGAGCGCAATTTCTTGAAGAAATTCGAGGGTATGGCAATAGGCAGGGCCTGCATGAGGTACAAAAGCTTTGGGAGGGTAATCATTTTGATAATAGAGGCTCGTCCAAACCAGGAGAAGTGTCTGGGCATCCACGCCTGTAATCCGCGTGTGATGGTTGCAAGAAGTGGGAGATAGTTATGTTCACACAAGTTTTTAGGGTATTGAGTGAGTCTAACTCCTAAGTATTGAATGCCTATGGGATTCCATCTAAACGTGCAATTTTGTTGAATGTCGAGGACCTGTTGGGCGGATAGGGTCAGATTTAAGGCCTCCAATTTGTGATAATTTATCAACATGTTGGACATATATCCATAAATCTCGAACATATCCATTAAATTGGAAAGTGAAATCGATGGGAGTGAAACATAAAATAACAAATTGTCCGCATAGGCGGCAATTTTATGTTCCCTATCATCAATGGCAATACCCCTGATGGAAGAGTGTAGGTTGATTGCATGAATAAAGGGTTCCAAAGAGAGTATGAACAGGAGAGGTGAAAGTTGACAACCTTGTCGAGTCCCGTTTCAAATATGAATCGGCTCAGACAGGGTGCCGTTCACATTGACATTAGCTGAGGGGTTTGTGTATAGCGCTGTTATCTAGGCAAGCATGTGATCGTGCCCATGCCCACATGTATGCAGGTTGCAAACAAAGTCCCACGCCACTCTGTCAAAGGCCTTCTCCGCGTCCGTGGACATGAGAAGGCCTCCGACTTTGCCCACATGGAATCTGTGGATCAAACTGACCGATTTCAAAACATTGTCTCGAGCCTCTCGCCCTGGCATAAAGCCAACCTGTTCAGGACCAATCAGTTGGGAGAGTAAGGGCTTGAGTCGGGTTGCCAAGAGTTTGGCTAGAAGCTTTAGATCTAGGTTTAACAGAGAAATGAGTCTGTAATTGGCGCATTCAGAGGTGTCTTTGTTAGGCTTTGGAATCACGTGCGCCTGGGTGAAGGAGTGCGGAACTGCCTGGTCAAAAAGTAGTGAATTTAGTGCGGTGAGGAGTGGTAGTGAGATCTGCTCGACATAGGTCTTGTAATAGTGGCCTATGAAGCCATCGTGTCCAGGACTTTTGTCTCGTTTTAACGAATTCATCGCCAAAAGGAGTTCCTCAGCCGTAAATGGCCTTTCCAAGGATGCAGCATCCGAGTTAGATATGTGTGGGAGTTTACTGCTATGGAGGAATTCTCGGATTAGGGAAGGCCTATCACCCTGCAGAGAGGCCGGTTTATGACGGGCTGGTAGATTATAAAGGTTCGAATAGAACTCATGAAAGTGTTGGGCTATAAGGCGTGTGCCCCTGTCTAGTTCCCCTTGCTTGTTTTTGATGCCATGGATGTTAGAGGAAAGTTGGGCATCTTTCAGGGCCCTGGCCAGAAATTTGCCAGCCTTGTCCCCTTGTTCATAATTGATTTGTTTGCGGTAAAATAATAAGCGTTTTGCTTTGGCATCTAAGATTTGTCGTAGGTCTTATCTAGCGCAAATAAGGGCTTGTAAGTTATTATTCGCTAAGGATTGTTTGTGTACAGATTCCAGTGTCGCAATCCAGGCTAGAAGAGTAGCAATCTCCCTCTCAGTCTGTTTCTTACGTCTGGCGCCCCACATGATAAGAGCACTGCTGATGGTACATTTATGTGCTTCCCAGATTTTCAAGGGAGGGACAGTGGAGGTGGCATGGTCTCTGAAAAAAAGGTCAATCTCTGTGGATATGTGTTTACGAATTAGTGGGTCAGCTAGTAAGGAGGGGTTCAGGCGCCAATTGAATATTTTCTAGAAGTCCCTAGGTCTGATGTTGAGCGTCAACGTAATAGGGTAATGATCTGAGATGGTTTGGTTACCTATATTCGCTGCTGTTAAGTCTGGCAAGTCCCGCTGGGAAATATAGAGGAAATCAATGTGAGAGTATTTAGAATGTACCGGTGAGAGTATTTAGAATGTACTGGTGAGTAATACGTGTAATCTTTAACATCAGCGTGAAGAGCCCTCCATGAATCAACTAGTGTGAGTGACTCTAGAAGGGACTTTAGTTTTTTCAGGGTCCTATACTTTATGCAGGAGTGACCATTGGAGGTGTCCAGCAGAGGGATGAGAGGCACGTTAAAATCCCCCCCCCCCCGAAAATGATGCAACCCTCCCCAAACCACTTCAGCTCGTCAATCACCTTTGTGCAGAAAGTGACATGTGCAGTTTTGGGGAAATAAACATTTGCAAGGGTTATTGGCTTGCCTGCAATGGTACCTTTCAAAAAGAGAAATCTGCCGTCAGGGTCAGATAGTTGGTGGGAGAGGTAAAAAAGGGGCCTCTTTATGAATCAGAATGGACACTCCTTTAGCTCTCTGGATATGTGAAGTGGAGTGAAAAACCTTGGGGAACTGCCTAGTGAGTAGGTTAGGGACTGATCTGGAACGGAAATGAGTTTCCTGCAGAAAAACAAAGGCAGGTTTTGCCTTGCCCAGAGCTCTAAGGATGGAAGACCATTTTTCCGGTGTGTTGAGTCCTCTGCAGTTTGAAAGAGAGCAACGTGGGGCCCCTACCAAGTGCAGAAAACATTGTGAATGTGAAGCAGGTGGTAGATGTTGTGTGAGGTCTATCTGCTTACTCGCCGCCTCCTATCCAGTGGTGTTGGCTAGGTTTTGAGGGGAGCGAGGGAGCAGAGGGTTCAAGTCTTACTATGAGTAGTTGGTGAGATCCGAGACACTCTTCCGCAGGACACCCCGAGTTGGCTGTAAGGAGAGAAGAAAAAGAGAAGGTGGAGCAAAAAGGGAGCAGGTAACGAGGGAGAAAGAAAAGGAGAGGACAACTACAAGAATCAAATTCAAATGCAATATTGTTTAGAGTACGTCATACACTAAAATGCACTATTTTCCTGGAATTTAAAGAACAATATGTAACAACACCTAACAGTGGTGAACAATTAACATAGTCGACTAAGCACAAAAAAGGGCCTAACAAAACTAGAGTCAGTTTCAGACTACTGACTTGTGGGGTGAGTGGGAGGAACAGTCAGCGCTGGAACGCAAAGAGTCCAATCAGGAAATGCAGGAGGCGCATTCTGGATTGTTTGGAAAAAAGAAAAAATGGAATGAACATCACGAACCAAGCCCAAAAATGGGAAAAAAAGAGAACAAGCAGGGCTTGAACTAAGCTGAGAGTGGTCTCAAAAAAAAAAAAAAAAGTTTGACACGGCATGTGTGTGGATAGAAGGCCTAATGGAGCTGTAGAGAAAGATGAACCAAAAGTTGTCAACAGCAACTGAAGTGTCTCTCAAGTATCAAGGAACACCTAAGAGGGGGTGAGCCATCAAGCAAAGTGCACAGAGTGGCTTCAGTATCAGAAGTGAGCTCCAGGGGTAAAGGCTGATGCAGAAGAAGATTGCGGACTGCTGGGAACATCTGGTATCTTGAACTCCACATACCAATCTGGCACATCTGTAAATGGGATCTGTAAAGCCTCACAAAATGTCGGCAGATCCGACGGGGAGCGCAAGAGGTAAGTTTTCCCGTGGAAGGTGACACTTAGAGCAAAGGGGAAATTCCATCTATAGGAGTGTCCTTTAATTCTCAAAGCTTCCAGCAGGGGGCACAGAGCATGTTTGTTATTGAGCGTAATGGGGGATAAATCTTGAAAGAGAAGTATGGATTCCCCATTGAACAGCACTTGGTTGTTTTGCCGAGCTTTGGAGAGAATTTTCTCCTTAAGGTTAAAGTTGTGCAAGCAACAAATAATATCCCTAGGGGGGAGATTATCAGGACCTTTAGGACGCAGGGCTCTGTGGGCTCTCACAAACTCGATTGGCGATTCCCTAGGCCTCTCAAGGAGATTATTAAAGATTTTAATCAGGGCTTGTTTGGTGTCTTCGGGGAGCACAGACTCTGGCACCCCCCTGACTCTTATATTGTTGCGCTTCCCCCGGTTGTCTAGGTCTTCAATTTGCCTGTTTATATCAATCAAGTGTGCGGCATGCGATTCAACAGTATGCTCCAGTCTCTTAATGGCAGTGTTTCTGGCCTTCCCCTCTCTTTCGGTTCTGTCCATTTTTTCAGAAAGCACCATTATGTTGGCGGTCAGGTTAGTGATGGCTGCTGCAAAGGATTTTTTTATATCCGCAGCTATTACAGTCATATCAGCATATGTGAGGGGGTGGTCGGGAGAGCAATCCTCTCTTACCGTGTCCTCTGAAACTGACAGAGACTCCTCACTGAAGTCCGCCTCGTGGTGGAGCTGTGCCATCTTGTCGGCCAGATTGAGGGACCGAGCCACGGCTTGCCGCCTTGAAAAGAGCCAATATATTTTTGCTGGTGGAGGCCGTGTGGACCGAGACTGCCTGTTCTGCACACCGTGGCGAAGAATCCTTCCCATTGCCATGTTAGGAGGAGACCGGAGAGCTGATTAGGGCTGAAAGGTTCCGGAGCTCTTTCAGTGTGCTGCCATCCGCCGCAACTATTTTATTTTATATAGAGGGCACATAACTATCCTTTTCTGAGGGTTTGGTGATTTTTCATTTGTACGCTTTAATCTTTTGGTGAAGCAGCATCTAAACAGGAACTCTTAGCTACTGTACAACGAGGTGTAATTTCTTACATAACGAACCATAATTATTATATTACGGTAATTATACACAGAAAATAATTTGAATACGTAAACTGTTACCAACCATTGGAAATAGTACTATTTGTACTAAAATAAAAAATATGCAAAATACAGTATCTCACATAAGTGAGTACACCCCATTACATTTTTGTAAATATTTTATTATATCTTTTCATGTCAATGACAACACTGAAGTAATTACACTACAATGCTACAATGTAAGGTAGTGAGTGTACAGCTTGAGTAAATTTGCTGTCCCCTTAAAATAACTCAACACACAACCATTATTGTCTAAACCACTGGCAACAAAAGTGAGTATACCACTAAGTGAAATTGTCCAAATTATTGGACCCAATTAGCTATTTCCCCTCCTCTGTGTCATGTGACTCCTTAGTGTTACAAGGTCTCAGGTGTGAATGGGGAGCAGGTGTGTTAAATTTGGTGTTTTTGCTCTCACTCTCTCATACTGGTCACTGGAAGTTCAACATGGCACCTCATGGCAAAAAACTCTCTAAAGGGTCTGAAAAAAAAGAATTTTTGCTATACATAAAGATGGCCTAGGCTATAAGAAGATTGCCAAGACCCTGAAACTGAGCTGCAGCACAGTGGCCAATAAAGAACATACAGAGGTTTACCAGGACAGGTTCCACTCAAAACAGGCCTCGCCATGGTCGACCAAAGTATTGCACGTGCTCAACGTCATATCCAGAGGATGTCTTTGGGAAATAGACATATGAGTGCTGCCAGCATTGCTTCAGAGGTTGAAGGGGTGGGGGGTCAACCTGTCAGTGCTCAGACCATACGCCACACACTGCATCAAATTGGTCTGCATTGCTGTCGTCCCAGAAGGAAGCCTCTTCTAAAGATGATGCACAAGAAAGCCATCAAACAGTTTGCTGAAGACAATCAGACTAAGGACATGGATTGTGACGCCTCCACAGCCAATCACAGGAGAGGAGCTGGGAGACGGGAAAACCTGAGGTAACAGCTGTGAGGAGAGTGACAGACTTCCTTCAGCCAAGCACAAGAGAAGAGCTGGGAGGCGGGAACATGGCAGCACACAGCTGTGAGAGTTTTTTGGAGGTATTTCATCTGTTTTATATCTCCACTTGGACATCCATGGTTTGCTGAGTATCTGGACCCCTTCTCCACATCACATTTAGCTGTTTTGACCCAGGTGCTATACGGCACTCTGTGTCCTACGGTTCTGGTGAGCAAACTACATCTCCATCTTTCAGTTGGTGTTGGGATCCATTGAGCACTTGATCACCATTTGTTGGACAGTCATGTCAAGCGTGTGTGGGGACAACCAGGTGAGGAGTAGAGATGGACGAACATCGGCCGGGGCGTTTCGCGAACGTCAGCCCTGAAATGTTCTCAAAAGTCCGCGAACCGCAAGTTTGCGGCGGGCCCCATTAACTTTAATGGGAGGCGAACTTTAAAAACCTTTAGGTCATATTTGCAGGCACAAAAGATGTACTAACTGTGCACAAATAGTCCCAGCACATGGACAATGTCATAACAGAAGTATTGCAATTGGAAAAGTTGCCCTAATTTTTTTTTTTTTTACAGCAAAAATGTATTATTTCTTTTTCATAAATCAGCCAAAACTGACAGCAGCCGGTAAATACATTTCTAATACATATAGGGTTCATTTACACATCTGTAAAATGGGTCCGCATCCATTCCACAATTTGGCGGAGCCTTTACAGACCCATTGATTTTCAATTCCAGTCTGAAAAATTAGGCATTCACAGGATATAGAAGTAAATGTCGGCCATTCCAGGCCCCAAAAATTAGCCCACATGCGTTTACCTGACAGCTAAGAACGTAGTATTCTGTGGCTGAAGGTACATTAGGCATTCACAGGATACAGAAGTAAGTGTCGCCCATTCCAGGCCCAAAAAATTAGCCCACATGGGTTTACCTGACAGCTAAGAACGTAGTATTTGATGGCTGGAGGTACATTAGGCATTCACACAGTATACAGAAGTAAGTGTCGGCCTGTATAGGCTCCAAAAATTAGCTCACATGGGTTTAACTGACAGCAAAGAACGTAGTATTTGATGGCTGGAGGTACATTAGGCATTCACAGGATACAGAAGTAGGTGTCGGCCTGTATAGGCCACAAAAATTTGCTCACATGGGTTTAACTGACAGCAAAGAACGTAGTGTATTAGATGGCTGGAGGTACATTAGGCATTCACAGTATACAGAAGTAAGTGTCGGCCTTTATAGGCCCCAAAAATTAGCCATTCAATGGACATGAAATGTCTTTTATGCCACTGTCTGTAGCGAAGCCAAGGACCAGGAACTGCTGCGGGTGGATGGCGGTCTGGCGGATATTTGTGGCCTGGCATGAGGAATTTCAATGAAACATGGTCTACTGGTCACATGTGTTCAATTTCTCAGAGATCCATGCCTCATTCATTTTTATAAATGTGAGGTAGTCAACACTGTCATGAGCTAGGTGAGTGCGCTTATCAGTCACGATCCCCCCTGCTGCGCTGAATGTTCTTTCCGACAGGACACTGGACGGGGGGCAAGCCAACAGTTCCATTGCAAATTGTGCAAGCTTGTGGCGGACACCTTTTTTTACGCTCCAACATTTGAGCCACAGACGCCTGCCTTTTTCCAGAACAACATGATGACGGCATCATGGAAGGTGGAGTGGAGGACAAATGTGAGGAGAGAGCAGAAGGAGAAGGAGAAGAGGCTGGACAGTGAGAGCCTGGAGTGTGGCTTTGTGGGTTCTGATGGTGTTACTCCCACTGGGCTCGGTGATGGGATTTCAGGTGCCTTCTTAAGGCGGTTGTCCCTAGGTGAGTGTTGGGCTTACCGCGACTCATGCGTTGACTGCAAAGGCTGCAGATGGCAACACTGTTGTCAGCAACGGACACATTAAAAAAAGCCCACACTGCGGAGCCATGTGACGGCATCCTGGGAGCACCAGATTTGACTGTACATGGTTGATGGCTCGCTCCTGATACATTTGCAGTTTGCTTTGTACCTCTTGTGCAATGCAAGTTCTGCCTGCCTCTCCTCCCTATCTGCTGGTCCGTCAGTCCACCAGTTCTACAAATAATTGGCCAGTAACTGTTGTCACTGTGTGTAGCACAGTTAACACAGCAAAAGAGGCCACATTTTTGCAGGACTAAAATACAATCTTAGAAAAGTATACTGTTAAATAACACCTCACTTCAAGCTGTGGTATTGGGGGGCCACAGGTTTATCACACCAGTTCTACAAATAATTGGCCAGTAACTGTTGTCACTGTGTGTAGCACAGTTAACACACCAAAAGAGGCCACATTTTTGCAGGACTAAAATACAATCTTAAAAAAGTATACTGTTAAATAACACCTCACTTCAATCTGTGGTATTGGGGGGCCACAGGTTTATCACACCAATTCTTCAAATAATTGGCCAGTAGCTGTTGTCACTGTGTGTAGCACAGTTTACACAGCAAGAGGCCAAATTTTTGCAGGACTAAAATACACTCTTAGAAAATTATACTGTTAAATAACACCCCACTTCAATATGTGGTATTGGGGGGCCACTGGTCTATCACACCAGTTGTTCCAAAAATTAGCCAGTGAGTTTGGCACTGTGTGTACCAGACTTAACTCAGCCAAAGAGACAATATTGTTGCAGGACACAAATACACTTGTAAAAGTATACTCAGATAACACCCCACTTCAATCTGTGGTATTGGGGGGCCACAGGTTTATTACAACAGTTCTACAAATAATTGGCCAGTAACTGTTGTCACTGTATGTAGCACAGTTAACACAGCAAGAGAGGCCAATTTTTTTTCAGGACTAAAATACACTCTTAGAAAAGTATACTGTTAAATAACACCCCACTTCAATATGTGGTATTGGGGGGCCACAGGTTTATTACAACAGTTCTACAAATAATTGCCTGGTAACTTGTCACTGTGTGTAGCACAGTTTACACAGCAAGAGGCCAATTTTTTGCAGGACTAAAATACACTCTTAGAAAATTATACTGTTAAATATCACCCCACTTCAATATGTGGTATTGAGGGGCCACTGGTCTATCACACCAGTTGTTCAAAAAATTGGCCAGTGAGTTTGGCACTGTGTGTTTTTCAGACTTAACTCAGCAAAAGAGGCAATATTGTTGCAGGACACAAATACACTTGTAAAAGTATACTCAGATAACACCCCACTTTAATATGTGGTATTGGGGGGGGGGGGGCATTGGTCTATCACACCAGTTATAATACATGTCACTGATTGTAGTATTGATGCAGCAACACTCAGTCACCACACCTGTCACAATGCTGCACAGTGCACAATAATACTACTAATCCACTATAATATGCTTTCTGCAAAGTATATTATACTGTGGATTATCCTCCTCCCTCCCCTTTTTAGTGCACTGCACAGCAATACCAAAAAATTTGCAGACCTTTAAATGACTTTTGTGGACATTAACAGAGCGATTTGTGTGACTGCAGCCAATCTCTCTAACTGCCCCTAAAGCACAGACTGGATACCTGCCCCTAACCTGAAAAGAGACTAGACCTATACCAAAAATTGCAGCCCTTTAAATGGCTTTTGTGGACGTTAACAGAGCGATTTGTGTGACTGCAACCGATCTCTCTAACTGCCCCTAAAGCACAGACTGGATACCTGTCCCTAACCTGAAAAGATACTAGTAGACCTATACCGAAATACCAGCCCTGAAAAGGACTTTTGTGGATCTTCACAGAGCTATTTGTGTCTGGCAATCTCTCCCTCATGAACACAGCAGACCTCTCCCTACGCTGGCATAAAGCAGAATGTGAAATGGCCGACAGCTCAGGTCTGGCTCACAGACAAATTAAAAAAAAAAAGCTATAAATATTAAGAGAAGAGCTTTTAAAAAACAAATCATTAGTTAGATCTCATCTGGAATATGCAGTTCAGTTTTAAGCTCCAGTTCACAAAAAGGATATTGGGGAACTGGAGAAAGCGCAGAGAAGAGCAACCAAACAAATAGGAGTGTGTTTAGGAAATTATGTGGAATGGAGTGAATCTAAGTTGCTTACTGTGACAATGAAGTATCATCCCTAATTTTGTTTAAAGGGCTAGAGAGAACATTGGATGCGGGAATTTGAGTATACTTCTATTGTCACATTAATCAAGAGAGAGAAAAAAATAATATAAATAAATTAATAAAAAGATATACCTTTTATTTAATTCAGTTTAAAAACATTGTGTTGTAAACATTGCAAAATACATTACAACCAAATGCAGAAGGCGTAAAATCTTTAGAATAGGGGTTTCGCTGATCATCAACTGCTTCAGGACCAAATGTCTTTAATACAGAAACAAGTTGTACATAACAGATACATAGAAACAACACTGCAAAGAAAAAATGCAAAAAATGCATTTATAAAGATATATTGGTGCATACTCAACATACTAATGACATATTTATACATTCATACAATCTGTATATAGAATAAATTCAATAGTAGTTAACATAACATATCCATATAGGATTCAATAAAGAATATTTTCCATATTTAGAAAAACCACAACAAGGAAATTTTAATAAATGAATATTTACTCACCCCATTGTACTACAAGAAAGAGGGCAAGCAGGGTGATATCAGAGAAAGGAAGGTAAACAAGCACAACATACGCCAACCGGCCCATGGCAGGAAAAACCTCAAGGTGCAAAGATATATAAGGAAAGCTGTTCAAAAAAATCATATGGGATTTTAGATTAGATATGTAAAGGTTTCAATATAGAAGGCCCAGAATATCAAAAAGGGAGGTAACTGTTAAACAGCACATCTCACCTAGTAGGTTACACTTCCCTCTCAGTGCCAAGGTAATAAAATTCAAGGATATTGATCAGACAGTTACAACTGCAAAGAGTGTTGAGACTGAAGAAGGTGGAACTATATTGAGGAGGACAATTAATTAGAATTGGGTAGAGTCCCTTTAAAATACAAACAATAATCTATTGTTACTTAATTTACTATCCAAAACAACTCAGCTACACTTACCCATTGTTGGTAAGATAGAGTATACCCTTCCCTGAAAAAAGGGGGAGGAGAAGGAATATACTGGGTTCAAGGGTATAAGTTAACACCTCCAGAGTAGAGTAGATCCTTACATTCAAAAGAAAGGAAGCCCAGTATATACCTATAAATGGTTGAAGAGAAGGTATATATCACTAGTAAGGATGCATAAAGGAGCTATATTAGCAAAACTTGATATACTAAGGTGATTGTAAAAAGTCCAAAAAGGGTGAGTGTATTACCTTAATCCAAGAGCGAAAAGCCTAAAGCGGAGTTCCGGCCTCAAATACCTTTTTTAACTAAAAATACCCCTATAATACTAATCCATCGCCCTTTACAGAACCGCTATTCTCATACTTACAAGGTGTACAGTATTGGATTTTAGTCAAAATCTTACTTTTAACCACTTGCCGACTGCCTAGCGACGATTTACGTCGGCAGTCAGCCCCTCACAGGCAAAGTGACGTAGATCTATGTCGCTAGCCTGTGAGGGTCTAGGGAGCGAGCGCGCACCGCCGGAGGCACGCTCCCGCTCCCGCGTGGTCACGGACCCCCCCTGCGCGTGTGACCGGCGGACCCGATGTCTGCCGGTCACTCTGTGATCGCCGCTGCAGAGGGAGAAAGTCAGGCGGCTAGTGTAAACAAGCCGCCTGTCATTCTCCCCTGTGTAGAAACTGTGATCACACGGTTCTACTATGTAGGACCTTTGATCACTGTTTCTACAGCTCAACCCACAGCCAATCACAGTTAGAATCACACCCCTAGGGACACACACAGCCCCTCCCTCTCAAATAAAGTTAACCCCTTCACTACCAGTGTCATTTTGCAGTAACAGTGCATATGTATAGCACTGATTACTGCAGTAATGTCACTGGTAACCCCAAAAGTGTCAAAAATGTCAGTCAAGGGTCCGATCTGTCCGCCGCAATGTCGCAGTACCGCAAAAAAAATCGCAGATCGCCGCCATTACGCGTTAAAAAAAACAACAAAAATGACAAAAATCTTTCCCTTTGTTAGTAAACGCGATAAGTTTTGCGCAAACCAATCAAAATACGCTTTTTGCAATTTTTTTTACCAAACATAGGTAGCATAAAACAAATTGGCCAAAAATGTTAAATAATTTAGATTTTTACATTTTTTTTGGGGAATTTCATATAAAAAAATTTGAAAAATATTGCTATTTTTACAAAATTGACGCTCTTTTTTTGTTTATAGCACATGATCAAAAAATCGCACAGGTGATCAAATACCACCAAAAGAAAGCTCTGTTTGTGGGAAAAAAAGAATGTCAAAATTAATTTAGGTACAGTGTCGCACGACCGCGCAATTGTCCGTTAAAGTCACGCAGTGCCGAATCGCAAAATACCCCCTGGCCAGGAAGGGGGTAAAATCTTCCGGGGCTTAAGTGGTTAAACGCGCTGTCTGGGCGTGGCCATCTTGGATGTGGGCATCTGAAGCCGCAGTGTAATCTGCTGTGTCCTTCTTCCTGATTCCAGGGAGTGTTCTGGGAGTGCTTCCTGATTCCAGCCTCCTGGGAGTGATGACAAATAGCTCCCAGGGTGCAATGCAAAGGTGGAAGTGATGTCGTGGCCGTGGCCACAGAGGGGGGAGAAGGAGGAAGTACAATCAAAAATGCCCTGAAAATAAGGTAAGGGAACCCCGAAGAAAGTTGAAAATGCCCAATTGTTGATCAGCATAGCGAGCACTCCAGGAATCACTAAAGTTGCAAAATAGGCCGGAACTCCACTTTAATTGCCCACCTCCTCAGAGAAAGGCTGCAGCACTGATTAATGATGTAATAGTCCTAATGATGTATTAGTCCAAAGTAATAAGAGGCATTGAGGAGCTCAGCTATAAGAAAAGATTAGAGGAATTTAATTTATTTTCTCTTTAGAAGAGGAGATAAGGGGGAGAAATCAAAAAAAGATTTGCCCTTGGGACTTTTATAAATGTTGCTAGATAAAATGGTACACACAAATGTAAAAAAAATGCAACATTTTAATCATATCACATAAAAAACATATGCAGTTCAACAATAATTGTGTCATCATAAGAAGCAGATCACCAATGTAAATTCAAGATGTCAACGTGATTGCCGGAACACTATGTTCCTAATTTGCAGAAGCTTTGATCTTTACACATGACATGGGACAGCACCCACTTCATCAGGAGACAGCTAAGGTTGTTTTTTATGTAAATCTGTGGAAAGACCATGTCATAGTAAAAGCAAAATAAATAAACATTTCAAAACATTTGAAGTTGACCAGTCAATTTATATTTAAATGGCGCGTCAGGGTCCAATAGTATGCACTAAGTGGTTGGTAACATCAAGAAAAGACCACACAGTAGAGGCCATTAAGTTGGATCAATGACACCTGGATCCCAGCACCATGGAAAAGCCACCACAGCAAAGGTTCCACCAGGGAGCTGAGGGTGGTGAGTGAGCCAAAGGCAGGTTACACAGAAGGGGCCCCCACTGCAATACGCCTGGAGAGAAATGGAATGGGGGAATAATAAGAATCAGAATAAACAGAAAAAGCAAGGAAAAGGAATGGATGAAAAAAACAAGAAAAAAAATGCATGCTGAAAAGCATGCAATAAAGAGAGTGCATAAAAATGCTCAATATTGAAACTGGACACAACTAAGTGAAAAATGTGAAACGTGAACAGAGAGGAAGGTATAGGAAATAAACCTAATTAAGTACATATCTTATAATTTTACATAGGTGTCCGACCATGTGCAATAAGGTCTACTAATATCAAAGTACAGAAATGGGTAAAGACTGGGGATGTATAGGAGATGAGTAACAACAGTGCAGAAAAATAGACCATACTATGTTAGAAAGAGACCACAGACAATTCCTAGGAAAGGCAGAATCAAGGGTTATTGCTGCAAACACCCAAAAGTAAGACAGAGCCTGCTGGTGGGAACACCCCCTCTTATACCCTACACCTGCCCAAATATCCATCCTCCATCCAGCATCATGCAAGAGGGCGAGACTGAGTACAGCCTGAGGCCACTGAACAGCCCCACACAATGGCAGCCGAACATCGCTAAAGATACAGCGTGTAATCCATTCTGAGCAGGTATGTGCCAGGGTAAATCACGAGCATGCATGGGACGGGATGCCCAAACCAGCTGGGATGAGGAGATCACACGCATGCACCATGAAATCAGCATGCATGCACCCAGCCCCCACTTGCACACGAGAGCCAGTCATGAAGGAGGAGAGGGAGACGCACGTGTGAAGTCCCTCCCAACGGGAAGGAAAACATGATGCTAATGCTATTTGTGGATGGAAAAAATGTTGATATTAAGTGGGGATATGATCAACATATATACAGTAAATACATAGGTGTCCAAATGGGGAGCTTAGTGTTCCTGTATTCACTTTAAGGTCATTACAGAGGACAAGAGGGCACTCTTTACATTTGGAGGAAAAGAGATTTAATCCCCAAATACGGAAAGGTTTCTTCACAGTAAGAGCTGTGAAAATGTGGAATAGACTCCCTCAAGAGCATGCAGAGCAGATGTCTAATAGATCCTGGGAAGATTCCAGGTGGTACTCCAAATGTACTGTTTTTAAGAATCTCTTCGGAAGGAGGATGACATCACTCTCACCTAGATGCCACAGACAGAAACCATGGGAAAGTGAGTATATTCAATTTTTTTTTTTTGACCCCTCAGACAGTGCTGACAGGGGAATCCCTCCTGCTGAGACATTTATTCTACCGGGGTGGAGGAAGCCGTCCCTGCCGAGAGAAGATAGTGCTTATTGATAGCAGGTGTAGCAGCCACTAGCAATGTTCAGTAAGTAATCAGCAAATCAGTAAAATCTGACAGGCTGGTTGTACCCAAGTTGATCGATCAATTAACTTGGTACATTCAGCCTGCACATACATGGTTCAAATCTTGGCCAGTTTAGCAGGAACAGTTCTAATATGTTGACCTTGTTATTTAGGGACAAGGTTTTCTTCAAGCACAATTCCATTAATTGCAATTGTCTCATGTCAGTAAATTCTCATATACTCACTTCTAAGATAAGAAATTATTTAGTCTATATGTTTGCCTATACTCATAATTATCATCATCATCATGCATGCTGTAGTTGCCTATATAATACCAGTCTATTCCATTTTGCTTTCTGCTGTCTCTCTCCAAGACATAGATCTTCACATTTCTAAATATATTTTGAAATAATTAAACCTTTATTTATGGGAAACTCTCTAAGTAACACTTTGCTTTTTATCTTTTCTGTCATGCATGCATGGAAAAAAATGTAGACATTACCCTTTGAATATTTTATGGAGTCATTTTTAACACAGTTGCCTGCTCACACAGTGAAACCGCATTCATTTCAAAGTTGCGAAAGGAAGCTTTTAATCATTACAGGAGCAGAGCAAAGATGTTAAGGATTATTAGGTGTGAGTTCAATTCATATTCATAATGTTGAAATTCAAATCTAACCAAAGATACATTCACATTTAACATTATGGAATAACTCTAGGTGTCATACAGTGGATTTTTTGACATTGTGTATGTTTAGACAAGTGAAAAATATATGTACATTTGTATAAGATTCAGAAGCTTGAAAATAGAAGTTATTTGAGGTTATTATACATGCAATTTCTTGATGATGTGTTTATAACTGCTGTAACTTGTTGAAACTTGCACCTGATGAATACTAAGATTTCAATCTCAGTTATTTTGTTCTACATCAATGTATAATTGGCCTACTGAGCTCAGGAAACTCAACTTATGCAAACATTTAGTTTAAATGAGTATGAAAAATTTACAAGCATGTGACTTTTGAATTTGGTAAAGCAAATGTTGATTTTTATAAGGTATGGTCATGTTTTTGCAAAACTGCTTAGCATTGATGAGGTAACAAGCTCATAGATTTGCTATAGGGGCTGGTACAAGATCGAGCAGCAATTTCCACATTCATAAAAATCTAGAACATTTTATGCTCATTCTTTGAATTATGGCAGTATAGTAAAAATCAATAGTATGAACAGAGTGGTCTTCTGTAGAGGCAATATACACAACAGTGTGAATTTGCTGAGATTTCTACACATTTGAGAAATGTTCAAGTGTATGTAAACCCTAACAATGAAATGATCTTATTTTTTCCTTTTTGTTTGTTAAATATTCCATTGAAAGTTTTTTTAAAATGATTTTTATTGGGTTTTATGCAAATATAACAAACAATGTAAGCTGGTAAAAGCGTTTGGAGTACAAATGCTTACTTCAATAAAACAGAACAGTGTGGAGTATGAAACATCTCATTACTGAAAAACATATATATTACATAGTATGAAACAACAATTCAACCGATACCATTGCAATAAAAACACGTTTCCATAGAGAGCATGTCTGCACAATAAATGAATATAATATGACATATGTTAAAAAAAATATATATATATAAATATCACCAAACAGCAATATAATATGATATATCCCCTGTGCACAAATAAAATCAAACAACTGAGTCTTATTACAGACCTATCGCTGCTACTTTAAAAAGAAAATCTGTTAGAAAAATACTTAAATCAATTATCCCCAATGGAATGACGAAATTAGTATTTTCTGGTGAGTTGCCATCCCCCTCTTTTTGTCACAACGGTGGAGGATTTTCTGTTTGGTGACCCCATAATACACTGGTGACCCCTACTTGGTGGAGAGGATTGTTGCAAGACCATTTTTCCTCTATATTTAGAGATGGACGTTTATATGTGAAATTATTCATATGCATATGTGAAAAGTTCAAAGGACTCTTTATTTGCCTGTCATTAATTAACTAATGATATGTGAGCTATCTGCGCTACTAATACTAATATGACATATGTGTGCACATGCTCCTCCGAGGCACCTAAATGGGAGCACTCTTTGCCCCGAAGGAGCACCCGCATCACGTTTCCGCTGCATCTATCAAGTATCTCGGGGATCACTATGGAAAGGCCAGGAACGCCTCCCAGAGGTTCCACCTATATCTTTAAATTGTTTATAGTTGTGTGTGGAGAACGATAGTATCTTTTTATACTCATAAGATTCTTTCACAATTTGAATCACCTCCTGACACGATGGAGAAACAGCGTCTTTCCATCTGCGCGCTATTGTCAATCTAGCAGCATACAAGACGTGTTGGATGACAACTCTGTAAGATGGGGGATACCAATCCATCCCAATGCCTAAGAGTGCCTGTTCCACTTTCAGTTTGTTGAAGATACATGTTATATCGGCTATCAGCCGGTGTATTGAGGCCCAAAATCTCCGCAAGGATAGGCATGACCATAGCATATGTAATAGCATTCCTACTTGGCCACATCCCCTCCAACAAAGGTTAGAGGAGTTGGCCTGAAATGTAGCTAGCGCATATGGAGTCCTATACCAGCGGAGGTGTATTTTGTGGGAACCTTTTTGAAAAGTGGAGCATTTGGTAAGAGTATAGTTCAATATAAAGGTCTTCAACCATTGCGCTGTTCTAAAAGTTTGTTGCAAGTCCCGCTCCCATTTCAAATGGGAGGAGGACTTCACAAACACTGATCTGTCATGTAAAGCATTGTAAATCAAGCTAATACCTCGGCATGTCATTGTGTCTGTGAAACAGAACCTATATATCAATTTGGGTAAAGTAACATTCGTGTTTGATACTGTAGTGCCGTGTAGAGTAGTGTTTGGTACTGTAGTGTAGTGTAGTGTACTGGTATATGTGTCATCCGTTTGTAGGTTAAGTATTCCCTCTCAAAGATCGGGAAGGACCTGCATATATCATTGTAGGTAATGAGCTTGGATTCTTTGTATAAGTCTGTAATATGGACTAGGTTGTATTGTTTCCAATAAGCCACATGCAGATCAGGAGAGAGAGCGCTTAGAGCAGTTAATGTAATAGGTATGCAGCATTATTCTTCCCCCTTAGACATGTTGGAGAAAAAGTACTGCCAAGCTGACAGTGTAGCAGAAATAGTTGGGTGGTTCTCATACAGACGCCTTGGTTGTATCTGGAGGGCTACAATAGCTTCAGTGAGAGTTGCATGGGGCGTGGAAGATTGCTCCATGGACACCCACAACAAGGCTTGGTTGTTAAAAACCATTGTTTGGATTGGGATAATATAGCTGCCATCAGGCCCAGACTGGGACATAAAATAGGCCCGGGCATTTTAGGCTGAGCAGCCCATTTTTTTTTTTTTTTTAAACAAAAATGACCAATGATGAACAACTACCGGTTTCTCTATGTTTTTCAGTTATATTTAGCCTGCACACCCAATCACCCCCTTCACAGTGAGTCACGGTCACCTGGTCCACCCGTCCTGAGCTACGCTGGATGGCTGCGGAGCCGGCCACAGTGAGCGGCCAGCCCAGACACAGTGCCTTAGGAGTGGGGAGTGGCGGGGAGTCGGGACATACCCGTAACCCAGGGGCGGGCGGCCAGAATAATATACGGTAGTGGCCAGTAATGCAGCAGCCGGCCCTCTCTACGTAATCGGCCGCGGAGAGGCCAGCGGCAACCGGCATTGGAGCGGAGGGACACTACACAATCATGCGCCCGGAGCGGAGGCCTTGGCCCACTGGGCATATGCCCGGTCTGCCCTATGGCCAGTCCAGGCGTGGCTGCCATATGATAATCCTTTAGGTCAGGGACCCCCATCCCTCCCACTAGTACCTGTTTAGTAAGAATTTTATGTGAGGTTCTGGGTTTGCCATCATCCCACAGATATGTGCTCAAGAGTTTCTGCAATGACTTATAGAAAGTATTAGGGATTTGAATTGGGAGGGCTCTAAATATGTATAGAATTTTCGGGAAAACTAACATCTTAAAGGCAGCATTTCTGCCTGACAAAGAAATGTGAAATCTCCGTAGTCTGAGTAGATCCTGTCTATTGAACCGACCATCGGAGAGAAATTAAGATTAAAAAAATTAGATGGGTTAGGGGTCAGTTTGATGCCTAGATAGTCTATAGCTTCTGATTGCCACTGATAATGTACCAAATGTTAGATCTGAAGCTGTGTGTGGGTGTCAATGGCCACACCCAGTAAATTGGATTTAAGGTAATTTACTTTGTAGTATGAAATAGACTGGAATTGCGTTAGGACTTCCTGAATATGGGATAAGGACGACACCGGGTCAGTGCAGGACAGGATAACATCATCCGCAAAAAGTGAAATGAAGTGGGATACCTTCCCCATTGATATACATTTAATGCCAGGGTGTGATCACATCTTCTCCGCCTGAGGCTCCATGAGCATGGCGAAGATGAGTGGCGATAATGGGCATCCCTGTCGCGTTCCATTTGTGATATGAAAGCTCTCAGAGAAGAGACCCTCAGTGAATACATGTGCAGAAGGGGCAGTATGCAGTGCCATGATAGCATTCAGAACCATCCGTCTAAAGCCAAATGTTTCCAAGACCTGTTGGAGGTATCCCCAATGAATTTGGTTGAATGCCTTTTCGGCGTCAAGCAATAAGAATACAGTGGGGATCCCCCCAGTGTGAACGTGGTGGGTAAGACTGACCAGACGCCTAGTTGCGTCAGTAGCCTGTTGACCCATTACAAAGCCTACTTGGTCAGGCTTAATCAGGCCAGGCAGAAACTTAGAAACACGGTAGGCTATGATCCTAGCATATACCTTGAGGTCCACATTAAGTAGTGAAATAGGCCTAAAGTTCTGTGCCTTGTTTGGTTCCTTCCCCGGTTTTGGAAGAGTCACTACAGTTGCTTCCAACATGTCTGCAGGGAAGTGGGCTCTAGTGGTTGCTTCTTGAAAAACTCTAAGAATGTAAGGAGTAAGAGAGTCAGCAAACAGCCCATAATATTCAGAAGTAAATCCATCAGGGCCAGGGGCCTTACCTTTAGGAAGTGATTTAATAGCTTTGCACACTTCTTGTATAGATAACGGGGCATTTAACTGGTGCACATCAGTGGGTGCCAGGCTAGGGAGGGAAATAGAGGACAGAAAATTTTGAATGTCTGCAGATGATGGTTGAGGGGTTAAACTATCGTCTTTTAAATTATAAGGGGGGCAATAATAATGGCTAAAAGCGTCAGCTATATCCTTCGGATTGGTCAACCTCATACCTGTGGAATGGTGGATTAGATAGGGTATTTTTTATTTTGCAGTTTGGACGTTAAGCTGATTTGCCAAAAGTTTGCCTGCTTTGTTACTGTGCGCAAACTGGGAAGATTTCAGTCTCCGTATAGCTTTGGAATGTTGACCAATCAGGAGGACACGCAGCTCCGCCTGGTTGGCGAGAGAGCTCCGCTGCATAGGATGGCAAGGGGTTGGCTTTATTTGATTTAATTGACTCCAGTATATTGTCAAGCTTTTGCTTTCTCTGTCTCCTTACATTCGCCCCCCTAGACATCAGCACACCCCTCATATATGCCTTGCGGTCATTCCACAAGGTAAATGGGCATATATCGGCAGTGTCATTTAGTGTGAAGAATTCAGTCAGCGCTGATAGTGTCTCAGAGACGGCTTCCTTGTTAGCTAGGATATTTGCGTCAAAACGCCACCTATTAGTCCTAGTGGTGAAGGGCATATTGCCAATAGTCATGAGAACAGGGGCATGGTCAGACCAGGGTATCAATCCCACTTTGACGCAGGATACCTTCTGTAGTAGAAATTTGTCTGTGAGGAACATATGAATGGTGAACTTTAGAGTAAAACGTATAATCCCTGTCGGAAGAATTGTGGCATCTCCAAACATCATGGAGGTCTGCAGAGGATAAAAACATGGACAGGTCTGTGCGGTAATGATGTCTCAGTGATCCCCTAGACACATCTAGTTGATAATTGATTACTGTATTAAAGTCGCCACAGAGTATGACGTGGTCTTTGATGAGAGGCGTGATCTTATGCCACAACTTTTTGATGTATGCGGTCTGTCTTGTATTGGGGGAGTAGACAGTGACAATTGTATAGGTAGTGTTGTTAATTGAGCATGTCACAACCAGAAATCTGCCCTCAGGATCAGTTGATTGTGAGATCAATGCAAAATCCAAAGTGTCTCTAACAAGAATTGCTACTCCGCACTTCTTTTTAGAACCACTGGAATAGAAGACATGTGGAAAGCGTTTGGTCGATAGTTTCGCGTGATTGTTTACCGTAAAATGGGTTTCTTGAATAGCAGCAATATCGCAGTTGTGATCTTTCAGTTCTCTCCAGAGCATATGTCTCTTGTGGGGGCTGTTAAGACCGTTTACATTGAGCGATAGGAGTTTAAGTGACATTGTGCCTCGGTGGGTGAAGGAATGTGAGATGGTAATGATAGAAAAGGCACTTACTCAGTACTGGTTCAAGTCTGTTCTGCTGCAAGAAGGTGGTAAGAGTATCCCAAGTGGAAGGTCAACGGAGGTTAAGTTCTGATTTTCGGGAGGTCCAAGAGGTGAGGCAGGTGAGTGTCAGGAGTGGTATGTGACTCGAAGAGGCTGGCAGGTAGCACACTGGTATTTGAAAAAAGAAAAACAAACAAAAAAGAGACTGCACAACACAGAGTTGGTAGAAAATAAAAAGAGACGACACTGTGAGGTAGTGTGTACGGTGTACTTTACTGCTGTTTTGGGGTATGTAGAGAACAGTTTATAGCCGAGCAAGTCGCCCGGAGCATGGTGGTTTCGGGTGTTAGAACATAAAGGGTCACAGAAAACATCCAGAAAAAAAAAACATCAAGGGGATGTCATCAAGCCTGAGTGGGCATTGTTTCCCCATCTGTTTTAAGTATGCCCCAGCGTTTTAGAAGGGTTAGATCTTCATCCATAGATGAAACTCGGTGCTCCCTGTCACCCTTGGTGATGATTAGGGTTGTTGGATAGTTCCACCTATAAGGGATTCGGTGCTTTCGAAGGGGTTTTGTGATGGTGGAGAGGTTACGCCTTCCATTCATTGTAAATGTAGAGAGATCAGCATAAAAGGTAAGGTTATTCATGGCAGGTGGTAAGTTGGAACCTTTCCTCACAAGTGACATAAACCTTTCTTTAACCGTGAAGAAATGTATCCTGGCTATAGTATCCCTCTGTAGTGAGGCTGAAATATGTTTGGGTTTTGGGAGCCTGTGGATCCGGTCTATAGCCAAATCACATAGTGGGACATCTGGCATTGCTTCTTGAAAGATGGTAGTCAGAAACTCAGACCGGTCAGGGGGTTTTACTGACTCCAGGATCCCTCTGATTTTAATATTGTTGCACCTTGAGCGGTCTTCTAAGTCTGCAACTTTGGATTTAAGCCAGTCTATGTAATCCGCACGCTCATTATGGGCATCAACCATAGTATTAAACATGTCAGCAAATTCGCCCATTTTGTTCTCAATTCGTGCAACTCTACCATCCACTGCTGCAACAGCCAAATTGCACTGGGTCATTAATTGCAGCATATCAGCATGAATGGCGCTTCTCAAGGACAGCATCATCTCCTTCAACATTGAATCCATCACAGGCTGGCTGGTAGTGGGAAAGGAGGAGATGGTGTCATGGAACTCCAGAGTTTCATCTACTTTGCATGTTAATGCAGCATCCCCCCCCCCCAGTATGTTGCAGTTTAAATTTAGATTTGGCAGGGCTGGAACATGCAGAGAGGGATGGTGAAGGATCCAGGCTGCTGTTAGAGGTGCTGGGATAAGGGCTGGTGTGTAAGGGCCCTCCGTTATGTGCAGATTGCTGTGCTGCATTAGAGGCCTGTAGCGGGGCACTGTGGGGTAGAAGCGCCAGGCTGCCTGCTCACTGGGCTGATGAAATTGAGCAGCTTACTGGGCATTGATCCCCCTTTCCTCTTCCCCGGCATAGTGGCTGACCTTCCAGGCATCCCGTGGGGTATGTTGCAATCCGTTGTTGTGACCCTCTGCGTCGTTACAAGCTCTGGTGGGATTGCTAAGTGGGGATCTGTGAAGCTATGCGTCCATCTCCCTCGCTGGCCGGCTCCGCCCCCTCCATTGAAAGTTTTGTTATATCCTATTTACTTATTTCAGATACTTATATAGCACTGTCAATGTACGCAGTGCTTTACATATATATTGTACATTCCCATTGGTCTCTGCCCTCAAGGAGTTTACACTTTAAGGTTCCTAACTCACATACATACACACACATACTAGGGCCAATTTAGACAGGAGCCAGGTAACCTACCAGCATGTCTTTGGAGCGTGGGAGGAAACTGGGGTGCCTGGAGGAAACCCATGCAGGCACAGGGAGAACATGCAAACTCCAAGCAGGTAGTGTTGTGGTTGGGATATGAACACACGACCCTAGTGCTGCTAGGCGGAAGTGCTAACAACTTAGCCACTGATCTGTTAAAAATGTGCAAAAATATGCAATAATCATGCCATAAATCCAGTGATCTTGCACTGTGCCTTTGCTGCACTGATATCTCTCCCTATAAAATTATAAAGAGAGGGAAGGGAATGTTTTTCCTACTGCACTTTCTGTAGTAGGGTGACAATGCTGCTCCTTGATAAATACAGGATAATGAGTGGATGTTGTCACCCTAAGATACAAGATGTGTTTCTGTCAGGATTACCAGGTGAAAAAAAATAAAAATAAAATAAGCCCCCAAAAATGCAACAAACAGAAGAAAATGATTGCAGCCACAACACTAAAGGACTGTTAAGGTGCAATATACTGTATTCAATTTGTGTTCCTGGGTTTAGATAAAATTTAAAAAAAAATGGAATTCTAAAAATTCTATAATTATACAGAGAGAAAAGGTCATGTGACTGCACACCAATATCATAAAAAGCATTTATTAAAACTATCTATTAAAAAAATTCAAAGAATCATAATGTCAGTCAACATCACAGAAAATCTGAGGAAAGCCTATTTTTAGGGTGCCTAATCATAATGATTTATACTGACGTGGCATACCTTGACCTTATTGGCCTTTACAGGATACCTTGCTGGATATGCAGGATGCCTTGACTGGCATTTAAAATGGTTATCTTAAACAAAATGTCTGTCAGGAACGCTCCCTGTGCACACTAAAGTGCTGTCATGAATCTGCCACCTAAGGGTTAACCTAGCTCAGACTAATTTCATTAATTGGCAATAGGCTGCCTTATTTAAGCACCTCAGAAGCACAGTGTCTTTGCTGTCTGATCTGAAGCTTCTCCTGTGTTCCTGAACCTGAAACCTTTTGTATCCAGTTTGATTCCTGTTTGACCTCCTGGCTTGTCCCTCACCTCGCTTGTCTGCTGCCCGCCCTGACCTCGGCTTGTTTGTGACCACTCTTTTGTCTTATCCTTGTCTGTTTATCTGCCACCAGATCCGGACCTGTTCACCTCCTGGCAGGGCAACCCCGAGGACCGCGACCTGGTGCTATACACGCAGCAAAATCCAACCTCACCATCTGAGGCTCTGGTGAAGACCGGTTGGCACTTAGATTCCGCACCTCGGGTTAGCCTGCGTCTACTGCCTGGGTGACTCGTCTGTGCTCCATCCCTCGGTGAGCTAGAGGCTACCCTCTGCACGTCAGGCTCGCCTCCAGAGTCCTGACAGTATCAGACAGCCATGTCGCAGCCTGCAAGAGGGGCCTCACCATTGGATGAGATCTGCCAGCATCTCACAACTTTATCTCAAGCCGTAAAGACACTTCAGGAGGGCTACATGCATCTGGAGGAACGGATGCGTTCTGCACCTGGGAACCCACCTGTGATGACAGATTCTTCTTCCTCGGTACCAGCAGAACCTACTCCAGGTCCCACAGTAGTGATGTTGCCACCTGAACCCCGGGTCCCTACACCCGAAAAGTTCTCAGGGGACAGAGGCAAGTTCAGGGCGTTTCGCAACGCATGTGAATTATATTTTTCTCTGCAACCTCAGACTTTTTCCTTGGAGGCTACCAAAGTGGGCTTTGTCATCTCCCTGCTCCTGGATGAACCACAGTCTTGGGCTCATCGGCTTATTGAAGAGCGCAGTCCTCATCTAAAGTACTTATTGTCTTTCTTCAGTGCCATGGCTCAGCTGTATGACGACCCCCAGCGAACCTCCACCGCTGAAGCTGCTCTGCATGCGCTTCAGCAGGGTCAAAGAGATGTGGAAGACTATGTAACAGACTTTAGGCGTTGGAGTTCCGACACCCAGTGGAATGACGCTGCATTACGGTATCAGTTTCGTTTAGGTCTCTCTGAAGGGCTGAAGGATGAGCTAGCCCGGGTTGGGGTTCCTGACACCCTAGAGACTCTAATAAATCTGGCTATCCAGATAGACCGCCGGCTCAGGGAACGCCGTGCAGAACGTTCCACCCAGCAGCCTCGTCCAGCCTGGATGATGCCGCGGTTCGCGGCCCCGGTAAACGTCCCTTCCTTTAATCCGATTCCTACCAGCTCTGCTTCTGCAAACCTTGCTACGGATGTCCCGGAACCCATGCAGCTTGGGGTTAAGAGACCTGCCCTGTCTACTGAAGAAAGGCATCGCCGGCGACAGAACAATCTCTGCCTGTACTGTGGAGAAGCCGGTCACTACGTGCGCTCCTGCCCTGCGAAGCTACGTAAGTGCCTTTCCATCTCCCCATCCAGTGGTCCAGCATCCGCTTCCAGTGCTTCTCACCTAGCCTTTCCTGTCTTGTTTCAGCTTCCAGGAGGTAGCATATCAGTAACCGCGATTATTGACTCCGGAGCATGTAGTTGCTTTATCGACCTGTCATTCGCTGTTCAACGGGGTATTCCACTTCAACCCAAGACCCAAGGACTTACCATCTTCCTGGCTGATGGTTCCCACATCAGTTCCGGACCTGTAACCCAGGAGACTCCTCCTCTCCTCATGATCTCCTCTTGTGACCATAAGGAACTAATAAGCCTAGACGCTATTGCGTCCCCCTTGTTTCCAGTCATCTTGGGGCTACCTTGGTTGAAGGCACACAACCCCCAAATCGACTGGACCTCTGGAGTCCTCAAGTTCCCGTCTACCTACTGCTTGAATTCCTGCCTGCCTGACTCTCTCAGCTCCTCCAGAACCTTGCTGTGCCTAGAATCTGATCCAGATTTATGCTCTGTTGTGCCTGAGGCTTATCATAATTTTCTGGACGTTTTCAGCAAACGTGGGGCTGAGACCCTTCCCCCTCATCGTCCTTATGACTGCCCTATAGAGCTGCTTCCAGGGGCCGAGATTCCGTTTGGTCGTATCTACCCACTATCCGAACGGGAGTTGGAGGTTCTTAAGGAATACGTGGACGAAAGCTTAAAGAAGGGTTTCATCCGTCCATCTACTTCACCAGCAGGAGCAGGAATCTTTTTTGTAGAAAAAAAGGATCACTCTCTCCGTCCTTGTGTGGATTACCGAGAGTTGAATAAAGTCACGGTTAAAAACCGATATCCTCTCCCCTTGGTTCCAGAACTCTTTCAGAGATTAAGGTCTGCTGTCTTGTTTACCAAATTAGACTTACGTGGGGCCTACAATTTGGTTCGTATCCGCGAAGGGGACGAGTGGAAAACGGCGTTCCGTACCAGGTTTGGGCATTTCGAGTACCTGGTGATGCCCTTCGGTCTCTGCAACGCCCCGGCTACATTCCAGCATTTTGTAAATGACATCTTCAGAGACTGGCTTGACACCTTCGTAATTGTCTATTTAGACGATATTTTAATCTTTTCTGCATCTCTGGACCAGCATCGGGAGCACGTCAGGAACGTTCTCGGCCGCCTCCGCCAACATGGACTCTATGCTAAGGCTGAGAAATGTGAATTTGAACAGCGAAGCATCCAGTTTTTGGGCCTGATCATATCCACCGAAGGAGTTAGGATGGATCCTCAAAAAGTTTCAGCTATCCTGGATTGGCCGGCTCCATCTGACAAAAAGGGGGTGCAGCGCTTTGTTGGATTTGCAAATTTTTACAGGAGATTCATTAAGGGGTTCTCTACCATCATCTTCCCTATCACACAGCTTACCAAGCAGAACATTCGCTTCCATTGGTCCCCTGAAGCCCAGACCGCCTTCTCAGTCCTGAAAAAGCTGTTTACTACTGCTCCCATCCTGAGACACCCTGATCCCACCTTACCTTACCTCCTTGAGGTAGATGCCTCAGAAGTGGCTGTAGGGGCTGTTATCTCCCAAAGACAGGGAGTTAAAGACTTGGTACACCCTGTAGCCTTCTTTTCCCGCAAACTCTCCCCAGCGGAGAGAAACTATGATGTGGGCGATCGTGAACTTTTGGCCATCAAGGTGGCACTCGAGGAGTGGCGATATTTACTCGAAGGGGCAGCACATCCCATCCTTATCTTCACCGACCACAAGAACCTTGAATATTTGAGATCTGCTAAACGGCTGAGACCACGCCAGGCACGGTGGGCTCTGTTCTTTTCAAGGTTCGCGTTTCATATTACTTACCGACCTGGTTCCAAGAACGTCAAACCGGACGCACTCTCCCGCATGTTCGATGACCCGAAGGAAATTCCTGTACCTGACACCATCCTGTCTGAAGGTAACTTTCTTCTTCCATTAACTAATCTGATGGCTCATATTAAACAGGCTTCTGTGAGTATTCCTTGTCTTCCTGAAATTTCTCTGGTGCCTAAGGATGGTTTGCTATGGTTTGGGGACAAGATCTTCGTTCCAGAAGATGTCCGAATGTCGGTTCTGGGTTCTTGTCATGACCATCCCTTGGCAGGTCACTTTGGAGTCCGTAAGACCCTTGACTTGCTGCAGCGTACATTCTGGTGGCCTGACCTGGAAAAAAGTTGTAGGGACTACGTGTCTTCCTGTGCTGTGTGTTCCCGAAGCAAGCCCGCGAGAAGTAAGTCATGGGGTCTCCTTAGACCACTTCCAGTTCCTGATAGACCGTGGAGGATGATCGCCATGGATTTTATTGTGGAACTTCCTCCTTCTAAGGGATGCTCTGCCATTTTTGTTGTTGTGGATCGATTGTCTAAAATGGCCCATTTTTTGCCCCTCAGGGGTACTCCCTCTGCCAAGGAAACCGCAGAAGTCTTCATAAAAGAGATTGTTAGGCTTCACGGGGTACCTGCAAATATTGTCTCTGACAGAGGGGTGCAGTTCACCTCACGCTTCTGGAAAGCATTATGCAGTCTGTTGAAAATTGAATTATCCTTGTCTTCTGCTTACCACCCACAGACTAATGGGCAGACCGAGAGGACCAACCAGACCTTGGAACAGTACATTCGGTGTTTTACCACCTTTGTTCAAGACGATTGGGTGGCCTTGCTGCCATTTGCAGAGTTTGCCTATAATAATGCTAAACATTCTGTTACTGGACAATCTCCATTCTTCTCAAACTACGGCTTCCACCCATCCTTCTTGCCCGATATTCCGTCTGACTCTGGAGTCCCTGCAGTACAGGACACTATTAATTTCTTTGCTCGCAACAGCAAATTACTGCAAGAAGCCATACTTAAGGCACAAACGGCATCTAAGAAGATCTTTGATAGAAGAAGAAGGGGAGAATTAATTCTTCAACCAGGTGACCAGGTTTGGTTGTCCACAACTAACCTCCGTTTAGCCTGTCCATCTAAAAAATTGGCTCCCAGGTTTATTGGACCCTTTCCGGTCAAGAGGAAACTTAATGAAGTTTCCTATGAGTTATCTTTACCCAATTCACTCCGCATTCACCCAGTATTTCACGTCTCCTTGTTAAAGCCTGCAGTTCCCAATACCTTCCCTGGTAGGAGTTCAGAGCCACCCGAACCTGTAATCGTTGATGGAGATGTGGAATATGAAGTAGAAGCTATTGTGGACTGCCGGAAGAGAGGAAACCTGTTACAGTACCTTGTCAAGTGGAAGGGTTATGGTCCAGAAGAAAACTCTTGGGAGCCTGAACGAAACATCCACGCTATGGAACTCATCCAGGCTTTCTTTCGCAGTCACCCACAAAAGAGAAACCTATTGGGCACCCGGAGGTTGCCCTTAAGGGGGGGGGCAATGTCAGGAACGCTCCCTGTGCACACTAAAGTGCTGTCATGAATCTGCCACCTAAGGGTTAACCTAGCTCAGACTAATTTCATTAATTGGCAATAGGCTGCCTTATTTAAGCACCTCAGAAGCACAGTGTCTTTGCTGTCTGATCTGAAGCTTCTCCTGTGTTCCTGAACCTGAAACCTTTTGTATCCAGTTTGATTCCTGTTTGACCTCCTGGCTTGTCCCTCACCTCGCTTGTCTGCTGCCCGCCCTGACCTCGGCTTGTTTGTGACCACTCTTTTGTCTTATCCTTGTCTGTTTATCTGCCACCAGATCCGGACCTGTTCACCTCCTGGCAGGGCAACCCCGAGGACCGCGACCTGGTGCTATACACGCAGCAAAATCCAACCTCACCATCTGAGGCTCTGGTGAAGACCGGTTGGCACTTAGATTCCGCACCTCGGGTTAGCCTGCGTCTACTGCCTGGGTGACTCGTCTGTGCTCCATCCCTCGGTGAGCTAGAGGCTACCCTCTGCACGTCAGGCTCGCCTCCAGAGTCCTGACAATGTCTTTTGAGTTAATCTCATTTTACTTTGATTTCTTTACATGTGTCACTAAGCTTGCAAAGGCTAAGAATATATCAGATGACCGAAACAGTGGAAATTCCCTATCTCTCAGAATATCAACTCTGTCTGGACAGCTGACCACAAAGCCAATAATATCTTCTAAAAGCCCCTTTGGAACTTTTATTGAGCGTCACCAAGAAATTTCCCTTATGACACAGAATCACGATCTAGATTGACATAATGCTTACTATAATTAGTTGTTAACTTTGATTGGACAAAAGATGTTAATAACAACCCATTTCTTGTACGTCAGATTGTAATGACAAACCCATTTTTGAGTATATTTAAACTCCAGCAACGCTGTAATAAATCAGGTCACTATGATTCAGCCATTTTGAGTCTTGTCTGATCTCATTATATATATAGCTATATATTGTCTGATTTGGTATCACTGACTAACAGGTAACAGGTATTTTGTACCTGAGGAAAAATTCCACAACAATTTGGCGAGCCAGCCAGGAGAGGTGACGTCATCTGCGGACGGAGTTAGACATCTGGACTGCATTGGATACACTGAAAATATCTGGCCAGGTAAGCCCATTGTCTGCTTACAATGTTTTTCAGTCCATCCAATGACGTCCAGGTAACTCTGTTTTATTTTTGACATAATACCCTCTTAAAGAACCTAAACCCTTAGTCGGTGTATATATTGCTACTAACATTTGTTGCGAAAGGTGAGGTTGGGTCAACCCTCACCACTGTGGGTGTCTTGGACACGCAGGAACGTGACCCCCAGTTGTGTTCTGGTAAAGCGGTCTCATTTCGGAGTGTCCATTTGAGACGTAGCAAGCATTGAATGTATATGACTGTTTAGCCTGACATTTCATATACATCTAATTTCTATTCTTATGTTATAGTATATATGTAAACATATGCATATGGTAATAGGCTGATTTTAAGTTAGAAGTTATCGGCTGTGTGAGGGCCGAAGTCCAGGTCAGGGACTTGGAAGTTAGAAGTTATCGGCTGTGTGAGGGCCAAAGTCCAGGTCAGGGACTTGGAAGTTAGAAGTTATCGGCTGTGTGAGGGCCGAAGTCCAGGTCAGAGTACTTGAAGGTTAGAAGTTATCGGCTGTGTGAGGGCCGAAGTCAAGGTCAGAGTACTTGGAAGTTAGAAGTTATCGGCTGTGTGAGGGCCGAAGTCCAGGTCAGAGTACTTGGAAGTTAGAAGTTATCGGCTGTGTGAGGGCCGAAGTCCCAGTCAGGGACTTGGAAGTTAGAAGTTATCGGCTGTGTGAGGGCCAAAGTCCAGGTCAGGGACTTGGAAGTTAGAAGTTATTGGCTGTGTGAGGGCCGAAGTCCAGGTCAGGAACTTGGAAGTTAGAAGTTATCGGCTGTGTGAGGGCCGAAGTCCAGGTCAGGGACTTGCAAGTTAGAAGTTATCGGCTGTGTGAGGGCCAAAGTCCAGGTCAGGGACTTGGAAGTTAGAAGTTATCGGCTGTGTGAGGGCCGAAGTCCAGGTCAGGGACTTGGAAGTTAGAAGTTATCGGCTGTGTGAGGGCCGAAGTCCAGGTCAGGGACTTGGAAGTTAGAAGTTATCGGCTGTGTGAGGGCCGAAGTCCAGGTCAGGGACTTGGAAGTTAGAAGTTATCGGCTGTGTGAGGGCCGAAGTCCAGGTCAGGGACTTGGAAGTTAGAAGTTATCGGCTGTGTGAGGGCCGAAGTCCAGGTCAGGGACTTGGAAGTTATAGGTAGTTATTCTATTTTTTGGATAACAGTGAAATGGGAAACTGGGTTTCCGTAGATACCGACCAGGGGTCGATGAGAAAGGTCATTAGGACCATGGCCTTAGAGTGTATGGGTAACAGGGTTACCAGATAAATGGGGCAGACCAGGGAGTTTGCATTTGAAGATTAAATCCTCTGGGAGCATAGTTTTTGGGCTACACAGCCAATTAAAGTGTTCTGTAGTTGGACAGCTAATAATCCTAGTTGTAGGATAAGATAAGATAGGATATGGCAGATTTTTGTAAAGTGTATGAAACAGATTTGGCAAGAACAAACTTAAAATCAGTTGCAGAAATATGGAAGCAGGAGAGTATGAAGTTGAATGAGTATTGATATATTATAAATGAGTTGGTGTGTGTTGAATTGTTTCATGAGAAAACACAGCAAATCTTCTATTCATAAGTAGAATGTAAGTAAGGATGATCGTTGCCCTTTAATTCATAAGCCTGTTGTGGTTTCTTCTGAGACAGAAAATAATAGCAGGCTGTGTCTTTAATAAAAAAAGAGGAAGTAGCCAAAGAGGTTCCTTCTCCGTGAGCTCGGAGAAAGGAAAAAAAAAAAAAAAATTGTTTCTTTATCTGATAAATGAACAGCATATGATATTTTTTTGGGGTTATTTCCTATTAAATAAAAAACTAAGATGAAAAATAATATGTTGCCCTTTAAACCAGGAATCTTTGTTTAGACATTTTGGGTTCTGAACCAAAGGTAGCTGATCGAGAGGAAACCAAGAGGAATCAACACAGACGAGGGCAGAGACTGATCACCTCTGAATATACGGTAAGACATACTTTGAACCTTACCCGTATACACCCTGTCTCTGTGATTGATTATTTTTGTGTCCATATCAGCTGCCGGCGGTCAGCAAGACAGGTAACATAACTTGCCAAAAGTGTATTAAGAAGGAACCTGCATAATTTATATCTGCTGCCTGTTTTGTGTTTTGTTATACTCTTATAATGAGTCCGTAATGTGTGTAATGTGTTCTGTTATTTAGAGAAATTAGCATTTATTTTGCTGCGTGGAAGTGGGATTGAGAAATGGCAGCTGAAATAACGTATTGAATTAAGTGGTATGTCAGGGGCATCCTTCGTAACCAAAGGGGAACCTCTGATCAGATTTTCGAAATTCGGGACAAAGTTTTAGAGGATATTTGTTTGAAAGATAAAAGTACATTACTTCCTGTCATTATGGGTGTATAAAAAGTGACCTACTACAAATAGTGTAAAGACAGGACATTAGAGCAAAGAATTGCAACCACCCCCTCTCCCCCAGAAGATGGACAGTAAATAAGGTATCCAGCTAACCTGTGTCCGCATGTTCCATCAGAAGCGTCCAAGAGGTTTACAGTAGGAATAACAGTAGCAGGGGTGGGAGTGGTTTCCTGCCTGGCTTCAAAGGAAAAGGGAAGTCATTAAAAAAAAAAAAAAAAAGAAATGTTTGTGTTGAGTTAAAATTTCAGTGTTCAGTTTCAGATGAAGTGCCCATTAATCCAGTATGTAGCATATGTCTCTTGCCAGCTTGACCCAGTAATAAAAGGTGCAGGCCGCAGCCTGCAAAAAGCTGCTGGATGTAACAGGTGCAATGTATTTAAGCCAGTTTACTTCCAGTACAGGAGCAGGCACTAGAGGGGGAGGAAAAAATAAATAAATGTTTGTTAAATACCCCCCCATGACTGTTTTGAGCTGATGATGCCAGAATCTGAATCGTTGAGCCCTGCAAAAAAAGGCTCCTCTCTAAAGCCCTGATGAGACCCTTTATGTAGATGGATCATGTTTATAAACAGAGGAGGGTAAGCCTGTAACTGGGTATGCAGTAGTAACAGCAATAAATAAAAAGAAATGCAGAGGCATTAAATCTAAAGTTCTAAGCACAAACAGCTGATGGTTTTGGCAAAGGCCTGTGAATTTTAAAGAGTTAACATTCACATTGACATGATTTTGGTCATATTTTTGAAAGCTTGTAACTTTTTGACCTCAGCCCAAGTTCTCTCGGTAAGCCAATAAAGCATGCAGATATAATAGAGACTGTTCTTAGTCTTCCAGTGTTCCACCAAGGTGGCCATTTATTAAAAAAAAAAACCAAGGCACATGCAAGAGAGGACACAGAAGAAGCTGCAGGAAATGCAAGGGCCGACAGAGCAGCGAAGAAGGCTGCACTGGAACAGGTCCCTATCCAGGTACTGACACTCGTAGGAAAGCAACCAACTCCTGTAAGTATGGCAATCTTGATATCATTGCAGAAAAAGCCCCCTCACAGGAGCGTGAGAAGTGGCGGAAGAACAGTGCAACACAGGATGTAACTGGTTGATGGAGGATGGAGGAGCATTTCTGTCTGATCTCAGGCCCTATACCCGAGGGTGGCAGCCGCAGCTCACGGATCGTGTCATATCTCAAAGACTCTAATGACCACCTTGGTAATACAACACTGGTTAGCACCAGGTTTTCCTGGAGTAGCTCCAAAATATACTGCTTCTTGTCTTACCTGTGCTAGGTACAATGTTGGTAGAGCTGTAAGCACCCCATAAAAGCACCACCTAAGTCAGACTGTCCTTTCCAAGGAGTTCAAATAGATTACATTGATTTCCCACAGTCTGGTCCCGATGCACATGTTTTAGTTTGTATAGACATTTTTCAGGATGGCCTAAGGCCTGGCCAGTCTCTAGGGGTAAAATACAAACCACAGGAAAAAGGCTTTTGCTCCAGGTAATGTGCAGGTATAGAATCCCAGAAACTATGAAAAGTAACAGGGGTACTCACTTTAAAGGAAGGGTTCTACAAGACTATAGAGAAAGCCTTTCACACTCCATATCACTCACAGAGCAGCGGAAAGGTACAAAAGGTTGTATGGTAAAAAAAAAAAAAAAAACAAGTTGAGTAAAATAATAGCAGAAACAGGTAGATTGTTTTACGTTTTTTCCTTTGTCAGGAACACCCCCAAGAGAGGTGTGGATACCTGAAGCAGGTCTCTATTTACCACAGCAATTGCAAGCCACACACTCAGATCTCACTAGATGTGTTGCAGCGCTTTAAAAGCAATTGACAAAAATGCATAATAGTGTGTTTTCATTCCTACCAGATCCAAATGAGGATACTAAAAGTCATAAAGTAAGGCTACTAAGAGTGCAATTGGTTACACCAACATCCCTCAAGGTAGAAGGGATACAGGGATTCCCGCCAGTCATTGAAAAAAGGTGGTACAATGATTTTCTTTTAATTTTTAATATGTATGGGAATGTTGGGTATAATGAAGGGGCAGGACAATAAAAGGGACAGACAACCTAAGGCCCAATGTACTGTTAAGTTTAAATGCCAGGTAGCCAGGAAGTCAGGATACTCAGGGTTACAATTACACCCAGAGTCCCAGACTATACCTATGCTAGTAAACCCACTTGCATTAGAGGATCTAAATTAGACAGAGTTTTCAAAATCCTATAGAAACATTACCAGTGCACAAAAGGACATGTTAATTCCCCCAAAAGTCGCAGGTTTCAAGAATCCTACAGTGTGTATAGAGTTTTATGGAAAAAAACTGATGTGGGGAGGGTGGACTGTTCACAAGCACTGATAAACATATCCTGCCCACAGCTGACTGTGAACAGCCCATGAAATGAAACTTGAATGCATTACAGAAATGAAACTCTTAAACACAAAATATGAGCCATATTAAAAGACAATATGAACATTTCTCACCTAGGAGAAGCCCTCAGGTTTCTGTTGTTCAGACAGAAACTGGGGTATTATGCAGAAAAGTTATTAATACCCATTTTCACCCCAGGGTGGTCACATTCAGGGTTGGGAATCTATTGTGTCTGTGGCAATAAGGCCCATAGTTTACTTTCTCAGTGTGTCACAGTAACAGGTACTACAACCTCTTTATTTCCAATGGTGTCCGCCCATCCTAATGAACACAGTCTTTTGGAGGTTTTGCCTTATCTCCTAAAATAATGAAAGTGGTGTATTTATATTGATGTTTATGATAATTATGATCTCTAGTTATCTGTTGAATTAAAATAATTATGTGTTTGGTTGATAAGGTTACCAAGGCCAAGGAGACAACCTATTTCAACTCTATACGGAAATAAGAAGTGATTGATGATGCTGAGTATGCTGTAATGAGACATCTGTCACCTCAAACCCCCATGTATGAAGTAATCTCCGCCTCAGAACCTTACCAAGACTCGGACACCCCCCACTGAGGTTTGCCCTCTGGGCCAGTGTCCCAAGCGTAAGGGGCTGCTCCCTTGGAGGAATCTGATAAGCGGAATAGGTAGTTAGCCTGATCAATAAATTCTCAAGAGGGGGGAGATGACGTGGCATACCTTGACCTTATTGTCCTTTACAGGATACCTTGCTGGATATGCAGGATGCCTTGACTGGCATTTAAAATGGTTATCTTAAACAAAATGTCTTTTAAAGTTAATCTCATTTTACTTTGATTTCTTTACATGTGTCACTAAGCTTGCAAAGGCTAAGAATATATCAGATGACCGAAACAGTGGAAATTCCCTATCTCTCAGAATATCAACTCTGTCTGGACAGCTGACCACAAAGCCAATAATATCTTCTAAAAGCCCCTTTGGAACTTTTATTGAGCGTCACCAAGAAATTTCCCTTATGACAGAGAATCACGATCTAGATTGACATAATGCTTACTATAATTAGTTGTTAACTTTGATTGGACAAAAGATGTTAATAACAACCCATTTCTTGTACGTCAGATTGTAATGACAAACCCATTTTTGAGTATATTTAAACTCCAGCAACGCTGTAATAAATCAGGTCACTATGATTCAGCCATTTTGAGTCTTGTCTGATCTCATTATATATATAGCTATATATTGTCTGATTTGGTATCACTGACTAACAGGTAACAGGTATTTTGTACCTGAGGAAAAATTCCACAACAATACTTTGAATGGTCTAAGGTTATCCGTGGTGTACTCCAAGGTTCAGTGTTGGGAACCTTACTTTTTAAGAACCTTATAAATGATATAGGGTCTGGGATTAAAAGTACCATTTCAGTGTTTGCAGATTACATCAAACTATGCAATGGAATAATAAACTTACAGAATGTCTCCAGCTTACAAGCCAACCTTTTTAACTGTTTAACTGGGCGACTAAGTGGCAAATGAGGTTGAATGTTGATAAATGTAAAGTTATGCACTTTGGGGCTAAGAATATGCATCATACATAACAGATAGAGAACAGCTGGGGGAGTCAATGGTGGAGAAGGATCTGAGGGTTTGGGTAGATCCTAAGCTTAATAATAGCATGCAATGCCAAGCTGTGGTTTCCAAAGCAAGCAAAGTCCTTTCTTGTATTAAAACAGATATAAACTGCAGGAATATGCAGTTTAGTTTTGGACACCGGTTCTCAAAAAGGATATCAGGGAACTGGAGAAAGGGCAGAGAAAGGCAACCAAACTGATAAGAGGCATGGAGGAGTTTAGCTATGAGGATAGATTAGAGGAACTGAATTTATTCTCTCTTGAGAAGAGGAGATTGAGGAGGGGATATGATCAACATGTAAAAACACTTAACGGGTCCATATAGTATTCACTTTAAGGTCATCACAGAGGACAAGGGGGCACTCTTTATGTCTAGAGCAATGGAGATTTAATTTCCAAATACGGAAAGGTTTCTTTACAGTAAGAGCTGTGGAAACGGGGAATAGACTCCCTCCAGATGTGTTTCTAGCCACCTCAGTAGATTGCTACAAAAAAGGCCTGGATTCGTTCCTAAATAAACATAATATAACATAATATAACTGGGTACTCGCATGTATAGGTAAAGTTGATCCAGGGATATCCGATTTTCCCCTGCTGGAGCAAATTGGATCATGCTTTGGCTGGAGTTTTTCCCCTTCCTCTGAATCAACTCTGGGTATAGGTTTGTGTATATAGGATTGTATGGTTGTTTTTTTTTCATTTTTTTATTATATTTTATTTTTTATTAGTTGAACTAGATGGACTTGTGTCTTTTGCCAACCTGACTAATTTTGTAACTATAATAAACTGCAATTATCACAATGCTGTGCGCTACATCCAACAAATATAAAACTGGGAATTAACAAGTAAAAAAACCTGCAATACTGCAGTGCTGACTATCACAAAATGATAGCCTACTCAAAACCTGCACAAAAGGGACCTAAACAAAAACACTCATAGATAATACATAGTGATATATAATATCTACCACACAAAAGATGACACAAAAGCTGACACAAATGATGGTAAATCTAATCCCATATAAATTACAAAAAAGACTACTTACTCCATCCCCAACCAGAATATTACCAGAAAAGAAAACTAGTTGTGAACATTTAATAATAGAAATAGGTAACCTCCCACTCAAAATTTAGACCTTATGGTATTCTGGTGTGCAGCCTGAAAATCCAAAAAACATTACTGCTTACATAATAGTACAAGCTTATCACGCCTCTTCTGAGGTTTTATGATTTTCTCAATCACCTGTGCTACAAGAGCAGAAACATAAAAGTGCTTGTGCAGATAATTAAACCTTAATTCAAAAAAATCAAAAAATTCCAAAAATTTATGATTGGTGACAATCTAAAAAATCAATCAATCAATCTGTGCTCAACATTATAAAGTGCAAACAGTCCATATGCAGCATCAAACAGTCCACATCTCTTTGGTGTCACACAAATTATCAGAGACTTGGTGTTAGTGCAGATTAACCTTCACCTCCACACATCACCCAGTGATCTAGTAAGGTACTCCTTACCGGAAATATATGACCCCTTAATTATAGGGGGTCACATAGGCAATATCTCCACTCAGTACACACGATCCTCAGCTCCTCTGTTACACAGTGGGTAATCCAGCATCAAGCCCTTATAGCATAGCTCGGATCAGGTGACAAACATGGGTGGGACAAAAAGAGACTCTCATGGTGCAGTACATCTAAACATATCGCTTTATTTAAAAAGTATTGCACTTACTCGAACCACCAAAAAAAAAAAAAAAAAAGAGAAGTAAACATACGGTCACATGATCCCCTGATGACGTCAGGTCGTACTGACGAAACGTACGTCGGGAAGGGAAACGTGAGACCGTAGCCATTTCCGGGTTAGAGGAGCGCTGTGCGATCGGCAGTGCTCACAACCCCCGCTGGATGTTTTTATGAGAAAGGCGATTGTTTTATGGTGATTCGAGTAAGTGCAATACTTTTTAAATGAAGCGATATGTTTAGATGTACTGCACCATGAGAGTCTCTTTTTGTCCCACCCATGTTTGTCACCTGATCCGAGCTATGCTATAAGGGCTTGATGCTGGATTACCCACTGTGTAACAGAGGAGCTGAGGATCGTGTGTACTGAGTGGAGATATTGCCTATGTGACCCCCTATAATTAAGGGGTCATATATTTCCGGTAAGGAGTACCTTACTAGATCACTGGGTGATGTGTGGAGGTGAAGGTTAATCTGCACTAACATCAAGTCTCTGCTAATTTGTGTGACACCAAAGAGATGTGGACTGTTTGATGCTGCATATGGACTGTTTGCACTTTATAATGTTGAGCACAGATTGATTGATTTTTTAGATTGCCACCAATCATGAATTTTTGGAATTTTTTGAATTTTTTGAATTAAGGTTTAATTATCTGCACAAGCACTTTTATGTTTGAGCGCGACACTAGCCTTCTTTTAAACAATTGTTCAGCACCTTGCTTTTTTTGTTGCCGCTCACTACAAGGAAGCAATTCCTTTAAATTAATTAATATTTATTAAATATTTATTATATTAATATATATATTCACATAATTTTTATGTTTATATTCATTGATTATATATATACACGGTTGAATCACTTGCGCGGTTTTTTGGTTGCACCAAACCCCTTTTTTCTGATACAAGAGCAGAAACACCACCCCCATGACATTCATCAGAGGTGGAATGCTTCTGTTCAGTATCATGCAAGTGATCATAAACTCACATTTAAAACGGCAAACATCACTGCATTCCCATCTCAATCTAAGAAACTGACCCAGCAGGATTCCTATTAGGATATTCTTAGGATGTGCAGAGTGAGCTTGCAGAAAACTATTCCCTAAAAGGGATTTATGGTGTGACTCAGTGATAACTCCTTAAAACCATCCTGTCCTATCAACCTAACATAACATCAAGAAAAAATATTTCAGTCTTATTCATATGCTCTGTGAATCTTAAATGAACCCTATTATCATGGAAGTATAGAAGAAACAAACTAAGATTCTCAAAACTGCTTCTAAAAATAAAAAATTATCAATATCTCATAAATACAATCTAATAAACGATCTGAAGGGGCTCCCACCACCCCATAAAGAGGTTGGACAAAGAGGAAGAAAACTTGGCTTCCATGGCATCTCCACACCACTGAATATAGTACACCCCATCAAACAAGAAAAAAAAGTGAGTAAAAAGATACTGTAATACTTTAATGATATAGGAACAATGCTCCACAGGGTAACTAGTGCACTCATGCAAAAAGAAACAAACAGCTTGTAGAACCAGAAGATGCAGAATAGATAACTAAAGGGTAACCACATTGCAGATGACCCACATAAAATCATGCACCAATGTCACCTTCTTCATTACGTTCAGGAGCTGCTTTGTATCCTGCAGGTAACTAGGGAGCTGGACGACAAAATGTTGTAATCTTTCATTTAACAAGCCAATACCTGCAATGATGGTCTACCTTTAGGCTGACTTATGCCCTTGTATGTTTTTGGCTAATGGTGGAAGATCGACATGATAGGAAATAAGGGTATTAAAACTCCCACATCCTAAGGCCGGCATTGAGAAAAAAAAGCTTGATCCCCCACCAACACAAACAGTGTTGATGCGGGAATACCTTCTGCCAGGCAATTGTCTTCTAGACAGAGAAGACAGTGACTATTGCTAGTGGCTATAGCAGCCGCTAGTGAAAATTGCAAAAAAATCTGGTAGGTTGATTGTACCCACGTTGATCGATCAATCAACTTGGTAGATTCAGCCTGCCCATTATTGGTTCAAATCTCAACCAGTTATTGCTAAACCGGCCAAGATTTGAACTGTGTATTGTTGGCTTTAGAGTAAAAAATGCCAAAAAGCCTAACTTTATTTACCAATTCACACAAAGAAGCATTAAACTCTTTGGTGTAGTTTTAAGGCAGGACAGAGTAAAAGCAAAAGCAAAAGTAAAGCTTAAATTCTATACTCCTCCACCTGCATAGCCAGAGTCAAATCCCCGTTATCCGAATTTCTGGTAACAATATATCACTCTGCAAATGTGGATAATTTTTCAGCTGGTAAGGGAGCAGCATTGAAATTATTGGGGTGACAAAGGACAAGATCCCATGAGCAAGGGCTGAAATCCTAAAGTAGACACCATCTTCCAACAGATGATCAGAATCAGGAGATGACTTCCCTTTCGATTGTAAATCATTAAGATCATTAATAACACAGTGTTTCAGTCTTGCCCACTCTAAAATAAAGTTAAGACCCCAGGACAATAAAGATGGCTCATCAATAGGTAACACCCTGTTAGACAGAATTAACAAATTGAAATGCTCATAGGAATCCAATGCACTTATCTCCAAAGGGAATAGCGCCTGCTCCCAGTGCCCCCTTCTCTTTCCCTTGCTCCCCTTCTGGTATTCCTAAAGATATGTCATGTTTCTTGTTGTTCTTGTGTTTTTTTGGACCCTCAAATGTGTTGTCCGTATCTCGTAATCCAATGTTGCGATTAGAGCCAGTGAGGATTCTGTGTCTGTCACTGCCAAGGTACTGTTACCCTGTTCCCTTTCAATGTCAGAAAAACCATCATGTTTTTTAATGATTCACCTCCCCCCCCCGGATTCTGATTATGTTTCCAAATGTAAACATTATTTGATTCATAACCCAATTTGTCACAGATTATCCTCTCTTTTTTACCAACAAATATATCCTTTTCCATATGGTCAAGTAGTTCTAAAACTGATATCATTTTAGGTGTGTTACACTTTAATGTGGAAAATGTGCTTACTTTGAAGTCATGTGCAAGAAAATGTAAAATACAGGATTTTTGCTTGCATCTCATCTGATTGGATGATTAAGCCCTTTTTATTTCTATTTACAGTATATATTAATATATTAATATTTCTATTCACTAAGCTTTGTCAACATTCACTTTCCAAAGTGAACTAGTCCTTTAGTAAATCAATCCCTTTGCATCTCTTGTTGGCCAGATGCCATTTTGATAAATACATTGTATTCGGTAGATCACAAAAACACACAGGGACAAATACAAGACAAGAAAAATGCCCTTATTCAGAGATCAATTTCAAAGACCATAATAATGTAGATAGTTGTAGAATGTAGGAATGTAGAAAGTTTTATAGATGACTGAAATAAGATAGTAGCTCATACAATGCCAGGCCAACTTTCTACACAGCCAACATAAGCTATGGCCTAGGATAGAAAGGCCATAACTCACATGTAAAGGCCAGCAACCCACAGATCATGTTTCTGATTTTCAGTTACATATTCTTTTGCACAACACAGGGTTTCAAACCACGACAACCTGATTCACTGGCTGGCAAAGCAAGCCAGCTGGGTCCTCGATGTTACTGTTCCTGTATAGTTTGTGTTTTTGTGTTTTTGGAATACTGTATACGTACTGTTACCATAAAAAGTTTTGCTTGTGTAATATATTCAATAGTTATTCTAATATATGGGAGTATATTTAAACCATTAATGGTGTTTTTCCACATATTTTACCACTTCTAGTGTCCTGTTTTACTGTGGCGCTCTCTAAAGGACGTGGCCATTGTTTTGTTTCCTTATCACATCTTCCATGATTTGTAAACAGCAACCTTATTTAGATCCTCCAATCAAGCTGCTCTACATTAACATTTCCTAGGTTTAACGACCAATTGATGTGCCTTATATTAACCACTGTACAGAAAGGAGTGGGGCTATGAAAAAAAGACCAAATATGCAGAGGTGGGGGACTTGAGTCACATGACTTGACTTAAGTCAGACTTAAGTCACCAGTTTGAGGACTTGAGACTTGCTTGACTAAAATTAATAAAATACTCAACTTGACTTTGACTTGGCATTCATGACTTGAGACTTGACTTTGACTTGAGACATATGACTCGAAATTACTTTACTTTTTTAAGTTATTAAATATTTGCATTTTCTCAAGAAGTGTTAAAGCAAAATGAATGTGCCTGTTATGTTTTTGACACCACAGTCACTTAAAACACCTCAGTGTGTTCTCATTTTTAGGACACTGGCTGTTTAACAATGGAAATACGTAACATGTTTTTAGTGACTGTGGTGTTGAAACATGACCAGATCAAGGATTTTGAGCTGTTTGGGCATTCAAAGTGTTTCTTTAATATGCCAAGAAAAAAACACTAAGCAGTTTTGTTAATGTTGAAAATAAAAGAAAACCTTTTCTGACCACTGACTTTTAACTGATTTAAAGGTGAAAATGTGGACTCTGTGAAACGCCGTTGTGATAATCACTACTTCCACTCCAATGGAACGTCTCTGCAACACGATAGATAAACAGACAGGATATATCTCCTCAATATACACTATCCTACACGATGATGAACTCAAGTTGCCTTACATGATATGTTGGGAGAGGGACCTGGGGGAGGAACTTGATAGAGCTGAATGGAATACGTTGGCACAATTTAACTCAAAATCTTTGGTTAACACGTCACGAATAGAGGCCAACTACAAAGTGTTCTTGAGGTGGTACATGGCCCCGGTCAGATTGGCTGCAGCAGTCTGAGCGGCCTCCCCGCAATGCTTTAGAGGGTGTGCACAGTGGGGCACGGTCCTGCACATATGGTGGACCTGTCCTAAGGTTTTTTTGCTCAGTTTGCCATATTCCTGCTTTCCTCTGTTGACCTTGTTATATATTGCTAATTGTATGCTACTTCCCATGGTGATTATTGCCTGTTTATACCATGAGTGTTTCTCTTTTGTCATAAAATCAATAAAAATATTGAAATCTAAAGGTGAAAATTGGGGTAGATCAGTATTTTGACTTGATTTGTGACTTGACCAAAATAAATGACTTGACTTGACTTGCTTGACTTCTAGCAGCGACTCGACTTGACTTGCTTGCTTTTCGCCACAGTAACTTGGGACTTGCTTGAGACTTAAAGGTTAAGACTTGAGACTTGCTTTTGACTTGCACATGTGTGACTTACTCCCATGTCTGCAAATATGAAGCTGAGAGGTAAACTTAAGCTGGCCATAGATGGATCTTTTTTTGTTCTGTTCATTAGTAGGGATGATCGAAAGGTTCGGGTCAACCGCCGGTTCGACCCGAACATTGGCTGTTCGAAATCCGGCCGAATTCCGATTTTTTTTGTGGTAAGAGTTCGGAATTCAGCCACCAGAACCGCCCAAAATGCAATGGGACAGGAACTGGGCTTTAAAAGCCCATGATTGGCCCAGAAACATCAGTAAAATGTGATTGGAGTGACTACGGGGTCCAGAGGCCAATCAGGAGTGAATACGCCCCCCAGTATATAACATAGCCCCGCCAAACCTCTAGCACTGTAATACAGGGGCTGTGGAAGAGAGTGGAAGCATTTGTGTTACTCCTGCTGTATGGAGCTGTTCTTTTAGTGTGAGGAAAGGGATATGCAGTGTAGTTATGGTACTATATACCACTATAGTTAGATTCAATAATCTAGTTTCTGTAGGGATACCTTTAAGTGTCAGGGTGACCGTAGTGTAGTTTAGGTGACCTGACTTTGCTATGTCAGGGTGACCGTAGTGTAGTTTAGCTGACTCTGCCTGAGGCTGCCATACCAGGGTGACTGAACTCTTCCATGTCAGGGTGACCGTAGTGTAGTTTAGCTGACTCTGTCTGAGGCTGCCATACCAGGGTGACCAAACTCTTCCATGTCAGGGTGACCGTAGTGTAGTTTAGCTGACTCTGCCTGAGGCTGCCATACCAGGGTGACCGAACTCTTCCATGTCAGGGTGACCATAGTGTAGGTTAGCTGACTCTGCCTGCCATACCAGGGTGACTGAACTCTTCCATGTCAGGGTGACCGTAGTGTAGTTTAGCTGACTCTGCCTGCCATACCAGGGTGACCAAACTCTTCCATGTCAGGGTGACCGTAGTGTAGTTTAGCTGACTCTGCCTGCCATACCAGGGTGACCGAACTCTGCCATGTCAGGGTGACCCCACTATGCAGATTTTGGGTTAGGGGTATACATATATATATATATATATGTATATGTATATATACACACATATATATATATATATATATATATATATATATATATATATATATATATATATATATATATAGTGCATTGCGAAAGTATTCGGCCCCCTTGAACTTTGGGACCTTTTGCCACATTTCAGGCTTCAAACATAAAGATATAAAACTGTAATTTTTTGTGAAGAATCAACAACAAGTGGGACACAATCATGAAGTGGAACGAATTTTATTGGATATTTCAAACTTTGTTAACAAATAAAAAACTGAAAAATTGGGCTTGCAAAATTATTCAGCCCCCTTAAGTTAATACTTTGTAGCGCCACCTTTTGCTGCGATTACAGCTGTAAGTCACTTGGGGTATGTCTCTATCAGTTTTGCACATCGAGAGACTAAAATTTTTGCCCATTCCTCCTTGCAAAACAGCTTGAGCTCAGTGAGGTTGGATGGAGAGCGTTTGTGAACAGCAGTTTTCAGTTCTTTCCACAGATTCTCGATTGGATTCAGGTATGGACTTTGACTTGTCCATTCTAACACCTGGATATGTTTATTTGTGAACCATTCCATTGTAGATTTTGCTTTATGTTTTGGATCATTGTCTTGTTGAAAGACAAATCTCCGTCCCAGTCTCAGGTCTTTTGCAGATTCCATCAGGTTTTCTTCCAGAATGGTCCTGTATTTGGCTCCATCCATCTTCCCATCAATTTTAACCATCTTCCCTGTCCCTGCTGAAGAAAAGCAGGCCCAAACCATGATGCTGCCACCACCATGTTTGACAGTGGGGATGGTGTGTTCAGGGTGATGAGCTTTTACGCCAAACATATCGTTTTGCATTGTTGCCAAAAAGTTTGATTTTGGTTTCATCTGACCAGAGCACCTTCTTCCACATGTTTGGTGTTTCTTCCAGGTGGCTTGTGGCAAACTTTAAATGACACTTTTTATGGATATCTTTAAGAAATGGCTTTCTTCTTGCCACTCTTCCATAAAGGCCAGATTTGTGCAGTATATGACTGATTGTTGTCCTATGGACAGAGTCTCCCACCTCAGCTGTAGATCTCTGCAGTTCATCCAGAGTGATCATGGGCCTCTTGGCTGCATCTCTGATCAGTCTTCTCCTTGTATGAGCTGAAAGTTTAGAGGGATGGCCAGGTCTTCGTAGATTTGCAGTGGTCTAATACTCCGTCCATTTCAATATTATCGCTTGCACAGTGCTCCTTGGGATGTCCACAACAGTATCTCGGACCTGCCTGGTGTGTTCCTTGTTCTTCATCATGCTCTCTGCGCTTTAAACGGACCTCTGAGACTATCACAGTGCAGGTGCATTTATATGGAGACTTGATTACACACAGGTGGATTCTATTTATCATCATTATTAGTCATTTAGGTCAACATTGGATCATTCAGAGATCCTCACTGAACTTCTGGAGAGAGTTTGCTTTTCTGAAAGTAAAGGGGCTGAATAATTTTGCACGCCCAATTTTTCAGTTTTTTATTTGTTAACAAAGTTTGAAATATCCAATAAATTTTGTTCCACTTCATGATTGTGTCCCACTTGTTGTTGATTCTTCACAAAAAATTACAGTTTTATATCTTTATGTTTGAAGCCTGAAATGTGGCAAAAGGTTGCAAAGTTCAAGGGGGCCAAATACTTTCGCAAGGCACTGTGTATATATACAAAAAGTAAAACACACTGATACATTGCAAAATAAAATAAATTCACATTAGTTTGCCCCCCAGTGCCCTTTCCTGCATTTTTACTGTACTTTTTATGTACATTATATGTATAGGTATATATATATATATATATATATATATATATATATACACATATATATATTTATATATATATATTTGTATTTTTTATATATTATATATATTTATATATATATACATACATACACACATATATATATATACCCCTATACAGAAGTTCAGATGTCATGCCTGCCTCCAAACGCCCAAAAAACGCCTGAAACAAAAACGCCCAGGTGTGAAAGGAGGGTAACACCATCCCTGCGCTACTGAAATTCTAAGACAAATTATCTGGTTCTGGACATGCTACAGAGCTGAAACTTCACAGGTACACGTTTTAGACCCCCAGACACTAAATCCAAAGAAATCTAATTTTTTTTTTCAATAATTTTTTCAATAATTGGCTCTCTATCAAAAACGACAATTTTAAAGAACTTTTTTTTGTGTGATTAATAGTCCCTGGGGCATGACCCAGAACCCTAGGCACTTTTTAAGGGCATTTATTGTGTTTTAGGGCTTCAAAATTGTGTTTTTTGATTCCAGAAGTTTGAGTCCCATTGATTTCAATGGGGTTCTGGAATCCAAACCGAACTTTTGGGAAATTCGGGTGTTCTGGCAAACCAAACTTTTCAGAAGTTCGATCATCCTTATCCATTAGCCAGCAGGCTAAAAAAAAAAAAGCAAATGGTGGATAGAGGCAGCCTTCCTGCTGTGTTATTTTATGCAAACAGTGGGGACTCCTCCACTGTCAGAATACACTGATCACTATCGCAGCCGATTGACTGAATAAAACATTTCCAACGTTCCCATTTGAGAGAAGCTGATCATTATTAATGATTGACTTCTCAAGAACGGAACTGCCATGGAATGAAATTTGTCTGGTTCCTTCTTAACCAGGCAATTTTCAATCCATCTATGGCCAGCTATGACCAGCTATAGCCAGTTTAACTCCAAACTTGTACTGTACATTGTTTTATAAATATGGTTTTGTGTAAAAGCTGTGAATATCATGTAACCCCTCTTTTTATGCTGTACATTATGCTGTAAATATGTTTGGGGTGTTTCTTTTTGTAAAAATTATGTAACCCTACAAAAAAATGTTTATTCCAGCTTGAACCACTTTTTTTGTCCAAAAATTCTCAGATCTAGTTGTGTTTATCTGAATACTCTCATAATAATTAAAACATATTCACATACAGTGGGGATCAAAAGTTTTGGCACCCCAGGTAAAAATTTGTATTAATGTGCATAAAGAAGGAAAGATGGATAAATCTCCAAAAGGCATTCAAAATTACAGAAAACCAAAAAATGGTGTCTGCAAAAGTTTGGGCACCCTGCCGAATTTATAGCATGCACTGCCCCCTTTGTAAGGCTGAGACCTGCCAGTGTCATGGATTGTTCTCAATCATCGTCTGGGAAGACCAGGTGATGTCAATCTCAAAGGTTTTAAATGCCCAGACTCATCTGACCTTGCCCCAACAATCAGCACGTTGGGATCTTCTAAGCAGTTGTCTAGAAAACTGAAACTGAAAATAGTTGACGCTCACAAATCTGGAGAAGGCTATAAGAAGATAGCAAAGCGTTTTCAGATGTCAATATCCTCTGTTCAGAATGTAATTAAGAAATGGCAGTCATCAGGAAGAGTGAAAGGTAAAGCAAGATCTGGAAGACCAAGAAAAATATCAGACAGAACAGCTCGCAGGATTGTGAGAAAAACAATTCAAAACCCACGTTTGACTGCGCAATCACTCCGGAAAGATCTGGCAGACACTGGAGTTGTGGTACACTATTCCACTATAAAGAGATACTTGTACAAATATTGTTTTCATGGAAGAGTCATCAGAAGAAAACCTCTTCTACAACCTTACCACAAAAATCAGTGTTTGAACTTTGCAAATGAACATATAGACAAGCCTAAATGCATTTTGGAAACAAGTTCTGTGGACCGATGAGGTTAAAATTGAACTTTTTGGCCGGAATGAGCAAAGATACGTTTGGAAAAGAAGGGGCACAAAATTTAATGAAAAGAACCTCTGTCCAACTGTTAAGCATGGGGGTGGATCAATCATGCTTTGGGGTTGTATTGCAGCCAGTGGCACAGGAAACATCTCACGAGTAGAAGGAAAAATGGATTCAATAAAATGTCAGCAAATTTTGGATGGTAACTTTATGCCATCTGTGAAAAAGCTGAAGTTAAAGAGAGGATGGCTTCTACAAATGGATAATGATCCTAAACACACCTCGAAATCCATGGGGGATTACATCAAGAGGCATAAACTGAAGGTTTTGCCATAGCCTTCACAATCTCCTGACCTCAACATAATTGAAAATCTATGGATAGACCTTAAAAGAGCAGTGTGTGACAGACAGCCCAGAAATCTCAAAGAACTGGAAGACTTTTGTAAGGAAGAATGGGCAAAGATACCTCAAACAAGAATTGAAAGACTCTTGGCTGGCTACAAAAAGCGTTTACAAGCTGTGATACTTGCCAAAGGGGGCAGTACAAGATATTAACTCTGCAGGGTGCCCAAACTTTTGCAGACACCATTTTTTTGTTTTCTTTTTTTTGAAAGTTTAAATGATGGAAATAAAATCCAACTTTTGTTGACATATTATAAGAATGTCTAATCTGTAATTTGATGCCTTTTGGAGATTTTTCCATTTTCCCTTGGCTTCTTTATGCACATTAATACAAATTTTTACCTGGGGTGCCCAAACTTTCGATCCCCACTGTATACATATAACCTAGTTAACAATATAGTTCTACACCTAGAAATGACCTGCCAAAAAGAAAATGACTAGTTTACTTTGTTGTTCTTGTTGTCAGTTATAGATGTACTGACACAGGATGGACAATCTTTCTCTTGAAGGCTCAATATCTTTATGTGATCACAATGCCAAAATATGTACTGCTTTAACGTAAAAAACTGTAAACCATAAACAAAACCTAAGCAGCAAATTATTCTTTCTTTCTTCTTTTCTTTTCAAATGATTCAAACTTTTTTTCCTTTACAGGAACTTACAGGTCATATTCTGCTTAAATTTTAAAATTGTGCAGTTTATTTTCTGAGAGCTCGCTAAAAATGATATATTTATATTAACTTCGAGTTTATGAGCTAAAAGGGAGATTCTAACAAATTCTTAATATCAAAATACTGCATACACTCATTCTACAAATTGAATACAAATTCAGCACTTAGCCTTGATGGAGTGCTTTTTCTAAATATTCTGTTTGTAGAAACAAAGTATGTAATATATTTATTTTGTAGAAGACACAGGGATTTTGTACATTCTCATAATATTTTCATTTAAAAATAAATGCAATAAGTTGCTCTTTGGTAAAAAAAAATATATTTTCAGTAGAAGTGCAATTCAAATTACTTTTTAATGGGTTTCATGCCTTCAGTATTTTATATTCCCTAGTTTCTAAAACAATATGCAATAACAGCATGAAATGTGTATAATCATTGTTCACATGAAACACTCAAATGCATTTTTAATGTTTATGTTTTTTATTGTTTGAGTTGACATTTTCAGTACACTTAAGTGAACTATTGTGAACAAAAAAGCAAATATTCTGGGACTTCAGTTGAAGGAAAATGTTTTAATATATTGTTTTCTTTTTCTTTTTTCTAAGGAATGCTAGCTACCCTAGCTACTTCCTAAGACAATTAGATTGAATAATCTTTACAAAAGAAGAGTTTAATGCCAGCATGTGTTAACAGTTCATGGAATCTAAAGGAAAACAAACAAAAAATATAATGAATTGATATCACTTGACTTGAGTTGCAGAACTGTAAGAAATTGCAGAAATAGCAATGCTGATATTGAGGGCCTTAAAGGGATTGTAAAGGCAAAAAGATTTTCTATCTTAATGCATTCTAGACATCAACATAAAAAAAACCCTTCTGTATGCAGCAGCTCCCCTTTAGCCCACTTATACTTACCTGAGCCCATCTTTATCCAGCAATGTTGCAGCAGTGTCTCAGCTGTCCAGGACCCCCCTTCTTTTTGGCTGAGACAGCAGCGTGGCACAATTGGCTACCACTGCTGTAAATCAAAATTATTAAGGCCAATTAGGAGAGAGAGGGGGTGGTATCAGGTCGCAGCTCCATGTCTGAATGGACACAGGGAACTGTGACTCAACTCGGGTGTCCCATAGCAATCTGCTTGTTGTGGGGGCACTCAGCAGAAGGGAGGGGCCAGGAGAGCCAAAGAGGGACCTGAGAAGAGGAGGACCCAGGCTGCTCTGTGCAAACCCAACTGCATATAGCAGGTAAGTATAACACGCTTGTTATTAAAAAAAAAAACAAGACTTTACAATCACTTTAGGCTTGGTACACACAGGAAGTTTTTCTTTTTTTTTTTTTTTTTTCATTCAATCTAGGGGGCTAAACAAAAAAAAAACTGAGGAGGTCACTGTACTGACTATGTAATGTTAATACAGCGATCTCCCCCACTGTGCTATTGTGTTCTCACAGTAGGACCACCCTCACCAGAACACTCAAGTCAGCACTAACAGCCATTGGCTGCAGGCGCTGATTGGTTGGCAATCAGTTGCTGGTGTTCCAGAATGCTCGTTTGACAGAAGCTAATCATGAGTCCGGCTTCTGCTGGATGAGGAGCTGTACACATAAAACACAAAAGTCAGCCAGTAACTGCTGAACCAGACATTTTCATTCGATTTGTGGCCCACATGTAGCTATGTTTAGAGTGCTCACATTGATACCTCATCCTAACTGTAATAGTAAGTGAAAGGGGCGGGAAGACCTCTTGGAATTAGAAGTGCCTACGAAACACTCCCAGGCTGACCCCTTAGTCTTTCTAAGGATATGATATTATATTATCATGTGATACTCAACAGTACAATTTACTAGGTTACTGCATCATACCCAGATCAAAATTTCTTACAGCACAATGTTCCCTCAGGACATTTTTATATGCACACCAGTTCATCACCTGGTTCACTTTAATCCCTTATAACTACTGCAGATAGTTAGCCTTCCTTGTCTTGCTGGCTGCTTCATTTAGGAAAGAAGGTGAAAAAATAAACCTGTTGTTTTGTTCAGCTCTTTTTACTGTCTGTGTTCTTCTTGGAGAAATCTCCCCTCACTCTCTGTCCTGGTAACAATATATGTAACTACTGTTACATTATACAGAAAATCAAATAACCTGAATATTGAAGACTTAATTTTTTTGGCAATCTTCCAAAATATATTTTGGATAGTCAAAACTCCTAGCGCGTTTATTTTGTATATTCTGATCCAGTTTACCAAAATAAACCTTAATATATATTGTTAAGTATATGTCATATAAATAAAACACATATTTTAGCAAATTGGTCTTTTCAAAATAGCAATATATCTGACTATGTTCTCACTAGTTTTGGGACAACATATGGGGCAAAACTGCTATACACCCTTGATTCTTTCACAGTGGTTCAGCTACCAGCTCTTAGACTGTATAAGTACTCTACCAATCCCAAGAAACCTTTACACAAACACATTCATACTCAAAGACTACACCAACTCACAGAGCTGTTTTTTTTTTCTTGTTCTGGTATTGTTTTGTAATCCCACACCTTATCTGCCTCATTTCTCTTAATTTAATTCACCAAGAAGCATAATGTTAGGATTGAGTTCCCCTGCTGGTGACACTGTGTTGCCCTGGACTGAATGCTGCACTTCCATTGTCCACCAGCAGGTGTCTCCCAGAAGCAAGCAGGCTTCTATGATCACCCAAACTGTGTTCAGCTGCCAGGTGGCTATTTAAGGCTGCTCCTCCCTTTCCCAGGCGCGTCACTATTTTGAATGCCTCCTTGCTGCCTGAACCAGTTGTCTGTGATCCTGATCTATCCTGTACCCCTTGCTCCTGCTCTCTGCCTTGTATCCAGTCATCCAGTCTAGTTTGCCCTCTTCCTTGCTACCCTGCTCCCCTTGTCCTGTATAGTGTATATATTTGTAGATAGTTGGTTCTTTAGTTATTGTGTCTTTGGGGTTGGTTTTTGTTTACTGGTATTTGCTTCGTTCACTGTTGCTGTGTGTGTTTGTTTTGTGGTTCACTATAATAAATTTTACTTTAAGGCTATCTATATTGTTTTGGTGTGTAGCTACATGTGTCTGGTCTCCCTAGTTGCTGCTGAACCCTTACATAATAGTGACGCCAAATACGACCAGATCAGCTACACTTTGGAGCTGGAAGCCAGTTGCTTTTGACTTCATTTTCCTGTTGTCAAGATGCTTAGAGTGCAGGTTATTAGTCGTGTGCATGCAGCAGAAGATAAAGATTTTTGTCGTTCATTGTTGCAGGCGCTGAGTCTCACTGAGGAGGAACTGTTGGAAAACATTCTGACAGCACATGCCTTAGCTGTTGAGGGCAGATACTCCCATAGACAAGTTCAGCCTTTAATTCAGGTCTGTTCTGAACTAGTATTTCAGTCGATCTCTCAGGGCCATGATGTTTTCACTCCTCCATTTACTATGTTCCAGGCTGGATTTTTGGGATGGTTGCTGAAATATTGTGCAGGGTCTTTCTTCCATCAGTATTCAGCCTATTCACACCAGGTGTTGTTAGATTGCATTGCTGCTGTTCAGTCTTTAATGGAGCAAAGGCAACTAGGGAAAGACAAACTGACTTTAGTTTACCCTCTGCTACAAGCTTGGTCAGAGATCCTATCCCCTGTTCTAGAGGAGCCACATAAAGTTATATCTATTGAAATAAATCAAGAATCTTTTCCTCTGTTACCCTTAGCAACCACAGCTGCTACTGAGTGTTCTTTACCACCTGTAAATCAGTACCCTGCCACCAGTAACCAGTCTTCCTCAGTATGTAATCCATTGGAGGCTCCCCCTGCAATACTGTTAACCATAGCAACATCTCAGGCCTCTTCCTGTACTTCTGCTGCTCTTCACTCTATTCCTCCCAGTACTGTTACTACATTTCCATCAGCAGTACACTCTGGTCAGCATAATGCAAATGCTCACAGTACTCCAGTATGTAAGCCAAAAGATGAACAGAACTTTTTTCCTGCTCTTACAACTCTGCCACCCTCCATGCTGCTGACTACTGATGAGATCCAGCCATCCTCCATGCTGTTGACTACTGATGAGATCCAGCCATCCTCCATGCTGTTGACTGCTGATGAGATCCAGCCGTCCTCCATGCTGCTGACTGCTGATGAGATCCAGCCGTCCTCCATGCTGCCACCTGCTGATGAGATCCAGTCCTCCTCCATGCTGCCACCTGCTGATGAGATCCAGTCCTCCTCCATGCTGCCATCTGCTGATGAGATCCAGTCCTCCTCCATGCTGCCGCCTGCTGATGAGATCCAGTCCTCCTCCATGCTGCCGCCTGCTGATGAGATCCAGACCTCCTCCATGCTGCCGCCTGCTGATGAGATCCAGACCTCCTCCATGCTGCCGCCTGCTGATGAGATCCAGACCTCCTCCATGCTGCCGCCTGCTGATGAGATCCAGACCTCCTCAATGCTGCCGCCTGCTGATGAGATCCAGACCTCCTCAATGCTGCCGCCTGCTGATGAGATCCAGACCTCCTCAATGCTGCCGCCTGCTGAGATCCAGACCTCCTCCATGCTGCCGCCTGCTGATGGGATCCAGACCTCCTCCATGCTGCCGCCTGCTGATGGGATCCAGACCTCCTCCATGCTGCCGCCTGCTGATGGGATCCAGACCTCCTCCATGCTGCCGCCTGCTGATGGGATCCAGACCTCCTCCATGCTGCCGCCTGCTGATGGGATCCAGTCGTCCTCCATGCTGCCGCCTGCTGATGGGATCCAGTCGTCCTCCATGCTGCCGCCTGCTGATGGGATCCAGTCGTCCTCCATGCTGCCGCCTGCTGATGGGATCCAGTCGTCCTCCATGCTGCCGCCTGCTGATGGGATCCAGTCGTCCTCCATGCTGCCGCCTGCTGATGGGATCCAGTCGTCCTCCATGCTGCCGCCTGCTGATGGGATCCAGTCGTCCTCCATGCTGCCGCCTGCTGATGGGATCCAGTCGTCCTCCATGCTGCCGCCTGCTGATGGGATCCAGTCGTCCTCCATGCTGCCGCCTGCTGATGGGATCCAGTCCTCCTCCATGCTGCCGCCTGCTGATGAGATCCAGTCCTCCTCCATGCTGCCGCCTGCTGATGAGATCCAGTCCTCCTCCATGCTGCCGCCTGCTGGTGAGATCCAGTCCTCCTCCATGCTGCCGCCTGCTGACGAGATCCAGCCATCCTCCATGCTGCAGCCTGCCGATGGTGTCCAGACCTCCTCCATGCTGCCGCCTGCCAATAGGGACCTGCCGTTTGTTGCCAAACCTGCCACAGGTGACTTGCCGGCCGCTGTCCCGCCGGACTCTGCTGATACCGGGGCCGCTGTCCCGCCGGACTCTGCTGATACCGGGGCCGCTGTCCCGCCGGACTCTGCTGATACCGGGGCCGCTGTCCCGCCGGACTCTGCTGATACCGGGGCCTCTGTCCCGCCGGACTCTGCTGATACCGGGGCCGCTGCCCAGCCGGACTCTGTCAATTCACCCCTTGCTGTTAAACTGGACTCTGTTGACCGGGTTAAGCTCCCACTTGCTAATATGTCTGAGGCTCCTGAACTTCCAGCGTTATGTGGCCCAAATGGGTTTTCTGTGTGGGTTAAGATCCCTACTGTTGCTCGTTCTGTGTTCTTTTCGCAGCCAGCTGATCCTGTTATGCTAAGGCCAGGATGTCCAGATATCCACTCTGAACATGAGAACTGCATTAGTAGAGGCCCTATGGGAAAAGGCAGTGTTCCATATGAACTTTGTCCTGACCCAGGGGTCATCTCTGCAATCCCTGGTGCATCTGGGGACCCGAGTGGGGTAACCTATGCCCTGGGTAGACCTGAGTGGCAGGTAAAATACAGAGCAGTCTCTAACAGTGTGAGAAGAGGTCCAGTTGTGATGGGACACCCTTGTGTCAGGGTACCTGCATGGACCAGGGACTTGGGCATTAAGCATTCGGGTAGCTTTCAGTGTCTCAACATTGGGACACAGGCTGCTTATAAGAATGGTAAGCCTTCGGTGTTGCGACTTCTTAGGGATCTGACCAGCAGGAAACCCAGCCAGTTTTGGGACCCCGGCGGTGTGGTTCTCAGCCAGCCTTCAGACCTTGGCAGTGGGGTACCCAGTCAGCTTGCAGACCCCAGTGGTGGAGCCTTATGGAGCGTCCGGAGGCCGCTCCTTAAGGGGGGGAATATGTTAGGATTGAGTTCCCCTGCTGGTGACACTGTGTTGCCCTGGACTGAATGCTGCACTTCCATTGTCCACCAGCAGGTGTCTCCCAGAAGCAAGCAGGCTTCTATGATCACCCAAACTGTGTTCAGCTGCCAGGTGGCTATTTAAGGCTGCTCCTCCCTTTCCCAGGCGCGTCACTATTTTGAATGCCTCCTTGCTGCCTGAACCAGTTGTCTGTGATCCTGATCTATCCTGTACCCCTTGCTCCTGCTCTCTGCCTTGTATCCAGTCATCCAGTCTAGTTTGCCCTCTTCCTTGCTACCCTGCTCCCCTTGTCCTGTATAGTGTATATATTTGTAGATAGTTGGTTCTTTAGTTATTGTGTCTTTGGGGTTGGTTTTTGTTTACTGGTATTTGCTTCGTTCACTGTTGCTGTGTGTGTTTGTTTTGTGGTTCACTATAATAAATTTTACTTTAAGGCTATCTATATTGTTTTGGTGTGTAGCTACATGTGTCTGGTCTCCCTAGTTGCTGCTGAACCCTTACACATAACATGTTTTATTTAGCCTGCTCCTGTAAGCAGTGCTATGATACCACTTCTACTATTAAATCATAATATAAATGTAGTTTATCAGGAATAACACAAAAGTTTGTCATCCCCTAAAGAATAACATCAGCTTCAAGGTTGGGATAAAAGAACACGTTACAAGGTAAAATAATAAGAAAACAGAGCTTTTCAATAGATAAATGGTCATCCCGTGTGAAAAGAAACAAGCTTACACACCTTGGTAACAATTATGTTTGATAATTGAATACGGGAAGGTAAAATAAGTGGAATCAGTCCTTCTGAGTGAATTTAAATATTTTCTGGTTTCAATGTTATACTCAAATTTTCTCTCTACAGCTACAATAAATAAACTTTCTCAGTCTGTAGATAAAAACAGACACTAACCCATCAGCACTCTCCTGCGCTTAGAGGTGGGCCCCCCAAAGGTATCACTTTAGGCTCTTAGACTTGGAAAAACTGGACAACTGCTACCTTGTTGGCCTCTCAAGAATGGGGATGTCTGGATACACTAGAAAAAGAAAATAAATAGAGGGCATACTGGCCTAGGGCATTATCTTCAGCAAAATCGTCTTTATTAAATAAATGATTAGTTATACTCACAAACATATGCTTGACAAAGGCACATTGACTCAATGTAGCTATAACCACTAGAGTCTCACATAACAGATGCAACGTCCTCAAATTAACTTGCTGACGGCTTTCGAGGCTTTGCCTGAGGAAGAGCCAAAGCCTCAAAAGGCATCAGCCAGATCATTTCTTGATTCTACTAACCCATCCGCACCAGGTCTCATATTTTTACAGGTCACTTGCAGTTTCTTATTGCATCTAGTTATTTATCACTAATTCACATAATCACTAAATAAATATTTAGACCAATAATACTACGCTGACAAATTAAATATATCTACTATAACAAATCTGATATAGCAACCAATGGTAACACCATATGTCATAGGGTCCCATAGCAAAATTCTCTCTTCTGCAGCAACTGGCAGTGTCATACTGTTATTGATTCAAGCATGATGTAAGTCTAACTCAAGGACAGACAGAACGAGAGCTGTCAGCATAGTCAGTAAACTACAAAAGGGGTTGCAGAAAGAGGGAATAGGTGGGGTGGCAACAGTACAGACAATTCACTTTCAGCTTACTACTGCCCAAGTGCTTATCAGTATCTTACACCAATTGTATTAGCAATACTAATCATAATATTTTTATATTACTGCATAGTTGTCAATGCTTCTGCATTGATTGCTTAAAGTGTTACAAAACCCACAACAGTAAAATCAGTCTGTATATGCAGTAAAGAATGTTTGTTATACTCACTGTAGAACCTATGGGGTTAAACCTCTGCATTGTGTAACATGTCCCAATAAGACAGAGCCTTTGGAGTCAGGCTGCACATGCTCAGTTTGATGGGTATTGCTAAACAGATTTTTTTTTTCTTGGGGGAGTGCATGTGATCAGCACAGGGCCAATTGGCACTGTCCACTGGATTCTGATAGGACAGCTCAGTTCAGTATGGAAACTCCTCCTACAAACTTTACCAGGAACTTATAGAAGTCACAAGGCTGCTCTATGCTGCTGATGAGAAAAGGTATTTAGCAGTTTATATTTACTAAAATAAATACATTTCCATGTTCTGTGTACTGTGGGAGACCAGATATAGTGAATGCAGGGTCCCAAGTTTAGTAACACTTTAATATGTATTGCTAATACAAACTTCTTGAGAACACTTTTTTTCTTCTCTGCAGAATTTCTAACCCTAGCTTGTCAAATCAATTTTAACTGATGAGACACTCTAAGATATTGTTATAGCCCGAGGCAGAATACATTTGTTATGCAGGGCTCATTTTAGGGATGGTCAGTAAGACTTGAGAGTGATACAGCTAAAACAAACAATTTGTCTTTGTACACAAACATAGACATAAACATAGAAGGGGCCAGTGATTAGTGACAACAGTTTTAGAGACTGCCCCTATGTGTTTAAATCAGCTTTTTTAACTGAAGACTGAAGAGCTATAACACAAGAGGTATAACCTCTCTAACAGAAGACTCATTATGGCTATAGCTATGCCACTGATAATTATGAGAAATGATCTCATCATTCTCCATTTTTTTATTAGATGCACATCTAAACCCATGCAACAAAGTTGGAGGGTAAGGAAGAGGAGAGCTGGGTACAATTCAAACTGTCATCTGCACAATTTTACACGCAGATATCTAAAAAAAAGACATCCTCCCCTTTTTTTGAATGTGATAAAATTCAGGCATAATAGATTGATGTACTCCATTGATAAAGCAGTTCTACACAAGTTCTATAGATAGTAAAGAGATCTCTCACTTAATGCCAAGTACTGCTGGATGTATGCCCACAATATGAACCTCTTCAAAAAGAAAATCTGATATCCACAATTTCAAAATGGCACTATAACTGAATGCACTAACATATTAAATAACATAAATCACTTAAACTTTCTCCCATTTCTATCCCATCTTGTCACTATTTTATTTAATGTACACACTTGCTATACACAAATCAAAAGCTAAAGACTGCTGCTCTATTTACAACAATGGGAAGCAGTCCCAATAATGAGAACATTGCATGTACAAAATAAGAAACGACTAGCAAAATTTGTAAATTCTTACATTTACAGATTATATAGCAGAGATGGTAGACATTTTAACTGCTACAGAGAAAACTTTTTGGAATGTATTCATTAGTAAAATATGTATGGAGCCCTTGTTCCTTATTTGTAAAGAACAGACACGCAATCCAGCAACATTTAAGAAGTAACCAGCTTAAAAAAAATAATAATAATAATAATAAACATTTGGTTTCCCTCTTTTTTAGTTAAGTACATCAACAACTTAACAAAAGTTTTTCCCCAAAATTTTTCCTGGCAGCATGTAAGTGCAAAGTATTAAGAGGAAGGTATAGGATGTAACAAATGGACTTTGTTGGCACAACGACAGGACAATATGTCATAAAAAGTATTTTTTATTATAAAACGATTAAAAAATGTATATATATATATATATATATATATATATATATATATATACAAAACAGACAAAAAAGCAAGAACAAAAGACATGATCTTTAAAACAATTGTTGCTGATGATATAATAATCAGTATATATCGAAACCCATACAACCACCCAGTTGAAGATATAAAGCATCTATAAACAGTGAAAAAACTGTGGCTTCTCAAGAGCAGCTTTTAAGTGGCGAATATGGAGAGCAGTAAATTCCAAAAGTGGTGATGGGTTCACTAGGTCACAATATTAGGATAACCATAACATTCTCTACATGTTTCACGCTAAATGTGCTTCTTCTGGAGAATATCGTTATATGGGTAATTTAAGCAATCTAAAAAAACAGAAAATACACATATGAGATTTAGACATTAAGATCTGTTTTAAGGCATAAAAAATGCCTGCAAGTATGTTGTAGTTCGTTTGAGCGACAATAGTCGCATAAAGATGAGCTGCACATAATGTAGGATCTTACCATGAAATGGAGATATTGATTGCAGGGTACACAAAAGGATTTTGTATATATCAGCAGTTGCTAATCATTGCGGCAGAGGGTCAGCATAGGCTGATGGTCCAGGACCACAAGTGGAGGTGGGGGGATATTTAAGATAAAAAATTAGGCCAGTCTAGATATGATGAAAAACAATGTAGGGATCATATATTACTATAAGATCACAAAGAGAAGAGAGATTCGTTACGTACAATTAAATAGTAGGAAGGGAATTTAAATTTCTTAACCATAAGAAAGGTAGTTGAATATGAGGTTAGAAAGATCTCCAGCAAGCAAGTATTTTGGCACGGCAAAGACGATAAAGGATATATATATATATATATATATGTATATATTTATATACAAGGGGTTGGAACACTTGATGTTACCAGAAAGGTATACGTAAATAAATGTATATAAAGTATGTGTCACTGAGAAAGAAAACAAAGCAAATAAAATAGGGTAAAGTTTGCCTGGGGAGACAAAAGCCCACATGCAAACATAGCCATTGATGATAATATAAGTCACAGACAAAGGTGACAACATTTCATTCTCAGTTCAATAGTAAGTATAGCCAAAGTCTTTTAACATACCTGTTTATTATATACGGTGGCAAATACTAAGTATTCTGGCACAGTAGAAAAAAAGGTTTTGTAGGCATAAGGGATAAGTCCTTCAATTTCTTCCAGTAATAGCTGGGAGATAGACTACACCTGAAACACAATCCAGGTGGGAAAATTGAAAATTTAAGTAAGTATAATATGTCTATTTGATAAGCCATATATGCTGCACAGGAACCCATAAGATACTAACCTTGTATATTGTCAGCCAAATAGAAAGAACCTGGTGGTAAAAACGCTGGAGTCCCAAGACCTCTGCTAAATCCAGACCGACCCCAAGGTCGTTCTGGTTTATATAGCCCCCAACTGCATGAGACACAAAGCTGCGAACGGCGTGTGACGTCAAACAATCCGGCAAAAGTACCGCCCTGTACTGTCTCCATGACAGGGCATGCTCAGGGCTGTCCAATCATGGTGGGGACTGTAGCAGGGGCGGGTCTGAGAGGCATGGAAGAACCTTCCAGCCTATCATGATGCGCCGATAACCAAGCCAATGGCAGCCCGTGCAGAACGAAGGAGGCGAGAGAACTCCACTCCTCCCGACAGACTACATCACCTCCTTGGGCCGGGGAGTAGATGGATCTCACCGCACAAGGGAACAGGATCCCCAGCCAGTCAAGCGAGAGGCGGTCAGTACCGGACTTGGTGGCGGCGCTACCAGCCGCACCTCCCCAGGACCGAACCGGGCCAATAGCTCCATCATCTGCCCAATTATAGCAAGTGCATATCGATGAACAACTAAATGCAGATAAACAGAATGAGATATATTTAAAGGGTCCAATACATACAGACTCTGCAAGACCCCTAAATTCCTATACAGAATTCAGTCCACACTAGAAAATACAAAGGATGAGATTAATCAGGAATATTGTTATTTGAAACTAATAAAATATTACACAGGGAATTTGACACAACCGTTTGGGTATGCTAACACATAGATGTAAAGATGAACTGCCTATAAACAATACATTATGCCATCTAGATTGCTACCACATATCATAGTAAATAGCAGGTGTAAAATTGCAGGTTTAATATAGCCAAAATGATTAAAACATGGTTATGAATGTGATAGGCAACACGTGTGGAATTATAGATCCGATACAATCAAAATAATTGGAACAAGTGTATAACAAAGACTTGTGGCCAGAGAAGCAGTTCTGATTGCAACACCCCACCAAGAAGGATGTCCCTGTTGACAGATATATATGGACAGGGTGGGCAATAAATACACAGTTCCGTATAGATCTCCCAAAACGCGATCAAACAATCCAAAAATGTAAATAGATGAAAAAGGGGGGGAGGGGAAAGAAGAAAGAAGAAAACATGTATATGTGTATATATGTGTTAATTCCATATCCGTGGGGTATATAGAATACATAGGCATCTAAGCGACAGAGGATATTGTCTCAAAAAATGTATGTGGTGCCTATAAATTATATGCCTCCACATAAAGAAAGATGTCAATTCAAATTGGCTCCCATGTTCTAGAGGACATATAATAATCCAAAAACTTGAAAGAAAGGGTCTATATGAAATAATTTCATTTAGTCCTGGTGGTGTTGTTGCATTCAAATGTTTGATCCACAGGACTTCTTTTTGCATGACTTTTTTTGTCCCAGTTACCCCTTCTGGGGTCAGGGGGTATTACTTCTAATACTATGAAAGAAATATATGAAATATTAAATCTGTGGCACAGATCAATATGGCGGATGATGGGGGTGATCATTTTACCCCCTCCAGAGTAGTACGTGTGATCATATACTCTCTGCTTCAGCATCCTTATAGTCTTGCCAATGTAGAAAGCTCCACATCGGCAAAACGCAAAGTATACGACTCCCTGTGATATGCAGTTTGCAAAAAAGCGGGGCACAACATTTTCCCCATTAGGCAAGAGAAAACGTTGACCCTGATTGATCCAGGGACGAAATTCACAATCATTACATCTGTATATACCAAATTGATTAGGGTTTAGAACTTTAGTGGGGTTGTAGTGAGAGGAGACTAACCTATCACAGATGGAGGGGGCTTTTCTAAAGACGATCTCTGGGTATGTATTTATGTATCTGGTCAATATGGTATCCTGCCTGAGAATATGCCAGTGTTTGGAAAGGATTTCTCTTAATTGTTGATATTGAGATGAGAATTTTGTGATGTATTTAACCGTGTGTGAGTTATTGTTCCGATTTTTTGAGCCAAATAACAATTTACTTCTTTCCTGTTGTAGCACCTTATTATATGCTTTTCGTAGCAGAGATCTGCTATAGCCTCTTTTAGGTAATCTGTCTCGGAGTAGTTTTTCTTGTTTGTTAAAGTCCTCCAAGTAGGTGCAATTTCTGCGTAATCTGATATTGCGCGTACGGAATGCTCCTCACCAACGCTGGAGGGTGAGAGCTATCCGCATGAAGCAGTGTATTGCCTTACGGTATAAGTGGCAATACACTGGTTCATGTTGATAAAGATTCGTAGGTCTAAAAAGGCCACGGATTGTTTGTCGAAACCAAGGGTGAATTACAAATTTAAATTATTGATGTTAAGTTGTTAAACAAAATGCTGAAGGTTATTCTCTGTTCCTTTCCAGATTACAAGTATGTCATCTATGTAGCGGTGCCAACATAGAACCGAATCTATGTATTCTGCATATATCTCATCTGTCCAGAGGCTGCGCTCCTACCCCCCCAGGTACAGGTTCGCGTACGATGGGGCACAACAAGTCCCCATCATGACGCCCTGTACCTAGAGGTAGTGGGAGCCAGCGAATGTAAACCAGTTATGGGTAAGTATATAAGTAAGAAGTTGAATGATGAAATCATTGAATCTCCATTTCTCCCTGTACTCTCTCAAAAACATTTTGATAGTGTCTAGGCCCTTATCATGTGGGATGCTGGAGTAGAGGGACTCTACATCCAAGGTTACCAAATAGGCTCCCTCCGGGATGAAGAGCCCCTCTATCTGCTTAAGTAAATCCAAAGTATCCTTGACGAACGATGGAAGCCCTGTCACGTGTGGAGTAAGAAAAAAATCAACAAATTGACTTGCATTTTCCGTTATGGAACCAATTCCTTATATAATGGGTTTTCTAGTGGCGTTTTTATGAATTTTAGGTAGAGCATAGAAAGTGGCTTCTCGTGGGTATTTGATATTCAGGAATTCATATGTACTCTGATCAATGAGGCCTTGAATAAAGGTCTCATTGATCATTTCCTTGAACTCCTGAATAAACCGGCTACTCAAGGAACACCTAATCTTAAAAAATCACAATCGCAAGCACTTTCAGCCCTAAAAGAAAGACCGGGAATTATAATCAAGCAAGCAGATAAAGGGGGCAATGTGGTGGTTATGAATCAAGAAGACAACGGACACATGTGTTTGGAAATTCTCAATAATTGAGAATGATACCAAAAAATATCCCTTACCAGAACTACTTATTTTATTCAGGAGTTCAAGGAAATGCTCAATGAGGCCTCTACTCAAGGCCTCATTGATCAGAGTACATATGAATTCCTGAATATCAAATACCCACGAGAAGCCACTTTCTATGCCCTACCTAAAATTCATAAGAACGCCACTAGACCACCGGGAAGACCCATTATATCAGGAATTGGTTCCATAACAGAAAATGCAAGTCAATTTGTTGATTTTTTTCTTACTCCACACGTGACAGGGCTTCCATTGTTCGTCAAGGATTCTTTGGACTTACTTAAGCAGATAGAGGGGCTCTTCATCCCGGAGGGAGCCTACTTGGTAACCTTGGATGTAGAGTCCCTCTACTCCAGCATCCCACATGATAAGGGCCTAGACACTATCAAAATGTTTTTGAGAGAGGACAGGGAGAAATGGAGATTCAATGATTTCATCATTCAACTTCCTAATTATATACTTATCCATAACTGGTTTACATTCGCTGGCTCCCACTACCTCCAGGTACAGGGCATCGCGATGGGGACTTGTTGTGCCCCATCGTACGCGAACCTGTACCTGGGGGGGTGGGAGCGCAGCCTCTGGACAGATGAGATATATGCAGAATACATAGATTCGATTCTATGTTGGCACCGCTACATAGATGACATACTGGAAAGGAACAGAGAATAACCTTCAGCGTTTTGTTCAACAACTTAACATCAATCATTTCAATTTGAAATTCACCCTTGGTTTCGACAAACAATCCGTGGCCTTTTAAGACCTACGGATCTTTATCGACATGAACCAGTGTATTGCCACCGACTTATACTGTAAGGCATCCGCTGGCAATACACTGCTTCATGCGGATAGCTCTCACCCTCCAGCATTGGTGAGGAGCATTCCGTACGCGCAATATGTTAGATTACGCAGAAATTGCACCTACCTGGAGGACTTTAAAAAACAAGTAGGGTTGAGCGGACACCTAGATGTCCGTGTTCGACGGGTTCGGCCGAACTTTAAAAAAAAGTCCGGGTCCGTGTCCCGGACTTTTACCGAACTTTTCCCGGACACCGAACCCCATTGAAGTCAATGGGGACCCGAACTTTAAGGCACTAAAATGGCTCTAAAACACCAAAGGAAAGGGCTAGAGTGCTGCAAATGGCAGCAAAACGTAATTAAGAGCATGGCAAGTGCTCTGCAAACAAATGTGGATAGGGAAATAACTTAAAACAACAAAAAAAAACAGAAAAATAAAACAATGTTCTTCTTCATCTCTGAAGGACGAGGCCCATATGGAGTAGGAGGGAGGTTGAGGTGGTGGTGGATGTGGCGGTGACATAGGCGTGCGCACAGGGTGTGCTGGGTGTGCCTGGGCACACCCTAATCACCTAGGGCACATAGCATTGCCAGTGAGGAGATGGGAAAGATCTCCCTGGGACCTGCTCTGCTCTATTTCTCCTTGCCTACAGGTACATGGCCCCGATACATTACTCTCCCTGCTGGCAAACACATGCATGTGTATTTCAACTTTGGGGTGCACACCTTAATGCAATAGGCTGCGCACACCTATGGGCGGTGTAGGTGGAAGCGGCGGTGGAGGAGGACCAGGGCCGGATTAAGAGCATCATGGGCTTGGTGCTGAGGATTTTGAAGGGCCTTAAGGGCCGTGCCTTGCCATGCACCCAGAGGAGGAAGGGTGCAGCCATGCATGCCTAATTCAACATGGGATGCTGTCTCTGAAGCCCATAAACACATCCATGCATCGCCAACTGTCCCTCCTTGTCCGGCCTTCACGCTGTGTGGGGAGGTTCTGAGGGTGCTGCCTGGGGAAGCGAGCATAGAAGCCAGACTTCTGTGTTTACAAGTGACAGAAGAGCGGTAACAGTGAATATGGCCAACCCGGGGCCTATATAAAAGGTAGGGGCCTGGAGCTGCAGCTCCAATAGCCCCTACATTAATCTGGCCCTGAGGAGGAGGACGAGGTAGCCAACACTGCTTCTTTTCAAAAATTTTAAATGAGGGTACACCCCAAAAGAGTGAGAAAGAGCAAAAATGGAACAATGGGTGGGTAAGGTCGGTATCCATTGCTATTCTGCATAAGGTACGGAAAAGTCCCGTGGGATCCATGCCTGGTTCATTTTAATGAACGTGAGCTTGTCCACATTGTCTCTGGACAGGCGGCTGCGCTTGTCTGTTATAACGCCCCCAGCCGTGCTAAATACCCGTTCAGATAATACACTGGCTGCAGGGCACGCCAGCACCTCCAAGGCGTAAAGGGCAAGCTCAGGCCATGTGCCCAATTTGGAGACCCAGAAGTTGAAGGGGGCAGACCCGTCATTCACTACATGTAGGCGTGTGCACACATACTGCTCCACCATGTTGGTAAAATGCTGCCTCCTGCTAAGACGTTCCATCTGAGCTGCTGGTGCTGCTGTTTGTTGTGGCGTGCTGACAAAGCTTTTCCACATTTCGGCCATGCTAACCCTGCCTTCTGAGGTGCTGGCGGTGCCCTGGTTGCGTTGGCGACCTCCTCCTCCTCCTCCTCTGCCTTGTGCTTCCACTGTGGCCCCGCTGTCAGATGGGAATGCCAGCAGCATGGCGTCTACCAGCGTGCGCTTGTACTCGCGCATCTTGCGATCGCGCTCCAGTGAGTGAATTAAGGACGGTACGTTGTCCTTGTAACGGGGATCCAGCAGCGTGGCCACCCAGTAATCAGCACAAGTTAGAATGTGGGCAACTCGGCGGTCGTTGTGGAGACACTGCAGCATGTAATCGCTCATGTGTGCCAGGCTGCCCAGAGGCGACGAAAGGCTGTCCTCTGTGGGAGGTGTATCGTCCGTGTCCTCTGTATCCCCCCAGCCACGCACCAGTGATGGCCATGAGCTGGCCTGGGTGCCACCCTGCTGTGAACATGGTTCCATCTCCTCCTCCAGCTCCTCCTCCTCCTCATCCTCCTCATCCTCCAGAACTGTGCCCCTGCTGGACAATTGCGTCCCTGGCGTTTGCGTGTGCAGGAACCCACCCTCGGAGCCCCTTGCGAATGACTGCCCTGAAAGCCTTGGAAATGTTACCTCTTCATCCTCCTCCTCCTCCTCATCCTGTGCCACATCCTCTTCCATCATCGCCCGAATTGTTTTTTCAAGGAGGCATAGAAGTGGGATAGTTAAGCTGAGAACGGCGTCATTGCCACTGGCCATGTTGGTGGAGTACTCAAAACAGCGCAACAAGGCACACAGGTCTCGCATGGAGGCCCAGTTATTGGTGGTGAAGTGGTGCTGTTCCGCAGAGCGACTCACGCGTGTGTGCTGCAGCTGAAACTCCACTATGGCCTGCTGCTGCTCGCACAGTCTTTCCAGCATGTGCAAGGTGGAGTTCCACCTTGTGGGCACGTCACATATGAGGCGGTGAGCGGGAAGGCCGAAGTTACGCTGCAGCGCTGCCAGGCGAGCAGCAGCAGGGTGAGAACGCCGAAAGTGCGCACAAACGGCCCGCACTTTCTGCAGCAGCTCTGACATATCGGGGTAGTTTTTAAGGAACCTCTGCACCACCAAATTCAGCACATGCGCCAGGCAAGGGATGTGCGTCAAACCGGCTAGGCCCAGAGCTGCTATGAGATTTCGCCCGTTATCGCACACCACCAGGCCGGGCTTGAGGCTCGCTGGCAGCAACCACTCATTTGTCTGCTGTTCCATGCTCCTCCACAACTCCTGCGCGGTGTGTGGTTTGTCCCCCAAACAGGCAAGTTGTAAAACTGCCTGCTGTCGTTTACCCCTGGCCGTGCTGAAGTTGGTGGTGAAGGTGTTACGCTGTCCGGATGAGGAGGCGGTAGAGGATGAGGAAGCGGAGTAGGAGGAGTTAGGAACAGGAGGCAAACTGAAGCGCCCTGCAATCCTCGGTGGTGGAAGGACATGCGCCAAATTGCTATCCGCCTCAGGCCCATCCGCCACTGCATTTACCCAGTGTGCCGTTAGGGAGATATAACGCCCCTGACCGTGCTTACTGGTCCACGTATCCGTAGTTAGGTGGACCTTGGCACAGATGGCGTTGCGCAGTGCACACCTGATATTTTCCCCCACTTGGTTGTGCAGGGAAGGGATGGCTTGCCTGGAAAAGTAGTGGCGGCTGGGCACGACGTACTGTGGGACAGCCACCGACATAAGGTTTTTAAAACTGTGCGTCTCCACCAGACGGAATGACAGCATTTCAAAGGCCAATAATTTTGAAATGCTGGCATTCAGGGCCAGGGATCGCGGGTGGGTAGGGGGGTACTTCCTCTTCCTCTCAAGTGTTTGGGAGATGGAAAGCTGAACGCTTCCACGGGACATTGTGGAGATGGTTGTTGGTGACCCAGGTGGTGGTGTTGCTGACAGATCGTCTGTTTGCGGGGTGGCAGGTGCCGGTATCACTACAGATGTGGCTGGAGCGGCCGAGACTGCAGCAGAAGAGGAAGCAGGATGAGCCAGAGACGTTTCTTGGTTTTGAAGGTGTGTACTCCACTGCAGCTCGTGCTTTGCACTTAGATGCCTGATCATGCAGGTTGTGCTCAGGTTGAGAAGGTTTATGCCTCGCTTCAAGCTCTGATTGCACAGGGTGCAAACCACTCGTGTCCTGTCATCAGCACATTTTCTAAAGAACTTCCACGCTAGAGAACTCCTTTGAGCTGACTTTGGTGCGCTCGTTCCCTTGCTGCGTTGGGCAGTAGCGGGCGTAGTGTCTAGGGCACGGCCGCTCCGCTTCTGCACCCTGCTCCCTCTTCTGCTGTGCTGGTGGCTCTGTGCGACCACCGCCTCTTCCTCCAAACTACTCAGGTCACCTGCATGACGTTCATTCCATGTGGGGTCGAGGACCTCATCGTCCTCCACATCATCTTCCACCCAGTCTTCACCCCTGCCCTCCTTGTCGGTCTCCACAATGCTGAACGCCGCAGCAGTTGGCACCTGCGTTTCGTCATCATCGGAGACGTGCTGCGATGATCCTTGCATGTACTCATCTTGAGAAATAAGTGGTTGGGCATCGCTGCACTCAATCTCTTCCACTTCTGGGGCAGGGCTAGGTGGATGGCCCTGGGAAACCCTGCTGACAGAGTCCTCAAAAAGAATAAGAGACTGCTGTATGGCTTGGGGCTCAGACTGCTGGCCTGATTTGCAAGGGGGTGAGGTGAAAGACGGTTGGACATTGGCTGCAGGTGCCAACTCTGACCTTTCTGCAGTAGACTGGGTGGGAGACAATGTGAAGGAACTGGAGGCACTGTCAGCAGCAAACCAATCTACTATCGCCTCAACTTGTTCTGGCCTCATCACTTCTAGGGGCGTTTGATGCCCTACCAAATACTGATGCAGGTTCTGTCGCCTACTCACACTTGAGGAAGGTGTTTCACTTGTGCGTGTAGCTGGCACAGATCGACCACGTCCTCTCCTTGCAACAGGAGCTCTACCAGCAGCACCACGACCCAGGCCACGGCCCTTATTTGACGGTCTCCTCATATTTCTGTAATTTAAGATCTTGCCCTAGAAAGGTTTTTATTGAATAGCGGAATAGGAAATATGATCCAAAAAAGTGTATGTATCTCGCACGTACAAAACCACACTAGGCCCCAATTACTATTGTTTCTACCCCTAAAAGGATGGATGAGGAGTAGGAGGAGTATGGAACAGGCAGCACCCTCAAATCTTCAGAAGTATGAGATGAACCCCAAAAACTTGGAAAGGTGGATCTCACACGTACCGACACAGACTATCCCGCAATTCAATTGATCCTCAAAGGTTTTTATTGAATAGCGGAATAGGAAATATGATCAAAAAAAGTGTATGTATCTCGCACGTACACAACCACACTAGGCCCCAATTACTATTGTTTGTACCCCTAAAAGGATGGATGAGGAGTAGGAGGAGGAGTATGGAACAGGCAGCACCCTCAAATCTTCAGAAGTATGAGATGAACCCCAAAAACTTGGAAAGGTGGATCTCACACGTACCGACACAGACTATCCCGCAATTCAATTGATCCTCAAAGGTTTTTATTGAATAGCGGAATAGGAAATATGATCAAAAAAAGTGTATGTATCTCGCACGTACACAACCACACTAGGCCCCAATTACTATTGTTTGTACCCCTAAAAGGATGGATGAGGAGTAGGAGGAGGAGTATGGAACAGGCAGCACCCTCAAATCTTCAGAAGTATGAGATGAACCCCAAAAACTTGGAAAGGTGGATCTCACACGTACCGACACAGACTATCCCGCAATTCAATTGATCCTCAAAGGTTTTTATTGAATAGCGGAATAGGAAATATGATCAAAAAAAGTGTATGTATCTCGCACGTACACAACCACACTAGGCCCCAATTACTATTGTTTGTACCCCTAAAAGGATGGTTGAGCAGTAGGAGCAGGAGTATGGAACAGGCAGCACCCTCAAATCTTCAGAAGTATGAGATGAACCCCAACAACTTGGAAAGGTGGATCTCACACGTACCGACACAGACTATCTCGCAATTGAATTGATCCCCAAAGGTTTTAATTGAATAGCGGAATAGAAAATATGATCAAAAAGAAAGTGTATGTATCTCGCACGTACACCACCACACTAGGCCCCAACTACTATTGTTTGTACCCCTAAAAGGATGGTTGAGCAGTAGGAGGAGGAGTATGGAACAGGCAGCACCCTCAAATCTTCAGAAGTATGAGATGAACCCCAAAAACTTGGAAAGGTGGATCTCTCTCACACGTACCAACACAGACTATCCCCCAATTTAACTGATCCCCAAAGGTTTTTGATTAAATAGCGGAATAGAAAATATGATCCAAAAAAAGTGTATGTATATCACACGTACACAACCACACTAGGCCCCAATTACTATTGTTTGTACCCCTAAAAGGCTAGATGAGGAGTAGGGGGGGTATGGAACAGGCAGCACCCTCAAACCTTCAGAAGTATGAGATGAACCCCAACAACTTGGAAAGGTGGATCTCTCTCACACGTACCAACACAGACTATCCCCCAATTTAACTGATCCCCAAAGGTTTTTGATTAAATAGCGGAATAGAAAATATGATCCAAAAAAAGTGTATGTATATCACACGTACACAACCACACTGGGCCCCAATTACTATTGTTTGTACCCCTAAAAGGCTAGATGAGGAGTAGGGGGGGTATGGAACAGGCAGCACCCTCAAACCTTCAGAAGTATGAGATGAACCCCAACAACTTGGAAAGGTGGATCTCTCTCACACGTACCAACACAGACTATCCCCCAATTTAACTGATCCCCAAAGGTTTTTGATTAAATAGCGGAATAGAAAATATGATCCAAAAAAAGTGTATGTATATCACACGTACACAACCACACTAGGCCCCAATTACTATTGTTTGTACCCCTAAAAGGCTAGATGAGGAGTAGGGGGGGTATGGAACAGGCAGCACCCTCAAACCTTCAGAAGTATGAGATGAACCCCAACAACTTGGAAAGGTGGATCTCTCTCACACGTACCAACACAGACTATCCCCCAATTTAACTGATCCCCAAAGGTTTTTGATTAAATAGCAGAATAGAAAATATGATCCAAAAAAAGTGTATGTATATCACACGTACACAACCACACTAGGCCCCAATTACTATTGTTTGTACCCCTAAAAGGCTAGATGAGGAGTAGGGGGGGTATGGAACAGGCAGCACCCTCAAACCTTCAGAAGTATGAGATGAACCCCAACAACTTGGAAAGGTGGATCTCTCTCACACGTACCAACACAGACTATCCCCCAATTTAACTGATCCCCAAAGGTTTTTGATTAAATAGCGGAATAGAAAATATGATCCAAAAAAAGTGTATGTATATCACACGTACACAACCACACTAGGCCCCAATTACTATTGTTTGTACCCCTAAAAGGCTAGATGAGGAGTAGGGGGAGTATGGAACAGGCAGCACCCTCAAACCTTCAGAAGTATGAGATGAACCCCAACAACTTGGAAAGGTGGATCTCTCTCACACGTACCAACACAGACTATCCCCCAATTTAACTGATCCCCAAAGGTTTTTGATTAAATAGCGGAATAGAAAATATGATCCAAAAAAAGTGTATGTATATCACACGTACACAACCACACTAGGCCCCAATTACTATTGTTTGTACCCCTAAAAGGCTAGATGAGGAGTAGGGGGGGTATGGAACAGGCAGCACCCTCAAACCTTCAGAAGTATGAGATGAACCCCAACAACTTGGAAACGTGGATCTCTCTCACACGTACCAACACAGACTATCCCCCAATTTAACTGATCCCCAAAGGTTTTTGATTAAATAGCGGAATAGAAAATATGATCCAAAAAAAGTGTATGTATATCACACGTACACAACCACACTGGGCCCCAATTACTATTGTTTGTACCCCTAAAAGGCTAGATGAGGAGTAGGGGGGGTATGGAACAGGCAGCACCCTCAAACCTTCAGAAGTATGAGATGAACCCCAACAACTTGGAAAGGTGGATCTCTCTCACACGTACCAACACAGACTATCCCCCAATTTAACTGATCCCCAAAGGTTTTTGATTAAATAGCGGAATAGAAAATATGATCCAAAAAAAGTGTATGTATATCACACGTACACAACCACACTAGGCCCCAATTACTATTGTTTGTACCCCTAAAAGGCTAGATGAGGAGTAGGGGGGGTATGGAACAGGCAGCACCCTCAAACCTTCAGAAGTATGAGATGAACCCCAACAACTTGGAAAGGTGGATCTCTCTCACACGTACCAACACAGACTATCCCCCAATTTAACTGATCCCCAAAGGTTTTTGATTAAATAGCGGAATAGAAAATATGATCCAAAAAAAGTGTATGTATATCACACGTACACAACCACACTAGGCCCCAATTACCATTGTTTGTACCCCTAAAAGGCTAGATGAGGAGTAGGGGGGTATGGAACAGGCAGCACCCTCAAACCTTCAGAAGTATGAGATGAACCCCAACAACTTGGAAAGGTGGATCTCTCTCACACGTACCAACACAGACTATCCCCCAATTTAACTGATCCCCAAAGGTTTTTGATTAAATAGCGGAATAGAAAATATGATCCAAAAAAAGTGTATGTATATCACACGTACACAACCACACTAGGCCCCAATTACTATTGTTTGTACCCCTAAAAGGCTAGATGAGGAGTAGGGGGGGTATGGAACAGGCAGCACCCTCAAACCTTCAGAAGTATGAGATGAACCCCAACAACTTGGAAAGGTGGATCTCTCTCACACGTACCAACACAGACTATCCCCCAATTTAACTGATCCCCAAAGGTTTTTGATTAAATAGCGGAATAGAAAATATGATCCAAAAAAAGTGTATGTATATCACACGTACACAACCACACTAGGCCCCAATTACTATTGTTTGTACCCCTAAAAGGCTAGATGAGGAGTAGGGGGAGTATGGAACAGGCAGCACCCTCAAACCTTCAGAAGTATGAGATGAACCCCAACAACTTGGAAAGGTGGATCTCTCTCACACGTACCAACACAGACTATCCCCCAATTTAACTGATCCCCAAAGGTTTTTGATTAAATAGCGGAATAGAAAATATGATCCAAAAAAAGTGTATGTATATCACACGTACACAACCACACTAGGCCCCAATTACTATTGTTTGTACCCCTAAAAGGCTAGATGAGGAGTAGGGGGAGTATGGAACAGGCAGCACCCTCAAACCTTCAGAAGTATGAGATGAACCCCAACAACTTGGAAAGGTGGATCTCTCTCACACGTACCAACACAGACTATCCCCCAATTTAACTGATCCCCAAAGGTTTTTGATTAAATAGCGGAATAGAAAATATGATCCAAAAAAAGTGTATGTATATCACACGTACACAACCACACTAGGCCCCAATTACTATTGTTTGTACCCCTAAAAGGCTAGATGAGGAGTAGGGGGGGTATGGAACAGGCAGCACCCTCAAACCTTCAGAAGTATGAGATGAACCCCAACAACTTGGAAAGGTGGATCTCTCTCACACGTACCAACACAGACTATCCCCCAATTTAACTGATCCCCAAAGGTTTTTGATTAAATAGCGGAATAGAAAATATGATCCAAAAAAAGTGTATGTATATCACACGTACACAACCACACTAGGCCCCAATTACTATTGTTTGTACCCCTAAAAGGCTAGATGAGGAGTAGGGGGGGTATGGAACAGGCAGCACCCTCAAATCTTCAGAAGTATGAGATGAACCCCAAAAACTTGGAAAGGTGGATCTCTCTCACACGTACCAACACAGACTATCCCCCAATTTAACTGATCCCCAAAGGTTTTTGATTAAATAGCGGAATAGAAAATATGATCCAAAAAAAGTGTATGTATATCACACGTACACAACCACACTAGGCCCCAATTACTATTGTTTGTACCCCTAAAAGGCTAGATGAGGAGTAGGGGGGGTATGGAACAGGCAGCACCCTCAAACCTTCAGAAGTATGAGATGAACCCCAACAACTTGGAAAGGTGGATCTCTCTCACACGTACCAACACAGACTATCCCCCAATTTAACTGATCCCCAAAGGTTTTTGATTAAATAGCGGAATAGAAAATATGATCCAAAAAAAGTGTATGTATATCACACGTACACAACCACACTAGGCCCCAATTACTATTGTTTGTACCCCTAAAAGGCTAGATGAGGAGTAGGGGGGGGTATGGAACAGGCAGCACCCTCAAACCTTCAGAAGTATGAGATGAACCCCAACAACTTGGAAAGGTGGATCTCTCTCACACGTACCAACACAGACTATCCCCCAATTTAACTGATCCCCAAAGGTTTTTGATTAAATAGCGGAATAGAAAATATGATCCAAAAAAAGTGTATGTATATCACACGTACACAACCACACTAGGCCCCAATTACTATTGTTTGTACCCCTAAAAGGCTAGATGAGGAGTAGGGGGGGTATGGAACAGGCAGCACCCTCAAACCTTCAGAAGTATGAGATGAACCCCAACAACTTGGAAAGGTGGATCTCTCTCACACGTACCAACACAGACTATCCCCCAATTTAACTGATCCCCAAAGGTTTTTGATTAAATAGCGGAATAGAAAATATGATCCAAAAAAAGTGTATGTATATCACACGTACACAACCACACTAGGCCCCAATTACTATTGTTTGTACCCCTAAAAGGCTAGATGAGGAGTAGGGGGGGTATGGAACAGGCAGCACCCTCAAACCTTCAGAAGTATGAGATGAACCCCAACAACTTGGAAAGGTGGATCTCTCTCACACGTACCAACACAGACTATCCCCCAATTTAACTGATCCCCAAAGGTTTTTGATTAAATAGCGGAATAGAAAATATGATCCAAAAAAAGTGTATGTATATCACACGTACACAACCACACTAGGCCCCAATTACTATTGTTTGTACCCCTAAAAGGCTAGATGAGGAGTAGGGGGGGTATGGAACAGGCAGCACCCTCAAACCTTCAGAAGTATGAGATGAACCCCAACAACTTGGAAAGGTGGATCTCTCTCACACGTACCAACACAGACTATCCCCCAATTTAACTGATCCCCAAAGGTTTTTGATTAAATAGCGGAATAGAAAATATGATCCAAAAAAAGTGTATGTATATCACACGTACACAACCACACTAGGCCCCAATTACTATTGTTTGTACCCCTAAAAGGCTAGATGAGGAGTAGGGGGGGTATGGAACAGGCAGCACCCTCAAACCTTCAGAAGTATGAGATGAACCCCAACAACTTGGAAAGGTGGATCTCTCTCACACGTACCAACACAGACTATCCCCCAATTTAACTGATCCCCAAAGGTTTTTGATTAAATAGCGGAATAGAAAATATGATCCAAAAAAAGTGTATGTATATCACACGTACACAACCACACTAGGCCCCAATTACTATTGTTTGTACCCCTAAAAGGCTAGATGAGGAGTAGGGGGGGTATGGAACAGGCAGCACCCTCAAACCTTCAGAAGTATGAGATGAACCCCAACAACTTGGAAAGGTGGATCTCTCTCACACGTACCAACACAGACTATCCCCCAATTTAACTGATCCCCAAAGGTTTTTGATTAAATAGCGGAATAGAAAATATGATCCAAAAAAAGTGTATGTATATCACACGTACACAACCACACTAGGCCCCAATTACTATTGTTTGTACCCCTAAAAGGCTAGGAGTAGGGGGAGTATGGAACAGGCAGCACCCTCAAACCTTCAGAAGTATGAGATGAACCCCAACAACTTGGAAAGGTGGATCTCTCTCACACGTACCAACACAGACTATCCCCCAATTTAACTGATCCCCAAAGGTTTTTGATTAAATAGCGGAATAGAAAATATGATCCAAAAAAAGTGTATGTATATCACACGTACACAACCACACTAGGCCCCAATTACTATTGTTTGTACCCCTAAAAGGCTAGATGAGGAGTAGGGGGAGTATGGAACAGGCAGCACCCTCAAATCTTCAGAAGTATGAGATTGTGTTCACTGTACCCCACAAAGATTGAGTTCACTGCACCCCACAATGATTGTGTTCACTGCACCCCACAAAGATTGTGTTCACTGCACCTCACAAAGATTGTGTTCACTGTACCCCCCAAAGATTGTGTTCACTGCACCCCACAAAGATTCTGTTCACTGTACCCCACAAAGATTGTGTTCACTGCACCCTAAAAGGATGTTGTTCACTGCACCCCACAAAGATTGTGTTCACTGCACCCTAAAAGGATGTTGTTCACTGCACCCTAAAAAGATTGTGTTCACTGTACCCCCCCAAAGATTGTGTTCACTGCACCCCACAAAGATTGTGTTCACTGCACACCAAAAAGATTGTGTTCACTGTACCCCCCAAAGATTGTGTTCACTGCACCCCAAAAAGATTGTGTTCACTGTACCCCCCAAAGATTGTGTTCACTGCACCCCACAAAGATTCTGTTCACTGTACCCCACAAAGATTGTGTTCACTGCACCCCAAAAAGATTGTGTTCACTGTACCCCCCCAAAGATTGTGTTCACTGCACCCCACAAAGATTCTGTTCACTGCACCCCACAAAGGATTTTGTTCACTGCACCCCAAAAAGATTGTGTTCACTGCACCCCAAAAAGGATTTTGATCACTGCACCCCAAAAAGGATGTTGTTCACTGCACCCCAAAAATGATTTTGTTCACTCCACCCCAAAAAGATTGTGTTCACTGCACCCCACAAAGATTGTGTTCACTGCACCCCAAAAAGATTGTGTTCACTGTACCCCCCAAAGATTGTGTTCACTGCACCCCACAAAGATTCTGTTCACTGTACCCCACAAAGATTGTGTTCACTGCACCCCAAAAAGATTGTGTTCACTGCACCCCAAAAAGGATGTTGTTCACTGCACCCCAAAAAGGATGTTGTTCACTCCACCCCAAAAAGATTGTGTTCACTGCACCCCACAAAGATTGTGTTCACTGCACCCCAAAAAGATTGTGTTCACTGCACCCCAAAAATGATTTTGTTCACTGCACCCCAAAAAGGATTTTGTTCACTGCACCCCAAAAAGGATGTTGTTCACTCCACCCCAAAAAGATTGTGTTCACTGCACCCCAAAAAGATTGTGTTCACTGCACCCCACAAAGGATTTTGTTCACTGCACCCCAAAAAGATTGTGTTCACTGCACCCCAAAAAGGATGTTGTTCACTGCACCCCAAAAAGGATTTTGTTCACTGCACCCCAAAAAGATTGTGTTCACTGCACCCCACAAAGGATTTTGTTCACTGCACCCCACAAAGATTGTGTTCACTGCACACCAAAAAGGATTGTGTTCACTGCACCCCAAAAAGATTTTGTTCACTGCACCCCAAAAAGATTGTGTTCACTGCAGCCCAAAAAGATTGTGTTCACTGCAGCCCAAAAAGATTGTGTTCACTGCAGCCCAAAAAGATTGTGTTCACTGCAGCCCAAAAAGATTGTGTTCACTGCAGCTCACACACAGAAAAATGGATGTGGATCACTGACACCTGCCTATCTCCAATCCCACACCACACAGCAATATCGATTGTAGTTTGTAGAACACAGTTTCCCTAAAATTCAGCAGACTCTGTCCCTAACAGGATTGAGAAGAGATCGTAGATCAGGATTGAGTGCAGATTCACCCCACCCCCCACACAGCAATATCGATTGTAGTTTGTAGAAGACACTGACCCTATAATTCAGCAGACTCTATCCCTAAAATGCCTACAACTCGCCCTGCCTAAACACTCCGACCTGTCCATCAATTCTATCCGGACACAAATGGTTTTTTCCTGCCTATCTTTCCCTAATCAGCAGCCAGCACGTTGATGTGTGCTCTGTCCCTGATATAAGCAGCATAATGACGCCGCTGCGGCTGCCTCGAACTTATAAAGACTTGGTCACATGCTTCAGACGGCCAATCACAGCTACTAAGACATTTGCAGGCATGGCTGGGATGGCTTAAGGCACACCAGTTAAACGATTGTTGATTGGCTGTTGAAAGCCCGCCATGAAAAGAGCGCCAAAGCATGCAAAACCCGGAAATAAAACGACCGAACACGGATTTTTACCCGAACATACAGTAAAGTGTCCGTGTCCGTGTTCGGGTACAAAAAATCCAATTATTCGGTACGAACACGAATAATACAGTCCGTGTTCGCTCAACACTAAAAACAAGCAAAACTACTCCGAGACAGATTACTTAAAAGAGGCTATAGCAGATCTCTGCTATGAAAAGCATATAACAAGGCGCTACAACAGGAAAGAAGCAATTTGTTATTTGGCTCAAAAAATCAGAACAATAACTCACACACGGTTAAATACATCACAAAAATCTCATCTCAATATCAACAATTAAGAGAAATCCTTTCCAAACACTGGCATATTCTCAGGCAGGATACCATATTGACCAGATACATAAATACATACCCAGAGATTGTCTTCAAAAAAGCCCCCTCCATCCATGATAGGTTAGTCTCCTCTCACTACAACCCCACTAAAGTTCTAAACCCTAATCAATTTGGTATATACAGATGTAATGATTGTGAATTTTGTCACGGGATCAATCAGGGTCAAAGTTTTCTCTTGCCTAATGGGGAAAATGTTGTGCCCCGCTTTTTTGCCAACTGCATAACACAGGGAGTCGTATACCTTGCCTCTTGCCAATGTGGAGCTTTCTACATCTACAAGACTATAAGGATGCTGAAGCAGAGGGTATATGATCACACGTACTACTCTGGAGGGGGTAAAATGATCACCCCCATCATCCGCCATATTGATCTGTACCACAGATTTGATATTTCATATATTTCTTTCATAGTATTGTAAGTAATACCCCCTGACCCCAGAGGGGGTAACTGGGACAAAAAAGTCATGCAAAAAGAAGTCCTGTGGATCGAACGTTTGAATACAACAACACCACCAGGACTAAATGAAATTATTTTATATAGACCCTTTCTTTCAAGTTTTTGGATTATTATATGTCCTCTAGAACATGGAAGCCAATTTGAATTTACATCTTTCTTTATGTGGAGGCATATAATTTATAGGCACCACACACATTTTTTGAGACAATATCCTCTGTCGCATAGATGCCTATGTATTCTATATACCCCATGGATATGGAATTAACTCATATATACACATATACATTTTTTCTTCTTTCTCCTCCCCCCCCCCCTTTTTTCATCTATTTAAATTTTTGGATTATGTTTGATCGCGTTTTGGGACATCTATGCGGAACTGTGTATTTATTGCCCACCCTGTCCATATATATCTGTCAACAGGGACATCCTTCTTGGTGGGGTGTTGCAATCAGAACTGCTTCTCTGGCCACAAGTCTTTGCTATACACTTGTTCCAATTATTTTGATTGTATCGGATCTATAATTCCACACGTGCTGCCTATCACATTCATAACCATGTTTTAATCATTTTGGCTATATTAAACCTGCAATTTTACACCTGCTGTTTACTATGATATGTGGTAGCAATCTAGATGGCACAATGTATTGTTTATAGGCAGTTCATCTTTACATCTATGTGTTAGCATACCCAAACGGTTGTCAAATTCCCTGTGTACATTTGGAAGGATTGGGAAACAGAGATTTCGGGCACAAGAGTTTTGTTAAAAAAGATTTCTTTTATTCAACACAAAACTAAATATTTTAAAATCATAGAAAAATACAGGCAAATAATTGTGTATTAAGGACACAGTGAGACCACACAACTATGGTCTATGTTGTACAATATCTCAGTGCATAGAACTTATAAAAGTCGATTTACATACAGTTCAAAGTACAAGATCATTAGTAGTCATATAATCCTTGGATTATATGACTATAAGACCCAATGTTATATTGTGTTGATATTGCAAAAATAGAAGGACTTATCTGAGATGTGTAAGACGATTATATGTAATTAAAAGGAAAGATAAATGATATGCAATTGTAATTATAACATACTGAAAATAAGGTAACACATATATGTAATCTATTTAAATACTGTTATTTCTCACACAGACAAAAGAAATGATATGCTCCAGATGAAGCTTTTTTGTCTAAGAAAGCGAAACATGTCGAGCAAAGGTCATATATTACATGGTGAATGTTAACTTATATTTTCAGTCGACCCCGCTGACCGGCACCATACTGCTTGGGTGTCCGTCGGCGGTTCTTCTGATATCAAGCAATACGTTTCCAAGGATTATATGACTACTAATGATCTTGTACTTTGAACTGTATGTAAATCGACTTTTATAAGTTCTATGCACTGAGATATTGTACAACATAGACCATTGTTGTGTGGTCTCACTGTGTCCTTAATACACAATTATTTGCCTGTATTTTTCTATGATTTTAAAATATTTAGTTTTGTGTTGAATAAAAGAAATCTTTTTTAACAAAACTCTTGTGCCCGAAATCTCTGTTTCCCAATCCTTCCAAATGTAATTGATCAATTGAGGATAGGGGCACACCCTAAATTGGATACGTCATGGCCAAGATGGCTGCTATCTGTGGACACATGACTTGTAAAATAAATTCCCTGTGTAATATTTTATTAGTTTCAAATAACAATATTCCTGATTAATCTCATCCTTTGTATTTTCTAGTGTGGACTGAATTCTGTATAGGAATTTAGGGGTCTTGCAGAGTCTGTATGTATTGGACCCTTTAAATATATCTCATTCTGTTTATCTGCATTTAGTTGTTCATCTATATGCACTTTCTATCATTGGGCAGATGTTGAAGCTATTGGCCCAGTTCGGTCCTGGGGAGGTGCGGCTGGCAGTGCCGCCACCCAGTCCGGTACTGACCGCCTCTCGTTTGACAGGCTGGGGACCCTGTCCCCTTGTACGGTGAGATCCATCTATTCCCTGGCCCAAGGAGGTGATCTAGTCTGTCGGGAGGAGTGGAGTTCTCTACCTGGCTTCGTTCTGCACGGGCTGCCATTGGTTTGGTTGGCAGCGCATCATGATAGGCTGGAAGGTTCTTCTATGCCTCTCAGACCCGCCCCTGCTACGGTCCCCACCATGATTAAACAGCCCTGAGCATGCCCTGTCATGGAGACAGTACAGGGCGGTACTTTTGCCGGATTGCATGACGTCACACGCTGTTCGCAGCATGGTGTCTCATGCAGTTGGGGGCTATTTAAACCAGACCAACCTTGGGGTCGGTCTGGATTCAGCAGAGCTCTCGGGACTCCAGCGTTTTTACCACCAGGTTCTTTCTATTTGGATGGCAACATACAAGGTTAGTATCTTATGGGTTCCTGTGCAGCATATATGACTTATCAAATAGACGTACTATACTTAATTGAATTTTCTTTTTTCCCACCTGGATTGTGTTTCAGGTGTAGTCTATCTCCCAGCTATTACTGGAAGAAATTGATGGACTTATCCCTTATGCCTACAAAACCTTTTTTTCTACTGTGCCAGAATACTTAGTATTTGTCACCGTATATAATAAACAGGTATGTTAAAAGGCTTTGGCCATAGTTACTATTGAATTGAGAATAAAATGTTGTCACCTTTGTCTGTGACTTATATTATCGTCAATGGCTATGTTTGCATGTGTGCTTTTGTCTCCCCAGTCGAACTTTACCCTATTTTATTTGCTTTGTTTTCTTTCTCAGTGACACATACTTTATATACATTTATATGCGTATACCTTTCTGGCAACATCAAGTGTTCCAACCCCTTGTATATAAATATATACATATATATATCCTTTATCGTCTTTGCCGTGCCAAAATACCTGCTTGCTGGAGATCTTTCTAACCTCATATTCAACTACCTTTCTTATGGGTAAGAAATTGAGATCACTTCCTACTATTTAATTGTACGTAACTAATCTCTCTTCTCTTTGTGATCTTATAGTAATATATGATCCCTACATTGTTTTTCATCATATCTAGACTGGCCTACTTTTTTATCTTAAATATCCCCCCCACCTCCACTTGTGGTCCTGGACCATCAGCCTAAGCTGACCCTCTGCCGCAATGATTAGCAACTGCTGATATATACGAAATCCTTTTATGTAGCCTACAATCAATATCTCCATTTCATGGTAAGATCCTACATTATGTTCAGCTCATCTTTATGCGACTATCGTCGCTCAAACGAACTACAACATACTTGCAGGCATTTTTTATTAACAGATCTTAATGTCTAAATCTCATATGTGTATTTTCTGTTTTTATAGATTGCTTAAATTACCCATATAACAATATTCTCCAGAAGAAGCACATTTAGCATGAAACATGTAGAGAATGTTATGGTTATCCTTATATTGTGACCTAGTGAACCCATCACTACTGTTGGAATTTACTGCTCTCCATATTCGCCACTTAAAAGCTCCTCTTGAGTAGCCACGTTTTTTTCACTGTTTATATATTATAGATGCTTTATATCTTCAACTGGGTGGTTGTATGGGTTTCGATATATACTGATTATTATATCATCAGCAACAATTGTTTTAAAGATCATGTCTTTTGTTCTTGATTTTTGTCTGTTTTGTGTATATATATATATATATATATATATATATATATACATTTTTTAATAGTTTCATAATAAAAATACTTTTTATGACATATTGTCCTGTCATTGTGCCAACAAAGTCCATTTGGCAATACCTTCCTCTTAATATTATTAATTAGGACGAGGCACAGAATTATCTTAGTGTCCACAGTGTCATCCTGTGGTGACACTAATAATCTTATAAGTGCAAAGTATGTTTTTGAAGCTCATATGAATTTTGTACGAAGTGATTTTAAACCCTCAGTGTTTTTCCGTTTAATACATTGAGCACAAGAAAGTAATAATTTGAGGGGCGGTGCCTGGCCGTGATCCGAGTTTGTCACATGATCGCTGGGCCCCGCTGACATTGGGGACTTCCATAGCTACAGTGAGCAGCAGCAGTCATCGCTAGTATCATGTACTTGGCAGCAGAACCTGATATGATGAGGAAGGCCTCTCTTATACCTCTGACTCAAGACTCAAGATGGTATAAACAGGAGGTGCAGGGTTGCAGAGTGGCACCAGTGCCTGCAGCTCTTCTAGCAACAGAGCAGGTGTCCATTCCAGGCAGGGGTAGTCGTTAGAGGTCCTCATTGAATCAGGCAAGCCAAATATCAGCTGGTGGGCAGCAGACTGAAGTGGGCTAGTACTGGTGACAGCCATCAGGTGAAGCATATACTGGCAGCAGACAGTAGACAAGCAGGCACAGCTGGATGTTAGACAGTCAGGCAGGCCAGGTCATACACTGGCAACACAGATCAGGTACAGAGGCACAGACAAGAGCTTGATCAAGGTATAAGCCAGGTCAGAAGCCATTCCATGGAGCAGTAACAAATGGACCAGGCAGAAACGGTGGTCAGAAGTCAAGCCGAAGTCAGTACGGGCGGAGTTCAAGGAGAAGTCAGGATACAGGAACACAGGGTCTCAGGTCACATGGAAGGCTGAAAACAAAGCAGCACTGAACGTTAGCGCTAGCTTAGTTTAAATAGCCCATTTGGCACCACCATCTGTCATGAGTGTGCGTGACCAAACCGATTTGCACAGGAATGTGCATGTGCATTAGCATGTGCCCAATTCCTACATCCACAATAAAGAATGTGGATTAGCCTGTGAATTCCACTGAGAGGGCCATCTTGTGTTCTGGCATTCCCTTCTTGACAGCCAGCCTTGGTTTTACAGAAATTTCTTTCCCTCTCTCTCCAGCCACACTATTGTTAAGTTAGCTAACCCCCCGCCTGATTATTGATTTTTGTCTCTCAGCCGTATTCGGAGGAAATACGCAATGGTGCAGCTGCTCCAGACAGATTGGCGCCTTGGGCTCTCTCTCACCCAGGGGGACAGGATAAAAAGTGCATTCCTTCTTCACATGCATCACCCAGCCACAAGATGCTGGTAAGGCAAAATCTCCAAGCATAGAGGATAATGACTATGACTCTCTTAAATGTTGCTGGATTGCGTGTCTGTTTTTTACAAATAATGAAAAAGATCTTCATACATAATTCACTAATGAATACGTTCCAAAAAGTGTCCTGTGTAGCAATTAAAGTGTCTACCATCTCTGCTATATAATCTGTAAATGTAGGAATTTACACATTTTGCTAGTCTTTTCTTGTTTTGTACATGCAATGTATGAATTATTGGGACTGCTCTCCCACCTCTGACAATCTGGTGTCTAAAAACACTCTCAAACACATGCTTCTCACTTTGCAGAAATATATTTTCAGGAATATATCCTCATCAATCTCAAATAGACTAGTTGGGAAATTGCACATATCACTTGGGGTGACAACCCTCTAACTTCACCATAAATTACAACAACTTCTTTATTTGCATTAGTCTCATACTGACGATCTACAATGCATCACTAATAAGCTGGCTGATTTGGAGGACCTCTCCAGGAGAAACAATGTTAATTTCAGTGGGTCCGTGAGTCAATTCAACCATCTTTTTATTTCTTATTTATAGCAATTTTTCTCAGCCTTGGTCCCTGCCCTTTTTTTTACGTGATCTGCTTTATGACTAAGCTTATAGGCTATGTAAGCCCAAGCACCTACCAAACATGATGCTACATGATGTTGTAACATGGAATAATTTCTAAAATGCTAAAGAGCATATCTCGTGACAGTGAGACATGCTGCTCCATTTCCTGAACTGTACTCCTAGTGCATCTCACCCGCCACAGCTCGAAGACGCAAAGAATTTGCCTCCATCACGAAGACCCTGAGAGATCATAATATCCCCAACAAATGGGGTTTTCCAAGTAAGCTCACGATTACTCATCAAACCAAAAGAAGAAATAAATTGCTTCACAGCTGGGGTCTGCCGAGTCAGCTCAGTGCAACCCACCTGCACAGGTTCCTGTCACCTGGAACTCTGTTCCCCCTACTTAATGTTAGACACATGGTATGCCTTAAAGCTGTTTTCAAGTGAATGCTGTTGTTCCTGCTTCTCTATGAATACATAAACATTTCCCCCCAGCAGAAGCAGTGTCTGTTGGACATTCTCCTACACCCACTTTATTGTGTGCTTTGCACATACTGTAGGTATTTCTCTATATCATTACTGTTCTGGTTTCTGTTATTTTCTGTTATGCTCTAACCTTCCCTGTATCATGCCGGAAACTTATATGTACAGTGTGCCGCTAACGAGTACAACTGCAGCCTTCAGTGGAAAATCTTACATTTTTTGATTGCATTCTCTTTGGGGGTAGATCTTTCTTAATAGCCATGTAACCCTGTGTCTCACTCACAATTCACCTATAGAACATTATGGCACTTAAAATTATTTACCTTAACGCCAAAGGACTTAATAATCCTTTCAAAAGAGCCATGCTCTGGAAGGAAGCTATTTCTCACAAATACAACATTCTATGAATCCATGAAGCAATTCCAAGGCCCCCAAACATTCCCATCCTTAATTTGCACTCTACTTTTTTGCAAATGCAAGCACAAGGCCAGTTTATCATTCTTTTTACCTCCTTTTTTAAAAATTTTCTTATCATCGCTAAAATTTATAGTACAGTAATGATAGTCAAAAGCCATTTTACACATTACTGTTACCTAAATTGCACCCATACAGAGACAAACTGATCATTACCTGTGGCAAGCTTAACTAAGTAGTCAACAATTTACAAGACAATAACCCCTCCTTCCTCCTACTCAGGAAGCTGTTCAACAGTTTTTAGATTGTGTATCTCTGCCTGCTCTTGCCTCGGAGCAATTATTTTGCCTTTCAGCTCCATTCTCCGAAACAGAATTACAAAAAGCTATTTCAAAATTTCCCTTACACCGTACCAGGCCTTGACGGTTTTACTAATGAGTATTATAAAACATTCTCAGAAGTCCTTTTGCCTTATTTATGTAATTCCTTGAACTTCATGGCAGACCAAGGTTCCTGTCCTAAGGAGTCATTGGAAGCCTTAATTAGACCCTTCTTAAGCCATGTAAACCTCCAGACAATCCAACAAATTTTTGTCTCATTTCTCTGTGCATCTGGGGTTATAAAAAAACACAAGTGTATAGCCCTATCCTCTACCACTCAACAACATTTACAGGGATGGGAGTTCTGGATATTACTAAATATTAAAAAGCTACTATATTAGCCAAATCCAAGCAGTGGGGTTGTGCTATTCCAAAATACTCATGGCTTCAAATTGAACAAGCAACATTGGAATCTGATTTACAGTTGGTCCTGGGAGCATATTTTCTGCAGCCTATGTTACAAAGGTCATACATAGGCACTATATTGGCTACATTATAGACCTGGTCATTGCAGATCTATCCTTGGTCCATTTATGGTGGAACCGTTCATTACTAGGGATGGGCGAATGGTTCGGCCCCGAGCATGATTTCGGGCTGAACATTGGCTGTTCAAACATTCAGCAAACACCCAAAATATCGGGGTGTTCGACCATTTGTTCAACCCGCCGAATAACCACAATGCACTGCCCCGCCACACAGTGCATTGGAAGCCCTAATTGGTTGAAGCAGTGAAAGCTTTTCCCAATCGGGGCACAGAGCACCGTCAGAGCCATGATTGGAGAAAGTAATGATGACTATATCCAATCATGGCTCATTGCTCTTAGTCCTCTCTCGCTCTCTTAGAGAGAGGCAGGTGAGATGCACTAGGAGTCAGTGCTAATAGAGAGTTAGTGTGCTATAGTGTGCTATTCTGATTATATTGTCAGTGTAGAATATCAGTTTAGTTTGAATCTAATGATAGTTCAGTCAGTGTGAGTGTAGTGACCATTCATTTTTACTGTAGTGTGAATCTAGTGATTGTTCAGTCAGTGTGAGTATAGTGACCATTCATTTTTACATTAGAGTCAGTTTATTTTGTCAGGGCAGGTTTACTGCAGTATAGTTCAGAGCGTTAGTGCACGTTTATTGCAGTATATTTCTGTGCATTACTGCGCGTTTAACACAGTATTTATCTTTGCATTAGCGCACGTTTAATGCAGTATATTTCAGTGAAATAATGCATGTTTAGCGCAGTATATTTCTGTGCGTTAGTGAATACTTCATGCAGTATTTTTCTGTGCGTTAATGCACATTTAACGTAGTATATTTTAGTACATTATGTGCTGTTTAATGCAGTATATTTCAATGCATTAGTGCACGTTTAACACAGTATATTTCTGTGCGTTAGTGCACCTTTAATGCAGTATATTTCAGTAGGTTAGTGCACGTTTAGCGCAGTATATTTCAGTGAGTTAGTGCAGGTTTAACACTGTATATTTCTGTACGTTACTGCACATTTAATGTAGTACATTTCTGTGCATTAGTGCATGTCTAACTCAGTACACTGTGTGTTACTGCACGTTTAACGCAGTATATTTCTGTGCATTAGTGCACATTTAACAGAGTATATTTCTGTGTGTTAGTGCAAGTTTAACACAGTATATTTCAGTACGGTAGTTCACCTTTAACACAGTATATTTCTGAGCATTGCTGCACGTTTAACACAGTATATTTCAATGCGTTATGTTCCGTTTAACACAGTATATTTCAGTGTGTTAGAGCACGTTTAACGTAGTATATTTCTGTGCGTTAGTGCACGTTTAACACAGTATATTTCGGTGTGGTACTGCATGTTTAATGCAGTATATTTCATTGCATTATGTGCCATTTAACGCAGTATACGTAAGTGTGTTAGTGCATGTTTAATGCAGTGTATTTCTGTGCGTTAGTGCACGTTTAACTAAGTATATTTCAGTGCATTACATGCCATTTAACGCAGTATATTTTAGTGCATTAGTGCATGTTTAACATAGTATAGTACTGTGCATTACTGCATGTTTAAGACAGTATATTTCTGTGCGTTAGTGCACGTTAATGTAGAATATTGCAATGTGTTAGTGCATGTTTAATGCAGTATATTTCTGTGTGTCAGTGCAGTTTTACTGCAGTATATTGTAGTGTGTCAGTGGAGTGTGTCTGTGTAGTGAGTAATCAGATTAAAGTGCACAAAACACCACTTCCTGTTGTTTACAGTCTTTATAAAAAAATTTTAATAAACCCCCCCCCCCCCCATTATGTCTCAGAGGCCAACAAGGAGAGGCAGACGTTCCCATGGCACTGTGAGGGGGCAAGCAGCATATGTGTTCACAGGCAAAGGTGGATGTGGTCAGTTGTAAGGCAAGGCATAATTTCTCCTGTTTAGTGATGTTGCCCGTGCTATCCAGCCACAGTATGCAGAGGAGGTGGTGGACTGGCTTACTAAACCATTTTCATCCTCCTCATCCTCTGTCACCCAAGCAGAGACTAGTGCGCAGTCCACTGCAGCTACCAGGGTGGCTAAATCTGCCTCCTTGTCCACAGCAATTTCTGCCATAGCCTCAGCATCAGGCATGGAGGAGTCAGCTGAGTTTTTTGAACACATCGTCAGCCACTTGCATCTTGATGATGCACAGCTATTACTTGATTCACATGGTGGCTCTGAGGATGAGGAAGGTAGGAACATGAGCCTACAAAGAGGGGAGAAATTGGCAGTCATGTTTCCCCAGCCGCAGCTTAAGTTGTCTCCAGTAGTAATGAGGGTGGAGGAGATGATAATGATGAGGTCACTGATGCAACCTGGGTGCAAGTTAGAGCATATGAGGAAGTGAGAGTGAGGCACAACCCCAACAAGGCAGCCATCAAGGAAGAGTAGAGAGCAGCCACCCTTATCCATTACATTGTAGAGCGGATATCTACCCGCTCCCTTCCCACAGCTAAGCTGTCTGGATTTTTAAGCACATGTGCAGCCGATTGCACTGTTACAATTTTCAATCTATGTCTCAAGCACATCAAGCGTGGCAAAAACACAAGCTCTTTGGGTACCACATGCTTGACAAAGCATTTAACCTCCCACCACTCAGTCCATTAGCAAGAGCACCTGAAAGCCACACAAAAGGGACACAATTCTGTTCCTCCTCCTTACTCACCTCAGTCTACTCCCGCTATACCTCATGACTTCTCAGCAGCCTCCACTGACAGGGATGATGGTATATTGCAGGGTGTTCCAGGTCCTTGCAGCACATCTGCCAGTAGTATACCACCAGTTAGACTATAGCCAGCAAATTTCTCTGCCCAATCTGCTGCAGCGAAAAAAAAAATACAGTCACCTGCCACCCACATGCCCAGCATCTAAATGCAAGCTTGTCAAAGCTGTTGGCTTTACAACTTCTGCCTTTCCATCTGGTGGATTGTGCCCCCTTGGCAGGTTCCCAGTCGCTATTTCTTTTTACGTAAGGCCATTCCAGTGGAAGGCATTGTTGTGGCATCCTTGGGCAAGGTAGTTAGCAGCAAAGTCCATATTACTGCTGACACGTGGTCCAGCAGGCATGTTCAGGGATGCTATATTTAGTTCACAGCACACTGGGTAAGTCTGCTTGCAACTCCAAAGGATGCAGGACAGGGCTCAGTGCTGCAGCTTGTTGTACCACCATGTCTCCTTGCAGAGTGGTAATGATGGGAAATTTGTCAGCTCTACTCTCTCCTTCTCCTCCTCCATGCCCTCCTCTGCTGAATTGTCTTAACTAACCACTAGTTCTCCCTAAGTGATCAAGGGGCTATTCAATGAGTCAGGCTAAAAGATGCCATGCATTGCTTCAGTTGGTGTATCTAGGGTACAGGAACCACACCTGAGCAGAGATTCTTGTAGCTCTGCATGGGCAGGCCCAAAGGTGGTTCATGCCATGCTAGCTGGAGCCAGGACCAGTGGTGTGTTCGATAATGGCACAAACCTCCTGTCCACCCTTAGACAGAGAAAGTTGACACAAGTGCCATGCCTGGCGCATGTCCTCAATTTGCTGGTGCAGTATTTCTTAAATAGGTACCCAGTATTGGAAGATTTGCTAAAGCAGGCCAGAAGAGTCTGTAGCTATTTCAGGCACATACACAGCCAGTGCTTGGTTGGCTGAAATTTAGCGGGAATTCCACTTGCCCGTAAACTGCCTGATTTGTGACATGCCCACCAGGTGGAACTCGACTTTGGCAATGTTGCAGCGGCTATACATGTAGCAGAGGGCTTTCAATGAGTACCTGTGTGAGTATGGCATAACGAAAGGCTCAGGCCAGATCAGCTTTTTTTCCCCACACAATTGCTGCTGATAAAGGATGCATGCATTGTACTGTCACCATTTGAGCCACAAGGATGGCTAGCTGTGACAATGCATGCATCAGTGACACAATCCCTGTTGTGTTCCTGCTGGAGCAGACTCTGAGTGGCATTATGGACAGGGCACTCAAGGCAGAGAAGCCAGAGGAAGAGGAGGACTTCCTTTCCTCTCAAGGCCTGCTTTATGCAGACACCATCCTTCCTATGCCATATAACGCATAAGAGGAGAGGGAAAAGGGTTCCGGCAGTTTTGGAGGCTTTGAAGCAGACATGCCTCAAACCTTAAGAGATGGTTTTCCATCCCCAGAACACTTGGGAGTAGTATGTGGCTGGGAATAGACAGTTTCAGATACTGTAATCCTCAGTGACCCAGAGGAGGCTTCTTCTCATGCCTCTGAAAGGACTCAATAATACGTGGCATCAAGGAGAAGGATCGTTATTAATTGGCAACCCTCCTTGACCCCCGTTACAAGGGGAAAGTCTCAGAACTCATCCTGTCCAGAGGATGCAGAAGATGAAATCTCCTAAGGACACATTACAGAGGAGTTTATCTAACGCTCTTCCTGAATCTGGCAGTTTACAGTGTCAGGAAAAACATAGTTTTGAGGCTTCTGTTAGTCAAAAAAGGAGAGGTGGAGAAGGGGGCCACCTAAGTGGTGCATTTTACAATTCTTTTAGTCTGCACAGGTCAGGGCTCTCTGCTTCCACATCCCATTGGCAGCATCTGCATCATATGGTGGACGATTATCTAGGGGCGAAAAAAGAGATAGAGAGCTTTATAGTTTACAATCCATTGGGTTACTAAGTCATGAGAAGAGACCACTGGCTGGAACTTGCCCAGTATGCATTTGAGCTGCTGGGCTGCCCTGCTTCCAGCGTGCTTTCCGAATGGGCATTCAGTACTGCTGGAGGTTTTGTTACTGATAGAAGAATGCGTCTGTCCACAGACTCCTTGGACTGTCTGACAATTATCAAAATTAATCAGTCCTGGATTACCAGCAGCTATGAAGTCCCTGATGCTGATGTTGCCGATTAAATGTTTTTGGGATGTGGAATCTCTGCAAGACTTCTGGGCTGCCTAGCATTGTGGATATTGATTTCATCTGAAAGAATGTTTTGGGTGTAGGTTTCAAGGGCACAATTAACACCCAAAGACCAATTTTTCCACACCTGTTTTGACAGGTGCATATCATTAAATTTTTAACAACAAGGCCAGTTCTTGCTTTCATCAAGAGTACCTCTATAGGGTTACAGTGTGAAGGTACCTCTGACACCCAAAGACCATTTTTTGCGCACCTGTTTGACAGGTGCATATCTTTTCAACTTTTGACAGCAAGGCCAGTTCTTGCTTTCATCAAAAGTACCTTTATAGCGTTACGATGTGAAGGCACCTCCGACACCCAAAGATCAATTTTTCCACACTAGTTACTTCTATCCAAAGTCTGTGGAAGACAAGACTGCAATTTTCGAAAGTTCTGGTTCGAACCAAACAGGGAGTTGTTCAGCCCATCCCTATTCATCACTTTGGTCAGTGATCTTCCTACTCATATCTAATATTACTAATACTATGGGGATGATTTACTAAAACTGGAGAATAAAAAATATGGTGTAGCTGTGCATGGTAGCCAATCAGCTTCTAACTTCAGCTTGTTCAATTACACTTTGACAAAAAAAAATCTGGAGGCTTAATTAGCACTTTTGGGAGTAGGTATTGAGGTTTTTTTTTTTCCATAAACGTTTTATTGAGATTCAGTGAATACAGAGAACTGCTCAAAGACATGTGTAACAGAATACAAACCAAGAGAACAGCAATAAGATGAACAGTGATAAAGGCCATACTACACAGCGGAAAGGATAATCTTTGTGGTCGGTCCCAGGGCTAGAACTCCAGAAAATGCACATAGATATCGAAACAGCATACCGTCAAAGTAATATAAGCAACCCACATGGCTAAGCAAAACATCAATGAGGTGCCACTGCGGCACAAAGAAGGCAAGAATTAGCCAGGTTGATGTGAGCCAGAGCCCTGGAGCAAAGGGAACCTACTAAAAATGGCAAGGATGATGGAAAACCAGAGTAGAAACAAGTTACCTGCCAAGCGGCAGGGTAAGGTAGCTCGACATGGGTATGGCCCAGAGAAATGCCCAGAGGCGAAAGGCTGCCTCAAGTGTAGAGACAGAAATAGAAGGGGAAGATAGAAAAAGATAGCAAGAACATGAAGAACAGGAGAAGGAAGCTAGGGGAGGGGAGCGAGAAAAAAAAAAGGGGGGGCGGGGAAAGAAGGGGAAGAGAATGGGGATGAGAAGACTTCGTTAAAAGTCAAACAGACAACCTTGTGTTAATCAGGAGTCATAATTGTGGCATTAGCAGCAGTGTCTTAGAAGCGGATCCAATCATACCAGGTAGAAATTAAGTCAGCGAAGGAGTTATGGGCGATGCTAATCAATACCTTCATTTGTTCTATATGATTCAGCCTGCGGAACCATTCTTTGGTGGAGGGAACAGTGGACGATCTCCAATGGCACGATACGCACAGCTTGGCTGCGTTCACCATATGCATGGCCAAGGACTTCTTGTAGGAGCGCCTCCTGGAAGGTGCCCAATGTAGCAAGTATTGCGTCGAGGAGAAGTCCAGATCCCTCGATGTTACCCTTTTGATCGTGTCATGAACCTCAGACCAGAATGGCTGAAGGACAGGGCAGGTCCACCATATGTGGAGCATCGTGCCCAAGTCCTTGTCGCATCTCCAACAGGCGCTTAAAACAGCAGGGTAGAATTTAATAATCTGGTCAGGGGTCCGATACCAGCACGTGAGGACTTTATAGCCATTTTCCTGGATGGTGACGCTAACAGAGGATTGATGGATGGTGCGGCATACGGAGGCCCAATCAGCGTCTGAGAGAGAAAGGTCCAGCTCCTTGGACCAGGCCTGGGCGAAAGAGGATGAGGAGGCAGGCGAGGCTGTCAAGAGGAGGCGGTACAGTTCAGAGATAATGTGCTGTTGGGGCTGGCACGCTCACAGATGGATTCGATACCGGTCAATGGTCTCGTCCAAAAATCCTGGGGGCGGCGTGAGGAAATAAAATGGCGGATCTGAAAGAACGTCCATAAGGGAATAGAATGAGGTTGAAGCTTTCGGTTAAGAACTTCCCATGACAGTGGGGAGCCCCTGTGAAAAAAATGCTTGGCAAGGACTTTGCAAGGAGGCCAAATATCACGGAGAAACGAAGCAGACATGCCCGGTTCAAAAGCAGGGTTAAGGTGAAGCGACGTCAGAGGGCCAGAGGCAGGATCGATCTTCCTAACTTTGCTTGCGCCAGGCACAATGCAATTTCAAAGGGGGACCAATTAGAGGAAGTCCCTTAATCACTTACCGTAAAGTAACATATATTTACGTCAGCTAACTTTGCGGTGTTATATCGGGATGATGGTACCGTGGTTTAGAGCCGGCGGTCGGCTTTCCGATGGTAATGGCCGATGTAGCTCAGGAGCTGCTCGATCGTTACCCGGGTAGGCGGGTAGGGACGTAACCCCCCCCCCTCCCGCCGCCTTCCGCCGATCCGTCTGGGTCTCCCGTCCCACCGGGTAACCCGAGCAACCAGCCGGTACGTCCGCCGGCTGGATGGAGTCCCGATCTAAGCCGGAAGTGGCTTTGATCGGGTCTCCGATGACGTAACCTGGAGGCGGCGTCCATGACGTCAGGTCCGGGTTGCTCTGCTGCAAATGGCGGCAGATTCAAAAAATGCCGTTTTCGGCGTTTTGAATACATGGAAGTGTAGTGGAGGGGTCTAGGGTCTTTTAGACCCTCGATCCCTTCATAAAGAGTACCTGTCCCTGCATATTGCTGTCACAAGGGATGTTTACATTGCTTGTGAGAGCAGTAAAAGTGATAAGATTTTTTTTTAAAACCTGTGATAAAATTAAAAAAATAAAATAAAATAAATAAGAAAAAAAATTTTAGCCGCCCCCGTCACCGTTAGCTCGCACACGAAAGAAAACGTATACGGAAGTCGAGCCGTGAATGAAATCACTGTTCAAACCACACATGTGAGGTACTGCCGCGATTTCCAGAATGTGAGCAATAGTTTAGAAAAAAGAGTTACACTCTAACTCTAAACTGGAAACCGTTAAAAAATTTAAAGCGTCGCCTATTGAGATTTCTATTGACCGTATTTTGTCGCCATTCCACGGGTGTGCGCAATTTTAAACCGTAACATGTTGGGTATCTATTTACTCCGCGTGACATCATCTTTCACAATATACAAAAAATGGGCTAAATTTACTGTTTACTTTTTTTTAAATGCAGTGAAATATGATTTTTCGTAATTTTTCCAAAAAAAATGTGTTTTAAAGACTGCTGCGCAAATACCGCAAGACAAAAAATATTGCAATGTCCGCCATTTTATTCTCCAGAGTCTTTTATAAAAAAATATATATAATGTTTGGGGGTTCTAAGTAGTTTTCTAGGAAAAAAAAATGATTTTAACTTGTAAACAAAAAGTGTCAGAAATAGGCCTGGGGCTTAAGTGGTTAAGATCTTCCGGGACAGGTGATAAGGGAAGCCAGGAGAGCAAATGTAGAGGAGTCCCCGAGAACGCATTTTCCAAACCCACAACCACCTTCAGGGATGAATGTATGTTCCAACCTGCCCATAATGCAAGCAAGCAAATCAGGAAGCCCCAAGCCCCAGCACTCCTTGGGGGCCGTGAGCTGAGAGTACTTGATCCGAGGCTTTTTATCTCCCCATACAAATTTCAGGGCTTGTGATTTAAACGAGGCAAAAAATTAGTTTGGGAGGTGGATCGGGACTGTTTGGAAAAGGTATAAGAACTTGGGGAGGATGGTCATCTTTAGGAGGGCCGCCCGTCTGAACCATGACACCCAAAGGGAACCCCACACACGGAGATCAGAGCCAATGCTATTTAGGAGAGGTTGGTAATTCACACAAAACAAGTCAGACAGTCTGTGAGGGATAATAATGCCCAAATACGGGATAGCGTCAGACGCCCATTTAAAAGGGAAGTTGGACCGCCAACGATCCACTTCTGCCTGGGGGAGAGAAATTTTGAGAGCCAAGGATTTAGCGTAATTGACCTGTAGATTAGACAGGATTTTGAACCGCTCCAAGTCACACAACAGGAGCGGGAGTGAGAGGTGAGGCTGTGAAAGAAAGAGCAGCATGTCGTCCGCGAAAGCTGCGACTTTGTGCGTGGTGCCCGCAATGCAAATCCCATGAATGTCTGGGTTTGTGCGAACCATGTTAAGGAAGGGTTCCAGCGAACTTGCCTGGTGCCATTCGTAAGACTGAAGGCATCCGACAGGTGGCCACTGAATCAGACCCTGGCTATCTGGTTAGTGTATAGAGCACTGATGCTCGAAAGCATGCGGGTCTTTAAGCCCAAAGCCTCCAAGGTCGACATCAGATAGTCCCAGGCCACTCTGTCGAACACCTTCTCTGCATCCAACGATAAGAAGAAACCAGGGACACCACGAGAGGTAAGCCAATGCTGTATATTCAGAGCCCTTGTGGTGTTGTCCCTAGCTTCCCTCCCCGGGACGAAGCCCACCTTGTCCAGGGAGACAAGCGAGGGCAGGTGAGGGAGTAGACAATTAGCCAGCATCTTGGCGTAGATCTTAACGTCTACATTCAGAAGGGATATGGGGCGATAGCTCCCCACCAGAGCGGCGTCTTTCCCTTCCTTGGGCAGCACCATGATGTGCGCTTCCAGTAAAGACGAGCGATGAGGAGCGTCGGCCAAGGTCCAGAAAGCTTTCAGGAAGTGTGGTCTGAGGATTTCCGAGAAAGTGCGGTAATATTGTAGGGAAAAGCCATCCGGACCGGGGCATTTACCCGATTTTATTTCCGTGACCGCCCTATCATACTCCTCCTCAGAAAGAGGTGATTCCAAAGCGGACACTGCGGAAGTCCGTGCATCTCGAGGAAAGACTTCAGGGCCTCCTTGCGATGGGACATTGATGCAGGAGACAAAGATGCAGATTTCAGGTTATAAAGCAAATGGTAGAAGGATTCGAATTGTTTCGCAATATCAACATTCGAGCAATGTTTCGAGCCTACGTCGTCCCTTATGAAATGTATAGTAGTGGACTTCCTCTGGGCCTGAACCGCCCGAGCCAGGAGACCTCCACATTTGTTCCCCTGCTCATAGAAAATCTTCTGACCCAAAGTTAATCTGCGGTGATTCTGAGCCTCTAGGATTTCTTTGATCTCGCAACGAACTTCTGTGAGTTCAGCAAGGGTAGCAGCAGCTAAAGTGCGTTTGTGGGCCCTCTCAAGTTCGCCGAGCCTAATGTAAAGGCCTAATGTCTGGCTCTCTTGAGAGAGGCGGAAAGGGATAAAAGTTCTCCCCTGAGTACACACTTGTACGCCTCCCACTGGCCAAGTGGGCTAGAGTCCGGAGTGTAGTTTTCCAAAAAGTAGGATGACAGAGCATTGCTAAGTTTTGCGGACACCGCCTGGTCTTTCAACAAGGAGGGGTTCAGGCACCAGGATTTGTGTCTGCCATCTAGGAGAGGGAAAGTAAGGGTCATTGTGATGGGGTTATGGTCCGAAATAACCCGTGGCTCTATGGTAGCCTAGGTCAGTAGCGGGATATCAGGCTGAGAAAGAAAAAAGTAATCAATTCTGGAAAATTTTCCATGAGGTGCAGAGAAGAACGTGTAATCTCTCATCGCGGGGTTCAATAGCCTCCAGGAATCATGAAGTCGCAGAGACTGCAACTGAAGAGCAATTTGACGCAGGGCTCGGTAGGGAAGAATGGAAGAGCCGGTGAAGGAGTCCAGGAGAGGTTGGAGAGGGGCATTGAAGTCTCCACCAAGTATCAGCATCCCAGATGCAAAGACGTGCAGCTCTTGACAAACAGAACGGAAGAAAGGTACCTGTTTGCAGTTAGGGGCATATATATTTGCGATAGTGACCGGGCGGGAATTCAAGCGCCCTTTAACAAAAAGAAACCTGCCACCCGGGTCCCGACGGATGTCCAGAGTTTGGAAAGCAACTTAGTGTGAAAAAAGAAGAGAAACCCCTATGGTTTTGGAACCCTCGGTGGGGGCGTGGAAACAAACAGGAAATCTTTTGTTGGACAAAGAGGGAACATCACCCTCTTTAAAATGGGTTTCCTGTATCAGTACCACATGAGCCCGCAATCTGTATGCTTCCGCAAGTAGTTGCGAGCGCTTCTCCGTCCCTGGGAATTGATAGATAGAAGCCTGAGGGACTCCCTCGGCGTTGAAGGCGTGCTTCTCTGCATGAAGAGGGTCAGGGTAGACAGAGAAGGGGAGGAAAAAAAAAGGAGAAAAAGAAGAAAAATAAAAAAAAGAGGGGAAACAGCAGATAATAGAGGTCACAAGGTGGACCAAGCAGGAGTTGCTCAAGACTCAGAGGGGTCAAGGGGAAGAAGGGGGAACAAGTAGGAAGAGGGAAAAGAGCAGAAATAGATGTAAGAAATAAGAAAAGAAGAAGTCCCCACTAAGTAGGCCGGTACCACTAAACCTGCCTATGAGCCAAGTGGGGAAGATATACACAGCGTGTATGAAGGGTCAACAGTAACCACTGGCAGCTGTTGTGATGGAGAGCGATTAAGACAAAAAAATCCCAAAACATCTAGAGACCCGTGCACTATAGGGGGGAGTGCTAATGAATGCTAGTGAATGCAAGAGAAAATATGGTGGCAACATCAATCTGGGTAAACTTACCAGTACCAGGAAGTGGGGCCACAACTTGAGATCCAGGATAAAGCAGCCTGAAAGATAAAAAAACAAAAAAAAAAACACACATGCCCCAGAAGGTAGTGGCTAGCAGACACATTAAATGGCAGGTCAACAATGGCAACCCTACTGGGGGCCTAGAAAGGCATTATCTGCTGGCGTGACAAACAAAACAAAACCCAAAGGTAGAGCAACTAGGGGGGGAGAAACCTGCTGAGAGTACTCTATCCGTGAAAGTAAACTCTGGAGACTATGATAGCTTGGAGCAAGCTAAGGGCAGCAAGCATAACTAGCCCCCCCCCCCCCCCAGGCATCCAGGAGGATCCAAGAGCCTATGCATCTATAACTGCCAAAAGGCATGAGGGGAAGGGGGAGAGGGGACGGCCCCATATAGGACAAATAGAGGGAAGGGGGGAGGGGGCAAGAGGAGGGGAAGGAAAAAAGGGGGGAAACGAGGAAGGAAGGGCAGAAGGGAGAGGGATGAAAAGTAAAGACTGCAAGTAAGCATGAGCAACCTCCAATGATCACCTCATGAAAGAAAACAGACAGGCGGGGAAGCCCACAGCAAACCCAGACACCCAACACCCTGTACCCTGAGCCATGTAGAAAAATCAGAAAGCATACACAAAATCATTCAGTGAAATAAGAATACAATTAAATAAGAATACCCTTCCACCCACAGAGTGAGTCCATCGGCAGCCCCCCCCCCCGGCCATGAGGAGGGCCTCACACCAGCCAGCGAGACACATTTGAGCATATAATAACCACTTGCAAAGTAAGAGTCCATGTGTCCCCCGTGCCGCCATAGGCGACCCGGAAGCCACACGGCCAAGGTTTCCGTCCTAGGAGAGGGGGCATGAGTGTGGAGCACAAGCCAGAAATGCAGTCACTCCGGTGAAACACAGCAAAAACTGGGGGGAGAAGGCATTGTTTTCCAGTGGCCTACTGCAAGTCAATGTCCAGTATACACAGCCGCCCTGTAGGTTACTCAATAAATGCCCAAACACGGACCCGAAAACTTTACTGTATGTTCGGGTTTAAAATCCGTGTTCAGTCATTTTACTTCCTGTTTTGTATGTAATGGCGCGCTTTTAATGGCGGGCTTTCAACAGCCAATCAACAAGCGTTTAACTGGTGTGCCTTAAGCCATCCCAGCCATGACTACTAATGTATTAGTAGCTGTGATTGGCCATCTGAAGCATGTGACCATGTCTTTATAAGTTCGAGACCCGGCGCGCTGCGTCATTCTGCTGTAGTATTAGGGAGAGAGCACACATCATACGTGCTGGCTGCTGATTAGGGACAGACAGTGAAAAATTGTATTGTGTCCGAAAAGAATGCAGGGACAGGTCGGAGTGCAGGCAGGGCGAGTTATTAGGGCATTTTAGGGCGAGGCTGGAGAATAGGCAGGGTCAGTGTTCTACATCGATTTTGCTGTGTGGGGGGTTGGTTGTGCAGTGCCAGTGAACGATCTTATCGAGAATATTAGGGCGAGGCTGGAGAATAGGCAGGGTCAGTGTTCTACATCGATTTTGCTGTGTGGGGGTTGGTGCAGTGAACACAATCGTTTTGCCCTCAGTTAAGCCCGCTGAGGAGGAGGAGGAGGAGGGAGAAAAAAATCTATTTTTATCAGTCAGTTGTGTGCAGCGTTTTTGCTTCAGTGCTGACTGTGATAAGACACTGCTGTGTTCACATGTGCTATTGAGTGATTTTAAATTTTATACAATTTTTTCTATTCCACTGTTCAATATACACCCCTTTGGGTTAAAAAAATTAAATTGTGGCATAGTCTGTACTAATCTATTTAAAAATTACAAACTTAAAGGGGAATTTTCTTTTTTTTTTTCCTTCATAGCCTGCAGCAGAGCTGACTGACATAAGACACTGCTGTGTTCACATGTGCTATTGAGTGATTTTCAATTTTGTACACTTTTTTCTATTCCCCTATTCAATATACACCCTTTTGGGTTAAAAAAAATTAAATTGTGGCATAGTCTGTACTAATCTATTTAAAAATTACAATACTTAAAGGGGAATTTTCTTTTTTTTTTCCCCCTTCATAGTCTGCAGCAGAGCTGACTGACATAAGACACTGCTGTGTTCACATGTGCTATTGAGTGATTTTCAATTTTATACACTTTTTTTCTATTCCACTATTCAATATACACCCTTTTGGGTTAAAAAAAATTAAATTGTGGCATAGTCTGTACTAATCTATTTAAAAATTACAAACTTAAAGGGGAATTTTCTTTTTTTTTCCCTTCATAGCCTGCAGCAGAGCTGACTGACATAAGACACTGCTGTGTTCACATGTGCTATTGAAAAATCACCAATTTTATATCATATTTTCTATTCCGCTTGCGGCATAGTCAGTATCGGTACGTGTGAGATACACCTTTCCAATTTTTGGGGCTCATCTTACACCGCCGAGGATTGCAGGGTGTTTCAGTTTGCCTCCTGCCTGTTCCGAACTCCTCCTACTCCTCATCCTGCCTTTGAAGTACAAAAAATAGTAATCGGGGCCTAGTTTGGGTCTGTAAGTGTGAGATAGATACACCTTTTGATATCATATTTTCTATTCCGCTATTCAATCTACACCCTTGGGGTAAAAAGAATTAAATTGCGGCATAGTCAGTATTGGTACGTGTGAGATACACCTTTCCAATTTTTGGGGCTCATCTTAAACCGCCGAGGATTGCAGGGTGTTTCAGTTTGCCTCCTACCTGTTCCGAACTCCTCCTACTCCTCATCCTGCCTTTGGGGTACAAAAAATAGTAATCGGGGCCTAGTCTGGGTCTGCACGTGTGAGATAGATACACCTTTTGATATCATATTTTCTATTCCGCTATTCAATCTACACCCTTGGAGTAAAAAGAATTAAATTGCGGCATAGTCTGTATCAGTACGTGTGAGATACACCTTTCCAATTTTTGGGGCTCATCTTACACCGCCGAGGATTGCAGGGTGTTTCAGTTTGCCTCCTGCCTGTTCCGAACTCCTCCTACTCCTCATCCTGCCTTTGGGGTACAAAAAATAGTAAGCGGGGCCTAGTCTGGGTCTGTACGTGTGAGATAGATACACCTTTTGATATCATATTTTCTATTCCGCTATTCAATCTACACCCTTTGGGGTAAAAAGAATTAAATTGCGGCATGGTCTGTATCGGTACATGTGAGATACACCTTCCAATCTTTTGGGGCGCATCTTCCACCGCCGAGGATTGCAGGGTGCTTCAGTTTGCCTCCTGTTCCGAACTCCTCCTACTCCTCATCCTCATCCTGCCTTTAGGGTACAAAAAATTGTAATCGGGGCCTAGTCTGTGTTTGTACGTGTGAGATACACCGTTTTATGACATTTTTTCTATTCCGCTATTCAATATACACCCTGTTTGAGTATAAAAAATTAAATTACGGCATAGTCTGTATCGGTACATGTGAGATACACCTTTTTAAATTTGTTTGGCGCATCTCCTTCCACCGCCGAGGATTGCAGGGTGCTTCAGTTTGCCTCCTGTTCCGAACTCCTCCTACTCCTCTTCCTCATCCTCATCCTGCCTTTAGGGTACAAAAAATTGTAATCGTTGCCTAGTCTGTGTTTGTACGTGTGAGTTACACCGTTTTATAACATTTTTCCTATTCCGCTATTCAATATACACCCTTTTGGAGTGTAAAAAATTAAATTACGGCATAGTCTGTATCGGTACGTGTGAGATACACCTTTTAAATTTGTTTGGCGCATCTCCTTCCACCACCGAGGATTGCAGGGTGCTTCAGTTTGCCTCCTGTTCCGAACTCCTCCTACTCCTCTTCCTCATCCTCATCCTGCCTTTAGGGTACAAAAAATTGTAATCGTTGCCTAGTCTGTGTTTGTACGTGTGAGATACACCGTTTTATAACATTTTTCCTATTCCGCTATTCAATATACACCCTTTTGGAGTGTAAAAAATTAAATTACGGCATAGTCTGTATCGGTACGTGTGAGATACACCTTTTAAATTTGTTTGGCGCATCTCCTTCCACCGCCAAGGATTGCAGGGTGCTTTAGTTTGCCTCCTGTTCCGAACTCCTCCTACTCCTCATCCTCATCCTGCCTTTAGGGTACAAAAAATTGTAATCGGGGCCTAGTCTGTGTTTGTACGTGTGAGATACACCGTTTTATAAAATTTTTTCTATTCCGCTATTCAATATACACCCTTTTGGGGTGAAAAAAATTTAATTTGCGTCATACTTTGCATATTTGACTGTGAGATACACCCGTTGTATTTGTATACTGTTTTTCTATTCCGCAATTTAATAAACACCCTTTTGGGGTAAAAAAAATTAAATTGCGGCATTGTTTGCATATTTGACTGTGAGATACACCCGTGCGATACTGTTGTTGTTTTGTTCCGCTATTCAATAAACACCTTTCTAGGGCAAGATCATGAATTACAGAAATATGAGGAGACCGTCAAATAGGGGCCATGGCCTGGGTCGTGGTGCTGCTCGTAGAGCTCCTGTTGCAAGGAGAGGACGTGGTCGATCTGTGCCAGCTACACACACAAGTGAAACACCTTCCTCAAGTGTGAGTAGGCAACAGAACCTGCAGCAGTATTTGGTAGGGCATCATGCACCTCTAGAAGTGATGAGGCCAGAAGAAGTACAGGCGATAGTAGATTGGGTTGCTGACAGTGCCTCCAGTTCCTTCACATTGTCTCCCACCCAGTCTACTGCAGAAAGGTCAGAGTTGGCACCTGCAGCCAATGTCCAACCGTCTTTCACCTCACCCCCTTGCAAATCAGGCAAGCAGTCTGAGCCCCAAGTCATGCAGCAGTCTCTTCTTCTTTTTGATGACTCTGTCAGCAGGGTTTCCCAGGGCCATCCACCTAGCCCTGCCCCAGAAGTGGAAGAGATTGAGTGCAGCGATGCCCAACCACTTATTTCTCAAGATGAGTACATGGAAGGACCATCGCAGCACGTCTCCGATGATGACGAAACGCAGGTGCCAACTGCTGCGGCACTCAGAATTGTGGAGACCGACAAGGAGGGAAGGGGTGAAGACTGGGTGGAAGATGATGTGGACGACAATGAGGTCTTCGACCCCACATGGAATGAAGGTCATGCAGGTGACCCGAGTAGTTTGGAGGAAGAGGCGGTGGTCGCACAGAGCCACCAGCACAGCAGAAGAGGGAGCAGGGTGCAGAAGCGGAGCGGCCGTGCCCTAGACACTACGCCTGCTACTGCCCAACGTAGCAAGGGACCGAGCGCACCAAAGCCAGCTCAAAGGAGTTCTCTAGCGTGCAAGTTCTTCAGAAAATGTGCTGATGACAGGACACGAGTGGTTTGCACCCTGTGCAATCAGAGCCTGAAGCGAGGCATAAACCTTCTCAACCTGAGTACAACCTGCATGATCAGGCATCTAAGTGCAAAGCACGAGCTGCAGTGGAGTAGACACCTTCAAAACCAAGAAAGGTCTCTGGCTTCTCCTGCTTCCTCTTCTGCTGCAGTCTCGGTCTCTCCATCCACCTCTGTAGTGATACCAGCACCTGCCACCCTGCAAACAGACGATCTGTCAGCAACACCACCACCTGGGTCACCAACCATCTCCACAATGTCCCGTGGAAGCGTTCAGCTTTCCATCTCCCAAACACTTCAGAGGAAGAGGAAGTACCCCCCTACCCACCTGCGATCCCTGGCCCTGAATGCCAGCATTTCAAAATTCTTGGCCTTTGAAATGCTGTCATTCCGTCTGGTGGAGACGCACAGTTTTAAAAGCCTTATGTCGGTGGCTGTCCCACAGTACGTCGTGCCCAGCCGCCACTACTTTTCCAGGCAAGCCATCCCTTCCCTGCACAACCAAGTAGGGGAAAAAATCAGGTGTGCACTGCGCAACGCCATCTGTGCCAAGGTCCACCTAACTACCGATACGTGGACCAGTAAGCACGGTCAGGGGCGTTATATCTCCCTAACGGCACACTGGGTAAATGCAGTGGCGGATGGGCCTGAGGCGGATAGCAATTTGGCGCATGTCCTTCCACCACCGAGGATTGCAGGGCGTTTCAGTTTGCCTCCTGTTCCTAACTCCTCCTACTCCGCTTCCTCATCCTCTACCGCCTCCTCATCCAGTCAGCGTAACACCTTCACCACCAACTTCAGCACAGCCAGGGGTAAACGACAGCAGGCAGTTTTAAAACTTGCCTGTTTGGGGGAAAAACCACACACCGCGCAGGAATTGTGGAGGAGCATGGAACAGCAGACAAATGAGTGGTTGCTGCCAGCGAGCCTCAAGCCCGGCCTGGTGGTGTGCGATAACGGGTGAAATCTCATAGCAGTTCTGGGCCTAGCCGGTTTGACGCACATCCCTTGCCTGGCGCATGTGCTGAATTTGGTGGTGCAGAGGTTCCTTAAAAATTACCCCGATATGTCAGAGCTGCTGCAGAAAGTGCGGGCCATCTGTGCGCACTTTCGGCGTTCTCACCCTGCTGCTGCTCACCTGTCAGCGCTGCAGCGTAACTTCCACCTTGCACATCCTGGAAAGACTGTGCGAGCAGCAGCAGGCCATAGTGGAGTTTCAGCTGCAGCACGCACGCGTGAGTCGCTCTGCGGAACAGCACCACTTCACCACCAATAACTGGGCCTCTATGCAAGACCTGTGTGCCTTGTTGCGCTGTTTTGAGTACTCCACCAACATGGCCAGTGCCGATGACGCCGTTTTCAGCTTAACTATCCCACTTCTATGCCTCCTTCAAAAAACGATTCAGGCAATGATGGAAGAGGATGTGGCACAGGATGAGGAGGAGGAGGAGGAGGAGGATGAAGAGGTAACATTTCCAAGGCTTTCAGGGCAGTCATTTGCAAGTGGCTCCAAGGGTGGGTTCCTGCACCCACAAACGCCAGGGACAAAATTGTCCAGCAGGGGCACAGTTCTGGAGGATGAGGAGGATGAGGAGGAGGAGATGGAGGAGGAGATGGAACCATGTTCACAGCAGGGTGGCACCCAGGCCAGCTCATGGCCATCACTCGTGCGTGGCTGGGGGGATACAGAGGACACAGACGATACACCTCCCACAGAGGACAGCCTTTCGTTGCCTCTGGGCAGCCTGGCACACATGAGCGATTACATGCTGCAGTGTCTCCACAACCACCGCCGAGTTGCCCACATTCTAACTTGTGCTGATTACTGGGTGGCCACGCTGCTGGATCCCCGTTACAAGGACAATGTACCGTCCTTAATTCACTCACTGGAGTGCGATCGCAAGATGCGCGAGTACAAGCGCACGCTGGTAGACGCGATGCTGCTGGCATTCCCACCTGACAGCGGGGCCACAGTGGAAGCACAAGGCCAAGGCAGAGGAGGAGGAGGAAGAGGTCGCCAACGCAACCAGGGCACCGCCAGCACCTCAGAAGGCAGGGTTAGCATGGCCGAAATGTGGAAAAGCTTTGTCAGCACGCCACAACAAACAGCAGCACCAGCAGCTCATATGGAACGTCTTAGCAGGAGGCAGCATTTCACCAACATGGTGGAGCAGTATGTGTGCACACGCCTACATGTAGTGAATGACGGGTCTGCCCCCTTCAACTTCTGGGTCTCCAAATTGGGCACATGGCCTGAGCTTGCCCTTTACGGCTTGGAGGTGCTGGCGTGCCCTGCAGCCAGTGTATTATCTGAACATGCCGCAGCCGCCTGTCCAGAGACAATGTGGACAAGCTCACGTTCATTAAAATAAACCAGGCATGGATCCCACAGGACTTTTCCGTACCTTGTGCAGAATAGAGATGGATACTGACCTTACCCAGCCATTGTTCTACTTTTGATCTTTCTCACTCTTTTGGGGTGTACCCTCATTTAAAATGACTGAAAAAAAAGCAGTGTTGGCTACCTCGTCCTCCTCCACCGCCGCTTCCACCTACACCGCCACATCCACCACCACCTCAACCTCACTCCTACTCCATATGGGCCTCGTCCTTCACTGATGAAGAATTTTTTTTTATTTTTCAGTTTTTTTTGTTGTTTTAAGTTAATTCCCTATCCACATTTGTTTGCAGAGCACTTGCCATGCTCTTAACTATGTTTTGCTGCCATTTGCAGCACTCTTCCATTGGTGCTTTAGAGCCATTCTAGTGCTTGAAAGTTCGGGTCCCCATTGACTTCAATGGGGTTCGGTGTCCGGGTAAAGTTTGGAAAAAGTCCGGGACACGGACCCGGACTTTTTTTTCAAGTTCGGCTGAACCCGCCGAACACGGACATCCAGGTGTCCGCTCAACACTACTAAACATATCTCTCCCGACTAAAGAATTAAATGAAATAAGTCTGATTTGCCCATTCAAATGGGAACCTATAGCCTTAAAGTACCTAGGCATAAATATCACCCAACATCCCAGCAAACTGTTCAAACATAATTGCTAGCACCCATAGAACGAAATCTCAAAACGTGGTCGGCAAAAAATTTCTCATGGTTTGGTAGGGCATCCATTATCAAAATGATAATACTACCACGTCTACCATACACCATGCAAGCATTACCAATAGTCACCCCTCCACATTTTTCAGGCAACTAAAAAACATCCAAACTTGTTTTGTATGGACACACAAAAAAACACACATAAGTTTTAACCTCATGACAAAATCAAAAGAGAGAGGAGACATGGGACTTCCGAATTTTAGACAATACTACCATGTAATTCACATGATGAGGGTGATAGACTGGAATTGTCATGCAGATACAAAAGACTGGATCCAATTGTAAAAATCCTTTTCTTCCTCCCCACTCGAAGTTACACCTTGTATTCCCTTATCGAAGTGCTCTGAAACAATCTTGCAGCTACTCTAGAACTCTAGAGCTACTCTATAAACGTTCCATCACATTACTCTGAGGGATGACATATTATCTTCCCCAGTCCACTTACACCATTAACTGACAATCCTGACTTTATACTGGGCATTGGCAATCAATCTGTTGTCCTACCATCCACTAAATTGCTATTGGCCACTCATTGTTTTAAAGCAGGGGTCTTCAAAGCTAGAAGTGGAATAAAGGAGGAGCTTAATTGCAGAGAACTCCCATTTTGGACATATCTGCAAATTTGCAGCTATCTCACCACATGTAAAACCATAAGAATGTTCAATAGGCCTCTAACAGCTTTTGAAACACTCTGCCCTAAAGGGATAAAATTGACAGAGCCATCTCAATGGCCTATGCTTAGTTACAACAAAGGACCAACCAACAAAATGACAGATTCAAAGAACAATGGACAGATGCATTACATATAGACATCTCAGACCACCACTGGTCAAAGCCTGTATACTAGCTCACAACTGTTCCCTAAACACTAGAAAACAAGAAACATCCTACAAAGTTTTAATGCAATGGCATGCTACACCAGATAAGCTCAAAAGAAGGTTTCCCTACTCATAAGACAATTGTTGGAGCTGCTGGGAATCACAAGGCAGGATGCTCCACATTTGGTGGGAATGCCCTCATATCGCGATGTACTGGACACAAATCAAAGACCTGATAACTCAGATTACCAAAACAATACTCCACCTAACACCGGAATGTTGCCTACTATATGTAAATCCCAGACCGCTGAACAAATACAAACACTACCTAACTAAACACATGCTAAATGCAGCAAAATCACTCATTCCTCCACACTGGAAATCAGTCATTGTGCCGACAGTTAAAGATTGGCTACAAAAAGTAAATAATATCTATGACATGGAGAGGTTGATTGCCATCTCGATTCCAGGACACTTGGACACCATGGTTCTTGTTTAAATTCTGTGATAACTACTGTACCTAAAATGAATGTGTGCATAGACAAAACTTCAGCTACTCTCTATATCGAACTTATCCTTCTGGAAATCTTTGACCATTATTGAGTCAAGACTGCGCAAGATAGATCTAAATACCAGAGCTCTCATTCTCTTTTTACATCTTAACTTTCAACACACTTTCTCTCTTATACCCTATTCTCGTTTTCCTTTTCTTTTTCTCTTTTATTGAACTCTGATGCAGAGCTTAGATTGCATTCTTGGTTGAAACTCTAAGAGATGCAGCCAATGATCTATATATATATATATATATATATATATATATATATATATATATATATACATATATATATACACTGTATATGTATATAGTATTGACTTGTTACCTCTTGTCTAAATGTTACAGGACAACATATGAAGAGATGAAGAGATGATCATTTAGAATTAAGATTAGTGTAAGCCGAACACCCCCCCAAACAGGGGAAACAGTCTAGCAAACATGCAAACTCCATTATGTTGGGACACGAACATGAAAAATCAAAAGTCCTAATTTTAAAGGCTTACATTTTTAAGTTATTGGCCCAAAAAAGTGTATGGGGACCTGGGTACTGCCCTGGGGGACATGAATCAATGCAAAAAAAAAATTTTTAAACGGTCGTTTTTACAGGAGCAGTGATTTTATTAATGCTTAAAGTAAAACAATAAAAATGAAAAATTCCTTTAAATATCGTTCCTGGGGGGCCCCCTTAATGTGCCTGTAAAGTGGCGCATTTTTACAATGTATGTAGCCCATTACAGCAATACTGATATTTCTGAAAGAAAAAATGTCATTTAAACTTGCTCGGGGCTGTAATGTATTGTCGGCTCCCGGCAATACATATAAAAAAATGAAAAAAAATGGCATGGGGGTCCCCCCCAAAATCCATACCAGGCCCATGGGCCCCCAAATCACGCCCCCCATGTGAATGGATATCGGGTACATCGTAGCTCTAAATTATATTAAAAGTGCTGCGCTTTCAACATATCTGTGTAAATATATCTAATGATGAAAATATAATGGTCAAAAAAGTATGAAACTCAATAAATATATGAATGTGTTGAATCGTGATAACTAAAAATAATCCATTATATAGCCTAAATGTGTTTATGTGCTAATACCATGAAGTATTATAAATCATAAAATCCTAATAGATACAAACACCCCACTGTGCTAATATTCCCAATAAACAATTTATGTGTATCAAAACATCCAAAAAATATACCTGGTGACATATACTAAATAAAACTGCTAAATGAGAATGATTGCAGTCTTTCATACATGGTGGTATAACAGATATAAACAAGACACCGAGCAACACAGTATCATATAAAGATCAAAGTCCTTATTATTGTTGCATTCCAACCACCAATGTTTTGTTTAACCTTATCCTGGATAACTCTGTGACTGCTATATAACGCTGGAGATCTCCCCTTCCTCTTGCAAGTCCCCCTAATGTTATGCGCTCACCTCAATAGATGTAATGCTGCTCTCAGATATATTTCAACCCGATCCACACCGACAGGAACTAGATGTTAGCCTCAGGATAATCAGCTCAGCTGTCCACTGGGATCTGCCACTGCATCAATCTGATAGGAGTCCTCCAAAATCAATGGCTTCTAATCCTCAGATGTGGCACTCAGCCATGGATATATAAATAAAGGATGCAAAAACACATAGTGCAAATACCATTTGATACAAAAAAATATTTATTTAAATGCACTAAAAACACTTACATGGTTCTGGTGCATGAGAGCACCCGTCTATACAAACAAAGTAAAATCATAAATGATCAGCCCAATGGTTCTGCTGCTGTTATGCTCCAAGCTCACCGACAATAGCCTGGTCCCTCCCCTACGATTGACGGCACCGGGACCCGTGCCTTCCTTAGGGGGATTTGATTGGTCAATAAAAAGACACACACTGACCTAAGTCAGTGAATCAGCGCTCACTGGACCACTCTGGAAGGGACCACATGACCAGTGGTGCCACAGATGAAATCACAAATGTAAATGTGAATAAAATTAAATGGATAAATTGAATAAATTAAATAAATAAAAAAATAAAAAAATAAAAAAATGAATTGAGTGACAATGGAAATGGAAATGTTACAGGGCAAACAAGATACAAGAACCTCAAGCGTGTAGAAGTCCTATTCAATCATGCGATGATCCTGAGTGAATGGATCCTTGCTGATGAAAGAGTACAAAAAGTCCAAATCAGGGTACTGGGGTGAAGATTAGACAGGCAGCTCCTCAAGAGGTAGGGATACCCTCCAAACATGTAATAAAGAAAAGGAACAAGGGCGCCAAGTCATAAAGGTAGATGAACAGCTGTGTAATTTAATGTAGTAACTTACATGTTAAAAACAGGTATTCCAATAAGACAGCATACATGGTGGTCCCCACAGTGGATCCGATGGAAGATGCAAGATGAAGGATAGTCACATCTGGGTCCTGTGTGGCGGGTCCTGTATAATGGTGAAGGCAGTCCTGGATACCAGCAATTCCGGGTGATGCTTCAAATGGCGTGGGCTCCCTGGCTGGGCAGCCTCACCGCGATCCGCCGTGCAGCAGGGTGGTAATGACCCGGAACCGGAAGTAGAAAGGACATGTCTGTTGGTTCCTCCACGGAAGCCGACAGGAACGAACACTGAACCAAGAGTGGAGGGCGGGCCGCAACGTCATTTCGGAGGACCTCCTCTTTCATCAGGCAGGCCCGCCCCTCCACCATAGAAAGTATTTATAATCATAGGAAACAATTACACTGCTGAGGATGGACAAACCTCAGGTGACACCAATAAAGACGGAAGAAAAATTAACAAAGAGAAAAAAGAGAGAGGGGAGAGACGAACAATACTGACATAAACTTAAGTGCCTATATATTTATACATATATATTTATATATATAATTCCACTTATAAATCACCCACTGGCCAAGGGATTCAAACCCACAACCTTGAAATTGCAAGCCTGGCATTCTACCACCTACATCAACATCAAGCATGCTGTAGCTGAACACACTACGGTGGCGTAAGTGGTAGAATACCAGGCTTGTAATTGATATGGTTGTGGGTACAAATCCCCTGGCCATCAGGGGATTTATTGAAATCCAGAGGTTAAGAGTTCATGATAATGTAGGAACTCAAATTTCCCACGAAGAAGCCCATTTGTTCATCATCCAACAAACGAGCGAACAGCCAATATTTGACTCGAATCCTAAGCACATCCCTAATTAAGTTATACAACTTAACGTTATAATTTTTCTTAAAAGTTACTTTATTACAATTCACCTTACTATATTGTATAACTCAAGGCTTTTTATATGCTATGATGCTGTACATATTGACTTGCAGGATATTTGTTCTGAATATACCTTTTATGAAGCCAAATGTGCACACATTGCTATATTAGGTGTGTCTGTGTGCTTGTGTGTGCGCGTATGCATGTGTGTAAGGCCTATATTTTGTTCTATAAAAAGATCATAGTAGAAGCTAGAAGCTTATTTATTTGCTCTAAAAAAAATATAATGTTGTATTGAAGTATGATGACTTTCCATGTCTACTATCTGACTAATGTGTAAGTCGGTCTATAAATGATTTAGAACAAAGCATCAGTGCTTATGGATTCCTAACAGTTTAATTTTATTTTGTCATAGTAGTAATGGCCTCTTCAAACTTAAATATTTCAAGTGCAGACATGCTGATCCTCATTGAAGGAAATAGTTTCTGGAAATATGCCATGACAGGCAGTAGTGTATATCATTAGTATACAATATCTGAGTCTATAGAGGTATTAAAAATGCGAGCTTGAAAATATAATACCCTTTTTCTAAAAACTTGCATTGTGCTAATTTATTCATTAAATGTCTGGTATGTTGTCAGCATCTCTTAAATTGGCCCTTGTTTTCCATGATAGCTACTGATCCAGCAGAATATTTTGCATAGATTAGTTTATTCTGAAACTCTCTGCCTTAATTGTTTTATAGTATCTTACTAACAGCTCACAACCTTCACTGGAAGAGTGATGTACTGTATTTTGTTGCAGTTGCGTGCAGTCAAAGATCAACCTAATCGGAAAGATGTTGACAGCATACATTCTGTGTACTGCAGATAAATTGCTTTAATTTATTTTTTGATAGATGATATTCTAATGAATGTTAATGTACATTGGATTTAAAGTGGATAAAAGCAGGCAATAGAAAATTAAGTTTCCTGTCTTTTGAAACTGCATTTGGTAAATCAAGGAAAATAAAGACAAAGCATTAAGAAATATTTAACATCCTTTATCCAAATGTGAAGATGTGCAAAAAATTAAGAGAAACTAATAAAAACAAGATTTGAGTAGGCATTGAATGGCCACCATACAAAATATATAATTTGAAAGTTTAGTGCTATTGGGATGTTTTGGGGGTATATTGACTGAGTCGAGTGCCTCAGAACCTGTCTTAGGGTTAAAGGCTATTAGGTGATACATTTTAACCTAGACTTTGGGGTACTGTTCTCTGTTGTCTGTGCAGATATAGGCATACTGTAGCTCCACTGGTCACATGATCACATACAAGTTTCACATCTTGGCCAGTTTCATAACTTTTCTTTTGACAGTTACATTTTTAACTACCATCATTATATCTAAAGCTGGAGCCAGAAATGGAGAATAATTATTGGACCAAGGAATAAGAAAGGATTTCCTTTAGAAAATGGCCAAATGAATAGCTAATAAATCATAAGGATCTACTTTAAATTTGTAGCACATGTAGCTTAGTTGGAAAGTACTTTTTTTTACCAAGTTGTAGCACAAAAATGTACATGTAAAAATACATCTTTTTATCCAGTGCTGAATAATAATTACAATTTTTGTTTTTGCTATTGAGGTATCTTTGTGGTGGTAAGAAGTCAAGACTTAATTATCAGATTCTTACCAGGTCAAAAGACCAAGGTATAATATCGCTACCTAATTTTGAATGATATTAGTGAGCATCACATCTTGTTCATATCCTAGACTGACTTGACTCAAATCATATTAGACTATGCGGTAGATTTACTAAAACTGGAGAGTGCAAAACCTGGTGCAGCTCTGCATCGAAACCAATCAGCTTACAGTTTTTTTGTCATAGCTTAATTGAACAAGTTAAAAACGACCATGCACAGCTGCTCCAGATTTTGCACTCTTCAGTTTTAGTAAATCAACCCCTATGGGTCTCAATAGAACAAAATATGTGTCCTGTTGCTATATGGAATTTACTGTAATTAGCGCCATTTTTAAATTTACTGTATTTTACATATATACTGTTTAAATCATAGAAACAATTCTCAGGTAAATTATATCTTTTTACATTTAGTGGTTAACTAATCCCTAAAATTGAAACCCTGCATTTTTGCCATCATGTAATGTCAGGCTTTTTTTTGTTGGTAGGATTCTGAGTTCTCTTATATGTTTCAAGAAGGGGACTTACAAACATTGGAGCAAACATTTAATCTCACACCCCCACCGGAGACCTTGGTTGCAATACTTACAGAATAACAATTTTGTTGACACTAGAGCCAGTTTTAACCCATCGCATCGTCAATTTACTCTTTTTGAGCACATATGTATTTTAGGGGAACTAACATTTCTTTTCTGTATAGTAAATTGCTCTGTACGCAAAAATAGGAGATAAAGTATATTACCTAAAGGAATAGGAACTGAATGTTTCTCTAATGGAAAAATATATTGTTAAATGTTTTCTTTTTACACACAAACTAAGTATGGTAAGCATCATATAGAAAAGAAATAATACATTGGTAACTCGTTGGTATAGAACTCCCCATAAGATGCATCAATTATCTGCTACAAACTCAAATATATGCTGATGCTGTTTGTCAGAAGTTGGTATCCCTTTGCATATTTGGTGGAAATGTCCATGAAATAAATCAATTTGGGAAGGAACAGCACAGATATACAGTACAGTAACAGCAATGGAATTATAAAACCAGAGATGGCGTGGCTTTTGGAAATTCCTGGCAATTCAATTAAAGGATATTTTCATCTTTTATATAAAAAATATTAAAAAAAATAATTTAACATTTATTATTTTTTACACTGAAGGCTGTAAAGTATTACACCCACAATCAGCAGATCACAAATGCAATGCTAGGATCCTGCAGACTCTTAGAATCCTGTTTGCTAGTTCCTAAAATATGGGCAGGTAGTTACTGAATCGTAATAATAATAAATTAACTATAAGGATGCTTGCTATCTCCCTCACAGTTTATCTGCCAGCCTTGGTTGCTGATAGTATTTGTAGTTCTTCATTCACAGAACTCTGTGAATGAATAATGTGGCCATGTTGGCAGAGCCCAGCATGGCCACGCTGTTTTTAAATTGTAACAGAAATGGTGCCAGGAGAGGATCCCCACCCACTGTCACAGGGTGGGGGGATCTGGGAGAATGGATGAAGCCTGTTACATGTTCCACCCTAAATATGGATGGAACATGTAACATCTTCCAAAGGTGTACGTAGCCTTTAAGAAGTCATGAAATACTTCTCCAGTGAAAGTCCTGATTCCCAGGTATTGCACTCCCCTAAACCACCAGAGATTAGAGAGTGGGCAGTGGAGATGTGCCAATAAGGAGGATAGAGGAAACAGTTAACACAAAGATAGGTATGAGTCATGTCAATTAAAGTGGTCTCTTAGGATTTATTATTATTTTTACTGTGTATATACACAGGAATTAAGAGTACAATTTCAGTGTTTGCAGATGACACCAAGCTATGCAGTGGAATTAAGTCTTTACAGGATGTCTCCAACTTACAAGCCAACCTCAATGCACTATTTATATGTATGTAGCAAATGAGGTTTAATGTTGATAAATGTAAAGTTATGCACTTGGGGGCTAAAAACATGCATGCATCATACATACTAGGAGGAGAACAGCGGGGGGAGTCAGTGGCGGAGCAGGAGTGTTGTGGTAGATCATAGACTTAATATTAGTATGCAATGCCAAGATGCAGTTTCTAAAGCTTGCAAAATACATTATTACAGAGATTTCAGAAAGCGAAATATAATTTTTCCTCTGTACAAATCATTAGTATGTCACATCTAAAATATGCAATTCAATTTTGGGCACCAGTTCCAAAAACAGGTATCAGAGAACTGGAGCAGGTGCAGAGAAGGGCAGCCAAACTATTAGGAGGCATATAGGACCTCAGCAATGAGTAAGGATTAACTAAACTGAATTTATTCTCTCTTGAGAAGAGGTGATTAAGGGGGATAGGATCAACATGTATAATTAGGTGGTCCATATAGTGAACTTAATGTAGAGTTATTCACTTTCAGGTTAATACAGAGGACAAGGGGGAAATCTTTACATCTGGAAGAAAAGAGATTTAACCTTCATATATGGAAAGACTTCTTCACAGTAAGAGCTTTTTGCCAGCTCAGTAGATTGTTTTAAAAAACAGGATGCATTAATAATAATAATAAATGATATTATATTATATTATAATAAAGATGGGGTAGTTGATGGGAATATCCGATCGTCTCATGCAATGAGGAAGAAATTTACTAATGAAAATCGATCATGCTCTATTGGGTTTTATTTTATTTTTTAACTTTTCTCTGGATAAATTGCAGGTATAGAATAGTAAATATGGAGGTTCCCTATTTGTGTGTGTTATTTTTTAATTGGTTGAACTGGCTGGAATATATTTTCCCCTTTTCCCTTTTATTTTCTGTATCCTACTTCTATTGAAATATTTTTTTTTTTTAAAACAAGATTGAGTTAAAAAATAGTGTGTCCATACAAGAGAATGAATTAAGGGCTTCCTGACCTAGCTTCATTTAAATAAAAATAAATCGTTCCCTTACACCAGTTGACTTCCACCATCACTTCAAAATACAAACAAAAACGTCCTTTACCTATCGGCTTAGTTTTGCAACAATCACTGTTCAGGTCTTAAGCTTAGGCCTTTGGTAAGGTCCCTCAGGCTGTGTCACAGCATAGCTGTGCTTACCTGCATCCTCTGTACACTTTGTATACTGTCTGGGCTCACTGTTCAGGGATGCACACTGCTCACTTCTCCCTTGCAGCTTCACAGACTCCTGGGAAGGGGTGGGGCCCTGAATGATGCCCAAGCCAAGCCTATGATTTTAAATGCTTGCACAGCTCAACACATAGCCTGCCAGTCTCTAAAAAGACCTTATTTGGGAATTTAAAAAGCTACAGGATCAACTTTCTCTGCTCTGAACAGAACTTCTTTACTCTGCATTTGTGAGAATCTTGCATCATTTTTGCCTATTCTTACACAGCAGCAGAGCCTCGCACTGTCGCCATCTATAAGCAAATTGTCTACAAAGAAAGTTCATGTTAGGCTTCCTCTGATAATAATCAGTACATGATCCTTCATAACACAGCATGAAGCAACTTTAACTACATCATTTGATAGCTAAGCAGGTACAAATATAGCATTTTTTTTTATAGAAAACAAAAAAAAATAAAAATAAAAATGAGATGTGCTGCGCTCAGAACTAAAAGAGAAACAGTGAACCTTTTCCAAAGTTGTCCCATTTTTGTTATGGTTCTTAAAAAAAACTTTAGAATGTGACAATATGAGATAACATCAGAGAGAACATATATCATGATAAACCTGGACCTTTCAAATCACCAGATGAATGAAGGCCCTATTCACTAGCACACCCTGCAAACTGATTTTAAAAGTTTTTTTGTACTCAATAAAAACAATAGACATAGCATTTGAGAATTCAATTCATAATGTCTGTGTGGCATGAACAACTACCAGCAAAGTATTTGGAAAAACACATTGGTGGATCATAAAAGTGATACTTTTTCATTTTCCTGTTTGTATGAATATACATTTATCTATTCTGTAGATAATTGTCCAAATTCCTAAATTGATTGTTTTTTCTAAATCAGGCAGACTAGAAACTTACAGTAGGGAACTAAGTGGAGATGAACTACCAGCAAAGTATTTGGAAAAACAAATTGGTGGATCATAAAAGTGATACTTTTTCATTTTCCTGTTTGTATGAATATACATTTATCTATTCTGTAGATAATTGTCCAAATTCCTAAATTGATTGTTTTTTCTAAATCAGGCAGACTAGAAACTTACAGTAGGGAACTAAGTGGAGATGAACCAGTATTTCCCCTGATTCAATCTTACCTACTTACTCAGCAGATCCCTTTCTGTACAACTAGTTGGTAAGATAGGCAAGAGACATACAGCCAACAGCAGAAAAGCTAGATAGCTAGTAGAGAGAGCTGCTAGCACCTGAAATAATAGTACATATTCAAAATAACAATAATCAATACAAAGTGGTGCAGCCCTAATCACAGAAAAAAAGCAAATACATGGCAGATATGGCAAAAAAAAGTCCTTGTGCTATATACAAGTTCACCAGAAATAACAGATAACCGTAGTTCCCAGGAAAAAGGTATTCCACAAGGATAGGAAGATGTGTCAAGGAGTCTCAGGAAAATAAGCACCCAAAGTGATACAAATGGCTCCTTACCAGATCCTATTCACCACCAAATTATAAGTGGTTGAGCACATTTCTAACCGGATGGTCTGGGGTGAGCAGCCACATCCAGAACACAAAACCTCAAAGGATCAGAAAGGCCAAGCAATGTGGGGCAGCAACTCATCCAATCAAATCCTCCTCGATAATCACAGCCATATTAAAAGAAAAAATAGCTCCCATAGTGCATTAACATTTTAATAAAACTTTTATTAAGTAAAGTGAAAAGATGGGCACTCACATTTCCACAATATATGAAAGCATGTGTAAAAGCAGCATCCAGCACTGCTGCGGCGTTCTTGCCAGTAACTCTTCCGGGCTCTCCCAGCTGATAGGCGGGATCGAGGCAGGTATACCTCCGCTCACCACCCTGGACCCGAGAGTCTCAGTGTTCAGTGTCGTCAGGATTGCTTTGCTTTAGTGTCTGAGAAGGGGCAGATGTCTCACTATCTATTGTTTTCAGTAAAGAATCTGCTCATCTTGTTTGTTCCATGAAATTGACTACAATTTGGGTGGAATCAAGGCTTTAAAATGTTTGCTTTATAATTAGTATTGGAAGACACCTATTCTGGCTAATAAATTGGAAACCATCTTCAAACATCCTAAAATAATTAAAGTTGGTTGCATTATATACTGTGGATGCTACATTTAGGCTAACAAATATGTTATATGAGTATTTGGAGCACCTGAGCACTCAAGCATTAGTAATATTTCAGCTGTGTTATTAACCTTTCAGTGAAGCATTTCTAAAGCTTTTAAGTATATTTGTTTATAATTTGGATACAGTCTGGGAACATCTATTACTTTATTTAGTGCAAATTTTAAAATTAGAAACATGAAGATTACAAGGCCAAGTGAACAGTCAGACAACTGCTGGCCTCTAAAAGGAAATTGCTCAGTGTTAAATTAGGTGGGCAAAAATGTGTTCTGTCAGCCACAGGCAAGCAAATGTTCTCCTAGTCAGAGGACTGTGAAACAAAGATCAGTATCACACAGACTCTGTAATCGACATGCAGATAAATGAACATATCTAGATACACCAGGGAACAGTACAACAAAGGCCAGATGAGTATGATAATTGCTGAGTTACAGTTAAATCCCAGTTCCCTATCAATCACCATATCTTCTGACTATTGATGCATTGCAGACATTAAAGAAGAAAACAATAAAGTAATGATTCATAACTAAATAATTACAAATGAATTGCAGCTATCACAAGAAAAAAATGCTTACTTTGAATGTCAATGTAATAGGCTAAAATATAACATCTAAAGCAGATTGTAAGCACATCTCTCTTTCTCACAGTGCTCATTAATTGAACAGAAGTGCAATAAAAGGTTTAGTTCACCTAACACTGTGTTATCGTTATCAATCTCTTTTTCACTAATAGTCTTAACAAAATCTGCTAACAGAGTTAAGTATTTAGTAATGAAGTAACAGTGACTTGATAAATTGGAACAGATGCAACTTTTCTCTTGGCAGACATACCACCCTTTGGTCTAATTATTTCTGACATTGTGGCCATTCACATCACAGCTCATCAAATTAATGAAATGAACAGATTGCAAATATTTTTATCTCTTGTCGTGTTAGTGGAACAACTTTTATAAGGTTTATTCCCAAAACAAGCAACAGCACGTGCAATGAACTGATGTTCCAACAGAACATTAAGAAACGGAAAGGAAAAACACATTTTTTTTTATTATTATTCTGCATCCTAAAATATGTAATCACTTTCAGTACAAGTTTTACATGCTACCCCTTGATGAAAAATAACAGTGGCAAAAAAGTATAGATAGGTGTGAAAAAGTTTAACAGCTGATATTTTGAAAGTATATAACTGAACTGCTTCAGATTGATAATCATAAAAACTGAGCTTGTAAGAAGACTTCAACTTGTTTGTTATTTCCTTCCCCAAAAAACAAAGTGTACAGCATGTTTTTTTTTTTTTTTAAACAAATTTTTATTCTGTTAATAAACAGGAGAAAAACAAACAATGAACAAAACAACATTACAATGTTTAAGATAACATAAGAGAGTAAAAGGGGGGGGGGGGATTTGGAGAGTCGTAGGGTGAGCCAGATATACCACAAACCTATCTGGATGGATCTGTAAAAAATTTGCCCTACGACAGGTGGAGACAGTTAGAGAGGAAGGGAACTGAGGGGGGGGGGGGGGTAAGGGGTGGGTACAGCATGTTTAATGCCACATTTACAAAAAACATGGCTCCACTTCCAACTTTAGTAATAATAGTCAATACTGTATATTAAAACAATTGTGTGAACTAACTGAACACAAACAAAAGATTTCCCAGCACACTCAGTGCCGGTTCACATTATTGCAGCTTGCGAGATCGCATGTAATTCGGAGCGCACTGCTCCTTCATTACATGCGATCTCCTGTGTGGATGTGAATTCAGCCATACACTTTGTATGGCTGAATTCGCACTGCATCCGCACCAAAGACGCACAGGAGGCATTTTTTGAGCCGCCTCAGAATCGGATCGCACAGTGGTTCACACTTGTGCGATCCGATTCTGTGCGAACTGTCAGATCGCACTGCGATATGCGATCAAACTGGGGGTGTCGTTAACATTTAATTGACACTCCCTGCGTATCGCATATGGCAGTGTGAACTGCCAGATGTGCGGATGCGATGCAGGAACACGCTGCATATTCGCAGCCTTCCCGCATCGCACAAGTGTGAACCGAGCCTTACAAGCTTGTCTGTACAAAAACAAAAACAAAAAACACACACAAAAATGTCAGTGTCTAACATTTTAGGTTAAAAACAGAGATTATACTTGCACACATTTGAAAATAAATGTGGGAGCTTTGCCAAGGCTTCTCTGTAAAGTGAGGTTCTAACGCTAATAATTGAGAGTCTCCAAGTTGGAGTATACATAGCAGTGGGTAAATTAAGGGCAGGTATGCCTGGAAGAAGCCCATTCCTCCTTAAAGGCACTGGGACACATTAGAAGCCAAGTAGAGCACAATGGCAGCTGAAGGCATCCAATGTATCCCCACCCAGAATCCAGTCAAAAAGATGAGTATAGCATCCTTTATTGAGCAGATGTATGAAAGCTAAATATTATTTGCTTGGTATGGCTGATTGTTCCAATTGTTTGCACAGGTTATAATGCAAATATTTTTTTTTATGTTATCTTGCACTCCTAGCTTTTTCAATTTAACAGCACAGCCAATGCTTGCCACATTTCCTCCATTGAACTAGTTTTGTGAAATAAGTTCCATTTTTTCATTAGGATTACATTAAATATATATTGTTGAACACTGCAAAAAATATGATGTACTGTGTTAGCCAGAAATGAATATAGTGGTTAAAGAGGAAAACAAAATGCTACATAGTTACATACAGTAGTTGGTAAGGTTAAATAAGGAGTGTGTGTTTGTGTGTGTGTGTGTGTGCATGTGTTTGTTAACGTCACTACCATTAGCCTTATCCCTGTACATTGTATTCGCTAAGAAACACATCTAAAAAAAATTGATCTACACTTCCTGCTGACAACACCAACTATGGAAGAAAGTTTCACATCCTTACTGCTCTAACAGCAAAGAACCCCTTTAAATAGTTTAAGATTAAACAGCTTTTCGTCCAGCTTCATTGTGTGGCTGCATGTCTTTTTAAAAGACCGTAGGTCACATCATCTCCAAAGCATCTCTACTCCAGAGAGAATAGTTTCAATGTTTGTAGCCATTCCTCATAACCGAGGTCCTCCAGCCACATTATTAGCTTTGTTGCTCTTTCCTGGACTCTCTCTTCCCTTGACTCTCCCTTTAATTCAAGCACATCCTTCCTGAGGATTGGTGAACAGAACTGGATGGCATGCTTATATGCACCATCTTATAGGCACTGAGTATATGGTACAACTATATTTTATAAAATCAATTTTATTTGCATTGCATCAATAAAAACATGTTAAACAAAAATGTACATGGAGTGCACAACTGAAATTGCACCGGTATATACAATATTCAAAACTGACATCCTCCACCCTGGGTGGAGGATGTCAGTTTTGAATATTCTTAAGGGGAATCTCCAAATGTTCTGTTTGAAATAGGGATGTGGCACATTTATGGAGATGAATCACCAATACTTTCTATTATAGCAGAGTACACTTATGTCCTGGCCTCAAGTAAATAAGATACCTTTGACTGAACACATATGCTCTCCCGAGCTTAGACCTCAGTCTACATACTGGTGTGATGGGCCCAGGTTCTGCAGCTTCACCTACTCTTTAGTTATACAGTTATTTGATTTGTTTAGACTAAACTCCGGAGAAGATTGGGCTTTACTAATATTTTGCTCAAGGGCACATTTATGACTGTCTCCTGAGTGTTTCTCTTTGACTTCACAAGAAAGTACCTTGCTGGATTTTGAAGCTACTGACTAACTTTGCATGTTGGTAAACATGGACACACATTCAATGTGTTTAGATTAGCATGTAAGCTAAAGTTTTCTTACAAAGATTGTATTAAAGGATAATGAAATCAGGAGAATTGCTCAATTCATATTGGGTTTTGCTGAATATTTCCAGGTGGATATGTCTGATCTTCACAGATATATGAAATGTAGGACACTAGGCAATCATAACATGGATTATATTTGTCCTTATAGATTGGACAAACATTCATGCAGATTTTCACAAGAATCAAAAATATGAAATCTGCTCATCAATAATTGTAATAGAATGAAAAAACATAAATTTTTAATTGTTTTAATCCTGAATTTTATATAATTTGTAAAATAATTAATGGCTCAAAAACTGAATCTTGGGATACATCATAATCTGAATCCAATTTAAGTTTAAATTTTTGCTCAAACTCTGTATTAGTATCTATTTCTAAACCACTAGGATTTAATTTGTACATTTTGTGAAATTTATAAGCAAATGCTTTAACATAGGTTCCACATTTGCCTATCCAACACATTTACCCTAAATACTATAAGCTCAACTGTAGTCACTAAAATATATATGCAGTGGTATAGACATTGTACTGCTAGCCTATGATTTTATAGTTCACCTCCACTTTGCTTTTATAGTAGTTGCACAGTGTGCAGCCCAATAGGCACCATAGTTTGGCCACACTGTCCAATGCACTCTAACCAAAATGGTCAGACACACCTTATTCTCCACAGCGCAAGTGTGTTTCAGGATACATTTGATGAGGAATGTGACCATTACAGGCATACCCCGTTTTAAGTACACTCACTTTACATACACTCGCGAGTACAGACACAGCCTGGTCAGCTTGACATGGCACTACTCCCGGTTTTTAACTTTGGTGTCTATGGGAAATCTTGGTCAGTTTGACATGGCACTGCTCCCAAACCATAAGTGACAGGAATACCAAACGTAGGGAGCACCGAGAGGGGACCCAGGACTACAACATATCCTATTTGTGGCCAGCCAGCTTGCCAAGGTAATCTACCATATCATAGTCCTGGATCCCCTTAACATGCTCCCCAAGCTTGGTGTCCTTGTCAGCAGTGCCATGTCAAGCAGACCAAGATTTCCTATGGAGCTAGTGTATTAACATGCATTGAGAAATGAAAAAATGTATTGCTTCACTTTAAGTACATTTTCGTTTTACATACATGCTCTGGTCCCATTGTGTACTTAAAAGTGGGGTATGCCTGTACTCATCTATGCCAGTTCAGAGCACTGCCCTGGGAGGGCAGGAAAGAACCTCTGATGTCATATGAATGAGCAAGAAATGCATTCACAAAGAATAAAATAAATTTTTAAGAAATTTCCAGATGAAAATCTTTTAAAAATCATAATATACAGCGGTAGAAATCTATAAAGTGGAAAAAAAAAAAACAAGCAAAACTACAGCTGAGTTTGTTTACAACAATTAGGAGACTTAAGATTGTCAGGAATAAATGTATTTCTAGTACCCTGAAAAATTAGGTACAAAAACCCTGTGCTATTATTTAAAAAAAAAAAAAGATACTACCATAAAAATAACTAATAAAAACTGTGAAAAAGAAGCTATCGCTCCACAGTGCAATCACCACTCTAGTATCAATAAATATACACCTAATAACAGTGAAATGCTCCTTAACATAAAATTATCAAATGTGCACTCAAATGTGCATATATACAACAAAGCTCATAAATTTACACAATTATCATAAATCATGTGTAGAAAAAAGTAAAAAAAAACTTGAAAACAATCTCATACATCATTCAACTAGGTTTTAAGTAAAAAAAATGAGAGCACAGGGAGAGGTACACCATAATTGTTCTGCTAGTCATAGATACAATAAAATAACTGTGCACTGACATTGATGCTACTCATTTCAGATATATTCAGATATATTTCTAAATAGCTGTTTTAACATCATAGTTGCTTTAAAGTCTATGTTGAGACACTTTTATTAGATGTGGTTGGGACCAACAAGCCTGGACCAATCAACATCTGTATTTGTATTTGTTCTATCTATGTTGAGACATTTTTTTTGTTTTAATTTTAGATATAATGAGGAAGGATTAGAACCAATTTTAGATTTGATTTGCTATCCAGGGCTCTGCTAGAGACACTTACTGTTCTCAGTGACAAGTGTTTTACCAGACAGTAAGTGAGAAAAAAATCTCCTCGCTTCATATTTGGTAAAACTGTTGACAAGGTGACAGTAAATGAGGATACATTTTTTTAATGGTTCCCTGAATAGCAGTAAATACCTAAAATAGGGCTCTAATCCTTCCCCACTCCATGGTTGCTTCATTAACCATGAATTTACTTCTAGGTGGTGCCTGACACTTATTTGTGAATAAATGCGATCTGCAGCTAACAAGCCACTGAAGTCTACAATGAATATAAACATGGCAGTGATGCAGCACCTACATATACTTCCCTGCCTCCATGCAGCTAGAAGTGCAGGGCAGTATATGTCCCCATTAGATCCTTGGCAGTACAGGCACTGGCTGTTTTGAATGTCTGCCCACCCCCCCCCCCCCGGGGCTAGCAGCAAGTGACCCCATCCGAGGGGGGATTACATCCAAAAGTCTTTTTTGCCATTACTCCCCACTGTGGGTCCTCTCTCTGTCCTTCCTCTCTCTGTAGTCCAAGTGCCTATCCACAAAGCCTGGTGCTGTAGGGAACTGCTACTGCCACCAGCGACAAGTATGGGTCCCTGGATTCCTGATGGTTTCATCATCAGCTTCCATTCAGGAAGTCATGAGCAAAGATCAGTAAACATGACTTTCAAGTTTACTAACTTTCAAAACTGTAATTGAAAAACTGCAAAAATAGAAAAAACATTTACAAAATACAAAAAATTGTATGCCCACCCAAGGTGAAATTGGAAGGCAGGGCCCAAAAGGAAAGGGTAAAGAGAGACTGTGCAATTATCAAAGTAGTATCAAACTCCTGCATTTTATTTACAGATGTTTAACCACTTTAAGACTAGGTCTATTTCTGACATGTGTTGCTTATAAGTTAAAGTCAAAGTCAGTATTTCTTGCTAGAAAATTACTTAGAACCCCCAAAAGATGCATGTACAGTATCTCACAAAAGTGCGTAAACCCCTCACATTTTTTAAAATATTTTATTATATCTTTCCATGTGACAACACTGAATAAATTACACTTTGCTACTATGTAAAGTAGTGAGTGTACAGCTTGCATAACGGTGTAAATTTGCTGTCCCCTCAAAATAACTCAACACACAGCCAATAATGTCTAAACTGCAGGCAACAAAAGTTAGTACACCCCTAAGTGGAAATGTCCAAATTGGGCCCAAAGTGTCAAAATTTTGTGTGGCCACCATTATTTTCCAAGAAAAACATATATCAGGCACATCTGCAGCACAGTTTTTAAAAAAGTCCATGTAAACATGTAGGGCTGCCATCAGATGAACCAATAAGCCAGAGGTTCCAACAGGGCTAAGAATGAACAGAGAGAAGAGGCGCCTCTAAGTGTAGACACTTAGAGGCGGCAGGGGAGGTTGTACATCATCTAATGAACGGCGCCATTGGAAGAAACCGTATCCCCTCTTCAACGTAACTGGCAATTGAGGTGGATGGGGCCGGAGTGGGAACAAGGCTTGGGAGACAAACCAGATGAAACCGAGGCTTGGAGAGCGGTGAACTCTGGCGTTTTGGATGGATGATGTCACAATACTGCGACGCGTTTCTGAGCATGCTTGCTGCCGATGGATAGGCGGCTGTGCTACTTCTATATAGAAATGACAGAAGTGAAGCCAGAACCAATTATATATCGAGTGAAAGGGGAGGGGAAGGGAGGAAGGGGAGGGGGAGGTATATTTAAAAACATTATTCATCATAGTACAATGCATTATCAACTGGGAAGTATATGTATATAAAGTTACAGGTCTAATGCAATAGTCAAATAACATTGGAAATGGATAAAGGTCGTGAATGAGTGAGAGAGGTAAAAGAGATGGATAATGAAAAATGAAAAAGATATATAATAAAAAAGGGAAGAATGAAAAATAATGAAAAATAAAAATACTATATATATATATATATATATATATATATATATATATATATATATATATGTGAAAAAGATAAAAAAATAGATTAAAAATAAATAAATAAAAATAATTAAAAAAAATAGGAATATGGAATAAATAAAGAATAATAAAAAGATGTAGAATGTGAAGAAATGAAATGAAACATTATTTATTACAATATAGTTGCAATCTCAATGCCTTCACTGAGGCTGCCCAGTGAGAGAGAATCAAGGGAATAAATTCAGCATGTTTCTCTCGCACACAGTCTCTTAAAGCGTTCAGCCCTAGTGAGGGCTTTAGACATTTGTTCTATTACCCACACTGTTAGGCCTTTTAGTGGATCCTTGGTGGAATTCAGTAAAATGTGGAGGGACACTGTGTTTATCTTTCTCTTGTTCAATAGAACGTCTGTGTTTACCAAACCATTGTCGAATCGTGCGATTGGTGCGTCCCATGTAAATTAACCCACATGGGCAGGATAAACCATAAACTACAAAGTCAGATGAATAGTTGTGAAAATGGTCTAACTGAAAGGTCTTTCCGTTCATGAGAAAGGAGGTTTGGCCATGTTTAACAAAAGAACACATTTTGCATAACGTTTTTCGACACTGAAACATCCCTTTAAGAGGGATAAGAATGAGTAACGTAGTGACTGGAGTCCGATACTATTATGAACTGTACAATTTGCCACGAGCGGACTTGCCGGAGCTTTTACACTCCAGAGCGCATGAGATTCAACAATTCTTGTCCCAATATTCTCCCCCTCCACTCTCGGAGGAAGTTCTGGCCAATCTCAACGCTCCCATATCCGCCACGGAAGTCTTGACGGCCCTCAAGCAGTCCAAGCCCGGGAAGTCCCCTGGCCCGGATGGACTGACGGTGGGCTATTATAAAACCTTCACGGATCAATTGATTCCACACATGGTTAAGTCCTTCAACGCTTTTCCTGATACGCCCTCCTTGGGGTCGGACTTCTTGGAGGCCCATGTTGCTGTCCTTCCCAAACCGGGCAAGGATGCTACATTGGTATCCAATTACCGCCCCATCTCCTTACTCAACGTGGACGTCAAATTATTTGCAAAAGTGCTGGCAAACCGCCTTCTCCCCTCTATTCCTGAGGTGGTGTCCCTTGATCAGGTTGGTTTTGTCCCCGGTCGGGAGGCCCGGGACAACACCACCAAAGCGATTCACTTACATCATTGGCTGTCCACGTCGCGTACCCCTGGCTTCTTCTTGTCCCTCGATGCGGAGAAGGCGTTTGACAGGGTGGCATGGGACTACATGTCTGCAACACTTAAAGCCCTTGGTTTGACAGACCGGTTTCTACGCTATGTTTCTATTCTATACTCTAACCCCACAGCCAGGGTCAAGGTAAATGGATCCCTGTCGGACGCCTTCTCCGTGTCGAACGGTACTAGACAGGGTTGCCCACTGTCCTCCCTGATTTATATTCTCACGCTGGAACCCCTTTTACGCCAGATCCAAGCCAATTCGGATATCAAGGGGATATCTCTGAAGGCCAAAACGTACAAATTAGCCGCTTATGCCGATGATATCTTGCTTTTTCTCACCGATCCTCTGCTCTCCGTCCCTAACCTTCTATCTGTTCTTTCACGTTTCCAAGATCTCTCCAATTTGAAAATGAATTATTCCAAATCTCGGGCTCTCAACATCTCCCTCCCTCACTCCTGCAACTCTGCCAAACCAATTTTCCGTTTGAATGGGACCCCCACTCTATCACGTATCTCGGTGTTCAGCTGCCGAGTACTTTGTCAGACCTCTACTCTAAAAATCACTTGGTGATCTTAAACACAGTTGATAGAGATCTGCATTCTTGGCCGCAGGGCCACTTCTCTTGGGTTGGCCGAGTTGCTATTGTCAAGATGAACATTCTCCCACGCTTGCTCTATATCCTCCAGGCCCTACCCATACATGTCCCTCCTGCCTTCTTCAAATCTTTCCGGCTTATGTGCTCCAGATTCCTATGGTCTTCAAAGAAGCCCAGGCTTAGTTGGGACTTGCTCACGCGTCCCAAACAGGAGGGTGGATTGGGATTCCCACACTTGCTTAAATACTATTGGGCGTGCCATCTCTCCAGAGTGGTGGATTGGCATGCCCACACAGTGTTTAAAGACTGGGTACTACTTGAAGGAGTCTTATCTACATTCCCTGCCCATCACCTGCCTTGGACAGCTTTGTCTAAGATCCCTCGCCCCACCCTAGCTAATCCCCTGACTGGGGCGACCCTACGGGTATTTCACACTATTTGTAGTCAGTTGGATTTCTCCCCAAAATGCAGCCCTCTTACGTCTTTGCATTCCTCCCCCGATTTCCCCCCTGGCCTCCCATTTGTGCCTACCGAGGGCCCCTCCTCTGATATACCCTTCCAGGCTCGCCACTTCCTTGATGGCTCTCGATTGCTCTCTTATCAGGATCTCTGTCAGCAATACCCTAAAGCTTCTATTACCTTCTATTGTTATCTCCAAATTCGCCATTTCTTGACCCACACTCAGCCGCTGACGGATTGGGGCCGGCCCCTGACCTCCTTTGAACGTCTCTGTCCTGCCCCCGGCCCCCACCGCCACATGGTTTAGATTCTATATTCCATGCTGTTCCCCGCTACACACGCCCCCACGGAAGCTCTTCGAACGCGTTGGGCTCGGGAGTTGGGAGTGGACCTCTCAGAAGAGGACTGGTCCCGTGTACTCTTTCACTTGCATAAAGGTTCTTTAAATGTGCTGACCCAGGAAACTGGGTATAAGCTTTATTCTAAGTGGTATAGGACCCCAGACCTTTTACACAAGTTTTCCACTTCAAACTCCCCCCAGTGCTGGAGATGTCTGCAACATAAGGGGACTCTGAAGCATATATGGTGGGATTGTCCCGTTCTACAGCCATTCTGGAAGGAGGTCCATGCCTTAATCTGCCGTATCACCACATACATGCCAGACTACACGCCGGCGCAATATCTCTTGCACCACACCTCGCTATCGTACGCCAGCTATAAAATATCCCTGACATTACATCTAATTAATGCAGCCCGGATGTGTGTACCATGCCATTGGCTGTCCACCGCACCTCCCACGGTTGCCGAATAGCTGCGCAGGGTTCGGCGGGTGGCGGAGATGGAGGACATCGTTGCTCAGGCCAAGGACTCTCACCACAAGTACTATACAACTTGGGCGCCCTGGATCCATTTTCAATCCTTGCCAGAATTTCAGAGATTGAGCACCTGAAGCTTGATGGCTGCTCCGCAGCTATCTGGTCCTTCAATGGTGACGACTCCCATACCCTGGAATGCCTCCCTGGATGCTCAGGTCCCTCTAGCTTTCTTCATGCTAATCTTATGCTCTAGTGTAATGCCTCTACTTCCTCAACTTCTTTCTCTCCCCCTTTCTCTGTTCCCCTCTCACCCTCGCATGTTTCCTTCCCCCACCCTCCTTCCCCCTATCCCCTCCCCTACTCACTCCCCCCCTACCATTCCTCCCCATATATTGCTCGGGGTTCTCTATTTTACACTCAGTGGCGGCACTGCCCCCGCTGACAATGACTGCGGCGCCCATGTTCAGAGATGTATGTGCCCGATCCCCTGCTTTCATGATGTGGATCCCCTATTCCTTGACACAGAAAGTTCCCTCTAAGGGGTGTCGGGATTGGGGGAGCCACTCTGTTATTTTGTGTATAACCTTCTTCTTCCGGTTCTCACCATTTGGATGGTCGCCCTACCCTGCGGACCCCTCAGTTTGGCTCACGTTCACGTGATATTCCCGTATACCCTCTGTTAACCGCACCATTATGTTATGTAATCCATCTGGGTTTATCTGTGATCTCTTGATGTTCCATACGTTTCTTCTCTTGTTTACATATGTATAACCATTGTACTTGGTTCACTACTAAGGGCCCCTTTATATGCCCTTAATGTATTTTTGCACTATGTATGTTCTTTACTTCAATAAAATGTTTTGACAAAAAAAAAAAAACGTAGTGACTGGAGTGGTGGATTTTAATTTGCTGGGAGCAATGTTGTTTTTCAAGTTAGGGGCCTTACGGTATATGACCCTTGGTTGATCTTGTATAATGCTTTTTAAGTGGGGGGTCTTCCCGTAGTATAGCCCAATGTTTAGCCAGGATTGTTTCCATTTTCCTATGTTGGAAATGATAGGTGGTAGTAAATCTAGTAGTGTGATCTAATGGGAGAAAGCTTTTTTCGGAGGCTTTTTTTCTTTGTTTAGTTCAAAGGCTTGACTTACCAGAGATTCAGGATATGCCTTATCTAGGAATTTCCTTTTCATGATGTTACCTTGTTCTATAAAGTCTGACTACATAGTACAGTTTTGTTTAAACCTACAAAACTGACCTTTGGGGATGATGGTGATCCATTTGGAAAAATTACAGCTATCAAAATGTAAAAATGAGTTCCCAACAGTAGGTTTAGTGTAATTCTTAGCACAAATTTTTCCTCCAAGGTTGCTCAATTCCAGATCTAGAAAGGCCAGGGAGTCAATGCCCAGCACAGAGGTAAACAAAAGCTCACAGGGGTTGTTATTGCAGTGTTGTACAAAGCCATCAATAAGGCTGATAGGTCCATCCCATATGATGATTATATCTTCTATATACCTTCCAAAGAAGGCTATATTGGCAGAAAAAGGGTTACATTTGCATATGTAATTATTTATCCATTTCCAATGTTATTTGACTATTGCATTAGACATTGTGTAACTTTATATACATATACTTCTCAGTGGATAATGCATTGTACTATGATGAATAATGTTTTTAAATATACCCCCCCTCCCATTCCTCTCTTACCCTCCCCTTTCACTTGATATATAATTGGTTCTTGCTTCACTTCCGTCATTGCTATGAAGAAGGAGCACGGCCGCCTATCCATCTGCAGCAAGAACGCTCAGAAACGCATCACAGTATTGTGACATCATCCATCCATGATGCCAGACTTCACCGCTCTCCAAGCCTCGGTTTCATCTGGTTTGTCTCCCAAGCCTTGTTCCCACTCCTGCTCAATACACTGCAGTGTTTTATAACACCTTAATAAATGTATCGAATGTCTACACTTAGAGGTGCCTCTTCTCTCTATTCATTCTTAACCATTATTTTCCAGCACTCCCTTGAGCATGGAATTCACCAGAGCTTCAAAGACTGCCACTGGAGTCCTCTTCCACTCCTCCATGATGACATCATGGAGCTAGTGGATGTTAGAGACCTTTGCCTCCTCAATGCTTGGCCAGTCCATCAACTTTATCCCCAGCTTCTTTAGCAAGGCAGTGGTCATCTTGGAGGTGTGTTTGGGGTCGTTATCATGTTGGAATACTGCCCTGCGGCCCAGTCTCTGAAGGGAGGGGATCATGCTCTGCTTCAGTATATCACAGTACATGTTGGCATTCATGGTTCCCTAAATAAACTGTAGTTCCCCACCACTATGCTTGACTGAAGCAAAACACACTTGTCTTTTTACTCCCCACCTGGTTGCTGCCACACACGCTTGACAACATCTGAACTAAATACGTTTTATCTTGGTCTCATCAGACCAAAGAACATGGTTCCATTAATCCATGTCCTTAGTCTGCTTGTCTTCAGCAAACTGTGTGCGGGCTTTCTTGTGTATCATCTTTAGAAGGGGCTTCCTTCTGGGACAACAGCCACGCAGACCAATTTGATGCAGTGTGTGGTGTATGGTCTAAACACTGAGAGGCTGACCCCCCATCCATTCAACCTCTGCAGCAATGCTGGCAGCACTCATATGTCTATTTCCCAAAGACAACCTCTGGATATGATGCTGAACACATGCACTCAACTTCTTTGGTCGACTATGGGGAGGCCTGTTCTGAACGGAACCTGTCCTGTTTAACCACTGTATGGTCTTGGCCACTGTGCTGCAGCTCAGTTTAAGAGCCTTGGCAATCTTGTTATAGCCTAGGCCATCTTTATGTAAAGCAACAATTCTTTTTTTCGGATCCTCAGGGAATTCTTTGCCATGAGGTGTCATGTTAAACTTTCAGTGACCAGTATGAGAGAGTGAGAGCGATAACACCAAATTTAACACACCTGCTCCCCATTCACAACTGAGACCTTGTAACACTAACAAGTCACATGACACCGGGGAGGAAAAATGGCTAATTGGGCCCAATTTGGACATTTTGACTTAGGGGTGTACTCACTTTTGTTGCCAGCAGTTTAGACATTAATGGCTGTGTGTTGAGTTATTTTGAGGGGACAGCACATTTACACTGTTATACAAGCTGTACACTCACTACTTTACATTGTAGCAAAGTGTCATATCTTCAGCGTTGTCACATGAAAAGATATAATAAAATATTTACAAAAATGTGAGGGTTGTACTCACTTTTGTGAGATACTGTGTATAAATATATTTTCGTTGCAATATTTTATGTCACACTGTATTTGCGCAGCGGTCTTTTAAATACAAATTACATTTCTTGGGAAGAAAGCCTCCAGGTTGCCATATTGCATTGAATTTTACAGATTTCAGCACCGCACATTGAAAAGTAAAGGTAATTTTAAAATTGTAGTCTTTTCTTTTATTTGCTTTTTTTTCCCCAAGGAAGTGGAGATTAGGGATGATCGAACTTTTGAAAAGTTCGGTTCGACCAGAACACCCGAATTTCCCGAAAGTTCGGCCCGGATTTCAGAACCCTATTGAAATCAATGGGACCCAAACAATTTCATTAGCGCAGGCATAGGGCTCCGCTCCTATCACACCTATATGTGTGTATGTGTATAAATACATATATGTGTGTGTGTATATATACCCCTATGCAGAAGTTCAGATGTTATGCCTGCCTCCAAAGACGCCCAGAAAATGCCCAAAAAAACGCCTGCAACAAAAACGCCCAGGTGTGTATATATTGGCCAAAAATGATGAAAAAATTTGATTTTTAAAGCAGAAAGTGAAAAAAAATTCTTTTTTCTAAAATTGTCACTCTTTTATTGTTTATTGCGCATGATCAAGCAGAGGTGATCAAATACCACCAAAATAAAGCACGGTTTGTGGGGGGGGGGGGGGGAAAGGACATCAATATATTTGGGTATAGCGTCGCATGACTACAAAGTTGTCAGTTAAAATAACGCAGTGCCGAATCACAAAAAAATGGTCATTAAGGGGGCAAATTCTTCCGGTCCAGAACTTGTTAAAATGTTACTAAACCCAGATCCTGCATTCACTATATCTGGTCTCCCACATTACACAGAACATGGAAATGCAATTGTTTTAGTAAATATAAACGGATAAATACCTTTTAAGCTGTATATAGCAATAAGAGCAATCTTGTGACTTGTATCAGTGAGTGCTGATAGTTTGTAGGAGGAGTTTTCATTACTCTCACTATTGTCCTATCAGGCTTCACGACCCTTTATTCTCTGTCTGCACATGCCTGGACAGTGCCGATTGGCCCTGTGCTGATCACATGTACCCATCCAAGAAAAAAAAATCATCCATCAATCAAGATGTGACATCCCACCTACTGTGTTATTTTTTATTTACTGGGCACGGAGGAGGTGGGAGGGACTGGGCTGTCATTTAGGATCTGTATACACTCCCACATTGTGACCTGAATAGCCCAGCTAAAACCAAGAAGTGTTCTCTGAGCAACAGAGACTAAACTGAGCATGTGCAGCTGAACTACATCTACTGTGCTTATCTGGACTTGTTCAGAGTGAACTTGCAGAAGAAGGAGGATCTGTGCATAAAGGATCACACAGCCTTTTTTACACAATGCAGAGGATTAATAACTTAAGTTACACAGTAAGTATAACAAGCAGGCTATTCTGCATCTATAGACAGATTTTACTGTTGTGGGTTTAGTAATATAGGTGTGGTGTAACAAGAGAGGTGCATATGCAACACCCAAATTCCTCAGGAGCCCTCATCATTATTTCTCATCTAAAGCTGGTGAGATCCAGTAGATAGGACTTGACCGATAGTGGTTTCATATCTACCAACATCAAACACTGGGAGGAAGCAAATAATCTGTGAACGCAAAGGGAGAGGGGCCATACATGTACTGAGGAAAAAATAATGGGACAAATGCAGTAAATATAATAGAAGACAATAGCAGACCTAACACGTAGAGAGAGAACAAATAATTACCTAAAAGGGCTTAGTAGATTGTGCAGTTGTATGGTGGTAAAAAATGAAGAGCCAGGCTGCTGCTTCTCTAGCAAAGGTAAAGTAGTGTATCTTACCCACTGAGACAATTTGTAATTTAGTCAGATATAGCATAGGATATTAGAGGCCCTTGGTTCTCAAAAAGGCTTTAATTCCCTGAAAGAGGCTTGAGCCTTTGAACCTCCATTGAGTAGTCAAAAGTATAGACAAAACCCTCTTGTGGGATTTTTTAGGGCATAAGTATAATAATCATGAATAAGAAAAATATAACAAAGTTTTATTCAAAGTATATCATTACATAACAGACAATCAATGGTACATCTTAAAAGATATGCGGTAAACAAACGACAGTGCATGGACTAGTACATAGGTAACCATACATGGACTGTCCAAAGTCGTGTGACAGAAGATAGCCCGATGCATTTCGAAAACCAACTTTTTTCCTCTTCAGGGGAAGATGGTTAAAGTGCAGATGCTGTCAACAAATGTAGAACATTAAAAGTTTATTAATCAAAAACAAAGAATTGATTATCATTGTACATATAGGACAATATATTGCATATAGACACATGTACTGACCCATGTATAGATAGACCACGTGGACGCATACCACATCATTTATAAAACATGAAGATTTTTCTGCCATTGCGTGCGATTCAAGATCTTTTTGACCTGAGAGTTTACACCCCAATTTATTCCAACCACAAGGGTCAAAGAGAGAGACCCAATGCTGACCACTCTTTCCAAACAGAATAAGTCTGCCAAGAATAAATAGAATGGTCATGATGCAAACTATCAAAATTTTCAGTCAGGTGGGTAATTATTCAACCTCCCATACCTACCTGGACTGTATTGTTCGTCAATCAGACCAACGTAGGGGCCTCAAGTTGAGGGAGGGGAGTGGAGGGAAGAAAATAAGCATCAGGGGGCAAAAGGCCTTAAATTATATAATTCAAATGAATCAATAAAACAAATAAATATAATATAGTTAGAGACCAGTTTGCTGAGAGAGAGGTCAGGTACCTCATATCAGAAGCCCACTAAAAATCCATCCCAGTAGTAATTCTAGGCCTAATGCTACTGCTCGAGTACAGAGGCAGTAGGACCGGTCACAACATGGTAAATAGATTGCATATATCTATGGTCTCAGCTCTACTGCATTACAAAGAGAAGGCAAGTGAGGAAAAAACACACAATGACCCCCAATGGGGTAATAATTGAGAGAGGTAATCAAATGTTTCTCTTAAACAAAGCTTTTTTTCTGAATGCTCTATTACCTGGAACCTCTCATATGGATCCTCCAGCAAGCTGCAATGATTGCCATGGCTGAAGCATCTAGGCTTACTGGGCCTTTTTTACATAAATCACAGGGGTGTCTCCTATCCCTGCAATAATGCATCCGGGCACTCCAAAACAGCCCCCTGGGTGAGCAGGGCACAGTGCCACCCCTCAGCCCCTGAAACAGGGGTGGTGTCATGGTAAATGTTGTGGAGGAAGCCAAGCACTGCATGTGCCATGACGTCATCCGCATCATGCTTCGACTGCCCACCGACCGTAAGGTCCCGCCGTGATCGGGCAGCTACCCAATCTCCTTGACCAAAAAAGAGACCGAGAGTGGCGCTGAGTCGGCTTCCCAGGCAGCCCCCATGTGCTGGGTGGAAGGAAGCAGGTTGTGAAGTCCCAACAGTGCCATCTGGTGGATGGCCTGAAAAAAAGCTTGGGGGGACTCTTTGGGTCTGGTATGGCTTTTAAGGGGAACCCCATGACAGAATTAGGAAAATATGGTGTAGGGTCCCCCCAAAATCTATACCAGACCCTTTGAGAGAACTCCCCCCCCCCTCCTGAACTATACCAGGACACTTGCCCTCAACATGGGGAGGGTTATTGATGGGGACAAGGGCCTCTTCCCGACAATCCTGGTTTGTGGTTGTGGGGGTCTGCGGGTGGGGGGGTTATCAGAATCTGGAAGCCCCCTTTTAACAAGGGGACTTCCAGATCCCGCCCCCCCATGTGAATGGGTATCGGGTACATAGTACCCCTATCCATTCACCAAAAAAGTGTCAAAAAGTAAGAACCACAGGAAACAGTTTTTCATTTAAAAAAATGTAATAAATTAAAAATAAAAAAATAGTTTCTTTTGATGTAAATAAACTGTCTGCCGAGTGTTTTTCATTTTTTCTATTATTTCGGGTCTGGTGAGCATTGTAATTGACAATAGCTTTTACGAGGGACACTTTTTTTTTTTTTTTTTATTTAAGGACTTGTCAAAAACTGTTTCCTGTGTTTCTTAATTTTTGACTTTTTTTGGTGAATGGGTAGGGGTACGATATACCCGATACCATTCACATACGGGAGGGAGCTGGGATCTGGAGGCCCCCCCTTGTTAAAGGGGACTTTCAAATTCCAATAAGCTCCCCACCCACAGACATGGAGGCAAGGTGCTTTAGGGTGGGGGCGCAGAGTCCCCCTGCCCCAAAGCACCCATCCCCCCATGGTGAGGACATGTGGCCTGCTATGGTTAAGGAGGGGGGGGGGCGCTCGCTCGTAAACCCCCTTTCCCGGCCTGCCAGGCTGCATGCTCAGATAAGGATCTGCTTGGGGGGGGCCCTAAGCCGAAGGGCCTGGTATGGACTGAGAGGGACCCTATGCTATTTTTTTTTCTATCTGTATTGCTGGTAGCTGGCAAAACATTAAAGCTGCGAGCAAGTTTAAATGACATTTTTTCCTTTAGAAATGTCAGTTTTGCTGCAGCTGGCTCTACACACCGTACAGATGCACCACATTACAGGCAGACTAAGGGGACCGCCCAGGCATGATATTTAACTTCCCTGGTGGTCTGATTATGTCCAGATTTCTGTGCTAAAAGCAGTACATTCTTTTGCATGGAAATCTGTTGTTTTACATTTTAAAACTCACCTTCCCTTGCAATCCCCCGCCGTCCTTCCCCGCCATCCTCCCCTGCCGTCCTCCCCCTTTCCCTATGTCTTTTTCTGGCACATAGCTCCGTTGGAAATTCTGAAGAATCATTTGATATACATCCCAAATTCCACAAGCTATGTGCCAGAAAAAGACATCAGAATAGTCTCTGTCGTCACTTTCCTTACCTGATGACAAATTTTCCTACAAATCGCTATCGCTCAGTTCTTCAAGTAACTCAGTTTCGCTGTCATTGTTTTCCAGTTCATCTAAAAATGCTTTTGCGCAAAAAGAACGCTTTTTGGACGCCATGGTCATTCAAAATTTTTCAGGCACAAAGCACTGGAAAAGCACAGGCAGGGCACTGGAAAAGTCACCAGGTGAAATCCTGTGGTAAAATGGCATGATACAGTGCAATCCACTAGGATCACAGCTTTGTATCATGTCATTTAGTGTATTTACATTTTTGAATTTGCCGCCGGTTCCACCCCCTGCATCGCAACGCTCGCAGTGAAGGCAACCGGAAGGAAAGTGCCAGCAATCGGCCTTGCACAGAGCGGGGAGAGAGTGTGAGGACACCAGGGAGGACAGTGGGGGATCGCAGGGAAGGTGAGTAACATTCTGGAGTAATCCCGAGTGCGGCTCGGGGTTACCGCTTTTGGTACTGAAAGTTAACGCCGAGCCACACTCGGGAATACCACCAGGGTGGGTTAAAGGAATTTTTCATTTTTATTGTTTCACTTTAAGCATCATTAAAATCACTGCTCCTTTAAAAACGATTGCTAAAAAGATGTTTTTGCATTTACACATGTTCCCCAGGGCAGTACCCAGGTCCCCATACACATTTCATGGCAATAACTTGCATATACCCCTTTAAAATGAGGACTTTTTATTTTTCATGTTCGTGTCCCATAGACTTTAATAAAATTTGCATGTTCACTAGAACTTTTTCCCTGTTTGAGAGTTTCTGGTGCGAACCGAACAGGGGGGGGGGGGGGGGGTGGGTGTTTGGCCCATCTCTACTCTTGAATACGATGTATACACTGAATGAAATTGATGAGAGAATCCTTTGCATCTTAATTCTTAACCATAAAACTGCTTCTTTTGTTAAATGTGTCTTATGTAGGCAAAGGACAGATACTCCAAAGGTTGAGGCAAACTTAAATAGAGCTAGGTGAATCACCTAGTCCCCTCACATTCCATGAGAAACTTGTTACTCCTTTATTCATTTTTACTCAAAAAAATGAATGTGCATATAAATTTGTGAGTCACCCTGTGTAAATAAAGGTCATTTTCCTTTAACCCATAACCTCGGTGCTTTATATACAATACCCTTATTTTATTAAACAATTTTTCCAACGTGCACTCATATTTAAATTCCACTGTACCTTTTCCATACCAAATAACTGTGTTTTTCTTTTTTCCATTCCCTTCCCCCTATTTTTGACCCCCCCCCCCAAAACCCTCCCTCCCCCAATCCCCCTTCCCTCAACCCGCCTCCCTTCTCTCCCCTCCCCTCGCTCCCAAAAAAGCAAAAACAAAACGAAAAACAAGGGGCATTGATTGTGACCCCCTAATCTTCCTGTGTTACTATCAGAATTTCTTTCTACTAAAAATGCCATGTGTCAGTGCCTAAACTGTCACAGAACAATTACACCTTCTAACTTGTAACTCCATTCTGATGCTCCTATTTAAACAAATAAAAAAGAAAAAGTAGAACCATGTGTCACTATTTCAAAGATTTCACCTGGCTTCTACTAATGTTATTTAGCCTGCTAAATTCTTTCCAACCAAGAGGTGGCTGCAGCAGGCACATCAAAAAAATTAACTGCACCATTTACCACGACTCTCAGTCGTGCTGGATATAGCATAGTGTATTGTACATTTAACAGCCACAGGCTCCTCTTGATATCTACAAATTTCACCCTCCTTCTCTGTGCTTCTGCCGAGAAGTCCAGAAAAAAATTGAATTTTCACCCCATTACGTCCTTCATTTCTTTTGCTTTTTGCAATATTGTTTCTCTGTCCTTAAAATAAAGAAGTTTCATAAGCACAGGTCTTGGTATCCCAGCCGAGGGAGGGGTTCTCAACGGTACTCTGTGAGCCCTTTCAATTGAAAACAAGGGGGAGTGTTCTTCTTTCCCAAAGATCTCTAGGATCCATTTTTCCAAAAAGTCCCTCATGTTGTTTCCTTCACTTCTCTCCGGTAGACCCACTATTTGAATATTATTTCTCCTTTACTGTTTTTTTAAATCTTCCAATCTAGCATTCTGCCTTTCAACTGTACCCTTTAAAAGTTCAATCTCCTGTTTCATAGGTGTAATACAGCTTCAACTCCATTTACTCTGCCCTCCAGTTCTGTAGTACGCTCACGCACTTTTTGTAAACCATGTATTACAAATGACATTTCCTCTTTAATACCCTTCAGTTGGTCTGTCATTTCTGACAAGCCATATTTACACCCCTTAACCACCATAAATACTTCTCTCAAGGTTGGTTCCTCTGTCAATGAAACTTCTAGGGTAGAGAGATCATGTGGCATACAGGGTGCTGCTGACTCTGCCTTAGTAGGTCTACTATGTGGACTTGATCCCTTCAGAACTAAGGAGGGTGGTAAGGGTAATTTTAGTTGTTGTCCCTTCCCAGTATTCTGAGATGGTATATGGGCAGATTTCTCCAATTTAGCTGCTGCTTTCTTGCTTTCTTCCTTAGCCACTCATTGCAATAGTAAGCTAGCGACATCCTGGGAGGCTGGTATATCCCACTTTTTTATCATCATAATTTCCAGCTTAACAGTAATAATGGGGGGGTCAAGATTCCCTTCCCTTAGGTTCCAATTTCCCCTCTCCCCTCTCCCCTCTCCCCTCTCCTCTCTCCTTTCTCCTCTCTATACTCCCCAAGCAAATACAAAAAAACAAAAAAAACAAAACGCTAACAGTTCCTCTCCCTCCTTTATCTCACATTATTTCACAGATTTTCAGGAAACGTTTACTTATCTGTGTCAGCTGTTATATAGGGATGGCCAGGAGGAGTCTAGTAAGACACATGAGTTCCACCAGAGTTCCACCAGCACGACATGGATTTAGCCAGCCTTCACCAACAGGCTGCAATGGCTAAGAGCACTTAGGACAAAAGTTCAGCGAGTTCAGCAAGGTCTAAAAAAAGTTCTAGTAAAGACAAATAGAATCCACCTGAAGCTAGGGCAAGCTTGCAGGATCCAGGACAGACCGATGGTGGCCAAGGACCACTGACTATAGCCGAGGAAGGCCGACTGGAGCCACTATGAGCTGGCAGGAGCCAACAAGAGCAAAAGGAAGCCATCGATCAAGGCTGAGCTGTCTCAGCTGGCTGGCCACTCCCCAGCTCCTCAAACAGGCATGGGCCGACATGGGGACCCAGCAGTACAGGCTGACCAAGCAGCCTGGACACCGCTCCCCACCACCAACAACCTCTCAGCCTCCAGCTCCCGAACCACCGCTCCACACTGCACTGTGCTGCTGGCAACTGTCCGCTCAATCCCCGGACACACTACGCAAGCACACAGGTCAGCTGTTAGGATGGAGGAGCTTCAGATGAGTCACACACACCTGCTCACACCGGCGTTAGGCCACACCCCATATTAGTTGCCTCAACTGATTTTATCTGCGTTTGTACACTGTGGTTTTTCTAAAAATATGAAGATTATTAAGAGCGAAAACTGGCTGTGTGGATCATCTAATTGGTGCACCCAATAATGGAGGGTGTGGTGGGGTGTGGAGTGGAGTTCTCTCTCTTTTGCAAAGGTGGGGGGCAGGGAGTCAGTCCCCAATGCTCCTGTAACCATGTGTCCAGAAATCATTCAGCAAATGTCATGAAGCGTAGGTTGTTCCACCATGAGCGATTCTCCAAATCCTAGATTTTAGCCTTGAGTGCTGCCATCTCACTAGTTGCTGTTTGTACTGAGGCAGATATTGGGGGCAGCCTATCATCCAAAGAGCTAATGTACTCCTCTGCTGCTCCTGTTCTCTCTCTCAGGTTATGGACATCATGTTTAAGCAGGGATGAGTCAAAATGGATGGTTTTAATTTGTGCGGTCAGTACAGCTTTTCTTATATGACATGCATAATTTGAGCAAGCATGGGTTCAGCAGCCTGATGGTCAGCATCTTGATCTGGGTGAGGATTAGGTGGTGGGCTCAGTGGGAGAGAAGAGCCTTTCTGTGTATTGTGTGTATTGTGGGTATAGCTTCTCTGCCATGAAAGAGGGCTTGTTCTGCCTAATCTTGACCATGATGATGGCATGGGACAGTGTTCGCAGCTGAGGGTGAGTGAATTGGAGATAGCAGGAGCCGGCTCACCGAAGAATGGTCGCTCAGGCCACCATCAAGCCACACCCCCCACTTAATGATTTTTAAGGTTTGCATTTGGGGATTTGCAAAGTATTACTACTTTACATCTTCCTATGTCTCTTTGCTGCTTTTTAATCTTCCAATGTCTAGCTGCATGCAGCACTTTTTTGCATTGTGCTTTGCATTGTGTGCTTATTCTGGATTGAGCTGTCAATCAAAACAATGTGCGGTATATAGCACTCAGTAAGGGATGGCACTTACTCTTGCTGAATGGATGACTGAGCAATCACAAAGGCTTAACTTATAGGCATGAGCAATGAAGTGCATCAAAGAGAAACCCTCTCTTACTTTCAGTTATCATATTATATTTTAAGAGTTTAAAATAAACCTGATCAGCATTTCTATACTAAAATTGGCACCACTCAAGCTCAATGAACTTCTGTGTTTAGAGCAGCTTAAGAAGAACTCTTCAGAACTATACAAGTAGTGCACCTATTATATACTGTGCATATTTGTTTAATAGTAGTGCAACTGAGCTTTTCCATTAAGTTATTCCTAACCACTTGTATTGCATTGCATTCAGTTAAAAATTTAATTTCAGGGGGCGTTGCCGGCGGCTGACGGAGATGGCCGCTTGAGAGGAGAGCTCTGCGCCATCCGCCTGCAATACAGACCATCAGCGACAGCGGACATCGATCCACACCCTGGTGAGGCAGCTTTTTACCCCCTACACCAACACGGATCATGGGGAAAAGAAAAATGGGAGGCGGCTCCCGCAAACTGACAGAGTTCTTTTACTCCGCCAGCACACCGGCGTCCCAAGATGGCGCCGCTGCCTCACCACGGCGGTGCCGCGGTCCCACCAGCCCAGGCTCCCAAATAAGAAGGGATGTTAACTGCACGGACTATGGGTCCCAGCATGGCAGCCCCTGTTCCCCGATGAGCCGCACTCCCCACCAGAGCCCCCAGAAATCAGCCCCTAAACGCTCTGCGGCCCACACTTGGGATAGAGTAGGCCTCAACCTCTCAGACAGCACCCTGGAGTTTCATGAAAGTATTCAAGACTTCCCAACTACAGGCTAACCGCTGGAAGACACTGTCATGAAGGATATGTTAATTACCTTCCAGGGCTCCATGCAGAGTGCTCTGCTGGAGTGTGTATCCCGCATGAAGCTGGAAATTGGGGAGGTGGGGAGTCAGGTGGACCAGGTGGAACATAAGATGGCGGAATTCACTACTGCCCATAATGAACTTGCGGATGTTCACAATGATAGGGATGAGGAGATGGATATGCTAAAAAGTAAACTTGCGGACCTAGAGGACAGGCCCCGCAGAATAACGTCAAGCTGTGGGGGGTGGCAGAGTCAATCCCACCGTCAGAATTGCGGCACTATGTCCAATGATTCATCCAAGACCTGTTGCCTGACACCCCAGCTGGGGAAATCACGGTGGACCGTGCCCATAGGCTCCCGAAGCCAAGCTTCCTCCCTGACAAGGTACCCGGGGATATGATCGCAAGAATTCACTTCTTTCATGTCAATGATGATCTGATGCGCTTTGCCAGACAGACTCCCTCCCTCCCTGAACCCTACACGGGCATCGCTGTTTATGCTGACCTTTCGCAATATACAATGCAAGCCCGCAAGAAACTCCTTTCCTTGACCAAGCTATTGCACAACAACCAGTTGACATACTCCTGGGGCTTTCCAACCAAACTCCTGGTGAGCAAAGACGGCAGAACATATGCAAATAAATCAATGGAGGATGGTCTCCTTCTGGCCAGAAAATGGGGCCTCCTCCCCCCAGATGGCAACCTCCCTACAGAACCAGCGAGACCTAGCCGTGTTACCCCTGAATGACGACAAGTTAAGCCAGACTGAATCTACTTTGCTGCCTTGCTCTAGGCCCTCAAGGCTGCGTGGATACCTTTTCCCTGCAGTGATTGCAGGATTGGCTGCGGAGAATTTACCCCCACCATGGATATGTGGACTGTTTCGCATACAGAGGTTTACCTCTACCACCTTTTTAACTGTTTACCTATTTTTGTTGTTGTCTTTTTTTCTGTCTTTTTTTTTCACCACCACCTTTCTACACCATTAGAAATGATGTCACTACCAGAGCTCCGCATTACTCCTGGCTGCTATGTCGGACTGACTGTCGCTGTCTATGATTCCCGCTTGGAACTGACACCGCAAGTATACTGTTTGTACCCTGGTGCCGTCTATACAAGTCGTGGCCACTAATACCCATCTCTCTCATACTCAGTCCCTATGGTACTTAACTTTGTCTCTCTGAATGTTCATGGACTGAACAGTCCCTTTCACAGACGAGCTATGTGGCGAGATGCTAGGACTATGAAAGTGGACGTTCTCTTTATTCAGAAGACGCATTTCATTGCCACCCCCGCTGTGCAGATAAGCGTTTCCCCCATGTCTTTACAGATTCAGGAACTAAAAAGAAAGGAGGGGTACTTATAGCTATTAATAGCTCAGTTGCATTTCAGTTGCAGGACTCCTATGAAGACCCTAAAGGAAGATTCTTGATCCTGAACTGTACTTTAAACAATGCTAAATACACTTTAGTCAATGTGTATGCCCCAAATTCGGGGAAAATTTCATTCATACGCTCCCTCATGAAAAAAGTTAATGCATGCAAATTGGGTTCAGTACTATTGGGAGGGGGGCTATAATTGCATAGTGGACTCTGTCCTAGACTGTTCTCTTCTGCAAAAACGCCCTAGACCTGAACTTCGCCCATTGCTTCATGAGTATGACTTGTATGACCTGTGGAGATGTCTGAATCCCACAGACCGGAACTATACTTATTACTCGGCTCCCCACAGATCATACTCCAGAATCAACTTATTTTTATCTGATGTTACCTTGGTTCCACATGCACTTTCGGGGAATGTTCACACCATAACATGGTCTGACCATGCTCCGATCTCTCTTCAATTGGAGGAGCGTGTTAAAGCTACACCTGTTCACCTTTGGCGCAACAACACGTCCTTATTTTCTAAACCTGACCTGAGAGATCGCCTGCATCATCATCTGGTGGGTTATTTCTACCTGAATGACCTACCTGACACTGATATGTTCTCCCTGTGGAACGCCCACAAGGCCTTCAGCAGGGGGTTACAATTGCAACTGGCAGCTAGGGAGAAAAAGCTTAAGCTCCAGGCTCTCAACACACTGTTGTCCACGCTTAAAGCCTTAGAGCGACAACCTAAAATAGACCCTACCCCTGTGAATACGTTGGAATTACTACAATGTAGACAAAACCTTAGAATACACCTTATGGAAGAGCACCAACTTCATCTTAGGAAGACACAGGCTACTTATTACTCCCACGGTAACAAGGCGGGGAAATTCCTGGCCAATTACCTACGTAAAAAACAGGCGAGCACTAGACTGGCTAACATCAAACACCCTTCCACGAACCAATCAGTTTATCACCCCAATGAAATTGCCAATGCGCTTAGTAAATATTACACTAATCTTTACAATCTGCATACAGACCCTGATACAACCCAACCCTTGGAGGGCTCCATTTTGGAGTTTCTGAAACCTCTGAATCGCCCAGTTCTTTCGGAGGAGGTTCTGCGAGGGTTGAACGAGCCGGTTACCGTGGCAGAAGTCTCCAAATTCGTTGCCCGCGCACAAATCCCCAGGGGCAGATGGCATGTCAGCCGAGTATTACAAAACATTTGAAGATGTCTTAGTCCCACATATGCTCCCCATGTTCAGCAAGGATCTTTCTTCCACGCCATTTCCTGAAGAAATGCTAGAAGCAGTTATAGTGGCCCTGCCAAAGCCAGGTAAAAAGCTGGATGCCCCCGCCAATTTCCACCCCATCTCGCTACTAAACAGCGATATTAAAATCTATGCGAAAATTCTTGCCAACAGACTAGCCCCTATCACTCCCAATTTAATCAACCCAGACCAGGTCGGATTTGTGAAGGGCTGTCAGGCCCCTGATGGCACACGTAGAATGCTTAGCTTATTCAAAATTGCTGAACAGAGGGGGACACCAACAGCCTTTTTGACGCTTGACACCGAAAAGGCTTTTGACCGCATACATTGGGGTTATTTAAAGACTACTCTCCAGCGGTTTGACTTTGCTGGCCCTATCTTGTCAGCGATTACAGCTCTTTACACAACCCCCTCAGCTTATGTCTTCACCTCAGCAGCAATGTCCAAGAAATTCTATATAACAAATGGCACATGTCAGGGGTGTCCCCTCTCTCCCATTATCTTTACGCTGATGATGGAGCCCCTGGAGGAGGCCATTCGACAATACAAGGATATCAAAGGTATCTCTGTGGGTGACAAAGTGCACAAGTTGGGGTTGTTTGCTGACGACGTGGTCCTCACTCTTACCTCCCCGGCCACTTCACTCAAATTTGCATCTGAGCTTTTAGAAACCTTCGGGTGCATCTCCCATTATAAACTTAATGTCGCCAAATCCTCCTGCCAACCTCTACACATATCCGCCTCCACTTTACGTTCGCTGAAAACCTCGTTCCCTTTTAACAGGGTTAAAAAAACACTAACTTACCTCAGATCACTCTCGCTTCCCTGTCAAAAGACACATTTAAACAGAACTATCTTACTCTTTTGAACACGATCAAATCAGATCTGGACCATATAGCTAACCACGAACTTAGCTGGCTAGGTAGGGTAGCTGCTTTCAAGATGCAAACCTTGCCAAAACTCCTTTATTATTTCCGCACAGTGCCAGTCCATATCCCCATGTCCTACTTTGATTCACTAAACAGTATGCTTGAACACTTCCTATGGAAGGGCAAGATGGGCAAAATACCATTTTCAATAATGCTTAGATCAAAGGCAATAGGGGGGCCCTTACTGTCCCAATTTGCGCAATTACTACTATGCAGCCCTTCTAGATCATTTACAAGCTTGGGTCGAACCCTGCACAGATAAGCTGTGGGTTTCTATCGAAAAGGCGATTCTCTTGGGTAGGGACCTCCCTTTCTTACTGATGGCTACCACCCTAAATAATAGATGTATTACCCCCATTTCCCATCCATTGATGCTACTCTGGAGGCCTGGAGGGCTGTTTCCTCCCACCTCCAGTGTCACATCCCTACCCACAGTGTGGAACTTTCCCTTGCCATGTATGAATTCCTTATTCCGTCCTTAAAAATTCCCATGGGGATCGACCCTAAAAACACCTCCTACCAACTCTACCTTACACAAGTTAACCGGTACCACAACTATACAACTGCCCAACTTAAATATTACCATGTTAGATATCCTGAGACTAAGTGCACCTTGCCGTCCGAAGTATGGCAATACCTCTCCTTACGACTACGCAAACAGAAAGGTATATCTTGGTTTTATACCTACTTACAATCCCGTTCTAAACCCAATAAAACCATGAGTATGCTTAACTGGGAAAAGGATCTATATACCCCTAAAGGGTGGGGATTAGCCTTACTTTCCATCCTCAAAGCATCCCACTGTATGAACCATTGGGAACTGGCCATGAAACTTCTTTTTTTTTTTTTTTTTTTTTTTTATTGAGTTATAAGGCATAACAAACAAAGAAATGAAAACGAGTATCATCACGATACAATACATTACATGGCAATCACAATGGACAGGTGTGCATAGATGATTACAGCATATACTGTATAATGAAACGTAAACATTAGTACTAAATCAATTGGTTGACCAGAAGTCCCAGAATTTGTTAAATTTCTTAAGAATCAAGTTTTTAATCGCCAAAGACTTTTCAAACTGATAGAAATTACTTCTGACAGATTCGGTGTGGCTGTAGTTCTCCACTTCCTTAAAATTAGTGTTCTAGTGGCCAGCAGAACATGTGTGGTCCACGGCCTATACTGTGGAGGAAGGTGTTCTATACCTAAGTGCAGGATAGCTAGGGCTGGATTAGGTTTAATTATACAACCCGTGTGTTTCGCTATAAAGCTAAATACCTGGTTCCAGAGACTGGTAAGGGACGGGCTAGACCACATAATATGCAGTAATGTACCTGTAACGGACCGTTTCAGCAGACAAGGGGTTAAAATCCGTTTAGGCGATATGCCCCTTTCTGAGAGACAGGCACAGCTACTTGCAGGACATCAAACTCCCGAACTGGATACAAAATAGCACTCCAACCTGGAACCTCACGAATAGCTGCTAGCAGACGAACAGGAGAAGCATTCATCAGCTTACACTCCTAGCAATCAGTCTCCAGCAGCATACAGTGAATCCCCCCAAGAACGAGACAAAGCTCCGTGTGGAAGGTCAAGCAGTGGTATATTTATTGAGGGCTACCTGCCCCTGTATTTATGCAGGTCTCCCACCTGGTGGACACTCCCCTAGGGGACCAAATGGAAGACTGTAACACAAACAGACATGTATCACATTACAGACTCCCAGAAGCAGAGCATCCCCCACTCTAGACAAAAGCACTCAGTTTAAATCAGTAGACATTCCTCAGGAGGGGGCTGCTGGAAACAACCCCCCCCTCTCTCTCTGCAGCTAGAACTAGTTTTCACAGCGAGACTCCATTACACACATGGGGACCCAAATACTGTATTCTGCTTTAAAATATATAAAGTTACTTTTTATACACTAAACATAGATATGTTACATATCCCCAGATAGCTCAGGTCTGAGTGCACATTATTAGGTGAATGGCACTCAGACCCCATGAATACAGTTTAATTGCCAGGGAGTCAAAGTCTTTTAAAGTCTGGTCCGTAGTCCAAAGGCAGCAGGCGGGCAACCAGGCTCCTCCAATGCAATGGGGCGAGATTGGTCTCGTCACATCTCTCCCCCTTTCCAAAAAGACTAACAGGGTACCTGACCTCCTGCCTGTCAGTGCCCTTGTTAGTCCAGCAGCCCACCCACAAAGCAGAAAAAACAGTACAGCCCACCCACAATAAATGGTCACTACACCTGGGTAGAGGAGAAACTTGTCCATGTCCAGGTGCCTCACCATGGCTATGTAGGGGACTGGTAGGCTGCCTTGGTGGGTTGCTGAGTGGGCAGAGACCAGCGGTACTCTGTCCTGGTGCCAGCACTACCACCGGAGTAGTCTGGTTGGGGCCTGGTTGCTGGAGACGGACTGCCTCCCCCTTAGGTGCATAGCTCTGCTGCGGAATGGGGAGACCAGTTGTCTCCCCCTTGGATACACATCTCTGTCGTGGGGGGGTAGGACCGCCCATCCCTACCCCCTGTGTGGTAAGTGCAGAGACCACGGTCCCATCTGCACCGGTGGGGGGCTTACAGTCTCCCCCTGGTACATTAAGCTGCCGCTGGGGAGAGGGGGTAACAAGCTCCTCTCCCGATAGAACACTCTGCCCATCATTGATCCGCCGCTGGGGAGAGGTGGTAACAATCTCCTCTCCCATACATACTTCCAGTCTTTGCGGAGGGAGACCGACTTTCTCTCCTCCCAATACAGAGTTCTGCTTCTGGGGAAAGGAGACTGGGCTCTCTATTCCCTGCTGGATACTCTGCCGCTGGGGACTGGAGACTGGGCTCCCAATTCCCGGCACATCACACTGCCGCTGGGGAATGGAGACTGGGCTCCCAATTCCCTGCTGTATCTCCCACTGGGGAATGGAGACTGGGCTCTCAATTCCCAAAAAATCACACTGCCGCTGGGGAGGGAGGACACTGCTCTCCTCTCCCTGCACTTCACACTGCCTTCCTGGCATATCACTCTGCTGCTGGGGGGCAGGAACAACTACCTCTGCCCCCTGTAACTCAGCCTGCCGCTGGGGAGGGAGGACACTGCTCTCCTCTCCCTGCACTTTACACTGCCGCTGGGGAATGGAGACTGGGCTCCCAATTCCCTGCAGGACCGGTGGAGAGACCTCGGTCCCATCGCTACCGGCCACCTAGGGTTCTTCCCAGTAAAACTTTACCATCTCGTCCCCTCTGAATGGGTCTGGCTCTGGGTCTGTCCTGCCGCTCTCCTGCTGAGCCTTCTCATAGTATTGGAACAGCTGCTGGTAGCCCTGTTCTAGCTCCATCTCCCGGGTCACCAGGTGGACCAGGTCTTGCTCAATTTCGTGAGCGTCGTCCCAGTCATACCTGCTCTCCCTCCACTCCAAGAGATCACTGAACCGGGCTTGTGTAGGGCTCCCAAATTCCAGCTCTGAAAAAGACTCCCATAACAAGCCAGGACCATCAAACTCCTCTCCCTCTGGCTTGTCATGCTCGGCTGTCCAGGGCAGGTACTGTGCAACACACCACCACAGCGCCTGGTAGGCATCCTCCAGCCACATCTCCTGCCATACCCGGAGCTCCAATTCTTTTACCCATTCCTCCCGGGGCTGCTCCCCCAGGAAGGGCATCCGCAGGGCTACTCGCTTCTGCAACCGCTGGTCTTCCTTGGGGAGTCTCTCACCCCGCTGGTACTCCACAATGCCCAGTGCCTGGTACCAGATGCCTTTACGGACTGCATCTCGGTCATCCATGGCACCCTCATCGAACTCCACTGCTGGTTCCATGCTGGTGCTGTCAGGGTCGCTGTACTGGGACATGCGTTGCCCTCAATTGTAAAATCCAGAGCAATGGTGTCTCCTGTAGCTGTCCTTCTGGCCGTAGGAACGATCTCGCCGCTTGCCACCAAATGTAACGGACCGTTTCAGCAGACAAGGGGTTAAAATCCGTTTAGGCGATATGCCCCTTTCTGAGAGACAGGCACAGCTACTTGCAGGACATCAAACTCCTGAACTGGATACAAAATAGCACTCCAACCTGGAACCTCACGAATAGCTGCTAACAGACGAACAGGAGAAGCATTCATCAGCTTACACTCCTAGCAATCAGTCTCCAGCAGCATACAGTGAATCCCCCCAAGAACGAGACAAAGCTCTGTGTGGAAGGTCAAGCAGTGGTATATTTATTGAGGGCTACCTGCCCCTGTATTTATGCAGGTCTCCCACCTGGTGGACACTCCCCTAGGGGACCAAATGGAAGACTGTAACACAAACAGACATGTATCACATTACAGACTCCCAGAAGCAGAGCATCCCCCACTCTAGACAAAAGCACTCAGTTTAAATCAGTAGACATTCCTCAGGAGGGGGCTGCTGGAAACAACCCCCCCCCCCTCTCTCTCTGCAGCTAGAACTAGTTTTCACAGCGAGACTCCATTACACACATGGGGACCCAAATACAGTATTCTGCTTTAAAATATATAAAGTTACTTTTTATACACTAAACATAGACATGTTGCATATCCCCAGATAGCTCAGGTCTGAGTGCACATTATTAGGTGAATGGCACTCAGACCCCATGAATACAGTTTAATTGCCAGGGAGTCAAAGTCTTTTAAAGTCTGGTCCATAGTCCAAAGGCAGCAGGCGGGCAACCAGGCTCCTCCAATGCAATGGGGCGAGATTGGTCTCGTCACAGTACCTACACTAGAGCAGTCCCTCCAACAAAGTTGAGAATGTTTGGTGGAGAATCCCGCTAACCGGTATGGTGTATAATACCACCTATGGGTAATTTTAAGGGTTATCTCCCAATGGTTAGCACAATGAGTGTGACGATTGGCTTCTGAGATTGCACGTTTCCATTGGGATACAGAGAAGCTCTCTTTGAGATCCCTATCCCACTTAAACATGGTCATAGTTTTAAAGAATGTATCATCGCCTAGGAGCACATGGTAGTAGTGAGAAAGCTTCGGAGGGATCCGTAGGGGGGTTTCGTATAAGTCCCATATTTTGCCATCCACCAGAGGGTGAGAGTAAGAGGTTATTCTCATACAGATGCTGGAGGGTAGGAATGTTCCCTTCTGTAGTTAGGCATGAGGGGATGTCAGGTATGTGAGCGTGAAGTACCGAAGAGGGTATAGGAATAGTGTGGGTTATGTCGCGATCCTTGTTCGTCCCTGTGACCTTACGCCAGGCTCTAATTGAGGCCTGCATGGTGGGGGAGAGGGTGGTTAGGGTCCATGGGATTCATGTATCCCCCAGAAGCATATCCCGGAGGTTCTTGTTAGGAGCTATATTTGTTTCCAGGTCCACCCAGAGAGGAGGGTCCAGGGTGTTAACCCATTTGCGCGTTTGAGCTAAAATGGTGGCCCAGTAATACCCCTTGATATCAGGCACCGCTGCTCCACCGAAGCACCTTTTGTTAGTGAGAGTGGATGAAGTGCAGCAAGCCTTCTTACCATCCCAGATAAATCGTTTCATATGGGTAGAGAATTTTTCCAGGCTCGTAGCTGGATAATGTATGGGGAGGGCCGGAACAGATACAGGATTTGTGGCAATACAAACATTTTATATGCTGCTACCCTGCCATGCCAGGTTAGTTGCAGGGTCCTCATACGCGTAGTTTCCGCAACTAATTTAGGGAGAAGTCTAGCAAGGTTAACTGACAACGATTTTGTGGGGTCTGCGGGGAGGTCTATGCCCAGGTAGTAGATTTGATCTGAGGACCACGGTATAGGTATGGCGGATGGAAGCTTGGCTTGGGCGGTGGAACTAACTCCCAGGTTAAGAACCGTGGACTTGGATGCATTCAATTTGTAATAGGAAATGCGGTGGAAGTTTTGGAATACTTCATAGGCAGCAGGTAGGGAATCGGAAAGGGTTCGTAAGCATTAAAATGATATCATCCGCAAGCAGGGTAATTTTGTGGTGAGAGCGGGGACAGGCAAAGCCATTAACCCGTGAGTGGGAGCGGATAGTTTCTGCAAGGGGCTCTATTAATAAATTAAATATCGTGGGAGAGAGGGGACATCCCTGTCTTGTGCCGTTGGTGATGAAAAATGTCTTGGAAACTATACCAGAGGTGTACACATTGGCGGATGGAGAGGAGTAGAGGGCTTGGATAGCTGAAAGGAAAGGGCCCGAGAAACCAAACTTACATAATGTGGCAGTCATGTATTCCCAGTGTACCCTATCAAAAGCCTTTTCGGCATCAAGGGTTAATAGTACAGAGGGAGTCTTGTGTCTGTGAGCTATATGGAGAATATTTATCATTCGCCTGGTGGCGTCCGATGTCTGGTGGCCGGGGGTGAAGCCCATTTGGTCTTTAGCAATCAAGTTGGGTAATATGTGTTGCAGTCTTTTAGATATGATCCTCGCATAAATCTTGGCATCAGAGTTCAGTAGGGAGATTGGTCGGAAATTCGCTGGGGTAGTAGGGGCTTTACCCGGTTTTGGCAGAGTAACTACATGTGTACCTAGTATGTCTGGAGGAAGGGCTGATTCAGTCATTGCTTTGTTATAAACGGCCGTCAGGGTAGGGCCAATGTGTGGGAGAAAAAGCTGATAGAACTCGTTAGAGAGGCCGTCGGGACCCGGGGATTTCCCTTTTGGCAGTGTTTTAATGCTAGTCCTAACTTCATCTATCGTAATAGGCAGATTGAGGGTATCTAATTGGGATTTGGAGATGGACGGTAGATTGATGGAGTTTAGAAATGTCTCTTTGTCTTCTGCAGATGGTTGGTGTTCAGAGGAGTCGTCTTTTAGGTTATATAGAGAACCGTAAAATGATGCAAATGCATCTGCTATGGCTTGTGGATGGGAAGTTTTGTGTTTGGTGATGGGATCTATTAAAAACGGGATTCTGGATTTAGCCTGCCTACACTTGACCCGGGCTGCCAGAAGTTTGCCGGCTTTATTTGCCTGGGAGTAGAATGTTTGTTTTAAATAATTTAGGTGTTTATCAGATTGTTCCAGGAGAAGGAGGCGTAGGTCTTGTCTAAGGTGGGTCAGTTGGGTAGATAGGTTAGCAGTGGGGTTTCTTTTATTGTCCTCTTCTAGAACATGAATAGCAGTTAGTAAAGAAGACATATTCTCATTCTGCAATCTCCTCTGCCTAGCTTGCTGCTGGATGCACACCCCCCTAACAAAGGTCTTGTGTGCACCCCACAACACCCAGGGATCAGAGACTGACGGCGTATTAATGGTAAAGAATTCCTGTATACTGTTTGAGTCTTGTAGCATACATGTGTCGCACCGCCACACAGGAGACGGAGCCACACGAACGTTCTCCTCAATGATCAGTTCCACCGCGGCGTGATCAGACCAGGTTATATCCTGAATCATCGAGGAGGACACCTTTGAAAGCAGGCCAATATCAATCATGAACATGTCCAATCTAGAGTATGATTGATGTCTGGAGGAGAAATACGAGTAATCCCTTTCAGTAGCATGTTGGCACCTCCAGACATCATACAATTTTTCAGAGTATAGCAGCCCTCCCAGCGACTGTTGTTGGCCCCAGGGGGACGAGGAAGAGTCCAACCCGGGGTCTGCAACAAGATTAAAGTCCCCACAGAGTAGTAAGCGACCTTTTCTGATTTTGTATACTTGCTCGAGTAGGCGTCTCAGGAACCTGAGTTGGTGGGAATTAGAGATTCACTATAGTGAAGGGTAAGTCATTCAGTTCGCATACTGCAATAATGAATCTGCCCTGCGGATCCAGAACCGAGTCAACGATTTTAACAGACAGCGAGTTCCAAAAAGCCAATGGTACTCCCCGTCTCTTGTCAGTATCCGAAGCAAGAAGAATCTGAGAGAAGTCTTCATGGTTGCAAGGTGGGTGTGCTCCCTCCTTGAAGTGAGTCTCTTGGACCGCCTATCACGTACCTGGTGGAGACCAAGCTGTAGAGGGGGCTTCTCTTGCACCTCCTGTCCAACACCCCTGATAGAGATGACAGGCGGTGTAAGACACAGAGTGGCACGAGGGCCGGTATAGCAGGTGATGTCTTGGCAGAAGACTGATGGCTGTGGATCACCGGATGGACACCTGAAACTGGAACTCGGTGATGCTGGATGAGAAGGCAGGAGCGTAATCGGAACACAAGCCAAGGGGTTGTCAACAGCCGGACAGCACGGGTACAGGAACGTGAGGCAGAAGCGGAGTCAGGATACAAGCCGAAGTCGGTACACAGTCTGGCAGCAAGGTACAAAGGCATAAGGCAAGGCAGGGTCAAAGACAGGCTGAGGTCACAAGGCAGGCAGGAATCCAAGGAGAGTCAAAAGGCAAGCCGGGTCGGTGTAACGGGAAATCCACAAGCAGGTCAGGGCACAGGTAAACAGGAACACAAGCTGAAAGACCACTCAGCAATGTGCTCCTGTCACCGGCTGGTATAAATAGGCCGTTTGGCGCCAATTGCGTGCGCACGTTGCGTACGCACGTTCGCGCGTTCGCGCATTGGCGCATTGGCGTGTTCGCGCATTGGCACATGCGCATTCGCACATTGCTTCCCGTGTGCCTGGGCACGCGCACTGAGCGTCTCTTACATTGCCCCCCCCCAATGGGCGGCCTCCGAATGCCCATCTGCAACATCTTCTTGACATGTTCACGGTGCATTTCAATGGAACCTGAAAAGATAAGAATATCGTCAAGGTAGACAATCATAAACAAATCAAGGAAGTCTCTGAAAATATTGTTCACGAAATGCTGAAAAGTAGCTGGAGCATTGCACAATCCAAAGGGCATGACAAGGTACTCGAAGTGGCCGAATCTTGTGCGAAAGGCGGTCTTCCACTCGTCGCCCTCACGGATCCGTACTAGGTTGTATGCTCCACGTAGGTCAAGTTTTGTGAATACCGTGGCTGCCCTGAAACGTTGGAAAAGTTCAGGAACTAAGGGCAGGGGGTATCTGTTTTTGACAGTAACCTTGTTCAACTCCCGATAATCAACACAGGGGCGTAGAGAATGATCCTTCTTTTCAACGAAGAAAATACCAGCCCCTGCGGGGGACGTAGAGGGCCGGATGAAGCCTTTTTTCAGGTTTTCGTCGATGTAAAGGCGTAATGCCTCAAGTTCTAGTTCAGAGAGGGGGAAGATACGCCCAAACGGTATCTTAGCACCTGGTAAAAGTTCAATTGGGCAGTCATACGACCGGTGAGGTGGTAGGATGTCTGCTTTCTGTTTATCAAAGACTTCCAAGAACTCATGGTAAGCTGCAGGCACAAGTTGGGATGCAGAGGGATCAGGTTGCAGGCCCAAAAGTGATGCAGGTTTCCCTGGACTGGGCTGGAAGCAGTTTTGTTGACAATAGGTGGATGGAAATGCCACTTCTCCTGACTTCCAGTTTATCTGAGGATTGTGTGCTTGTAGCCATGGGATACCGAGAATGATAGGGAACAGAGGAGATGGGATAATATCCAAGCACAAGTATTCTCGGTGGCCTTTATTAGAGATAGCCAGTAATGGGCAGGTTTCTTGGGTTATAGGCCCGGACTTGAGATGGGATCCGTCAGCTAGATGGATAGATAACTGACGGGTTTTCGCTTGCAGAGGGATCTGATGACGCTGAGCAAAGTCACTGTCCATGAAGCAGCTGCAAGCGCCGGAGTCAATAATGACTGGGACTTGGATGGTCTTTCCGAGAATCTGTAGTGAGAGAGGTAGAGTAATGTGAGTGGACAGATCCTTCCCAGAACTGTTTGCAAGGTAAGAAGGAAAAGCAAACTGAGACTTACTAGGCCGCACCGGGCAGGTCTGAAGGTAATGTCCGGCTTCCCCACAATAGAGGCATAAGTTGTTTCGGCGTCTTCGCAATCTCTCCTCAGTGGTTAGTGGAGAACGTAAAAGTCCGAGTTGCATGGGCTCCACACTGGAGGTTGTGGGGAAAGCGACAGGTGGACGAAAAGCCGGAGGTGACGGCACTTGAGGCAACATCCAGGTAGGTCTGGAACTTCCAGCTCTTTCCACTCTCCGCTCCCTGAGCCTGCGGTCAAGCTGGATAGTAAGACTAATAAGGTCATCAAGAGAATCAGGCGTACCCACTCTGGCAAGTTCATCCTTAAGGCCCTCTGATAGGCCGAGACGGAATTGATGCCGTAAGGCTGCATCATTCCAGCCTGTATCGGAAGCCCATCTGCGGAATTCGGCGACATAGTCCTCAGCAGGGCGGCGGCCTTGTTGTAATGTATGTAGGGTTGCTTCGGCTGTAACAGATCGCTGGGGGTCGTCATAAAGCTGCGCCATCGCTTCGAAAAATGATGAGATGGTGTTCAAGGCTATATCATTTTGTTCCAGGAGACGGTGGGCCCAGGATTGCGGCTCTTCGAGAAGTAGAGAGATTACGAACCCCACCTTGGTGGATTCAAGTGAGAAAGTCCGTGGCTGCAGGGCAAAGTATAGCTCACAAGAATTCCTGAAAGCCCGGAATTTGTGTCGGTCACCCGAAAATCGTTCTGGAGCAGGTACCCGAGGTTCCGGTGGTGGCAAAACCACTGAAGGTGTGGATAGAGCCCGTTCGGGCATGGAGGTCCCAGGTGCCGGGGTTGCCGGGGTAGAAGCCATGGATTGGATGCGACCCTCTAATTGGAAGTAACCCTCTTGCAAGGATTTGACTGCTTGGGTAAGCGAAGCAAGTTGCTGGCATACTGCCTCTAGAGGTGAAGCCCCTCTCTCGGTCTCCGACATCTGGCTGAGTGGTACTATCACGTACCTGGTGGAGACCAAGCTGTAGAGGGGGCTTCTCTTGCACCTCCTGTCCAACACCCCTGATAGAGATGACAGGCGGTGTAAGACACAGAGTGGCACGAGGGCCGGTATAGCAGGTGATGTCTTGGCAGAAGACTGATGGCTGTGGATCACCGGATGGACACCTGAAACTGGAACTCGGTGATGCTGGATGAGAAGGCAGGAGCGTAATCGGAACACAAGCCAAGGGGTTGTCAACAGCCGGACAGCACGGGTACAGGAACGTGAGGCAGAAGCGGAGTCAGGATACAAGCCGAAGTCGTTACACAGTCTGGCAGCAAGGTACAAAGGCATAAGGCAAGGCAGGGTCAAAGACAGGCTGAGGTCACAAGGCAGGCAGGAATCCAAGGAGAGTCAAAAGGCAAGCCGGGTCGGTGTAACGGGAAATCCACAAGCAGGTCAGGGCACAGGTAAACAGGAACACAAGCTGAAAGACCACTCAGCAATGTGCTCCTGTCACCGGCTGGTATAAATAGGCCGTTTGGCGCCAATTGCGTGCGCACGTTGCGTACGCACGTTCGCGCGTCCGCGCATTGGCGCGTTCGCGCATTGGCGTGTTCGCGCATTGGCGCATGCGCATTCGCACATTGCTTCCCGTGTGCCTGGGCACGCGCACTGAGCGTCTCTTACACCGCCAGTACATCCACCTTATGTGTAAAGGCCTCTTTCCATAGCGTACGCATTTTGGCAGGATGGTTCAATCCATTTGCATTTATAGAAAGGAACTTAATGGTCATACAGTGGGATGAAGAGGGAATTGAGATGCTGATGGTATGGTACTGTGCACAACGGGAAGTGATGAATCTGCCGGAGAACTAAAGGTTGAAATCCGAGACCGGTCTGTCAATTGTGGTGCTTCATAACAAGTAGTGATGATGCCATGAGGAAAAACTTGAAGATGAGAAGAAACAAAAAGGCATAAACAAAACTGGAGACAAAAGTAAGAACAGGACCGTCTCTGCAGTCTGTGATCGGACATATCCGATGTAAAGCAAGAGGGGCCAAAAGGAAAACTTCTCCTATGGCCAAGAACACTTGCGTAGGACGTTATGGTTACATATTAGAGCTCGTGAGATTAGAATCATCTTTGGAAGGTCATTTGGGTGAGACCACCTGCCAGTCCACTTCCAGAGATCTAAGAGGTGGTGACACAGGAGGTTTGGCTTGTAGCTGTGGCAGGATATTCCATTTCCTCAAAGCCTGAATTCCCTCGTCCAGAGACTTAATCAGCACAGTAGAGCCATCATGGATGACAGAGAGGGTCGCTGGGAATTTCCACTTGTGTGGCACATTATGATTCCGCAAAGCCTGTGTTATGGTAGCCAAGTTCCGCCTGGCTTGGAGCGTTTGCCGTGACAGGAGTAGGTGAAGGTTACAGTATCCCTCAGGAAGAGTTGTGTTCTGCCTTGAGGCAAGCATGATCTGTTCCTTCACATGGTAAATGTGTACCCTGAGGAGCACATCCCTGGGAACGTCTCTTGAAAGGAATGACGGTTTTGGCAGTCTATGAATTCTGTCCACAACCAAATCCGAGATAGGTACGGATGGTACTAGAGCACAAAAAAGTGTGGTGACATGTGATTAGAGCTGGGAAGGCGAGACAGTTTTGGGAATTCCCCTGATTCTTATATTATTCCGCCTGGAGCGATCCTCCAGATCTGCCACCTTACCCTTGAGCCACTGAATCTCATCCGTTTGAGCATTGATTGTGGTAATGATAGAGTTAATCGTGGAGGCATGCGTTTCTGCCGTTTGCTCCATACTATCAACCTGAGAACCCAAAGAACCCATGTCAGATCTTATTTGGTGCATGCAGGAAAGCATATCCGCTTGCATGGTTGTGCGTAGTGTGTACATCATGTCCTTCATTACTCCCTGAGAAATAGAATTACTATGAGAGGGGAATGAGGCGAATGGGTCTGCAGTATTAGAGGGAGAAGCAGTGACTGCTTGCGCAGGGAGGCTGAATTCCATACCTGGGTACATGTGTGGCCTCTGCGAGGAGTCCCTTCTCTGTCTGGTCTTGGCTGGGCTCCTGGAGGAGGGAGATGGAGGTGAGGGAGAGCCAGAGGATTGTCCACTGTCAGGATTGGCCACCATCCTGCGTACCTGGGGGATCGATGTCACTGGATTCACTTTGTGCAGCGGTGCAGCTCCCTGCCTGTCCCAAGGCTGAGTTCCCGGGGCCGCCGCCATTTTGCTGGAGCCCAGAGCTCTGAGAGATGAGGAAGCCGGACAGTTTGTTCATCTGCTCGGGTCCCTTCTTGCGGCGTGTCATGTTGGCTGCAGTGTGCGGGATGTCAGGGCGCTGATGGCGGGGTTCAGCAGGTCACCGGAGCTCTGTAGTAGCGGCATGTCCAGGGTGGCTCAGCGGAGCAGAATTAAAACGCGTCCATCCTCCGCACTGCGGCCACGCCCCTTCCGCAATTAAACTTTTTCATAGGAGCTTTAACCCCTGTACGCATGAACCGCATATTCGACCAGTCCTCTGACTTGTGCTGGAGGGGCTGCGGCGGCACGGGCACCTTGTTGCACAAAATGTTTGGCTGCAGATGCCTTCGTAGCTTTTGGAACGCTGTGGCCACGCTGATAGCCCAAGTCACAGGTCTGATCTTCTCCCTTAAAGCAGATCTTGCAGTTCTGAACTTAGGGATTGATCATTTTCCCAAACAATACAGAGTGATTATAACCCATATCTTAGTGGCAGCACGGCTAGCTATCACATCAAAATGGAAGTCACTTGAGGCACCAAATATTACAGATGTTATTAAAAGAGTACAGGCCCATTGCTCTTATGAGGAATTCTTTGCTTTTTACAATGGTTTTCTTAAACAATTTTCGAATGTATGGTCAACCTGGTATGCACATTTCCCAAAACCACACCCTAAATAGGGTGTAGCCCAGGTTATTACTGTCTCTCTTGATGACGATCTATCTTCGACATTTTTGGTGTTTTTTTGTATTTTTTTAGTTTTTTATTGTCTGTCTCAACCTTTTTCACCATACTTCATATTGTTGTTTTTGTCCCCCATCTACCCCAATGGTCAGCTACTGACCTAGGTGTTCACACTCTTAACCCATGACCACCCTTGGGACATCACCTCCCCATTGGTAATACCCCCTGACATTTGGGTGGGACCTGGACAAGGACACAGTTATTGTTCCTATTGGGGGTGTCCGAGTCGGAGACTCACCTGGAACGAAACTCAGGGAAAGTTATATGGCATTTGTATAGCATGATGTTTCTAGTGGTGGCATATATATCACACTACTGCCTTATAGTTCTTGTGTTATGTATATTATCTGCGCTGTACAGATGTCTCTACTAGTGTATGAACACTGCTATGTTTCCTTGTTTTAACATTGTCCACTTGTTGGACTCTTTGGACTCTTTGAATGTTTGTAAGCTTTTACTTACCTTGTTTGAAATTAATAAAAAGGAATTGAACGAAAAATGTAATTTCATGGCATTCAACTGTATAACAATGCTTACATGTTGCAATCATGCTTTTTATAGGGTCAAATGAACTTGATAGCAGGAGTTGAGGACCTCAGCATAGCCCCCAGTTGTACTTTTATCACTGTACAAATCATTAGTAGGACCTCATCTGGAAAATGCAGTTTAGATTTGGGCACAAGTTCATAAAAAGTATATCGGGGAACAGGAGAAAGTGTAGAGAAAGGCAATCAAACTAATAAGAGACATGGATGAGCACAGCTATGAGGAAAGATTAGAGGTAGGGTTGAGCGAACACCTAGATGTCCGTGTTCGACGGGTTCGGCCGAACTTTAAAAAAAAGTCCGGGTCCGTGTCCCGGACTTTTACCGAACTTTTCCCGGACACCGAACCCCATTGAAGTCAATGGGGACCCGAACTTTAAGGCACTAAAATGGCTCTAAAACACCAAAGGAAAGGGCTAGAGTGCTGCAAATGGCAGCAAAACGTAATTAAGAGCATGGCAAGTGCTCTGCAAACAAATGTGGATAGGGAAATAACTTAAAACAACAAAAAAAAACAGAAAAATAAAACAATGTTCTTCTTCATCTCTGAAGGACGAGGCCCATATGGAGTAGGAGGGAGGTTGAGGTGGTGGTGGATGTGGCGGTGACTAGACATATGCCGGTTTTCGGTAATTCGATATATCGCGGTATTGCATAGCCACGGTATTGTTATTGTGGCATTTTTAAAATACCGAGTTTCTCTGTCAAGTCTGCCTGACTTGTGAATTGATACATTTCAGTGAGCTGGATGACTCATTCACTCACTCAGCTAACACCTTTCAGCATTAAGTCTCCTAACTATAAACAAAAATGATTACATTTGTATCTTTTCCTTCCCTCTGCCAGGGAGAAAGGAAGTTTAACCTCTTAAAGACTGGATCTTTTTCTGACACTTGCTGCTTGCAAGTTAAAATCAGTTTTTTTTTTGCTAGAAAAGTACTTAGAACCCCCAAACATTTTATATATTTTTTTAGCAGAGACCCTACAGAATAAAATGGCGATTGTTGTAATATTTTATGTCACACTGTATTTGCGCAGCAGTCTTTCAAACGCAATGATTAGACTTTAATGAATAAAAAAAAAAAAAAAAACGTAACAGTAAAGTTATCCCAATTTTTTTTTTTTTTGTTACACAGAGAATCGTGAGAGAATCGTGATCTTTATTCCAAGCTAAAAAATCGTGATTCTCATTTTGGCCAGAATCGTGCAGCTCTAATAAATATATATATACACACACACACGCCTAGCAGCCCACATTACATTATTATATAGCCATCAAGCAGTGTCTGGCCTACCTGGTGATGACTGGTCCTGGCGCTCTGATCCGATGGCCTGGTCTTTAAAGGGGCAAATCCTTGCGATCCAGAAGTGGTTAAACCTGCAGGAGGACCGGTGTTTTTATCTATTAATGACTTTACTATTGCTTTAGGCCTGGTTCACATGTATGCGGGTTGGTGGTTCACATGTATGCGGGTTGGCGGTTCACATGTATGCGGGTTGGCGGCCCACATTTGCACAGGCATAGCAGCCCATTGATTTGAACGGGCTGCTATGCCCTCATTTTCCGCAGAAAAAAGGTGCATGCAGCATTTTTTTTAAATTCAGTGGCCTTGAAATCCATCCTGCTTTTGCACCATGCGACTAACCTGCAGTTCCTGCTCTGGCAAGCTTTCTGCATTTTTTGTATACGTGGGCACGGCATTTAAAAATAAACAGTTTGCGTGTGCAGCAACGGCAGGTAAGTCGCATGGTGCAAAAGAAGGATGGATTTCATGGCCACTGCATTTTTTTAAATTCTGCATGCACCTTTTTTCAGCTGAAAACGCAGGCATAGCAGCTCAAGCCCATTCACATCAATGGGCTGCTATGCCTGTGCAAATGTGGGCCCCCAACCCGCATACATGTGAACCAGGCCTAAAGCAATAGTAAAGTCATTAATAGATAAAAACACCGGTCCTCCTGCAGGTTTAACCAATTAATGACTTTACTATTGCTTTAGGCCTGGTTCACATGTATGCGGGTTGGGGGCCCACATTTGCACAGGCATAGCAGCCCATTGATGTGAATGGGCTTGAGCTGCTATGCCTGCGTTTTCAGCTGAAAAAAGGTGCATGCAGAATTTAAAAAAATGCAGTGGCCATGAAATCCATCCTTCTTTTGCACCATGCGACTTACCTGCCGTTGCTGCACACGCAAACTGTTTATTTTTAAATGCCGTGCCCACGTATACAAAAAATGCAGAAAGCTTGCCAGAGCAGGAACTGCAGGTTAGTCGCATGGTGCAAAAGCAGGATGGATTTCAAGGCCACTGAATTTTAAAAAAATGCTGCATGCACCTTTTTTCTGCGGAAAATGAGGGCATAGCAGCCCATTCAAATCAATGGGCTGCTATGCCTGTGCAAATGTGAACCACCAACCCGCATACATGTGAACCAGGCCTAAAGCAATAGTAAAGTAATTTATAAACAACACCTCCTTCAGGTTTAACCACTTCTTGACCACAAGGATTTGCCCTCTTAATGACCAGGCCATCGGATCGGAGCCGAGCGCCAGAACCAGTTATCACCAGTTAGGCCAGACACTGCTTGATGACCTATTTTAGGCCTGGTTCACAGAGTCTGTACTGACTGACTATATAATAATGTGCATAAGTGAACCAAAGCCCCTAAATTCAGCAATGAAATTGAAGTGAGGTGGAAATTTAATAATTTAAATTTAATAATAGAATACCGTGATAATACCGTATACCGTGGCAAAACCTTAATCAATTAATCGCAGCATGAAAATCTGATACCGTCACAAGCCTAGCGGTGACATAGGCGTGCGCACAGGGTGTGCTGGGTGTGCCTGGGCACACCCTAATCACCTAGGGCACATAGCATTGCCAGTGAGGAGATGGGAAAGATCTCCCTGGGACCTGCTCTGCTCTATTTCTCCTTGCCTACAGGTACATGGCCCCGATACATTACTCTCCCTGCTGGCAAACACATGCATGTGTATTTCAACTTTGGGGTGCACACCTTAATGCAATAGGCTGCGCACACCTATGGGCGGTGTAGGTGGAAGCGGCGGTGGAGGAGGACCAGGGCCGGATTAACAGCATCATGGGCTTGGTGCTGAGGATTTTGAAGGGCCTTAAGGGCCGTGCCTTGCCATGCACCCAGAGGAGGAAGGGTGCAGCCATGCATGCCTAATTCAACATGGGATGCTGCCTCTGAAGCCCATAAACACATCCATGCATCGCCAACTGTCCCTCCTTGTCCGGCCTTCACGCTGTGTGGGGAGGTTCTGAGGGTGCTGCCTGGGGAAGCGAGCATAGAAGCCAGACTTCTGTGTTTACAAGTGACAGAAGAGCGGTAACAGTGAATATGGCCAACCCGGGGCCTATATAAAAGGTAGGGGCCTGGAGCTGCAGCTCCAATAGCCCCTACATTAATCTGGCCCTGAGGAGGAGGACGAGGTAGCCAACACTGCTTCTTTTCAAAAATTTTAAATGAGGGTACACCCCAAAAGAGTGAGAAAGAGCAAAAATGGAACAATGGGTGGGTAAGGTCGGTATCCATTGCTATTCTGCATAAGGTACGGAAAAGTCCCGTGGGATCCATGCCTGGTTCATTTTAATGAACGTGAGCTTGTCCACATTGTCTCTGGACAGGCGGCTGCGCTTGTCTGTTATAACGCCCCCAGCCGTGCTAAATACCCGTTCAGATAATACACTGGCTGCAGGGCACGCCAGCACCTCCAAGGCGTAAAGGGCAAGCTCAAGCCATGTGCCCAATTTGGAGACCCAGAAGTTGAAGGGGGCAGACCCGTCATTCACTACATGTAGGCGTGTGCACACATACTGCTCCACCATGTTGGTAAAATGCTGCCTCCTGCTAAGACGTTCCATCTGAGCTGCTGGTGCTGCTGTTTGTTGTGGCGTGCTGACAAAGCTTTTCCACATTTCGGCCATGCTAACCCTGCCTTCTGAGGTGCTGGCGGTGCCCTGGTTGCGTTGGCGACCTCCTCCTCCTCCTCCTCTGCCTTGTGCTTCCACTGTGGCCCCGCTGTCAGATGGGAATGCCAGCAGCATGGCGTCTACCAGCGTGCGCTTGTACTCGCGCATCTTGCGATCGCGCTCCAGTGAGTGAATTAAGGACGGTACGTTGTCCTTGTAACGGGGATCCAGCAGCGTGGCCACCCAGTAATCAGCACAAGTTAGAATGTGGGCAACTCGGCGGTCGTTGTGGAGACACTGCAGCATGTAATCGCTCATGTGTGCCAGGCTGCCCAGAGGCAACGAAAGGCTGTCCTCTGTGGGAGGTGTATCGTCCGTGTCCTCTGTATCCCCCCAGCCACGCACCAGTGATGGCCATGAGCTGGCCTGGGTGCCACCCTGCTGTGAACATGGTTCCATCTCCTCCTCCAGCTCCTCCTCCTCCTCATCCTCCAGAACTGTGCCCCTGCTGGACAATTGCGTCCCTGGCGTTTGCGTGTGCAGGAACCCACCCTCGGAGCCCCTTGCGAATGACTGCCCTGAAAGCCTTGGAAATGTTACCTCTTCATCCTCCTCCTCCTCCTCATCCTGTGCCACATCCTCTTCCATCATCGCCCGAATTGTTTTTTCAAGGAGGCATAGAAGTGGGATAGTTAAGCTGAGAACGGCGTCATTGCCACTGGCCATGTTGGTGGAGTACTCAAAACAGCGCAACAAGGCACACAGGTCTAGCATGGAGGCCCAGTTAAATTAAATAGCGGAATAGAAAATATGATCCAAAAAAAGTGTATGTATATCACACGTACACAACCACACTGGGCCCCAATTACTATTGTTTGTACCCCTAAAAGGCTAGATGAGGAGTAGGGGGAGTATGGAACAGGCAGCACCCTCAAACCTTCAGAAGTATGAGATGAACCCCAACAACTTGGAAAGGTGGATCTCTCTCACACGTACCGACACAGACTATCCCGCAATTCAATTGATCCTCAAAGGTTTTTATTGAATAGCGGAATAGGAAATATGATCAAAAAAAGTGTATGTATCTCGCACGTACACAACCACACTAGGCCCCAATTACTATTGTTTGTACCCCTAAAAGGCTAGATGAGGAGTAGGGGGGGTATGGAACAGGCAGCACCCTCAAACCTTCAGAAGTATGAGATGAACCCCAACAACTTGGAAAGGTGGATCTCTCTCACACGTACCGACACAGACTATCCCCCAATTTAACTGATCCCCAAAGGTTTTTGATTAAATAGCGGAATAGAAAATATGATCCCAAAAAAGTGTATGTATATCACACGTACACAACCACACTGGGCCCCAATTACTATTGTTTGTACCCCTAAAAGGCTAGATGAGGAGTAGGGGGAGTATGGAACAGGCAGCACCCTCAAACCTTCAGAAGTATGAGATGAACCCCAACAACTTGGAAAGGTGGATCTCTCTCACACGTACCAACACAGACTATCCCCCAATTTAACTGATCCCCAAAGGTTTTTGATTAAATAGCGGAATAGAAAATATGATCCCAAAGAAGTGTATGTATATCACACGTACACAACCACACTAGGCCCCAATTACTATTGTTTGTACCCCTAAAAGGCTAGGAGTAGGGGGAGTATGGAACAGGCAGCACCCTCAAACCTTCAGAAGTATGAGATGAACCCCAACAACTTGGAAAGGTGGATCTCTCTCACACGTACCAACACAGACTATCCCCCAATTTAACTGATCCCCAGAGGTTTTTGATTAAATAGCGGAATAGAAAATATGATCCCAAAAAAGTGTATGTATATCACACGTACACAACCACACTAGGCCCCAATTACTATTGTTTGTACCCCTAAAAGGCTAGGAGTAGGGGGAGTATGGAACAGGCAGCACCCTCAAACCTTCAGAAGTATGAGATGAACCCCAACAACTTGGAAAGGTGGATCTCTCTCACACGTACCAACACAGACTATCCCCCAATTTAACTGATCCCCAGAGGTTTTTGATTAAATAGCGGAATAGAAAATATGATCCCAAAAAAGTGTATGTATATCACACGTACACAACCACACTAGGCCCCAATTACTATTGTTTGTACCCCTAAAAGGCTAGGAGTAGGGGGAGTATGGAACAGGCAGCACCCTCAAACCTTCAGAAGTATGAGATGAACCCCAACAACTTGGAAAGGTGGATCTCTCTCACACGTACCAACACAGACTATCCCCCAATTTAACTGATCCCCAAAGGTTTTTGATTAAATAGCGGAATAGAAAATATGATCCCAAAAAAGTGTATGTATATCACACGTACACAACCACACTAGGCCCCAATTACTATTGTTTGTACCCTTAAAAGGCTAGGAGTAGGGGGAGTATGGAACAGGCAGCACCCTCAAACCTTCAGAAGTATGAGATGAACCCCAACAACTTGGAAAGGTGGATCTCTCTCACACGTACCAACACAGACTATCCCCCAATTTAACTGATCCCCAGAGGTTTTTGATTAAATAGCGGAATAGAAAATATGATCCCAAAAAAGTGTATGTATATCACACGTACACAACCACACTAGGCCCCAATTACTATTGTTTGTACCCCTAAAAGGCTAGGAGTAGGGGGAGTATGGAACAGGCAGCACCCTCAAACCTTCAGAAGTATGAGATGAACCCCAACAACTTGGAAAGGTGGATCTCTCTCACACGTACCAACACAGACTATCCCCCAATTTAACTGATCCCCAAAGGTTTTTGATTAAATAGCGGAATAGAAAATATGATCCCAAAAAAGTGTATGTATATCACACGTACACAACCACACTAGGCCCCAATTACTATTGTTTGTACCCCTAAAAGGCTAGGAGTAGGGGGAGTATGGAACAGGCAGCATCCTCAAACCTTCAGAAGTATGAGATGAACCCCAACAACTTGGAAAGGTGGATCTCTCTCACACGTACCAACACAGACTATCCCCCAATTTAACTGATCCCCAAAGGTTTTTGATTAAATAGCGGAATAGAAAATATGATCCCAAAAAAGTGTATGTATATCACACGTACACAACCACACTAGGCCCCAATTACTATTGTTTGTACCCCTAAAAGGCTAGATGAGGAGTAGGGGGAGTATGGAACAGGCAGCACCCTCAAACCTTCAGTATGAGATTGTGTTCACTGTACCCCACAAAGATTGAGTTCACTGCACCCCACAATGATTGTGTTCACTGCACCCCACAAAGATTGTGTTCACTGCACCTCACAAAGATTGTGTTCACTGTACCCCCCAAAGATTGTGTTCACTGCACCCCACAAAGATTCTGTTCACTGTACCCCACAAAGATTGTGTTCACTGCACCCCAAAAAGATTGTGTTCACTGCACCTCAAAAAGGATGTTGTTCACTGCACCCCAAAAAGGATGTTGTTCACTCCACCCCAAAAAGATTGTGTTCACTGCACCCCACAAAGATTGTGTTCACTGCACCCCAAAAAGATTGTGTTCACTGCACCCCAAAAATGATTTTGTTCACTGCACCCCAAAAAGGATGTTGTTCACTCCACCCCAAAAAGATTGTGTTCACTGCACCCCAAAAAGATTGTGTTCACTGCACCCCACAAAGGATTTTGTTCACTGCACCCCAAAAAGATTGTGTTCACTGCACCCCAAAAAGGATGTTGTTCACTGCACCCCAAAAAGGATTTTGTTCACTGCACCCCAAAAAGATTGTGTTCACTGCACCCCACAAAGGATTTTGTTCACTGCACCCCACAAAGATTGTGTTCACTGCACACCAAAAAGGATTGTGTTCACTGCACCCCAAAAAGATTTTGTTCACTGCACCCCAAAAAGATTGTGTTCACTGCAGCCCAAAAAGATTGTGTTCACTGCAGCCCAAAAAGATTGTGTTCACTGCAGCCCAAAAAGATTGTGTTCACTGCAGCCCAAAAAGATTGTGTTCACTGCAGCCCAAAAAGATTGTGTTCACTGCAGCTCACACACAGAAAAATGGATGTGGATCACTGACACCTGCCTATCTCCAATCCCACACCACACAGCAATATCGATTGTAGTTTGTAGAACACAGTTTCCCTAAAATTCAGCAGACTCTGTCCCTAACAGGATTGAGAAGAGATCGTAGATCAGGATTGAGTGCAGACCCCACCCCCCACACAGCAATATCGATTGTAGTTTGTAGAAGACACTGACCCTATATAATTCAGCAGACTCTATCCCTAAAATGCCTACAACTCGCCCTGCCTAAACACTCCGACCTGTCCCTCAATTCTATCCGGACACAAATGGTTTTTTCCTGCCTATCTTTCCCTAATCAGCAGCCAGCACGTTGATGTGTGCTCTGTCCCTGAATCTAAGCAGCATAATGACGCCGCTGCGGCTGCCTCGAACTTATAAAGACTTGGTCACATGCTTCAGACGGCCAATCACAGCTACTGAGACATTTGCAGGCATGGCTGGGATGGCTTAAGGCACACCAGTTAAACGATTGTTGATTGGCTGTTGAAAGCCCGCCATGAAAAGAGCGCCAAAGCATGCAAAACCCGGAAATAAAACGACCGAACACGGATTTTTACCCGAACATACAGTAAAGTGTCCGTGTCCGTGTTCGGGTAGAAAAAATCCAATTATTCGATACGAACACGAATAATACAGTCCGTGTTCGCTCAACACTAATTAGAGGAACTAAATTCATCCTTTTTGAGATGAGGAGATTAAGGGGACATATGATCAATATGTATAAATACATAGGAGGTCTATATTGTGAACTTGGCGCTGAGTTATTCACTCCAAGGTCATCACAGAGGACAAGGGGGCATTTTTTACATCTAGCGAAAAAGAGATTTTATCTCCAAATACAGAAAGGTTTCTTCACAGTAAGAGCTTTGAAAATGTGGAATAAACTTCCTCAAGATCTGGTTCTAGCAAGCTCAGTAGACTACTTTAAAAAAAGGACTGGATTATTTCCTAAATGCACATGATATAACTGGATACTTACACTTGTAGGTAGAGTTGATCCAGGATATATCTGATTGCCTCTCGGGTGATCAGGAAGGAATTTTTTCCCCCTGTTGGGGCAAATTGATTCATGTTTCATGCTGTTTTTTTGCCTTCCTCTGGATCAACTGTGGGTATAGGATTGTGTATACAGGATTGTATGATTTTTTTTTTTTAGGAATATATACAGTACACCTCTCACATTTATGTAAATATTTTAATACATCTTTTCATGTGACAACACTAACGATATGACACTTTGCTACAATGTGAAGTAGTGAGTGTACAGCTTGTATAACAGTGTAAATCTACTGTCCCTTCAAAATAACTGAACACACAGCCATTAATGTCTAAACCACTGGCAACAAAAGTGAGTACACCCCTAAGTGAAAATGTTCAAATTGGGCCCAAATAGCCATTTTCCCTTCCTGGTGTCATGTGACCCATTAGCGTTACAAGGTCTCAGGTGTGAAAGGGGAGCAGGTGTGGTAAATTTGGTGTTATCGCTCTCACTCTCTTATACTTGTCACTGGAAGTTCAACATGGCACCTCATGGCAAAGAACTCTCTGAGGATCTGAAAAGAAGAATTTGTTGCTCTACAAAAAGATGGCCTAGACTATAGGAAGATTGCCTGAAACTGAGCTGCAGCACGGTGGCCAAGACCATACAGTGGTTTAACATGATAGGTTGCACTCAGAACAGGACTCGCCATGGTCGACCAAAGAAGTTGAATGCACATGCTAAGCATCATATCCAGAGGTTGTCTTTGGGAAATAGGTGTATGAGTGCTGCCAGCATTGCTGCAGAGGTTGAAGGGGTGGGGGGTCAGCCTGTCAGTACTCAGACCATACGCCGCACACTGCATCAAGTTGGTCTGCATGGCTGTTACCCCAGAAGGAAAAGATGGTGCACAAGAAAGCACACAAACAGTTTGCCGAAGACAAGGAGACTAAGGACATAGATTACTGGAACCATGTCCTGTGGTCTGATGAGACCAAGATAAATTTATTTGGTTCAGATGGTGTCGAGCGTGCATGGCGGCAACCAGGTGAGGAGTACAAAGACAAGTGTGTCTTGCCTACAGTCAAGCATGGTGGTGGGAGTGTCACGGTTTGGGGCTGCATGAGTGCTGCCAATACTAGGGAGCTACAGTTCATTGAGGGAACATTGAACCGTGACATACTGAAGTGGAGCATGATCCCCTCCCTTCGGAGCCTAAGGGGAAAGGTGATGGACTGGCCAAGCATATCTCCAGACCTAAACCCTATGAGCATCTGTGGGGCATCCTCAAACGGAAGGTGGAGGACTGCAAGGTCTCTAACATCCACCAGCTCCATGATGTCATCATGGAGGAGTGGAAGAGGACTCCAGTGGCAACATGTGAAGCTCTGGTGAACTCCATGCCAAAGAGGGTTAAGGCAATTATGAAAATAAGAGTAGCCACACAAAATATTGACACTTTGAGCCCAATTTGGACATTTTCACTGTACTCACCTGCAAAGAGTCCTGACCTTAATCCGAAAGAACAGCTTTGGGATGAATTCGAGCAGACAGGCCTTCTCGTCCAACATCAGTGCCTGACCTCACAAATGGGCTTCTGGAAGAATGGTCAAACATTGCCATAGACACACTCTTAAACCTTGTGGACGGCCTTCCCAGAAGAGTGGAAGCTGTTATAACTGCAAAAGGTGGGTCAACTTAATATTGAACCCTACAAACTAAGACTGGGATGCCATTAAAGGTCATGTGTGTGTAAAGGCAGGCATCCCAATACTTTTGGCAATATAGTGTATATTGCTTTATTCCCTTTTATTTGTTGAACTAGTAGGACTTGTGTCTTTTTTCAACCAGACTTACTATGTAACTTAAGCCCCGTACACACGTACCGATTGTCGGCCGAACGATCGGCCTTCTTTTGTCCGGTGCTGTCCGTGGAAAAGTGATAAAGACTGCACACAAATTTTGTCGGCCAACAACAGCCGACTGCAGAAGTGATGTAATGTGATGGTTAACTTTCCGTGTGTTTTTTCTTCTCTTAGTATGCCCAGTCTTGCTCATCTGCTGTTTGTTGGCCGAATTCTGTACTGACTGAGGAACAATCGACCGTTCTGGTGTTGGCCAACAAAAATTTTAAAGTCTGCACGCCAGATTCTGTTTGGCCGAAAAGTCGCAGTCGGTTGTCGGAAGCATCATACTAACAAGCCGACAATCGGCCGATCGGTCGGTGGCCGAATATTTACGGCCGACAATCGCTACGTGTGTACGGGCCTTTAGTCTAGCTAGATTCTATTAGGTTTCTAAAAGGCATGTTCTGCAAATAAGACCACACCAACATCTGCAACCAGTCCCTTTGGGTGTTAATATTTTTGAAACTTGGTTTGCTCATTTGTGGAAACAACCTTGCTACGCACAGCAGAGACAAATTACCATTGGTCCTCCAGGAAAGTTCAAGGACAACAAAACATTGTTGATGTTTTTTTAGGACAGCATAGTATAAGGTCTATAAATCATGCATTATCAGTTGGGGGCAATAAATAATATAGAAAGTGAACATCTCCGTTAGTGTTGTGGTGTTGATAACTGATGTTATCCCTTGCTTAGTGCATTAAAAACACCCATGCATCTCTATAAGACTTTAATGCATGCTGTTAACATTTTTTCATGCATTTTAATAATACATACGAGGCTTATACATATTTAATATTGAAGGCTGCATTAAGAGCTCAGTTTTGATAGGTAATAATAACCTGCTTACAGAAACTCTTGAATAATTTACGCTCATTTGAAACAACACAATCAACTGTCTTTTTATAAGGTCAAGATACACATAATTTCTATTAATAATATCATTACATATCTTGGGAATTAAGTAACTGCATATTTACATTTTATTCCAAGTGATGCAGCTTATTTCTAAGTTATGAATAAAGCCATGATAAATAAACTTAATTGAAAGCATTTGTTTTCTTATATACATACATGTAGATATATTTTATATTTACATTGTTACTGTATATAGTTAGTCAGGTTGAAGAAACACAAAAGTTTGTCTAGTTCAACCAATACAAAAAATAAATAGATATATAAATGGAGATATATAAATGGGGCGTGGCCGGAAGCGGAACGGTACGGACGGCTGAGAAAGGAGCTCCGCTACTCAGCCTTTAATCCCTTGTAATCCACCCAAATAAGGCAGCTCAGAGACCCATCAACACCGGCATCAGCCTGCACGGACCTCTGGGGACCCGCTAAACCCGACATTTTGAGAATCGAGCCAACGGGAGAGAAATAACTCTCGGGGCCTAGTCAGGCCATAAAGCCGCGGACTTGCCTGAAACCGGCGCCCGGCCGCGATCGGGGATACGGTAAGGCCGCATCACACATCACACCCCGCACACCACCAGAGGCAGATAGACCCACCATCCAGCCATCCGGATCCCTTCTAATTGGTGTGATTCGCAGGAAAACAAGCCCTGATAAGGGATACAGAGCCCTGCATACCGCGAGCTAAAATATCCCCATCCAGCTGCTCAGAACTGTCAGACCACCCCTAAAATCCTCTCCCCCACCTCAACGGAAGTTGAAGTATCGGCCGATACACCCAGTTTAACCCCGGAGCTCCACGGACCGGAGCGATGGGATTGCGGCCTTCCACAGGCCCCGGCGCCATTGCGGCCTAGAAGCAATCCGGCATAATCTAAGTGCAGGATAACAGCCGGAACCTCATCATTCGCCCCAAGGACACTAAAGGAGGTTAGGCATCGGCGGATGCCTATATTTTGCAGGGCGAAGTGACATTTAAAAAAAAAAAAAAAAAAAAGACTAAGCAGGATCTGCATAAGAGAAGCAGAGTCCATTGCTCCCTTCTATCTGCAGCCTTCCAGCTCCAAGGAACACCTAAGGAGAAGATTAGTGTATCCACGGCTGTCCTGACCCCCCCTGGATTCATCACCCTCTTTTTTGATCAGAGAGAATCGCTGCAGGGAAACAGACAAGGTTGAGGCCTAAATAACAAAGCATCCAGGTCTTTCCCCTGAACAGATGATCCATATATCTCAGTGGACTGGCTAAACTTTATTATATACAGTGGACCCCTCTCCCATCAGCCCACTTTAACAATATACCTTCCTGATCCTGACTTTTCTTAAATACTTCAAATTCTACTGAGAATGACCACTTAACCTCAGTGCCTAATCACACAGCGCCTCCCGTGCCCTCTCACGGATATCACTTGTAACTTCATTGAACATGGGAAGACCGGATCGCAATAACTCTGCGACACGCTCACGTTCCCCTAGAGACTCAGACACAGAGAAACACATTCCAGACATGTTTGCAGTACGTCCAAAAGATTCATCAACTACAAAGCCACAGTCATCAAATGCTAGCAGAGCTGCCAGCAGAAGCCCTCCTAGGGGAGCGGAAAAAAATATCTCAGAGTCCCCTATTAAAACTTCTGCACCTGCTTCCCTTGATGAGCTGAAAGCAGTAGCTGCCGATATAAAAGCTTCATTTAACGCAGCAATCATGGACTTACGCAGAGATATGCAAAATATAAACACAAGATTAGAGGATGTAGAAGACACATCAGACAGACACGAATCTAAATCACAGATGCACAGAGAGCCCTTACCTCGCAAGCAGCCCAAATCAGGGATATGAACAGACACATTGAAGACTTGGAGAATAGAGGGAGAAGACATAATATCAGAGTAAGAGGGCTCCCAGAGTCAATTGAACCCCCAAATCTTAACCAAACAGTCCTAGCAATTTTCAATGATCTCCTAGAGAGACCACTGGACAACATCATTGAAATGGAAAGGCTACATCGGGCACTCAGGCCCAAAGGCAGAGACACGGACCCACTGAGAGATGTTATAGGATGTCTAGTCAATTTCCAACTCAAAGAAGAAATTCTCAACAAAGCTAGGCTGAGAGGTAGAATACTATTCCAAGGTACTGAGATTAAACTATTTCAAGACCTGTCCCAGATAACATTACAAAAAAGGAAATCGCTGCGTCCCCTTCTGGACATTCTGAGAGAAAGAGACATTCCTTATAAATGGAAGTTTCTGTTTTGCCTCTCGGCAGGTCCCAGGGGTCGCTCAGCCCAAATAAGGTTCCCAGAAGATATTATCCCATTCTGCGAAGCCCTGAATATTCCTCGAATGCCTATTCCTAATTGGAACTTCTTCCCAGATCAACAACGAGCAAGAAGAGAAGAACGCATGGAGATTACAGATGACAAGTCGCCTAACTCATCAAGAAGAAGAAGACTCTCTCTATCAAACTCACCACCACGTTCCCATCATCGCAACCAAAGAGGAAACAGCATCCCATCGTCTCCTGTCCACAGTAAACCCAGAAAAGACTGATGTTCACTTCCGAAAGGTTATTGTGAAGTAAAATCTCTGAACCTCTTTTCTTTTTCTCTCTCTCCTCGTAAAAATGTATCGCTCTCCTATTATTCCCCTTTTCTAATTGCACTTTATAGGTATACAATCCTTCAAATCTGATATACGGTATTAGATAAGCTTTACACATCTCAGTCCACAAAAGTGCCATGAATCTTTGTTGGATATTGCTAACGCTGTGCGCGGCATACGAGCAATGACTCCTTTCTCATTTCTCGTATTATCGCATCAGATACTTCAGAAAAAAAAAAAAAAAAAGAAGAAAAACATTTAAGTCAAGTATTCCTATGTTTGTAGATGTATAAGAGTACATATACGTATGCACGTATATGTATATGTGGGTATATATACATGTATGTGGTACTTACTTTGAGTCATACGGTATGGAAACATCTACTTAGGTGATCCAATACCACTTATTGACATGATAAGGAAACTACAGTTAGAAAATGTTGTGTAAAAATTTATTATATCAAGCTTGTCAGAAAGTGTTTCAACAGAAATGGCAGGCTTCCTCTGATAAGGTTTGTTTAAATACTGTTGTTATAGGTATTAACTGATATGTTTTGTATCCTTGACATGCAGTTAGCAATGTCCCTGACTTTCTTTCATAAAGACACTAGATGGCGCCAAACAAACTCAAAAAAAATTAAGCTGTCTACAGAAAGCATGGCTCTTTCAAGGTATGGTCTTTTACTACATTCTTGATACTGGACTCTTCAAAGATCTGAAATAGTGCAGTCAGTTTGCACACTTCCAGAGTCCTGGATCCAACAATCTGGGATTCGGAGATGTGTAGACAAGTTTGAATCTGCTCTGACTCGATTTTCAGTCCCTAGTTTGTTTGTGTTATGTTCTCCCATATTATCACCAAGAGCGTAAATATTCATATTTTCTATTATTTTACACGGATATCATATATAACTAATTACTCTATACCCACCGTGAGACCAGTTCATCTGCTAATAATGTTTCTCACTTATGGAGGTGCTGTGTGTGTAACGCACACCCACCCTAGATAGTTTGTTAACAACACTACTTTTGTACCGCCCAGTTTTAGGCTTCGTCCTAACATAGTTTGGTGGGAGATATAATCTCTCTCCAGGCTACATACACCAACAAGTAGAGTGCCTAGCAGGACTAGTAGCACAGTTGGACTTTTTCCCCTTCATAACTTTACCTCAATTCTCACAGCCTCCCTACCCCACGACCCCCTGAAACGAACATAGTGCCTATCACCTGACACCAATCTCCTACCCTTACCAATTATAGAGACAAGCAGGGTGATCTTTTTATTATTTTAGTGTATACCCCCTCCCCCCCTCCCATTCAACACAATGAACTCACTACAGAATGTTACGGTAAGCTCTCAGTTCTCAAACGACCCCAGCCACAAGAAAGCTTCGATAAAATTACTGTCTCTTAATGTAAAAGGCCTGAATTTGCCAAAAAAAGATCCCAACTTACACAATACATCAAAAAATTGAAATCGGATATTGTACTCCTTCAGGAAACTCATTTTAGATCAGACTCAATTCCTAAATTCACTTCTAAAGATTATCCCACCATGCTCCATTCAACCAACCCTCTAGCTAAGACCAAAGGAGTATCCATTCTAATTTCTAAAAATCTGCCACTGACAATTTCTGATTCTATCCTGGATCCGGAGGGCAGATATATTTTAATCAAAGGTCGTATATGGAACAAACCCATTACAATAACGAATATATACTGCCCCAACAAAGGGCAAGTTTCATTTTTCGGAGATATATCTGCCACCCTAGCATCCTTCCAGGAAGGTATTGTAATTCTTGGAGGAGACTTTAACGTGCCACTAAATCCTTTAGAAGACACATCAACCGGAACATCTTCCATCACATACTCAGCACTAAGGAGAATTAAGATACATTTGCAAGATCTCACACTCCACGATACATGGAGACTTACTCACCCCACAATGAAAGACTACACTTTTTTTTCACCCCCTCACAATCGTTATTCTAGAATAGATTTTTTTTTTATCTCGCAAAAAGACATCCCTTGTATATCCAACTCATCCATTGAACCTATGTTCTTATCGGATCACCACCCAATTACCCTCACTTTAAATCTCCCTATATCTATACCATTTTCGAAAACATGGCGCATAGACCCAACGATCTTGGCAGATACTGCAAATAATACAGAACTGTCTTCCCACATCACTGAATTCTTCAGAATTAATGATACCCCAGATGCTTCGCCCATTGCGCAATGGGAAGCTCACAAATGCTCCACGAGAGGAGTCTTACTCAAAATGGCAGCAATTAAAAAGAGAGGATTACAAAAGGACACAACAACACTACTAAACAAAATTAAATCCCTTGAAATCACTCATAAACGCTCCAAAGCACAGAACGTCCTCCTTGAATTGGAAAAGACGAGATTAAAACTAAGGGAGTTAATGAATAAAAAATTCAAAAAGCGGTTTACCCTCTCTCAAAAACTTTTCTATGAATTTGGAAACAAAAATAGTAAATATTTGGCCAGGGCTTTAGCGAAAAAAAAGGCTTCTACCACTGTTAACTCTCTAACAGCCTCGAAGGGTGACAAATTATCAACAAATGAAGACATTGCAAATGAAATTGCAGATTACTACTCTAAACTTTATAATCTGAATTCACCACCAAAATCTCCCTATACAGAAAAAAACAAAAGTCGAAAAATGACCCAATTCCTCCAAGAGCATAGCCCCCCTCCTCTAACCCAGCTCCAAGCCACAGCAATTGACGGCCCCCTTACCAGCGAGGAATTTAAAAAGGCAATAAAACATATGAAACTAGGCAAGAGCCCGGGCCCTGATGGCTTCGCACTTGTATACTATAAAATGTTCTCACATATATTAGCTAAACCCTTTTTAAAAGCCTTCAATTTCCTCCCAAGTGCAACGCAAGCGAGCCCATCCCTTCTCGAAGCACATATCTCTGTCATTCCGAAGCCAGGAAAAGATCCATCCCTCCCACAAAATTACCGTCCAATCTCGCTTCTTAACGTGGATGTAAAAATCTTTGCAAAAATCATTGCCAATAGACTACTGCCATTTATCTCCGACAAATTATCTACAGACCAAGTGGGATTTGTTCCTGGAAGAGAAGCCAGGGATAATACACTTAAGGCGATTAACATTCATCATTATTTAACCAAAAACAAAATACCTGGATTCTTTCTCTCCCTTGACGCTGAGAAAGCCTTTGACAGGTTAGACTGGAACTACCTTAAAATGGTATTATCTGCACTAGGCCTAGGGAACAATATGATTAATTTCATAATGGCTCTCTATCTAAATCCATCAGCCAAAGTGAGAGTTAATGGCCTGCTGTCAAAGACCTTCCAGATCACGAATGGAACTCGTCAGGGGTGTCCATTGTCCCCAGTTCTCTTTATATTGACTCTGGAGCCTCTTCTCCGGTCTATCCGTTCCGATGTCAATATTCAGGGAATTGAAATTGGTAAATACACTTACAAAATTGCTGCTTTTGTAGACGACGTGCTCTTGTTTCTGAGAAATCCTCACACAACTTTACCACAACTCCTCAAAACACTTAATCTATATAATCAAATCTCAAATCTGAAAATTAACTTTTCTAAATCACAAGCTCTGAACGTCTCTTTGCCCACAAGCCAGATTAATCTATGTAAAGCGAATTTCCCCTTTCAATGGACATCAGACTCTATCACATACTTAGGTATACTGCTTCCTTCTAAGCTTAAACACATAGTCGATCTAAATTTCACTCCACTCCTTAAAAAAATTGAACAAGACCTGCGTGACTGGCACAAGGCACATTTTTCCTGGTTCGGAAGGACAGCAATATTTAAAATGAATGTGCTACCCAGACTACTCTATCTATTCCAGACAATTCCTGTTCACATCCCCATTCAGATATTTGGAAAGATTCGAACTCTCTGTAGGCAATTCATCTGGGCCCGTAAAGCTCCCAGAATTAAATTTCAACAAATCACAAAACCTAAACTAAAAGGAGGAATCGGTCTTCCAGATATGTACAAATACTATCAAGCATGTCATTTACAAAGAGTGGTTGAATGGCACACACACACTGAGTCTAAAGACTGGGTTATATTGGAGAACTCATTCTCCAATGTTCCCATTGCTGTATTACCATGGCTCAAGCAAAAAGACGTTCCACAAGATGTTTCAAATCACCCACTAATTGGAGCTACTCTCAAATGTTTTCAGTGTGCTTGCACTACAAGTAAAATATCCACTTACCCGGGTCTAATGTCACCCATACTAAACAACCCAGACTTTTTACCAGGGCTTAGTGACCAACACCTTTACCAGTCTATACAATCTAAATCCCTAAGAATCTCACATTTTATTGATAAGGGTACTACACTTTCCTATGAAACTTTGAAAACTCTTCCTCCAACTGCACACATCTCTTTCTGGGATTATGTCCAAGTCCGTCATTTCACCACCTCCTTTCTCAGGAAAGTTGGAAACCTGACTGAACTAACTCCATTTGAGAAACTCTGTCTTGACGCTAAACCAGAATCACACTTGATCTCTAAAATTTATGCATTACTCTGGGAAGGAGTCGAGACTGATGAGGGTTTCTTCTGCTCTAAATGGGAATCGGAATTGGACATAAACCTAACGCCTGGTCAATGGAAGACGATATTTAATATAGTTCACAAAGGATCCATCAATGTTACTACACAAGAGAATAACTACAAACTAATAGCACGCTGGTATCGCACACCTCACCACCTATACAAAGCTAAACTCATCACGAATGACAAATGTTGGAGATGCCATCTACCTGGAGGGGATCTACTACATTTATGGTGGTCCTGTCCACTTATTGCTGATTTCTGGTCTAACATGCAAAAGATACTAATTCAAATAACTAACATTCCGGTTGACTTCTCACCGAGTACTTTCCTCCTACACCTACATCATCAATACAATCCACCATCATATAAATCCTTGACAACATTTCTAATTAATGCTGCAAGATTATGTATTCCAAGACATTGGGGAACAGCTGCAACTCCCACTATCAGGGAATGGTTCACGCAAGTTGAAAAATTATCTGAGATGGAAGAACTTATCGAAATTGCACACGACACTCCTGTCAAATTTGCTAAGATCTGGCAGCCTTGGCGAACATTTAAAAATACAGTAGTTTACACTCAGAGTATGATCTGATTCTAAGGAACAAAATTATTCAGTTCCAATAGATGCGTATCCCCTTTCACATCCATTTGGGGTAAATCTTTTTGTGTCTTAACAGCGTGTGACCCTTGCTTGTCTCTACACCCCCCCCTTCCCCTCCCCCATATCCCACCCATTCTTCCCCCCCCCCTCACCCAGGAGAGCATGCTGGCATGCTCCCCTGTTATTTGTTATATCTTTTTCACAAGATTTTCACATAAAGCCACTTTCAAGATACAAGAGTGATCCTTTTCATTTATAGAAACTTTTTTATGTTGTTTATGATACTATGTAATTGCGGTTTATTAATACCTTAGTTATTATTGGATCACCGAGAATGTTGATCGGAATGATCCAACTGTTGTACACTTTTCTAATGTGTATTTTGTTCAATAAAGCTTTTTGGAAAAAAATAAAAAAAATAAATGGAAACTGTTCATATACAGAACCCTATACCCACAGTTGATTCAGAGCATGGCAAATTAAAACCCTGCAAGCATGGCCTAATTTGCAATGTTAGTAGATGTTAAATCTAAATGTAATTAAAAAGTTATTCATTACTAGACATTAAGCCCGTTAAATTAAGGGGCGCTAGAACATATGTGGTCAAACATTTGTAAAAACAGACTTAGCAGTAAGTCCACGTGAGCGCGCACCCGCCGCGCGCCCGCGCACACCCGCCGCTTCAACAGTTTTGCCCGGCTGCCCAAAGTCTCTGCGCTCCAATTCCCAGTGGCTGTCCGTGGGGCACATGTGCAGTAGCGCAATCCCACGGACACAGGGACTGGACGCAGAGACACTTCTACTTTATATGTATAGATTATTTAGTATACTTAGAACAGAAGGAGCTATATATATATATATATATATATATATATATATATTATATATTTTTTTATTCTTCCATTTATATATAAAAAAAATATATATATATATATATATATATATATATATATATATATTTTTTAATACTAATATTTCATATTTGGTTTTTAATATGTATCTTTAGTATTTCGTTATATTTTGTATTTCTTAATTTCTTATTTTTTATTATTTATTTTTTATTATTATTATTTAGTATACTTAGAACAGATTACACGGCCGCTGTCCTGTCGGATAATGCCTCCCCGCCTCCTCTCAGTCAGCTGTTCGCTATAATTATTCTTCCCGCACTGTCTCCCATCGAAAAATGCATCTGACGGACTGTGCACGCGCAATAATGACGTCAACCCCAGCTGAGCGGAGAAGTCAGCTGGAGTGACATCATTTACCATGCATGCGCAGTCCGTCAGATGCCTTTTTCGACGGGAGGCATTATCCGACAGGACACCGGGCGCCCGAAGTCTCTGCGCTCCAAGTCCCAACGGCTGTCTGTGGGGCACATGAACAGTAGCGCAATCCCACGGACACAGGGACTGGACGCAGAGACACTTGGACTTTATATGTATAGATATATACACACACACACACACATCTCTGACAGGAGTTCTAATTCTCCCACACTTTATTCAAAAACATATATATGTATTTATATATATAATAATGTACCGACAGTGGATCAGACGGGATACAATCTGATTGTACAAACTCTGCTCCATTTCCTGACATGGATGTAGAACCCATTGTACAGTGTATGGGGGACGGAGGGGATTGTAGTGTATGGGGGAAGAGGGAGGGAATTGTAGTATATGGGGGAGGGAGGGGATTGTAGTGAATGGGGGAGGGAGGGGATTGTAGTGTATGGGGGGACGGAGGGGATTGTAGTGTATGAGGGGGATTATAGTGTATGGGGGAGGGGTTCTACAGTGTATGGGGGAGGGGATTGAAACGTGGGGGGGGAGGGGATTGTAGCATGGGGGGTAGGGAGGGGATTGTAGTGGGGGAGGGGATTGTAGTGTGTTGGGGAAGGGAGGGGATTGTAGTGTATGGGGAAGGGAGGGGATTGTAGTGTATGGGAAAGGGAGGGGATTGTAGTGTATGGGGAAGGGAGGGGATTGTAGTGTAGGGGGGGATTGTAGTGTGTTGAGGAAGGGAGGGTATTGTAGTGTGGGGGGGAGGGAGGGGATTGTAGTGTAAGGGGGAGGGAGGGGATTGTAGTGTATGGGGGAGAGGGGATTGTAGTGTATGTGGGAGGGAGGGGATTCTAGTGTATGGGGGGATGGAGGGGATTGTAGTGTGTTGAGGAAGGGAGGGGATTGTAGTGTATGGGGAAGGGAGGGGATTGTAGTGTATGGGAAAGGGAGGGGATTGTAGTGTGGGGGTAGGGAGGGGATTGTAGTGTGGGGGGGAGGGGATTGTAGTGTGCGGGGGGAGGGAGGGGATTGTAAGGTGGGGGAGGGAGGGGATTGTAGTGTATGGGGGGAGGGGATTGTAGTGTATGGGGGATTGTAGTGTATGGGAGGAGGGGATTATAGTGTATGGGGGAGGGGATTATAGTGCATGGGGAGGGGATTATAGTTTATGGGGGAGGGGATTATAGTGTATGGGGGAGGGGTTATAATGTATGGGGGAGGGGGGAATTATAGTGTATGGGGGAGGGAGGGGATTGTAGTGTATGGGGGAGGGAGGGAATTGTAGTGTGGGGGGAGAGAGGGGATTGTAGTGTAAGGGGGAGGGAGGGGATTGTAGTGTAAGGGGGAGGGAGGGGATTGTAGTGTATGGGGGAAGGGGATTGTAGTGTATGAGGGAGGGGATTGTAGTGTATAGGGGATGGAGGGGATTGTAGTGTATGGGGGAGGGAGGGGATTGTAGTGTATGGAGGGGAGGGGTTTCCAGTGTATGAGGGAGGGAGGGGATTGTAGTGTATGGGGGAGGGAGGGGATTGTAGTGTATGGAGGGGAGGGGATTGTAGTGTATGGGGGAGATTGAACAATAAATGTCGGGTTGGAGATTGGTGTGGGGGAGGGGAGATGTGAGGGCAGGAAATCAGAGAGGAGGGGGGAGGGGAGCTCCTCACACACACACAGAACAGCGGATCATCCAATAGGAAAAGACCCCTAAATCTACCACCACCTCACCTCCCGGGAAAATTGCTGTCACGGGCGAACCAAAGTTGCTGGAGACCCCAAAATTGTATCGCAGGTGGCCAAGACGTTCCCCTACAGCTGATAAAAATTTGGGGTTTCGGAGATGAAAGGGCGCGGAGCAGCGACCCCGAGAACCGGGCCACCCCCCGCCATAGACTCCAATGTTAAACCTGGTCACCTCAGCTGTAGGGGAGCGTCTTGGCCACCTGCATTACAATTTTGGGGTCTCCAGCACCTTTGGTTCGTGACATTTGTTGAAGATATTTAAAAAATAACACATATAGATGGCAACAATAGCCAGCACATACAAAGAAACCAAAAAAAACATCAATACAAATAATGACAGATAAAGTAGGTAATTTCCAAGCTACCACAATGGTACAATGCAAGCATAAATATGTGTAGACTCTGTGACAATCTCTATACTGTTTGTTCCCCATGGACAGGGGAAAAGAAGGGTTACCACCTCACCTCCTGGGGAATTTTAGATGAAGCAGTCACAGATGTCTCAAGTAGATGGATTTAATGGTCTGGGACTGCATTAAAGTCTCCGCTCATTATGAGGTTACCATATTGCACTGAACGGATACGTTTAAAAAGGGACCGCATAATTTTTTTTTTTTAGTGTTCGGAGAGTAAACCGAAACCAGGGTAAGGGGTTGATATGTTATGTTGTTGATATATAGCCATGTTGTATAGGTTCTTCCTCTATACATGTGGATTTGAACTATGCAAGCGGAGTTATAGATTCATATTTAAGTGGTATAGATGCATGGCCTGCCAAAAGGGCAGGGGGGGATTAAATATTTTTAGCAATTCAGACAAAAACTGTACTTGGTTATCAAGCCTGAAGTGATGAAGCCTATAAGTTGTCTGTGGAATGCAAGAAAAAAAGGTATCCTCTTAGAGGCTCAGGAGAAACCTAGGGTTGCCCAGCACTGGGGCAATAGGCAATAGCATGTGGCTTGAAAGGATCAGCAGCCTGTCTCTTTGGAGAAGTTTAAGGGTGGCACCTATCACTGGGTGGTGGAGTAATGTCTTAGGGGTGTCTTGAAATAACCATGAAAGACCCCCGAGGAGAATTTCTGTGAAGGTTGCTCCATTTGAATCCATAATTTAGTAGACTGCATAATACACCATTCTAGGATATGGTTCATGTGGATTGCCATATGATATGTTAATACATCAGGGAGCCCTATATCCCCCCCCCCCGACCTTCGGTAAAGTCAACGATAAAAACACAATCCTATGTGTCTGACCTGCCCACGCAAATTTCCCAAATTCTCATCTGTCCAAGAAACACCTAGGAGATCCCAATTGGGAACATTTGATGTAAGTACAGTAATCTGAGTAAAACAATCATTTTCAGAACACTACTTCTCCCAATATCTAAAGAAAAGGGTGTTGGGCGCTTCTGACCAAGCCAGAAAGGAGAAACAGGGGGATTCACCGTCGTAAGAGGGATGCAGGGGATGTCTCCAAGGTCTAGTAGGGAATCGTCACAGTAGGCTGAGCACTAGGCTGCGCTGGCGGGAGAAACTCCGAGGAATCCGCTAGTAAACATGAAGAGAAAAACAGGCGCCATGTAATCAACCATATATTTATTGCACAACAATTAACATAGTATCTTACACTGAGGTAAGCTTACCTCAGTGTAAGATACTATGTTAATTGTTGTGCAATAAATATATGGTTGATTACATGGCGCCTGTTTTTCTCTTCATCTCCCAATATCTAGGAACACGTTAGGACAATACGAAAGGTACACAAAGTTTACAGTCTGTAGTCAAAGCAAACATCAGTGACTCCAGGAAAGAAGAATGTGATCAACACACTACTTGTGGATCCTAAAAAGTGTACCTCTGCTGCACATTAAAATAAGATAACTTAATTGGACAATGAATCAAAACAGACTTGGATTCACTTATTTAAGACATTGTTTTAGTATTAGCTATGCTAATATCAAAGATGGGATCTTTGTGGAATGTCAAATTAGAGAATTAATTTAAGATGAGAGAATTTAATTACCAATTAAATCAAGTTTAAAAATGCTAAATGGCAGCCTTTCAAGAGTATTTGCAGGAATAATGCAGCCAGCAACCAAGAAATAGTGGATGATCTTTTAAAGTCATACAAAGCCATGAGATGTAGAAAGCCTTTGAAAGTTAATTTATATCATTCACTTATAATATTTTTTTAATTATAATTTTTGAGCAGTTGGTGATGATGAACATGATAAATAGGACATTTCTGAAAGAAAAAACTGTCAAGGCATATGGAGCACTAGTATGCTTGCTAACATTTACTGTACTCTTAACATGGATGTTCCCGAGGCCAAGTACAGTAGAAAACCATAGCTTTAAAATAAAGCCCTAGTGCTGATTGGTATAGGGGGCGGTCTTAAAATAATAGAGAACCTTCATTTTTTCCAAGACCAGTTGCTAAGGGGAGACCATCACATTTTCCTTTTGTACCAGTATCTTTTGGATTAAAGGGATACACGCTTTTAGACAGCCTGATATTTATGGATATCTGTATGCCCCACAATGCCTGGAGCTATGCCATTGCAAATTTTAGGAAAATAAACATTTTTTCCACATTCCTGCAATACATGCATATTTCCCCTTGTTATATCCCTTTAAACATGCCTCAAAGACAAAAATAACTAGAAATATAGCGTGTTCCAACCTTTCCCTTGGACATGACAATACAGAGTACTTTTGGCTCCAAATTCCAAGGCACATGTTGTCAGCCCTGCCTACTTCATTTCTGATGCATTGCAAAGAACACAGACTTCTCATCTCCATAACTCCTCCATGTGCTCAGGCAGAGAGCACAGGGAGTTATTTGCTCACAATTTTTTTAGAAACAATCAACAGGTATTTTTGCACTTATAAAACAGATGTAACAAACATAGGAAAACCTATGCTGAGAAAATAGAGTTGTCATTGCTGAACTATTTTAAAAATGCTAGTAGCCTGACCACCATTAACTTTGGTGCTTTCTATATTACTGGCCCAACATTAAGGCTGGGTTCACACTAGCTGCAGCCACGGCTCATAGCAAGGGGTCCGGTGCGTCCCTGTTCTCTGTTTCAGGTACAAATCAGGTACAAACTTTTGGCTCAATTCACACCTGAAATGCACCAAAAGATGCACAGGACACTTTTCCAGTGTGGACTGCAGCTGTCCCTGGGCTGTGTGAACCAGGTGCAATGAGAGCCAGTCATACTTTCCTGTCATGCAATTGGGACATGGGGAAACCTGCTTCCAATTCGCATCAGTGTAAACCCAGCCTAAAGCAAGTAAAATCTGAACTTATGATATTATTTTTTGTTTCATGCCAGTGATTCCAATCTGCATAACAGCCAGTGAATTTGCATTCTTAGCAAAATAAGTCAACAATAGCCGTTTCCACATTCAGTCATCATAGATTTTCTTTAATGGTTTTCAAAAATACAATAGGTTTTAATGGAAAAGTTACATGAATTCAAATATTTTAAGTGTTTGTGACCTTTCAGGGAAGAACATTGGCGTCCAATCATGCTATTTACTCTATGCTGATTTGAACAATGACTTTAAATTGCAAATCTGATGTACAATCGGACCCGAATAATTCAGTTTTGCCTAGCATATAGACAACACCAGATTTTTCTAGCATTGTTGATTTGTTGATTTTTTTTATACCCATGGAAGGTAAAGTTTCATAAAAAAAAAAAAAAAAAAAATGAAGGAAGTAAACGTGTCCTCTTTTAATAAGGTGTGAGTGAGAAATTGTAATGTATGGAGTAGTGTACTTTGAGACTATATATAATGTCTAGACTGCAGGTTTGCTGAATTAAAGGAAATATTGTTAGAAGCTATATAGAAAGATACAAAATTAACTTTTAAAGATTAAAGTCATATTATTTGTTATTGGGCAACAGTTAAAATAAGAAATTGCAGCATTACTGAAGCATTTCACTGTCAAGCTCTGCACAACTTTGCAATAAAAACAAACAAGAAACATTTCAATAAATACTTCAAGCAAGAATCTTGCATTGTTTCAGTTATTTAACCCTGCCACAAGTATTTTAAGGCAAGTTAGCTTGATCATTGTAAACATTGTGCTGATTTATGAGCTATGCAATTACTGTATTAGTTTGTATTAGGACATCATACAAAAAGAACACTTTTTACTTCCCTGGAAAATATGATCGTGTTATTTGTAGAATGAATATGCGTTTGTCTATAAATTTCCTTTAATGTAGTTTTAATTAAAATAGCTTTTATTTATTCCCGTTTACCATAGCATCTTTAGAGTTTATGCACATAGATTGCTGTGTACGTGGGGATTGTGTTTCCCTGAATACTTGTCATAGCTTGTATGCGTTAAAAAATGATCTTCTCAGAAGCATCCAATTTATATGGTCCAAATAATTGTCACTTCTGAAGGCAGTGCATTGAAATAGGTACATAAAATCTTGTCAGTTGATAAACTTAACAGGCCATAAAAGAATATTGGTATCATAAAATGTTAAGCTAGTAAATGAAATAGTAATATAAATAGTGGGATTAGACCTGGAAAAAAAGAACACAAATTGTGGTTGTCAACATTTTTTCTTAAGGTTCTGTTTTAGATTTGTGGTAGATCATTTTAATGAAGACATCCACAATCAAGTGAAATGATTCACTTTCACCTGTACTAAATGTTATTAGAGAAAAATGAACGATACAACATTGGTTACAAAGAAGTGATATAATTTTTAACGCTTTTTCATTTTAAAATGTAATTAAAATTTACTTGGAGATGCATTTCAAACTACGTGGTTGCTATTATCAAACATTAATTTGAACATTAAAGTTTGCTTTAAATCACATAAGTATCAAAAACATACATGCATTTAATAAAATATATATTCATTTTGTATCCTATGTTGGAAATGTATAGCAATGTGTTTAAATGCATTAAAAGGGTCAGTCACTAACAAAATTGTGCTTAGATATGCATCAGTCCACCCGTTTTACCTGTAACATTCAAAGTTTAGGTTAGCCTGTGTGTAAGGTTAGGGTAAGTTTCCCCCCCAAAAAGTAAAACGGCCACCCAATTTCCCCTCTACCAAATAGACTTCTAAAGTAGTGAATTAGTTGAGCATTGCAGCCTCTTAAATCTTCTGCTATCCCCAAAGTGTATTACACAATGGCTATGTCTCAGTCAGAGAAAGCATAGAATTGAATGACCAAGAAGTGAAGTGCACTAGTAGCACTAGGGGCAACATTTTACCAAACATTAGATTATAATCAAATTTCAAGTCGGTTAGGGACATACTGAGACTTTTTGGCACTACATACTGAAGATGTATTTCACATACAGATTGTATTTTATTAAAAAAAAAAAAAAATGTTTATTTCAATGACATAATCACATTTTTATATTTTTATAAACAAAAATGAAAAAACATCTTTCCCTAGGACGTTTATTAGGGACTTGGTACATCCATAAACCTCAATATTCAGTATCTCACAATACAGCTTTTCATATAATACCCTGGTTACCCTACTCATCAAAACATAACATGTATCAATAGGATATAATTTTAGTATACCAAGCTGATTGTGATGATGGGGCCCAGGTAAATTTGATGTGTTTCTCAACCATATACATATCTAAATTTAATACATGGTATTACAGATATATAGATCCTTAGTTTAATCAAAATCTTGTCTCTAGATGAACACTTTTCCTTTAGAAAGTCCTATCTTTTTTCTACTCAGAACAAGTAAACCCAGATCCGTCTGAACATGTTCTAAGTCAGTCTGAATTTTAATCAGTTCAATTTTTAATGATTTTTCTAGTTCTGCAAACATGTCTCGCATATCACCTTTTGTAGGGGCATGTTCTTTTAAAAAACAAAAAAAAAAGAACAAGTAAACCTGCAAATGCAATGCAATATACCTATTCAAAATCACTCACAGTGTTAATTTATCCCCTTGTGGATAATGATACAATTTACCTGTCCATATTCTTTCTACTTGAATGTTTTCTCTGTGCACTGACTTTATGAACTGGGGGAATCTGTAACAATATATATATATATAATGAATCATAAGTTTCTTGGGATGGGGGGGGCAAGGTTTTCCCCACAACCTATCATCCACAATGAAAGAGAGACCTCTGCTTCCCAATTTTTCTTCTCCCACCACCATGTCTACCCATCATCACAGAAGATTTTAGAGGGTTATGTCACATGAGCAATTGGTTTGCACACATCAGTCAATCCACAGTCTCACAGGTGGTTTCCCTTCTCTTGGACCTGCCTAGCATCTCAGGATGGAAGTGTAGCAATAGATACTCCTAGCAGCAAAAAATAAGGGAGGCGCAAACACCTAGTGCCTTACCCTTCGACACCTTTTGAAAATGTATTATAATGCCAAAAACATACTCACAAGCATGAAGAGTAAAATCACATAAAACATATCCACCTCAATGTGGAAAAGGACATGTCCCTGTGCTAGGACTGCTGACTCGTTTTGGGAGACACGCTCCCTTCCTCAGAGCTAGTCCATTATCCTGAAGGCTCAAATTTATCTTGACCATACAAGCATGAATACCTCCCCCTCCACCATGCACACTTGGTGGGGCCATGTGACACCTGTATTGATCACAACACAAATGAGAAGACAATCAAAGCCATCACAGTCCGTCCATACATTACAATACATTCACATATTTAAATGCTATGGACGGATGGTGATGGCTGTGGTTGTCTCCCCGTTCATGTTGTGATCAATACAGGTGTCACATGGCCTCGCCCAGTGTGCATGGTGGAGGGGGGGCTATTGATGCTTGTATGGTCAGTAAAAATTTGAGCCTTCAGAATAATGGACTAGCTCTGAGGAAGGGAGCCTGTCAGCGTCCTAACACAGGGACGTGTCCTTTTCCACATTTATATTTTCAAAAGATGTTGAAGCGTAATGCACTAGGTGTTTGCGCCTCCTTTCTTTTTTGCTCTTAGTATTTGGAGTTTCCCCGTCTGAGGAGAGCGGCACGCCTACAATTCCCGATAGAGTGAGCTCTTGGGTTATATAGTTTTTTGGAGAATTGCGTTTGCATTTGGGGTACCACAGCAGCTGCTTCGTGGACACCTTCAGATCGTTGGTACTTTTGCATTTATTAATAAGTACATCATGGTACTGGCCATTGAAGAAAGGGTTTTAAGGAGAAATTCCTTGGCACAACGGTTATCCAAAAGTGTGGACTCATTTAAGAAACAAATTGTAACGCTGAGCGCTCCGGTCCCTGCTTCTGGACCGGAGCGCCCGCGGCGTTCGTTCCAGATCCACTCACCTGTGCCCGCTCCCTCCTCCGCTCCCCGCTCACGTGGTTCCCAGCACGTGAGCCCCTGCACCATAGGGCGCGTGCGCGCCGGTTGTTTGAAATTTAAGGGGCCTGTGCACCAGTAATTGGTGCCAGGTCCAAACCTCCCTTCCTGTTTCTTGTGACCTGTTTCCTGTTTCCTGTGACCTGTTTCCTGTGACCTGTTTCCTGTTTCCTGTTTCCTGTTTCCTGTGACCTGTTTCCTGTTTCTTATATAAACCTACTCCCCCTTCCTGTCCTTGCTGAATCTTGTTGCCTTAGTGCCCTGAGAAAGCGATTTATGTTTTGCCCAGCCTGTGTATCTGACCTTCTGCTGTTGCCTCTGACTTCGAACCTTTGCTGCCTGCCCTGACCTTCTGCTACGTCTGACCTTGCCTTTGCCATGTCCTACTTTTCCCACGCCTGTCTCAGCTGTCATTGAGGTTGAGCCGTTACCGGGGGACACGACCTGGTTGCTACCGCCGCAGCAAGTCCATCCCGCCTTGCGGCGGGCTCTGGTGAAAACAGGTAGCAACTTAGAACCGGTCCTCTAGTACGGTCCAGGCCAATCCCTCACTGACACAGAGGATCCACCCCTAGTGCCTTCACCTGCCGCCAGTCCGGACCCTGACAGTAGATCCGGCCATGGATCCCGCTGATGTGCCGCTGCCTAGTCTCACTGACCTCACTACCGTGGTTGCCCAGCAGTCCCAGCAGATTGCCCAACAAGGACAACAACTGTCGCAGTTGACCGCCATAATTCAACAGCTTCTGCCTCCACAGCCAGCTTCTGCATCTCCAGTCCAGTCCTTCGTTTCTGAAGTCCGCAGTGTCTTCGAGGAACCTGCCCGTGCCTCGTCCGCGGAAACAGCCTTGCTAAACCTCGTCCAAGGAGACTCTACAGTGGGCGAACATGCTATACAATTTCGCACTCTGGCCTCCGAATTGGCCTGGAACAACGAGGCTCTCTGCACGACCTTTAAAAAAGGTTTATCCAGCCATATCAAGGATTGTCTGGCCGCACGAGAGATACCTGCCTCCCTGACTGAACTCATCCAGTTGGCTACTCGCATAGATATGCGCTACATTGAAAGACGTCAGGAGCTCCGCATGGAGAAAGATCTTGTTCGCATCAGGCGATACCCACGCCTGGCTCCTCTCTTCCTGCATCCTTTGCAGCCTGCTACTGTGCCTTCCGCCGAGGAGGCCATGCAAGTGGATCGGTCTCACCTGACCCAGCAAGAGAGGTCTCGCCGGAGGAACGAGAACTTATGTTTATATTGTGCGAGCTCTGAACACTTCTTAAATGACTGTTCTCTTCGTCCTCAGCGTCAGGGAAACGCTCGCACCTAGTGAACGTGGGAGAGGCGTCACTGGGTATAAATTCTTCCTCTCCACGCCTGATCGTTCCAGTATGAATTTCTCCAGCCGCTAGCTAAAGTTTCCTTCTCTGCGGAGGCCTTCTTGGACTCTGGTTCTGCAGGAAACTTCCTTAAAGCCTCCTCCATCAACCGGTTTAGCATCCCCGTTATCCATCTCGTCAAGCCCTTCTTTATTTCTACAGTTAACGGAGAGAATCTGAACTGCACCATGCGTTACCGCACAGAACCCGTGCTCATGACCATAGGGGTTCTCCACCAAGAGACGATTGAATTTTTTGTTCTGCCTAACTGCACTACTGACATCCTTCTTGGCTTGCCTTGGCTCCAGCGCCACTCTCCTACCCTCGACTGGATCTCTGGGGACATTAAATCATGGGGCCCTACCTTGCCTCAAGTCGGTACCTACTAGACAAGTCTCCTCTCCATTGCTCGGCCTTCCTAAGGCCTATCAAGACTTTGCTGACGTCTTTTGCAAAAAACAGGCAGAGGTCTTACCACCACATAGACCCTTCGATTGCCCCATTGACTTGCTTCCTGGTACCACACCACCCTGTGGCAGGATTTACCCTCTCTCTGCTCCTGAAACCAAGGCCATGTCGGAGAACGTTCAGGAGAATCTCAAGAAAGGTTTCATCAGGAAGTCTTCTTCTCCTGCCGGAGCAGGATTCTTTTTTGTTTCCAAGAAGGATGGGTCACTACGCCCTTGTATTGATTACCGCGGTCTCAACAAAATCACGGTAAAGAATCGCTACCCTCGGCCTCTCATCTCGGAGCTCTTTGACCGTCTGCGGGGAGCAAAGGTCTTCACTAAGCTTGACCTCATGGGCGCTTATAACCTCATCAGAATCCGTGAAGGAGATGAGTGGAAAACCGTTTTTAACACCAGAGATGGCCACTTCGAGTACCTTGTCATGCCTTTTGGTCTGTGCAATGCTCCTGCAGTCTTCCAAGACTTTGTCAATGAGATCTTCCGGGACTTGTTGTATACCTGCGTGGTGGTCTATCTTGACGACATACTAATCTTCTCCTCCACTCTGGAAGAACACCGTCTCCATGTTTGTCAAGTGCTCCAGCATCTCCGTGTTAATCATCTTTACGCCAAAATTGAAAAGTGCCTCTTTGAACGTAGCTGTCTTCCGTTTCTGGGATACCTAGTTTCTGGACAAGGTCTTCAAATGGACCCCGACAAGCTCTCCGCAGTCTTGAATTGGCCATGCCTCTCGGGACTTCGCTCTATCCAGTGCTTCCTCGGATTCGCCAATTACTACCGCCAGTTCATCCCCCACTTCTCCACTATTGTGGCGCCTATTGTGGCACTAAGCAAGAAAGAAGCGAATCCGAGACCCTGGCCTCCCCAAGCTGAAGAAGCCTTTACTCGCCTTAAGACCGCCTTCGCCTCCACTCCAGTCTTGTCTAGGTCCGATCCGCTAAAACCATTCTTCCTGGAGGTAGATGCCTCCTCTGTGGGAGCCGGAGCGGTTCTTCTTCAAAAGTCCGCTAAAGGAAAAAATGTCACCTGCGTCTTCTTCTCTAAAACTTTTTCTCCTCCAGAAAAGAACTATGCTATTGGAGACCGTGAACTACTAGCCATTAAGTTGGCACTAGAGGAATGGAGACATCTCCTGGAAGGATCCCTTCATCCTATCACCATCTACACTGACCACAAAAATCTGTCATACCTTCAGTCTGCCCAGAGCCTTAATCCTCGCCAGGCCAGGTGGTCATTGTTCTTTGCCCGATTCAGTTTCCAGATCCATTTTCGTCCTGCTGATAAGAACATTAGGGCGGATGCCCTATCACGCTCCACCGATGCCTCCGAAGCTGAAACCGTTCCTCAACACATCATTCCTCCTGAGTGTCTGATTTCAGCTGCTCCTGCTTCACTGGTACCAGTTCCTCCAGGGAAAACATATGTTCCTCCACGTCTTCGCCTCCGGACTCTCAAATGGGGTCACTCCTCTCACCTGGTGGGTCACGCTGGAATTAAAAAGACTACTCAGCTAATTGCCAGACACTATTGGTGGCCTTCCTTTGAGAAAGATGCAACTGAGTTCGTTCGGGCCTGTACTGTCTGCGCACGTGACAAAACTCCCCGCCAGAGGCCTGCGGGTCTTCTCCTCCCTCTGCCAGTGCCCGAACAGCCTTTGTCCCACATAGCGATGGACTTCGTCACGACCTTCCCGTATCCCGTATCACAGTCATATGGGTGGTTGTTGACAGGTTTTCCAAAATGGCACATTTTGTCCCGCTTTCTGGTCTCCCCTCTGCGCCACAGTTGGCGAAGCAATTATTTTTGAACATATTCCGTCTCCATGGTCTTCCAACACATATCGTCTCTGATAGAGGCGTTCAGTTCATCTCAAAATTTTGGAGAGCACTCTGCACCCAATTAAAAATCAAATTGAATTTTTCTTTTGCCTACCACCCTCAGTCCAATGGGCAAGTGGAGAGGGTTAACCAGATCCTTGGTGACTATCTGCGACACTTCGTCTCCTCCCGTCAGGACGATTGGGTCGACCTGTTGCCCTGGGCCGAATTCTCATATAACTTTAGAGACTCTGAGTCATCCACCAAATCTCCATTTTTTGTGGTGTACGGCCGTCACCCACTGCCCCCCCCCCCCCATTCCCACTTCTTCTGGAGTTCCTGCCGTTGATGAGTTGACCTTGGACTTCTCCTCCATCTGGAAAGAAACTCAAAAGTCGCTCACCCTGGTCTCTTCTCGCATGAAGAGACATGCAGATAAAAAAAGAAGAACTCCTCCTGTCTTTGCCCCTGGTGACAGAGTGTGGCTCTCTGCCAAATACATCTGGTTTCGGGTCCCCAGCTACAAACTGGGTCCTCGTTACCTCGGGCCTTTTAGAATCAAAAGCCAAATTAACGCTGTCTCTTACAAACCCCATCTTCCTCCCTTTCTCCGTATTCCTAACTCCTTTCATGTATCCCTTCTCAAACCCCTCATTCTTAACCGATTTTCCCCCAAGGTCACCGTTCCTGCTCCTGTCTCTGGGTCCTCTGACGTCTTCTCGGTAAAAGAGATCCTCGCCTCCAAGGTCGTCAGAGGTAAAAAAATGTTTCTTGTTGACTGGGAGAATTGTGGTCCCGAAGAGAGGTCATGGGAGCCCGAGTCGAATATCCTCGACAAGGAGCTCATCCACAGGTTTCTGGGTACCAAAAAGAGGGGGAGACCAAAGGGGGGGTACTGTAACGCTGAGCGCTACGGTCCCTGCTTCCGGGCCCGCGGCGTTCGTTCCAGATCCACTCACCTGTGCCCGCTCTGGCTCCCTCCTCCGCTCCCCGCTCACGTGGTTCCCGGCGCGTGCGCCCCTGCACCATAGGGAGCGTGCGCACCGGTTGTTTGAAATTTAAGGGGCCTGTGCACCAGTAATTGGTGCCTGGTCCAAACCTCCCTTCCTGTTTCCTGTGACCTGTTTCCTGTTTCCTGTTTCCTGTGACCTGTTTCCTGTGACCTGTTTCCTGTTTCTTATATAAACCCACTCCCCCTTCCTGTCCTTGCCGGATCTTGTTGCCTTAGTGCCCTGAGAAAGCGATTTGTGTTTTGCCCAGCCTGTGTATCTGACCTTCTGCCGTTGCCTCTGACTTCGAACCTTTGCCGCCTGCCCTGACCTTCTGCTACGTCTGACCTTGCCTTTGCCTTGTCCTACTGTACCACGCCTGTCTCAGCTGTCATTGAGGTTGAGCCGTTACCGGGGGACATGACCTGGTTGCTACCGCCGCAGCAAGTCCATCCCGCCTTGCGGCGGGCTCTGGTGAAAACCGGTAGCAACTTAGAACCGGTCCTCTAGTACGGTCCACGCCAATCCCTCACTGACACAGACGATCCACCCCTAGTGCCTTCACCTGCCGCCAGTCCGGACCCTGACACAAATTACCACCAGGGAAGACCCATCAGGGAACATCAAAAATCCAAGTAACGAAGAGATGATGATTTCAAAATTTTATAAACTTAAACAATTTTTAGAGAATATGAGGCTTCAGTGGTGGGACATTATCTTGTTACAGAAATACATGTAAGTCAATAGAGCACCCAGAGGACTTAGAATTACCAATGTTTGTAATTTTTTAGAAAAAGATTTGAAAGACATATGGCTAAAGAAATCTAGGGAATGTAGTGATAAGTGGATGAAGCTTATAGTAGAACAGAGGGAGCGCAACCTCGAAAATCCGATCCCAGATATTGGTTGTTCAGGATGAAATGAAGCAGCTTTTTCAGAATGGGACAATAGGATCAGTGGGACAATAGTGGATTTTGAGGCAAATCGTATTAGCAAGAAGGCAGGCAAATTTGAGAGGGATAGACAGGATTTTCTCCAAGGCTGAGATCAGGGTTGGAAGAGAGGGAGAACGAAAGGGAGTGAGACAGACATCCCAAATATTGACAGGTCCCACTATAGGGATAGGCTGCAGGGTAGGGTCAGAGACAACAATTTTAGGACTAAAGGGTCTAAGGACCATATTAAGAATAAGAACAACAAGCACTTGACCCAGGAAAGGACAAATAATAGGAGTACAGGACACTCTCTTCAGCCAGAGAGAGAAAAACATCACCATATGGAGAATGCATTAAGGAACAGAAGTCCTAACAATATTAACAATAACAAATCCAAAACACCATCAAGGAAGGGCAAATCACATAACCAGCCCAGGCCCATCAGGCCAGAAGGCTCTGGGGACCTGAACAAGCAGGTTATAACATCTAGTGCCCCTGGGGGTGGGTACAAGTCAGTTGGAGTATCATATCTTAATAGCCCCAAGACAGGACACTCTAAGAGGGGAAATAAAGACCTACAGTACAATAGACAGACAGACAGACCCCACAGAAATACAGCCTCAGGTGGTCATTCAAACTGGGGAGAGAGCCACCCCTGGATATACCTTTCGATCCATCATCCCCCTTTTTAGAGAGGGGTCCCTTGATAGAGAACTCAAACAGGCAGAAAATGTCAGGCTTAATAGGAAAGGAAGAAGAGGGGGCAAGAAGTCCAAAAAGTGTAGTAAAGAACTGTGATACCATCAAAATATACAATCTATCTACTACTCCATTCACTCAGACTGGTCTGGAGGGATAAGTGGGGTACCCCAAGGCTCTGTCTTGGGACCAATTCTGTTTAATTTATTCATAAACGATATAGAGGATGGGATAAATGGCTCAATCTCAGTTTTTGCGGACAACACAAAAATAAGCAGGGCAATAACTTCACATAAGCATATAAAAATTTTACAGAAAGACCTAAATAAAATAATGTGGTGGGAAACTACGTGGCATATGAGGTTTCATGTGGTGAAATGTAAGGTAATACACTTAGGGGAGAAAAGCATAAACACAATCTACTCACTAGGGGGAAAACCTCTGGGGGAATCAAGGATGAGGAAAGATCTGGGAATCCTAGTAGAAGATAGACTGAGCAATAGCATGCAATGCCAAGCTGCAGCTACCAAAGCCGGCAGAATTTTAGCATGCATAAAAAGAGGATATACAAGAGATAAAACTATAATCCTACCACTTTATAAAACTCTGGTTAGGCCACATCTGGAGTATTCAATCCAGTTATGGTCACCAGTCCTCAGAAGGGATAAGCTGGAGCTGGAAAGAGTCCAAAGAAGGGCAACAAAATGAATAAGGGGACTGGAGGACCTTAATTACAAGGAACGTCAAGCACTACATTTATTCTTGCTGGAGAAGAGATGCTTGAGAGGGGACATGATAGCGATTTACAAATATCTCAATGGTGATCCCAGCATAGGAGAAAAATGATTCAGTCTCAGGGAGTGTAAAAGGACACAGGGCCATACAATGAGATAACCTTAAGCTGCACAGGGTTTTTTTTTATCTGAAATAGTGAATGGCATCTTTGTTGTGCCTCTGCTCTGAAGGGTTAAGTGGGACTATATCATTGCTGCACTTCTGCCCTGAGATGCTGGGTAGGTCCAAGGGAAGGAAAACCACCGGAGTGGCCAAGTACTGCCTGATGTATGCAAACCAACTGTGCAAGTGCAGACACCCAGCACCCAGCACACACTGATCGTGACATCACCTGCAGCAATCATCTCTGGAGATAAAATTCCCTACCACCCTACAAACCAAAGGTGGTGCACCCAAACAGTTAGATAGAAGAAAAGCACAAATATTTGTTTTTTTATCTATTTAGATATTCTGTATACTGTAAATTGATCCCTGAATCCAATAATTTGCACAAGGTCCTGATGGCAATTACAATTCCCCTCCCTTTTTTGTTTCCTACTGTGTATTGAGGGGACATGGTCTAAGAAAATGGGATACCTTAGACATTTCACCAACTGTTTAACTTGCCAGTAAATAATATATTAGCAATGTTTATGTAAAATCATGTATTGATTTTGGATAAGTATATAGTTGTAATTGTGTTTTTTTAACATGATACAGTTTTCACAGTTCTTGATAAAGCAGATCAACTGTCTGCAGAAACATGACAATCGCAATTAGCAAGGACGACTTCAATTGATATCCTTTTGATACATATATTGTCCTGATGGGTGGGGTAACCAGGGTGTCATGTGGAAATTATGGAAAGGTATCTAGACAGGTGCTGGACTAAAACAACAGGGAGAAGACAATGCTCTTTTTTGCCTCTCTCCTTCTACTGTAATATTAATATATTCTGCATCATCCTCTTCCAGCCAGCATGGGTAGAGCTAAAGCCAAGAAAACCCATAGATGACTACACTTTTATGGTTACTGTACAGATCCCAATAGGCACTGTGCAGTAGGAGGAGTGGAGAGAGGATTTTTGCCTGGGAAATTTCTTTCTCTTAGCACCGAGGGAATTAGAGAGAGAGAGCACACCTCTGTCTGAATATTCACCTGTCAGCGGAGGACCATATCAGTGAAGATCTGTGCCTGAGCCTGGGACTGAGGACACCTGGGAGCAATGCAGCCCCAACCACATCATAGTACCTGCATCGCTGCTGCAGGGAGACTGGAGTGTCTTATCACTGGATGCTTTCAGGGAGAGATCGGGAGGCCCCCTTCTACAGCGAGAGGGCACATTAGCATCCCAGGGACTGGTGAATTGGCTTTTTGCCCATTGCTGATACTGCTAGCAGGGACTAAGCTGCTAAGAGCAAAACACCAAGTGCACCCAATCCATACACATCCATACTGCACTCTATACCATACTTATTCCAAACCTAGACTGCAATTACACCAACTCTATACTGCATTATGCAGAACCTTTGCCTCATCTGAACCACATCAGCCTTGCACCTGTGCCAGGAATATATCATACCTATACTGCACCTACAGTATACTGCATGCAGGTTAACTTGGACTGTCAGTAAGTGCACTGATGCTCTTAAAGGGCCCCAATGATACCCGGCAGTGGAACATCTGAAAAGGCTGTCCCTCCAATAATAATTATTCTGCAAGCCCCATTTGTTCCCCTGCCCCTCCACTACCATCCTCCTTTTCTTTTGTAAATTGCATGCCCAGTCAGTCTAGGACTACCATCAATTCCATAAGAGTGCTCTGGCAGTATAATTCCAGCACTTGGTAGATTAAACTTTACTACTGCTTGCTGCTGCACTTGCTATGGTGTATGTTAATCTGGATGCCAAATGTAATTTTATCCTTAGCCCTCACTGTTTATTACTCTGTATGCTAAATAGTTTTATTACTATTTTTAATCATATTATGATTGCTTAGTTACCAACCATATTGGGTGAGAATATAAAAGGTTTGCCATTACTACCTGGTTTGGTGCCTGTTTTCTTTGATATAGCACTATTATTGGTACACTGTATTACTTTCAGTGATTCCCTGTAATATTGTATGTTTGTACACTCCACCTGGTGCGTCAAAGGGGTTGTGGTTCTTGAGAAGGTTCGAGGCAAAGAACCCATCCTATCTAGCGGTTTCTATGGGGGTAGCACTACAGATATATTGTGAGATACTTAAAGTTATTGAAAAGCTTGAATTTTTTCAAATAAAATAATAAATCTGTCACACTTACCTGCTTTGTACCTCTCCTGAGCCTCCCTTTCTGCATTTATAGATACAGACAGTGCAGCTCGGCCCCACCCCCACATCCTCGTCCCAGAATTTGATTGATGGCAGCAGAAGCCCCATGAGGAGGGAGAGATCTGAGAACTTCATACTTGTACTTTACATTGTATTGTAAATATGATCTTGTGTATAATTTGTAAATATAATGTAACCCACCATACTTAAATATGTTGCCTTGTAAATATTGCTTTCAGTGGTATTTATCAATACTCTTATAGTGATTGCAATTTACTTACTGTACATATACACTTAACCTAGTAAAAAAAAGGTACATCTCCCTGTCAGCTCATATATTACTCACATTATACTCCCAACACCCCAACTTCCCCTTCAAGTGGGCAGAATTGCCAATGCAATACCCTGGGAAACAGATCATGTAGATCTTAATCAAGTTTTCAAATGAATTTTTCTTCTATTTTCTCATACATTACAATCTAATTTGTAAAAATAAAAACACTTAGCCTTCTCATGGTTTGGGTGTTGTGACGCGCTTAAGATGAAAGTGATGCCAAGCCTCCTATACCTCCTGCAGACTTTTCCTATTTTGATCCCTTAACAATTTTTCCACTTTATTCAGGCTTATTTTTTCATATTTACTTGGCAAGATAAATTTGTGAGAATAAGAAGGGGTATCTTAGTCTCTAAACATAGGGGAGGCATAAAATTCCTGAACTCCACCTTTTACTACATGGCTGTCCACTTGGCCTAGGACAATTGACTGGCACACAAGCTCTGGGTCTCATTATACCAGGACTGCACTCCATTTCCCTTTTATGGGGCTTCCTGGAAGGGAACACACTGTATGCTTTGCAGGTTCTCCAAAAACATCCAGTTATTGGATCTAACCTATCTCTGATAGGAGGATATTTTAATGTGTAATATTTTTTCTTTATTAACTTTGTTTAATTTTATAAAGAGACAAGTCATAAAATAATAACAAAAATAAGTCGCGCTGTATGTGATCAGAACATTAAATCAAAATGTAAATAAATTGTCCATAGAGTCCATTGAAGGGCTAGATGAAAAGATGTGACTGTAGGTATCCGTGTGGATAAAAGGCTTACCAGAAATCAATAAAAAGTATGCCAGATGATAACATAAACCTTTAGTGGAAATCCAGGAACAGATGTCCAAATGGATGCTCAGGATCTCGAAAGGTCACCGCAATGGAGTTAAAATGAGGAAAGAAATAAACAACGCCATAGCGTAAAAACCAAAACAACTAATAAAAGCAAACTAGTGCACTCACAATGTGAGACTATCACCAACCATAGATTAAGAAGTGATAGGGTGCTGAATAAATGCTCATTACCAAAGTAAATATAAATCAATTAATTCTGTGACAATCCACACAAAATTCCAGGTGATAGAGTGAATTGTATATGAAACTTCCACCATCAGAAGGAATTGGTTAAATACTCCTTACCAAATATAAATAATGAATAGTGTGCTGACGTCACCCTCACAAGCGTCTAGAAAGTACGGGCGAGCGGAGCCGTCCGGCCGGCAGCTGCTTACATCTCTCCCCTGCAACTTTTTTATCTACATTTGTAAGTGTGTTTCCTTTTTTATTTAATAAATCTGTGGGATTTTTTGCTATGGCGCTTTTTTTTATCCTATATGGTTGAAACTTTGCCTGCATCCTGCTCATCCCTGAGTCCCCATTGGCTGGCACCTGAGGTCCGGTCCTCTGCATTCACCCAAACCATCCAATTAATAGATCACTCGCTTGAATCCATTGTCATCTGGTAAGGAGATTCAATACAGGTGGTGGTGTCACGGGTTTATCACCTATCAGGATCTCTTTTGGATTACTTATCACAAGTCTTCTTATTACCATTATCTGGTAAGCAGCATATATATCGGTGGAGGTGTCCTGTTCCTTACATGTTCACAGATCAGTTTTTCATTATTTATATCATCCTGTTATCATGCTATCATCCTATTTATTTGGTAAGAGGTTATCACCATCCAGGCGCTACTGAAATTCGAATGAAAAAGCCAGTTCCTGTTTTTTCTGGATGAATTTTATTTTTTATTATAGGAAAAATTAAATGGATGTTTTATCTGCAAGGTGCTGTGCCACCCTATATGAGTGGTGGGCAGTGGGCACAGTACAGTCTGTGGACCTGACACTCACTGGCAGGCAACTGCAATTATATTACAGAGGAAAAATTTAATGAATGTTTTATCTGCAAGGTGCTGTGCCACCGTATATGAGTGGTGGGCAGTGGGCACAGTACAGTCTGTGGACCTGACACTCACTGGCAGGCAACTGCAATTATATTACAGAGAAAAAATGAAATTACTTTTTTATCTGCCAGGTGCTGTGCCACCCTAAATGAGTGGTGGGCACAGTACAGTCTGTGGACCTGACACTCATTGGCAGGCAACTGTAATTATATTACAGAGGAAAAATTAAATTAATTTTTTATCTGCAAGGTGCTGTGCCACCCTATATGAGTGGTGGGCAGTGACAGTGGGCACAGTTCAGTCAGTGGGCCTGACACACACACTGGCAGGCAACTGAAATGATATTAAAGGGTAAAAATTAAATGACTTTTTTATCTGCAAGGTACTGTGCCACCCGATATGAGTGGTGTGCACACAGTACAGTCTGTATATATATATATATATATATATATATATATATATATATATATAAAAATTAAAAAAAAAGCAGACTGATGTACCAGCCCTAAAAAGGGCTTTTTGGGGTGCTGTCGGGACGCTGTCCTTACAGCAGGAGTGGACACAGAACACTGGCCTAGCTAATGATTTCCCTATTAATTCAGCAGCAGCAGCAGCAGCAGCACTCTCCCGGCTCTAACTAACTCTGCAGCTTCAGAATGAATCTAAGATGTATGCTGTCCTTGCTTTTGGGAGGGTCTGGGAGGGAGGGTATGCTGATTGTGTCTGCTGACTGTGAGGTACAGGGTCAAAGTTCGCTCAATGATTATGTATAGGGGTGGACCGAACATCGCATATGTTCGCCCGCCGAGGCGAACGCGAACAAGCGATGTTCGCCGGCGAATAGTTCGGGACATCTATAGTGAAATGGTGGATTCTAAAGAGGTACGATCATAGCCCTTAGTCAGAAACCTATTCTTTAGGACCTCTGTTTGTTGGAGGAAATCATCATCACAGGTACAATTCCTCCTTAACCTGATAAATTGGCTTTTAGGCACACCATTAAGCCAAGCTCTATGGTAGCAACTATCAACCGGTAAATATGAATTACGGTTTGTATCTTTAAAGAATGTGTTATTAATGAACCGATTATTAATAGGGTTGAGCGAACCCGGACTGTATTGTTCGGGATCGTACCGGACTTTTGGGTATTCGGTACCCAGACACGGACCCGAATATTTCACTGTATGTTCGGGTACTGTCCGTTGTTCGGTAATGTTATTTGATGTTTTGGCGTGGTTTTAATGGTGCGGTTTCAACAGCCAATCAGCAAGCGTTTAACTAGTGTGCCCTTAGAAGCCTTCTAATGACATGGCTGTGATTGGCCAGTGCAGCATGTGACCTAGAGTCTATATAAGCTGGAGTCACATAGCGCTGCGCGTCACTTTGCTTAAACTATACTAGGGAGAGGTTACCGCTGCTGCTGCTGTTGAGGGAGAGATAGGAGATTACTGTAGGGTCAGGCTGGAGATTGCTTTGAGGGAAAGAATAGGAAGAATCTTCTTTAATCAGACAGCAATCTACATTAATTGTATTGTGTGGGGGTGCAGTGCACAATCTTTTTGCCCGGAAGGAGAGATATGAGATTATTGTAGGGTCAGGCTGGAGATTGCTTTGAGGGAAAGAATAGGAAGAATCTTCTTTAATCAGACAGAAATCTACATTGTTTGTATTGTGTGGGGGTGCAGTGCACAATCTTTATGCCCTGACCTGAGCCCAGTGAGGAGGAGAAAGGAGAAAAAAAAACTTTTATCAGTCTGTTAGGCGGGCGGCGTGGGGTGCTGCACATTTAATGCAAGCTCAGTGCATATGTGTCTGCTTAATCTGCATTTAAAAAAGAAAAAAACTTTTTCCTTCATATATTACTTTGACATAAAGTGTTTAGACAGACACTGCTTTTCTAACCTGCTCTTCAAAAAGCACAAATGTAAGGGGAATATAAATATTTTTCAGTATTTAGGGAAAAAAAAAATATTTTTTAGTTTTTCATTCAAATGAGTTTTTTTTAATTCAATAGCGGAATAGAACAACAACAGTATCCAACCTGTTAGGCGTGCGGTGTGTAGGGGCCATTTCATGCAAGCCCAGTGCATATTATGTGTCAGCTTAATCTGCATTTAAAAAAGGAAAAAAAAAATTCCTTCATATTTTACTTTGACATACATTGTTTAGACAGACATTGCTTTTCTAACCTGCTCTCCAAAAAACACCAATGTAAGGGGAAAATAATTATTTTTCAGTATTTAGGTAAAAAATATATATTTTTCATTTAAATGTTTTTTTTTTAAATCAATAGCAGAATAGAACAACAACAGTATCCAACCTGTTAGGCGTGCGGTGTGTAGTGGCCATTTCATGCAAGCTCAGTGAATATGTGTCTGCTTAATCTGCATTTAAAAAAGAAAAAAACTTTTTTCCTTCATATTTTACTGTGACTTACAGCGTTTAGACACTGCATTTCAAATCTGCAATTCAACAACCAATTAAGGGGACAATTATTTTTCAGATTTTCATTCATACGATACAGTGCGATACACCCATTGCATACTGTTGTTGTATTTCGCTTTGCAATAAAAACCCATTTAGGGGAAAAAAAAAAATTGCAGCCAAGTCTCCATATGGTACAGTGAGATTCACCCATTGCATACTGTTGTATTCCGCTTATCAATAAAAACTCATTTAGGGGAAAAAAATAATTTGCGGCCTAGTCTGCATATGGTACAGTGAGATACACCCTTTGCATACTGTTGTTGTATTCCGCTTTGCAATAAAAAACCCATTTAGGGGATAAAAAGTTAATTGCGGCCTAGTCTGCATATGGTACAGTGAAATACACCCATTGCATACTGTTGTATTCCGCTTTGCAATAAAAACCCATTTAGGGGGATAAAAAGTTCATTGCGGCCTAGTCTGCATATGGTACAGTGAGATACACCCATTGCATACTGTTGTATTCCGCTTTGCAATAAAAACCCATTTAGGGGATAAAAAGTTCATTGCGGCCTAGTCTGCATATGGTACAGTGAGATACACCCATTGCATACTGTTGTATTCCGCTTTGCAATGAAAACCCATTTAGGGGATAAAAAGCGAATTGCGGCCTAGTCTGCATATGTTATACTTAGATACACCCATTGCATACTGTTGTATTCTGCTTTGCAATAAAAACCCATTTAGGGGAAAAAAATAAATTGCGGCCTAGTTTGCATATTTTACCATGAGATACACCCTTTCTATACTGTTGTTCTATTCCGCTATTCAATAAACACCCATTTAGGGAGAAAATATTAAATTGCGGCCTAGTCTGCGTATGTTACAGCGAGATACACCCATTGGATACTGTTGTTCTATTCAGCTATTCAATAAACACCCATTTAGGGAAAAAATATTAAATTGCGGCCTAGTCTGCATATGTTACAGTGAGATACACCCATCGGATACTGTTGTGCTATTCCACTATTCAATAAACACCCATTTAGGGAAAAAATATTCAATTGCGGCCTTGTCTGCATATGTTACAGCGCAACAAGGCACACAGGTCTCGCATGGAGGCCCAGTTAGAAGTGGTGCTGTTCCGCAGAGTGACTCATGCGTGCGTGCTGCAGCTGAAACTCCACTATGGCCTGCTGCTGATCACACAGTCTGGCCAGGAAGTACAAGGTGGAGTTCCACTTTGTGGGCACGTCACATATGAGGCGGTGAGCAGGAAGGCCAAAGTTATGCTGCAGCACTGACAGGCGAGCAGCAGCAGGGTGAGCATGCCGAAAGTGCGCACAGACGGACCGCACTTTCTGCAGCAGACTTTCTGCAGCAGATCTGACATATCGGGGTAATTTCTAAGGAACCTCTGCACCACCAAATTCAGCACATGCGCCAGGCAAGGGATGTGGTTTTTTCCCCCAAACAGGCGAATTTTAAAACTGCCTGCTGTCGTTTACCCCTGGGTGTGCTGAAGTTGGTGGTGATGGTGTGTCAGAATATTTATACTGCTCTGAATATAACAGTGTCTATTTATATCAATAAGCAAAGTTCTGTGAGTAAGGAGAATCTCAACTTATTTCCACAAATCAATATGTAGCGAATTCTTTTTAATTGATTAATTTCTTTTTAAAAGCATATACCAATCATAGTGAAAACAGTCTACAGTAAGGAATATATATAAAATATTTATTCACAAGACATGTATTCACAATAAATGATCAAACAGGAAGTGACACAAAAAAATAACTCTACATAAAATACAAACTTCAGACAATCAATGCAATGTGATGTTAAGCTCAATAATGAAAGTAAAAGTGAAACAAAATGAAAGCAAGATTACCTTTTCTCCAGGTATAGCATAAACCATAGGTAAGTGTTCTATATAAACAGACCACAATTGTCTGCGAATTGCATAGCCGAAAGTCACTTCACTGCAGATGGAGCGAGAATAAGCCATGCAAAACCGAAGACTAAAATCGCAATAATGTGCTAAATCTGATATTAATGAAAATGTATAAAAACAAAAATCAGCTTTTTAGAGAAAAATCTACTATGGTTTATACGGCTGGGATTGTAATATTATTACCCTTAAATATGCAATATAAAACATATAAGGAAGGAAATAATCAATTGAATAAACTCAAATAAACAGCAAGATTTTATTTACCACACTTAAGATGGCTGCTAGCTTCAAATGGTCGTTACCAGAGTCCCAAGATGGATGTCTTCCCAAGATGGTGGCCAGTGAGGGAGGAGTTTCGTTTGGCGTCCCTCAAAGTTTTGGATAAATGATGGAGTATGTCTAGATGAGTCTATAGATGGATGTAGTAGTGTGTGTTGCAAGTGTAAAGGGTGTTGTCAGTATGTAATGTAATGTGTCCTATTACATCTGAGTTCTCCTTTTTATATGGTATTGAACGAAGGACTATTAAAATTACCATAAGTTAAACCCAGAGGGAGGAACATTATCCCCATTGGTTGGGATATTCTATACATTAACTGGTGAGGTCATAGTCACGCCTCTTTAATAATTAACCCAATACTTCAGATAATAAAGTTAAATGATGATTTCTCTATATTTTCAAGATTAACCATAAAAGCAACATAAAAACGTGTCCATACTCTCAGTACATACATAAATGTCCATATAATCTCCATCATTTACCCTGGCAAGCAATGCCATTTATAAAGATAATTATTTTTAATACAATATATATACTTATATTGGAAAATACTGAATTACCCCAAGACTGCATTTGGTATTATCTCCACAGGAGGCAACATTGTACTGCTTATTAGATTCAGTATAAAATATGTCATAACATACAATAGCCCACTATTTAAAGATAACCTTTGACCTGTCTGGCTAGTGAAGATCCATTAATTATTTGACCATGCCATATGCTGTCAGACATTGCGTCTGGCTTGTACTATTTATGATACCTTAAAAACTTAAACACAAACTTACATAAAGTGAGGTAATTAGTATTCACTCTTTATCTAAGTAAAATTACTATGTGCAAGAATATAAAACCAAAATGTGATATAACATTCCTAAATATATATGTATACATATACGTATAATTATTACTCGTGTTTTCTTACACACGATATAACGCATCTTTTTTTTCCCTTTTTTTTTTCCTTTTTTTTTCCTAACATCTTTAACACTTATATATATTTTAAATGTCTGATAGAGTATACTCGGCTATTGTCCATTGTTGCAATACTTACAGACAGACTGGCCCTACCATGATGTCTTATCTGATGAGATGTCAATGTATCACCTTTTTTATGACTACAAGAAATACAAAAACCTCTGTTGAAATTCTACTCTCTCTTGTAAGAGACATTTTGCAAAAGAACATATATGAACTTTCATTCTCCTCCAAACAAAATGGAAGCTGCACTGTTCAAAATCCATATGCATAAGATGGAATATACATGACTTTTTAAATCCATTTTTTTTTCTATTATTTAATCCCCAATAATCCCGACAGGTGTTACGCTGACCGGATGAGGAGGTGGTAGAGGATGAGGAAGTGGAGTAGGAGGAGTTAGGAACAGGAGGCAAACTGAAGCGCACTGCAATCCTCGGTGGTGGAAGGACATGCGCCAAACTGCTATACGCCCCAGGCCCAGCCACCACTGCATTTACCCAGTGTGCTGTTAGGGAGATATAATGTCCCTGACCGTGCTTACTGGTCCACATATCCGTAGTTAGGTGGACCTTGCCACAGATGGCATTGCGCAGTGCACACCTGATTTTGTCACCCACTTGGTTGTGCAGGGAAGGGATGGCATGCCTGGAAAAGTAGCGGCGGCTGTGGGACAGCCACCACCATAAGGCTTTTAAAACTCTGCGTCTCCACCAGATGGAATGACAGCATTTCAAAGGCGAGGAATTTTTAAATGCTGGCATTCAGGGCCAGGGGTCACGGGTGGGTAGAGGGGGGGGTACTTCCTCTTCCACTCCAGTGTTTGGGAGATAGAAAGCTGAATGCTTCCACGGGACATTGTGGAGGTGGTTGTTGGTGACCCAGGTGGTGGTATTGCTGGCAGATCCTCTGTTTGCGGGGTGGCAGGTGCCGGTCTCACTACAGAGGTGGATGAAGAGGCTGAGACTGCAGCAGAAGAGGAAGCAGGAGGAGCCAGAGACCTTTCTTGGTTTTTGAGGTGTCTACTCCACTGCAGCTTGTGCTTTGCACTTAGATGCCTGGTCTTGCAGGTTGTGCTCAGGTTGAGAAGGTTTATGCCTCGCTTTAGGCTCTGATTGCACAGCGGGCAAATCACTCGTGTCCTTTCATCATCACATTGTCCTTTGAGCTGGCTTTGGTGCGCTCGGTCCCTTGCTGCATTGGGCAGTAGCAGGCATAGTGTCTATGGCACGGCCGCTCCGCTTTTGCACCCTTCTCCCTCTTCTGCTGTGCTGGTGGCTCTGTGCGACCACCGCCTCTTCCTCCAAACTACTCAGGTCACCTGCATGACGTTCATTCCATGTGAGGTTGAGGCCCTTATTGTCCTCCACATAATCTTCCATGCAGTCTTCCTCCCTGCAACCCTTATCGGTCTCCACAATTCAGAATTCCGCAGCAGTTGGCACCTGTATTTCGACATCATCCGAGACGTGCTGCGATGGTCCTACCATGTACTCATCTTGAGACATAAGTGGTTGGGCATCGGTGCACTCAATCTCTTCCACTTCTGGGGCAGGGCTAGGTGGATGGCCCTGGGAAACCATGCTAACAGAGTCATCAAAAAGAAGAAGAGACTGCTGCATGACTTGGGGCTCAGACTGCTTGGCTGATTTTCAAGGGGGTGAGATGAAAGATTGATGGACATCGGCTGCAGATGGCAACTCTGACCTTTCAGCAGAAGGCTGGGTAGGAGACAATGTGAAGGAACTGGAGGCACTGTCAGCAACCCAATCTACTATCACCTGTACTTGTTCTGGCCTCAACATTTGTAGAGGCACATTAGGCCCTGCCAAATACTGCTGTAAGGTTCTGTCGCCTACTCTCAGCTGAGAAAGGTGTTTCACTTGTGCGTGTAGCTGCCACAGATCGACCACGTCCTCTCCTTGCAACAGGAGCTCCACCAGCAGCACCACCACCCAGCACTAACATGGTGGAGCAGTATTTGTGCACACACCTAGACGTACTGAATGACGGGTCTGCCCCCTTCAACTTCTGGGTCTCCAAATTGGGCACATGGCCTGAGCTTGCCCTTTACACCTTGGAGGTGCTGGCCTGCCCTGCAGCCAGTGTATTATCTGAACGTGTATTTAGCACGGCTGGGGGTCTTATCACAGACAAGTGCAGCCGCCTGTCCAGAGCCAATGTGGACAAGCTCATGTTCATTAAAATGAACCAGGCATGGATCCCACAGGATTTGTCCGTACCTTGTGGAGAATAGACATGTATACTGGCCTTACCCAGCCATTGTTGTATTTGATCTTTCTAACTCTTTTGGGGTGTACCCTAATTTAAAAAGAAATAAAATTAAAAACAAAAACCAGTGTTGGCTACCGCGTCCTCCTCCACCGCTGCTTCCACCTACACCGCCACATCCAACGCCACCTCAACCTCCTACTCCATATGAGCCTCGTCCTCCTCCTCCACCAACACTGCCGCTTCCAGCTACACCTCCATATCCACCGCCACCTCAACCTCCTACTCCATATGGGCCTCGTCCTCCTCCTCCTACATCATTCAAGATTATTATTTTTTATATTTCGGTTTTTTATGTTATTTTAAGTTATTTCCCTATCCACATTTGTTTGCAGCACTTGCCATGCTCTTACGATGATTTTGCTGCCATTTGCAGCCCTCTAGCCCTTTCCATGTTTGTTTTAGAGCCATTTTGGTGCTCAAAAGTTCGGGTCACCGTTGACTTCAATGGGGTTCGGGATCGGGGTAAAGTTCGGGTTAAGTCCGGGTCACGAATCCGGACTTTTTTTTCAATTTCGGCCGGACCCACCGAACCCGGACATCCAGGTGTTCGCTCAACTCTAATTATTAACCAATCTGATATTTATATCAAGGAAGTGGATGTAGCTATTGCTATACTCATACGATAACTGAATACCCCTCTTGTTGGAGTTCAAAAAGGACATAAATGAATCTAGAGAAAGCGGGTCACCCTTCCATAGGAGGAGGATGTCATCAATGTATCGTATCCACAAAGTCCACTCCGGCCTGTTGAGTGGATAGACGACATCTTCCTCCCACTTGGCCATAAAGAGGTTGGCCAGACTCGGGGCAAATTTTGACCCCATGGCCACACCTCTTTACTGTAAATAGGATTGGTTATTGAACCAGAAGTAATTATGTCCAGTAGCGAACAATAACAACTCCAAAATAAAGTCACATTGTAATGTTGACATAGATGTGTCAGTGATTTATTAGCGCTTTACTTCTTTTTATATTTTTCCTGTTTAACAATTTGTTGTCAATTGTCTGTGTCAGCAACTTATCTGTATGGTTAGCACAATTTTTTCTTTCGTTTTCACTGCTAAAGTGGTACAAGAGAGAGATAACTGATAAGAGAAAAAGATTGAGGAAAGGATAGAAAAGACAGAAAGGAATTGGTGTATAATCTAAATATGAAAACATCCAAGTTTTAGAAAAAGAGACAGCAAAAATCTAATTTGTAGCTAATAAAAAAACTGATATGGATGGAAATTGGAATTTAGATGCCAGGCAGGGCTGGGAATGATAGCAGGCTTTTCTTTTTGGTGCTATTATATCTTTAAACTGTGAGAGTAAATTTGATTTCCACCGAATGTAACAGAAAGCTTCTCTGTAGCCGCACATCTAAACAATCCCATCAATCTGTGAAGTGTGGCAACTCCTGCCTGGGCTCCAACTAGGCCACATCCCCAACACATTTTGCTCTGCCCCTCAGAGCTTAATTATCTGGAGATCACAAGCATGATGGGGAGTTTTTATGTATCATCGGCTGTCGCACAAATAGAGAAAAGGAGTGTCAGGTGAGTGCATGTATAATATAGAAGTTATAGAGCTCTGTGATGCAACATGGCAAACATAGCATATCAGCTTCATTAGTAATCAGACGACAAGAAAGAAAAAATTGAAAGACATTAATTCTTAGTGTGACCTAAATGCAAAAAAGGAAGTTTAAAAAAAATAGAAAAGAAGGAGACCTGAGTATACTTCTTTCTGGGACTATAAAATATTTTATTTATAGAGATATTTTCTTTTATTTTTATTTTTGATCTTTTCATATTTGGCATATTTTTAATGCATCTTTACTTAAGCTGTTTTTTTTTTTTTTTTAGTTATATGATAATATAGAAGAGCTGTAACTGTTGCCGGCAAAAGAAAAATGTGACCCTTTGTGTCTAGTATAGCTTTTATGGGGATCCCCATGCCAAAATTAGCAAAAGCGAACAATACCAGGCCACATGTCCTCAACGTGGGGGGGGGGGGGGGCACTTTGAGGGTGGGGGAACTCTGCCCCCCAAAGCACCTTTTCCCCATGTTGATGGGGAGAAGACCCTCTTCCCCACAACCCTGGGCTGTGGTTGTGGGGATCTGCGGGCAGGGCACTTATCAGAATCTGGAAGCTGCCTTTAACAAGAGTCCCCCAGATCCTGCCCTCTATGTGAATGAGTATGGGGTACATAGTCTCCCTACCTATTCACCAAAAAAGTGTAAAAAATAAATGAAAACACAAACACAGTTTTTGAAAATTCCTTTATTAAATATAAAAAAAGTCTCTCAATGTCAAACACGACACCTGCCGCCACTGCCAGACCCCCCCTCCCAAAAAAAGCTTTGCCTGCGACAATGGCTAATCACCATCTGCCTGCTCTGCCAGTTCGTAAATCTGACAGTTCATAAATAGGTAAGGGGCAGGGGCCACCTGGCGATGTCACCTGGTGGCACTGTCCCCTGGTGACATCACTAACCGGTGCATGCTGGGTTTGTGATGTCACAAGGGAGCGGTACCACTAGGTGACATTGCCAGGTGGCCCTGCCCTTTCTCATTAAAGAACTGTCAAACAGCATGGTTGATGGCAGAGCATTTTTTTTTTGGGTCAGTGGTGGTGTCGACGTCATAATTGACAACGGATCTACATCGGTGGACATTTTTTTTTTTTTTTTAATAAAGGAATTGTCAAAAGCTGTGTGTGTTATTATTTCTTTTTGATACTTTTTTTGTTGAATGGGTAGGGGTATTATGTACCCCATACTCATTAACATGGGGGGGTGGGATCTAGTGGAATATGGCCTGGTATGGTTCTGACCTTCCAGACTGCATGCTCTGAAAAGACTCTGACATGGCATCTCTGAAGTCTCAAAACACCCAAAAAGCAAAATCGCATTCATTTCAATTGCCCCTGTTCACATATGAGCATTTTGTTGCCTGAAGAAAAATGCCTGAAGTTCAAAAAAGTACACAAGCTTCTTTTTGGCAGATTAAAAGCATTTTTGTTAGATGTCAATGCTTGCACATTAGTCAGTGAGTGGGGACACAGAAGGGGAGCACAATTTGCACTTTATTTAAGGAAAATCACTTGGCACTTTAAAAACTGCATGATTGCATGATTAATTATCAAATCCTCCATGTATGAAGACTAAAGGACGCGGACTCATGTTTGGTTGGCAAATGTTTATTCATTTTTCATTTTATGTAATCTTATTGTTTTACACCAATTTTTATAGTCAATTGGCATGTTTTTGATTATGTATGAGCTATTATGAACATATAAGTGGGGATTTGCATCTAACCAGGCAGTGCTTTAAAAATATCTATACAGGTTACAGTCCTTGCACATGATGTCTTCCTTGAGTATGTATAAATGTATTCTACAGATCACATTTCTAAATTGGGAGAAAAGGCCTCTCAGGGGCACAGTCTGTTTCAATCTGATGAGAAAAGGGCTCACCTGGAACATTATTGAAAATGGCTTGCAAACTCTCTTTTAAATCATCAGACGTTGTACCTCCTGGGAGGTCCCTGATTTTTAAATACTATTCCTATGTCCTCTGTTATCTAAACACCATATGTGCTTGATAAGCTGCAGTGGAGGGCAGGGAAGTTATGGGGGGTTTAATAAACCCCTCATCTCTCCATTAAGAGGACCTGTCATCTGTCCATGTTATTACATAAGGGTCTTATTAGCCCCCTTGTGATAGAAATAAAATAAAATTAAATTTAAAAAAATAATAAAATGAATAAAAAATAGTAAAACGTGTAAAAAAAATGTTTTAAAATGAATGAAAATAAGAAAAAAAAGTCAAAACACTTCTTAAAAGTACACACCTTAAAGTGATTGTAAACTTTTGTTTTTTCCTATAAAAATAACAAACATGTAATACTTACCTGCTCTGTTGCAGTGGATTTACACAGAGCAGCCCAGATTCTCCTCTTCTCAGGTCCCTCTTCTGTGCCCCTGGCCCCTCCCTCCTGTTCCTAGCCTCCACAGCAAGCAGCTTGCTATGGGGGGCACCAGAGCCGAGCCACATTTCCCTGTGTCCATTCGGGTATGGAGCCTGTGCCCGGCCCCACCCCCTCTCTCTCCTGATTGGCTAGTTAACTATAATTGACAGCAGTGGCAGCCAATGGCGCTGCTGCTGTGTCTCGGCCAATCAGGAGGGAGAATCTCGAATGGCTGAGACACTCGTGGACATCGCTGGACAGAGAGGGGCCTTAGGTAAGTGTTAGAGGGGCTGAGGGGGGCTGCTGCACAGAGAAGGATTTTTATCCTAATGCACAGAATTACAACTTCTTTAACACAAAATAAGGAACACATCTATGTAAGCATAAATGGCAGCACCCAAATGAGGTATCGCCATTAATTTTGGAGTGAGAGCTATAATTCTAGAGGCACAACTTCTGGTTAGCTCTAAACTAAAAAACCTGTAAGGGCTTTAAAGTGTCACCTAACAAGAATTTTGGTTAACATAGTTTTTCAGTACTACATGCAGATTTAGGGATTGACATGTTTGGTATTTCTTTACTCCACTCAACCTCATTTTTTATATTTTACCAAAAAATGATGATATATTGTATTTGTTTGCACTCAAATTCATTTTAGAAAACTTTTTTTTTCTTAAAATATCTGTTTGATATAACGTTTTGCAAGTATCATGTAACATAAGAAAATAAACTTCCACCTTTGTATTCTACAGGACTCCTGCTTTTAGAAAATATATAACTGTTTTAGGGTTTAAGATAAATAAAGCAAAAAATATAGATTTTTTTCATGTGTGTGAATAATTGTCCTTTAGAAAAGTGGTTAAAGAGTGGGTGGGGGGGCGTGGCTTGGCACGAGCGGGAGATGGCTGCTTAGACAGGGAGCTCCGTGAACAACCCGATCTCCACTGCTTTCTCGGGCACCTAAACTCTCAAATATGGGCAGACCCAACAAACCTGGACACAGTACCAAGTCCTCCAGGTCCGGAACCGGCAGCGCTGTTAAACAAATCCCAGATTTCTTCTCCTCACAGCGATCTAGCAGAAGAGGCTCTCAGGGGCACAAGATGGCGCAGGCAGCATTCCAAGATGAGGAGAGAGAATATGACACGGACTCCGTTGCTGACATCGAGGACACGGTAGGAGACCCTGAAATCTCTGATCCCCCCCTGAACTTTAAAAGCATGACTGCAATAGCTGCGGATATAAAAAACTCTTTTGCTGCTGCAATCATCGATCTAAAAGCAGACATCACCAGGCTCTCTGATCAGATGTCTGCTGTAGAGAAGGCAGGAAGACATAGGGACAGAGCCATTAAGAAGCTTGAAGAGGTCTCATTCTCTCACTCCTCTCACCTCATTGCCATGAATAGGCAAATTGAGGATTTGGACAATCGGGGGCGCAGGAATAATGTGCGTATTAGGGGGGTCCCCGAATCGGTTGATAGGGATCAGATAAAACCAGCCCTAAGATCCATTTTCAATAGCCTGCTTGAAAGACCAGAGCAATCCCCCATTGATTTTGAGAGGGCACATAGGGCACTGCGTCCCAAACCCCAGGATTAGGCCCCTCCAAGGGATATAATATGCTGCCTCTCGAACCATCCTTTAAAGGAAGAAATTCTAATGAAGACGAGACAGAACGATCATATACTATTCAACGAACAAAATATTCTGTTATTCCAAGACCTTTCCCCTATTACATTAAAGAACAGGAGAGCACTGAGACCATTATTGGAAGTTCTCAGACAGAAAGAACTGCAATATAAATGGAGGTTCCCCTTCGCCCTACAAGTTACGCATGGAGGGAGACAACATCTGCTCCGTACCCCCGCAGACTTACCGGATTTTTGCGCTAATCTGAGAATTGGCGATGTGGAATTACCTGACTGGTACTCTGAATTCTTGACGCCCCACTCACCGGGTCAACCACATGAGGGAAGCGAGTCCCCGCCACCTCGTTCTCCTCATAAGAAACGGGGGAAATTTCAGAGGAGACGTGAATTGGATTCGCTATTTGGGGCATCTCCCAAAACGCCCAAAACGCCAAAAAATCCTAAAAACAGAGATCGTCCTTGAAAAGCCTCTACATTTTTCTTTATATCCATCACCTTGAAATACGCTTAAGGGATACTTGAAGTTCTATAAAATGACCTTTCTTTCTGACACCATCAGATGCCTTATATTTTTCATTAATACAGACTGCCCATGTCTGCAACCTTTTTCTTTTGAATTTTTTCATTATGAACACCCGAGAAATCCTAAACTTAAACAGTTATTTTATTACTTGGATTAGCCACATGGGGGCAGCAGAGTTCTGCAAGCTCATGCTCTGACTAGTTTTTCAGACACTGAAGTCAATACAGTTTTTCTTCCCTGCTCTCGAAACTGACTTTTTTTTTTTTTTCTTTATCTTTATACAGGATCTTCCCTACTATGCTGATACCAAACGGGTAATACAGTTGTATGTTTGATATTACCCATGTACCACCAACATACGAACACCACCGCACTTACAACCTGAAACAGGAGATCATATTCTTTATACTGAACTATTGGTTATTGCTTGGTTAAAGAACGATAGTAATCTAGGGCTAATCTACTTATATTTTAATAGAATGGCGTCCCCTAGCTCGGACCCTTGACTCAAGACTTTCTGCTAGAGAAGTTAGACAAGGGGACTGCCATAAACTGTTGCTGCAAATCGTTGAGATCTTAAGATTAATCCGCCCTGGATTCAATAGCACAGTTGTATGGAAACGATCTGTATATGTGTATACTGAATGTCACGTGTTATATTACCCCATTTGTTGAGCTCGAGGAGTATAACTCAATGAGCCATGACAAACTGGGTCTGTGAAAAACTATTCATATTTAAGTGTTACAAGTTTATCTGGTTGTACTAGTTTTAAGCAGTGATTGGTTTACACCAGATAAATCTGCTGTTCTATAGTTATAGTTATGCTGTAATAACTGTAGTTTGTCTCCGCTATTTTATTTGGAGATACGGATTGTTCTCAGTTCGTTTACTGAGTTTGTTCCTAAATATACATTTTTTCACTTTTTTCTTTAGATTACTGATTAATCTCCTGAACTGCCTTCCACGGCCTCACCAGGATATATAAAGCGATTTACTCATTATTACACTGTTGTATTTTTTCCTACATAATAGTGATCTCAGTGGGACTCCTGCTAGTCCCGCTTGACATCGCACCACCTAGAGTCTTTTTCTTTCTCCTTTCTTCCCCCCCTCCTTTCTCTACCTTTTGTGTCACTCCCCTCCCTGGACTTCCATATCCCCTAACCATTGTTGTTTTAATCAGATTTTCATTCAACCTTTGATACTAGAACTCACATACTAGAGTCCAGATTCCTGCCTAGGGGGACCTCCAGACTGATCACCATGGTATATTCTCATTTAGGTAAGAACCCTTTTCTAATTTCTCACAATGTGAACGGCCTGAACACTCCAGAGAAAAGGAGAAGGCTACTATGTGAACTTAAGAAATGTAAACCGCAAATAGTGTTTCTTCAGGAAATGCATTTCAAAGGTACGGATCACCCACAGATGACAAATAGGTACTTTCCCACAGCATATTATGCCTCCAACGATCTTGCTAAAACAAAGGGGGTGGCTGTCCTCCTACACAAGGACACACCTTTTGTATATGAGAAACATCTTGCAGATCCAAACGGGAGATACATTTTTATTTCCGGTACGCTGAACAGCAAACCGATAACCTTGGTGAATGTGTACTTCCCAAACAAAGCGCATTTGACTTTTTGTACCCAACTAATTACAGAGCTTAAAAGTTTTGCCCGTGGCTGTGTGATCATGGGAGGGGACTTTTATATACCCTTGAACCCCCTGGTTGATACCTCCTCAGGCAAATCCAGTATCTCATATAATCTCCTCAAAAAAATAAAACTCTTGCTACAATCCGTCACCCTCATAGATATATGGAGAACACTGCATCCTTCTACGAAGGACTATACATTTTATTCTGCACCGCACAAACGGTACACGAGGATTGACATGATTTTTATCACACAAAGAGATCTTGCTGAGGTGGTGAGATCTGAGATAGGAGTTATTTCTGTCACGGATCATGCACCTGTCTCTCTACACTTGCAGATTCCCTGTGCGCGGAGATCTGAACGCTCCTGGAGATTGAATCCATCTCTGCTATTGGATACTGCTACCCAAAGTCATGTCCAATCATTGCTGGAAAACTATTTTGCAGAGAATACATCAGATGAGACTTCTCCCTTAAATGTTTGGGAGGCTCATAAAGCAGTATGCAGAGGGGAGCTGATCCGTATCGGTGCACAGGGAAAAAAAGAAAAGGAGGCCTTGAAGACCAAGTTGATAGCTAAGATTAAAAACCTTGAGACCAAACATAAACAGTCACTGGCAAGGCAAACGGAAGAAGAACTTCTTCTTGCGAGAAATGAACTAAAGGAGCTAATGGATACCAACGCAAAGCGTATCCTATACTTCAAGAAGTCTCTTTACTACGAGCAAGGTGACAAATCAGGGAAAACTCTAGCTAAGGCACTTAAAGAGACGCAATATGCTAATAATATATATGGAATCAAAAATACCCAGGGTCACATTGTACAAGATCCCAAGGCCATAGCAAACACCTTTGGAGAATTTTACACCAAATTATACAATATCCCTGCCCAAAACAAACCTGCGAACATTACTTCCCATAGGACACAAACCATCAAAGACTACTTAATCGACAGTGGTATGCCAACATTAGACCAAGAAAACCTAAATAACCTAGAAAGGGAGATCACGGTAGATGAAGTTAAATTGGCCATTAAATCTCTGAAACCTGGAAAGAGTCCAGGCCCGGATGGTTTTACCTCTCAATATTATAAGATATATACTGACGTATTGGCCCCCTCTCTAGCTACAGCCCTTAATTCTTTAAAGAATAATCCGGTGCCCCCCAATGAATTTTTATTGGCTCACATAACTGTAATCCCTAAACCAGATAAAGATGATACTATTTGCGCTAATTACAGGCCTATCTCACTACTTAACATAGACCTAAAAATTCTGGCCAAAATTCTAGCGGACAGACTGAGACCTCTTTTAGAAAAAATTATCGGACCTGACCAGGTGGGCTTCATGCCTGGAAGAGAGGCAAGAGACAATGTCATAAAGGCGATCAACCTGATACACGGAGCACGCAGAGCGGGATTTGAGGGCCTTCTCCTATCCACGGATGCGGAGAAGGCCTTTGATCGCGTTGCTTGGGACTACCTTTTTCGCCACATGCGAACACCTGGGTCTCAAAACTAATGCGATGGCCTGGATTCGGGCTCTTTATTCGTCACCTAAAGCCAAGGTGAAGGTAAATAGGGTCTTTTCTGATCCGATAGAATTGAAGAACGGCACTACCCATATGGAAGAAAAATATATTTCCAATATATTTAGGGAAAAAAAAATTTAAAATATATTGAATATGGCCAAAATTGTAGCATTCCAAATATATTTCCAATATATTTGGGATTTTTTTTTTAGAAATATATTGAATATGGCCAAAATTGTAGCATTTCAAATATATTTCCAATATATTTGGGACAAATAAAAAATGTTTTTTTAAAATATATTTTAAATATATTTTTCTTCCATGTGGGTAGACAGGGATGTCCTCTGTCCCCTCTTCTTTTCATCCTAACCCTTGAACCCTTAATTCGCTCCATAAACATGGATGCCTCCATTCAAGGAATTAAATTAGCCCAAAAAGAATTTAAAATAGCTGCATACGCAGATGACCTACTCCTTTTTATAGCGCAGCCTCATATTTCCATACCCAATCTTAACCTTCAATTCAATCTTTTTAGATACATATCTAATTTTAAAGTTAATAATTCAAAGTCCGAAGCAATGAACCTGACTCTACCATCCCACATGATTGACCTCACTAGAGCAAATTGTCCATATAAATGGGAGCGGCACTCACTGAAATACCTAGGGATAAAACTTACACCTGACTCTAAGGACCTGTTTGACGCTAATTTTTCCCCACTCCTCAAAAAGCTGACTGATGACCTCAGGAGATGGGATAGAGGCAAATTCTCATGGTTCGGGAGAGCCGCCATTATCAAGATGGCGGTTCTTCCCAGATTATTATATCTGTTCCACGCTCTCCCGATCCACCTGCCTAGCTCCTTTTTCCGGAAATTAGATACTATTCAAAGGAAATTTATCTGGGCAAATAAACACCCAAGGATCAATTTCAGTTACCTGCAGCGAAGCAAAGAGGAAGGAGGGATGGGTATTCCTAATTTTTACCAGTACTATGTGGCCACTCATCTAACCAGGGTTATCGACTGGCATTGCCATGATGAGACGAAGGACTGGGTTGGTATTGAAAGACACTGGACATGTTTTCATACCCAACATTTACTATGGTCCAGTCATTTGTCTCACCCGAAGGAAATTAAAGCACATCCCCTGATACAAGCGACCCTCGACCTTTTCCGCAAATGCATGACAAAACATAATTTATCATCCTCTCCCAGCCCACTTACGTGCTTATTTAATAACCCGGACTTTCCTCCGGGGACACAGAATAAATCTCTGTTGAGGATCACCAATGGGAAGTTGACGCCACTATATGTTGCCGATTGTTTTCAAAATGGTAAAATACTGAGCTTTGAACGGCTAAAACGGAAATGTTCTTCAGACCATCCTCTGACATTTTGGAACTATGTGCAGATCCATGACTTCCTCCAAAGTAGCAAATCCAGATCTCTCTTTCTCAGAGAACTCACAGTGTTTGAAAGGCACTGTTTGCTTCGGACTCCTCAAAGAGGGATCACCTCCCTAGCATACAAATGGCTGAACGTCACAAATAGAAGCTCTTCTGATCTATACAAATATAATTGGGAAAGGGCACTTGGTAAAAAAATCTCTGAGGCTCAATGGAGGAAGTCATGTGTTTTCTCGTACAAATGCTCCATTAGTACGAAGCTACAGGAAAATGCATTCAAGGTCAGGACTCAGTGGTACAGAACCCCGGCTATCCTTAAAAAGTGGTACCCCAGCGTGTCGGACAGATGCTGGAGGTGCAATATTGACAGAGGTGACTTCCTGCACATATGGTGGTCCTGCCCTAAGATCAAGCCTTTTTGGAGGTCAATTTCTCATTGGATTAAGCATATATCAGGGATTGAACTAGATAATGATGCTTCGACATTTTTGCTTCATATAAACACGTTCTCATATAAGAAATTCAAATCCTCACTGGTTAGACATATGCTGAATAGTGCCAAAAGCTTAATTCCCTTACACTGGAATTCTTCTAATATACCCACACTCAGGGATTGGATCATACACCTTGACCAACTCTTTGAGATGGAGAGGGCGGTTGCTATGAAATATGAAAGAAATGATCTTTTCCACAAACTTTGGGCCAACTGGAAACTGTTCACAACCTCACAAGAATACCAGACTTTAAAATCTCCCACGTAGAGTGGAGTATTCCTAATGGAAGGCTCTTCTCCCTTGATTCGTATTAGATGGCAATTTTTTTTTTTTTTGATCAGTACAACGAAGCTTTTTAGTCATGCAGTATGAGTTTACAGATTATAACCTCCCCACAATGGAGGCTGTACACCTCCCCTTATTCCCCCCCCCCTACCTGAACCCTTCCCCCTCAGTGTTTGTCAATCTGTTCTTTTTTCTTCTCCTTTTTTCCCACTTCTTTCACTCCACTCATTAGACGGGACTCCCTTTCTTTCCCTGTCGGTGAGCTGGAGCCTTATTGTTGCTCGACTACTTCTATCCACAATACCCAATAACTTGGATTAATTCTTGATACATCAACACCTATGAATGCTTTTGCCCAATTACCACTGTTTGAAGATAAGACTTAGGTTATGTGTTTGTATTGGGTTAATGGGTGGCTGGGTTACTGAGTATGTTATACTTTTGTATCTTATTCTTTATACCTTCCCGGTATTACTTAAGACATTCTATATCCTAATGTACAAGTTTACAATTGTATGCTGAAATATTTTTATTTGTTGTATTTTCATTACTTCAATAAAGCACCTTTTTGTGTTAAAAAAAAAAGAGTGGGTGTGTGATTACTTCTTTCACAGTTCCAGGAGTCACATCCCTAATGCCTGGAAACCCTCAGAGTCCACATAGCAGAGAGCCACAAAGAAAAATGTACCTGTCAGTGAGGGGTTTGTGGCCTCCAGGAGTATCCACTTTGCAGTCAGTTAATTGGTGGCTTGATTGTAACTCATGACCTCAGGTAGTCTCTTATCTTTGGAGGGCCTGTGTACCTTTTTTATTTTAATAATTACATATTAAAAATTGATATTTTAAATTTTATTTTTTTTTTTTAATGGATTTTAGGAGGAATCCTCATGCAAACCACTGAAAAAGTCCCCCTAAAAATCTATAGCACACTGGGGTTGCCACTAGAGATGGCCTTGGGGTTCGCCCGGCGGTCGGTTCGCGGCAAATTTTGCTTGTTCGCTACCCGCCAAATTTGCGAACACATGGCGTCGTTCGCGGTGGCCATATAAGTTTACATTGGGGAGAACTTTGACCCATGACACAGCTGTCAGGTGGAACGGGACAGCCAATTGAAACATTTCAGCACATGGACATGCCCCCTACCCTATAAATAGACCTGAGCTGTGAGCCATTTCTCATTCCACTTTCTGCCAGTGTAGGTAGAGGTCTGCTGTGCTCATGAGGGAGAGTTTGCTAGACACAAATAGCTCTGTGAAGATCCATTTCAGGGCTGGTATTTCGGTATAGGTCTACTAGTATCTTTTTTTAGTTTAGGGACAGGTATCCAGTCGTTGCTTTAGGGGCAGTTAGAGATCGGCTGCAGTCCCACAAATCGCTCTGTTAATGTCCACAAAAGTCCTTTTCAGGGCTGGTATTTCGGTAAAGGTCCAGTCTCTCTTCAGTATAGGGACAGGTATCCATTCTGTGCTTTAGGGGCAGTTAGAGATCGTCATCTGCAGTGACACAAATTGCTCTGTTAATGTCCACAAAAGTAATTTAAAGGGCTGCAATGTCAGTATAGGTCTATTACAGTCTCTTCAGTATAGGGACAGGTATCCAGTCTGTGCTTTAGGGGCAGTTAGAGATCGTCAGCAGTGACACAAATCGCTCGGTTAATGTCCACAAAAGTAATTTAAAGGGCTGCAATGTCGGTATAGGTCTATTACAGTCTCTTCAGTATAGGGACAGGTATCCCGTCTGTGCTTTAGGGGCAGTTAGAGATCGTCAGCAGTGACACAAATCGCTCTGTTAATGTCCACAAAAGTCATTTAAAGGGCTGCAAATGTTTTGGTATTTCTGTGCAGTGCACTAAAAAGGGTGGGGGAGGGGGGTAATCCACAGTATAATATACTTTGTAGAAAGCATATTATAGTGGAATAGTAGTATTATTGTGCACTGTGCAGCATTGTGACAGGTGTGGTGGTGACTGAGCGTTTCTGCAGCAATACTACACACAGTGACAAAAGCACTTATAATGTATTATAGCTGGTGTGATAGACCAATTGCCCCCCCAATACCACATATTGAAGTGGGATGTTATCTGAGTATACTTTTACATGTTTATTTGTGTCCTGCAACAACATTGTCTCTTTTGCTGAGTTAAGTCTGATACACAGTGCCAAACTTACTGGCCATTTTTTTAAACTGCTGTGATAGACCAGTGGCCCCCCAATACCACATATTGAAGTGGGGTGTTATTTAACAGTATAATTTTCTAAGAGTGTATTTTAGTCCTGCAAAAATTTGGCCACTTGCTGTGTAAACAGTGCTACACACAGTGACAACAGTTACTGGCCAATTATTTGTAGAACTGGTGTAATAAACCTGTGGCCCCCCAATACCACATATTGAAGTGGGGTGTTATTTAACAGTATAATTTGCTAAGAGTGTATTTTAGTCCTGCAAAACTTCGGCCTCTTGCTGTGTAAACAGTGCTACACACAGTGACAACGGTTACTGGCCAATTATTTGTAGAACTGTTGTAATAAACCTGTGGCCCCCCAATACCACATATTGAAGTGGGGTGTTATCTGAGTAAACTTTTACAAGTGTATTTGTGTCCTGCAACAATATTGCCTCTTTTGCTGAGTGAAGTCTGGTACACACAGTGCCAAACTCACTGGCCAATTTTTTTGAACTGCTGTGATAGACCAGTGGCCCCCCAATACCACATATTGAAGTGGGGTGTTATTTAACAGTATCATTTTCTAAGATTGTATTTTAGTCCTGCAGAAATTTGGCCTCTTTTGCTGTGTTAATTGTGCTACACACAGTGACAACAGTTACTGGCCAATTATTTGTAGAACTGGTGGACTGACGGAACGGCATATAGGGAGGAGAGGCAGGCAGAACTTGCATTGCACAAGAGGTACAACGCAGACTGCAAATGTATCAGGGGCGAGCCATCAACCATGTACAGTCACATCTGGCGCTCCCAGGACGCCGACACATGGCTCCGCAGTGTGGGCTTTTTTTAATGTGTCCGTTGCTGACAACAGTGTTTCCATCTGCAGCCTTTGCAGTCAACCCATAAGTCGCTTTAAGCCCAACACTCACCTAGGGACCACCGCCTTAAGAAGGCACCTGAAATCCCATCACCGAGCCCAGTGGGAGCAACACCATCAGAACCCACAAAGCTACACTCCAGGCTCTCACCGTCCAGCCTCTTCTCCTTCTCCTGCTGTCGTCATGTTGTTCTGGAAAAAGGCAGGCTTCTGTGGCTCAAATGTTGGAGCGTAAAAAAAGGTGTCCGACAGGTGTCCGACTACATCGGGTTAACGGCCGATGTGGACGCTCTGAGGAGTGATGAACCCCTGGACTACTTGGTGGGCAGGCTTGACCTCTGGCCAGAGCTTTCACAATTTGCAATGGAACTGTTGGCTTGCCCCCATCCAGTGTCCTGTCCGAAAGGACGTTCAGCGCAGCAGGGGGGATCGTGACCGATAAGCGCACTCGCCTAGCTCATGACAGTGTAGACTACCTCACATTTACAAAAATGAATGAGGCATGGATCTCTGAGGAATTCAACACATGTGACCATTAGACCATGTTTCATTGAAATTCCTCATCACAGGCCACAAATATCTGTCAGACCGCCATCCACCCACAACAATTCCTGGTCCTTGTCTTCGCTAAATACAGCGGCAAAAAAGGCATTTCATGTCCATTGAATGGCTAATTTTTTGGGCCTATACAGGCCGACACTTGATGTTCTGCATACTTTCAATGCCTAATCTACCTCCAGCTATCAAATACACTACGTTCTTTGCTGTCAGTTAAACCCATGTGAGCTAATTTTTGCAGCCTATACAGGCCGACACTTACTTCTGTATACTGTGTGAATGCCCAATGTACCTCTAGCCATCAAATACACTACGTTCTTTGCTGTCAGTTAAACCCATGTGAGCTAATTTTTGCAGCCTATACAGGCCGACACTTACTTCTGTATACTGTGTGAATGCCCAATGTACCTCTAGCCATCAAATACACTACGTTCTTTGCTGTCAGTTAAACCCGTGTGGGCTAATTTTTGGGGCCTATACAGGCCCATACTTACTTCTGTATACTGTGCGAATGCCTAATGTACCTCTAGCCATCAAATACTAAGTTCTTTGCTGTCATTTCAACTCATGTGAGCTAATTTTTGGGGCCTATACAGGCCGACACTTCTGTATCCTGTGAACGCCTACTGTACCACTAGCCATCAAATACTAAGTTCTTTGCTGTCAGTTCAACCCATGTGAGCTAACTTATGCAGCCTATACAGGCAGACACTTACTTATGTATTCTGTGAATGCCTACTGTGCCTCCAGCCATCAAATACTACCTTCTTTGCTGTCAGTTAAACCCATGTGAGCTAATTTTTGGAGCCTATACAGGCTGACACTTACTTCTGTATACTGTGAATGCCTACTGTACCTCCAGCCATCAAATACTACGTTCTTTGCTGTCAGTTCAACCCACATGAGCTAATTTTTGCAGCCTATACAGACAGACACTTACTTCTGTATACTGTGTGAATGCCTAATGTACCTCTAGCCATCAAATACTACATTCTTTGCTGTCAGTTCAACCCATGTGAGCTAATTTTTGGGGCCCATACAGGCCGACACTTATGTATCCTGTGAACACCTACTGTACCTCCAGCCATCAAATACTACGTTCTTTGCTGTCAGTTCAACCCATGTGAGCTAATTTTTGGAGCCTATACAGGCCGACACTTACTTCTGTATCCTGTGTGAATGCCTAATGTACCTCTAGCCATCAAATACTACGTTCTTTGCTGTCAGGTAAACCCATGTGGGTTAATTTTGGGGGCCTATACTGGCCGACACTTACTTCTGTATCCTGTGAATGCCTCATGTACCTTCAGCCACAGAATACTACGTTCTTAGCTGTCAGGTAAACCCATGTGGGCTAATTTTTGGGGCCAATACTGGCTGACACTTACTTCTGTATCCTGTGAATGCCTAATGTACCTTCAGCCACAGAATACTACGTTCTTAGCTGTCAGGTAAACCCATGTGGGTTAATTTTGGGGGCCTATACTGGCCGACACTTACTTCTGTATCCTGTGAATGCCTCATGTACCTTCAGCCACAGAATACTACGTTCTTAGCTGTCAGGTAAACCCATGTGGGCTAATTTTTGGGGCCAATACTGGCCGACACTTACTTCTGTATCCTGTGAATGCCTAATGTACCTTCAGCCACAGAATACTACGTTCTTAGCTGTCAGGTAAACCCATGTGGGCTCATTTTTGGGGCCAATACTGGCCGACACTTACTTCTGTATCCTGTGAATGCCTAATGTACCTTCAGCCACAGAATACTACGTTTTTAGCTGTCAGGTAAAAGCATGTGGGCTAATTTTTTGGGCCTGGAATGGCCGACACTTACTTCTTTATCCTGTGAATGCCTAATTTTTCAGACTGGAATTTAAAATCAATGGGTCTGTAAAGGTTCTGCCAAATTGTGGAATGGATGCGGACCCATTTTACAGATGTGTGAATGGACCCTATATGCATTAGACATGTATTTACCGGCTGCTGTCAGTTCTGGCTGATTTATGAAAAATATATATATATATTTTGCTGTAAAAAAAATAAAATAAGATTTAGGGCAACTTTTTCAATTGCAATACTTCTGTTATGACATTGTCCATGTGCTAGTACTATTTGTGCACAGCTAGTATGTCTTTTGTGGCTGCAAATATGACCTTAAGGTTTTTAGAGTTCGCCTCCCATTAAAGTCCGGTTCGCGGACTTTTGAGAAAATTTGCGGCTGATGTTCGTCCATCACTAGTTGCCACCTCATCCCTTTAAACCAGGACACAGGTTTTGAGGCTAATAAAATGTACACAAGGCACTAAGTGAGTTTAATTACCACCTTAATCAGCCACAGAACCTGTGTAATTAATGTGTGTCCTGGTTTAAAGGGATGAGGTGGAAACGCTATAGCAGACCCTTGAACTAAACATGCAGTGGCAGACCAGGAAATGGGGGGAGGGATTTCTCCCTCTTCTGAATCATGTATGAAGTGTGTATGAAGTGTGTACTTTAAATGTTGCCCTGTAATCCTTAATAAAATCTCCTTTCCTTTAAATGGTCTTAAGTGCTTTCTACCCTGCCCCAATACATTTACTGTGACAGCGTGGCATGGGCAGGCAGTATAATTTACATTTACATCATCCTGCCTGTTCCTGGTTAGTGGCATGCAGTGCACCATTCCTGCGACTGCTGTGCCCACCTGACACAGTGGATTTCGGCTCCCAGGACACGATCACAATGTCAACAAAGCTGTTATGAATGAATTTCTCTCAAACAAGCTGTGTTTCCTACAGCAGTGTTTCTCAACTCCGGTCCTCATGGCACACCAATAGGCCAGATTTAAATTATGTATTAACTTAGGGTGTTGCAGACTAGAATACTGCAATCACTGAGCAGCAAATGATATCACCTGTGATGTATTTCAGTTTCCTTGCAAACCTGGCCTGTTAGTGGGCCCTGGGGACCGGAGTTGAGAAACACTGTCCTACAGTGATGCTGTGATTGGACCACAGCTAACTCATGGTACCTAGGCCAATTACAGTACTATGTACCATGTGATAGATGTGGGCCAATCACAGCACACAATAGTAAATAACAAATGTTATGAATGTAACCCAAAGTTTAAAAAAAAAAAAAAAATCCATGATTATCCCCCAGGAGTAGTACAGTGTCACTATGGTGAAAGTGAACTACTCCGATGAAAGTATGCAAAAAAATAGTAAAATAAAGTGTAAAAAAAATTAAATACGTTTTTTTTAACATACTTTCAGTATCCCTGATCACCACCACACCAATCATATGATCATGCTGTGCTGCACTGGTGGCAGTATGTAAAAAACAATTGTGAAAAAATGTATTTAATTTCTTCATTTTCAAAAAAAATGATGACAAAAACATACCACATCTCTTACTAAATGCCTCAGATTGTGTACTTTCCAAAAAGAGTAATTTGGGAGGTATTTGTACTGTTCTGGCATTTTACCCAATTGCCGACCAGCTGCCGCAGTTATATGGCGGCAGGTTTCTGTGAATTGGTGTACCTGTACGGCGGTCTGTGGGAGCCATCCTGGGGGGCGTGTGTGCGCCCACTCACCAGCAGGCAAGCCAATCCATGGGGCCGGCAGCTGCTATTGCAGCCGGGCACCCGCGATCACTCCCCATGAAGAGAGAACAGCGGTCCGTTGTTGTAAACACAGCAGACTATTGTTCTCTCAGGAATCAATACAGAGCTTCTGTGTTCCTCCCATTTAGGAACACAAGTCTCTGTATTGATTTCACAAGCCCATCTCCCCCAGGATTAGAAAACACCCGCTAGGTTCACATTTAACCCTTTGATCCCCCTGGGTTACCCCTTCCCTGTCATTATTACAGTAACAGTGCATATTTTTAGCACTGATTACTGTAGTAATGACACTGGTCCCCCCAAAAGTGAAAAAATGTCAGTTAGGGGTTCGATCTGTCCGCCACAATGTCGCAGTCCACGTAAAAATTGCTGATCACCGCCATTACTAGTAAAAAAAAATAAAATAAATAAAAATTATTTTAATATTTTCCCTAGTTTGTAGATGCGATAACTTTTGCGCAAACCAATCAAAATACGCTTATTGGAAATTTTTTTTACCAAAAATATGTGAAAGAATACAAATTGGCCTAAAATGATGAAAACATTTGATTTTAAATTTTTTTTTTTGGGAATGTTATATAGCAAAAGGGAAAAATGTTGTTGTTTTTTTTTTTTTTTCAGAATTGCCGCTCTTTTTTTGTTTATAGCGCAAAAAATAAAACCGCACAGGTGATCAAATACCACCAAAAGGAAGCTCTATGTGTGGGGAAAAAGGACATCAATTTTATTTGGGTACAGCTTCGAACGACTGCGCAATTGTCCCTTAAAGTAACGCAGTGCCGAATCACAAAAAATGGCCTGGTCATTCAGGGGGAAAATCTTGCAGCCCAGAAGTGGTTAAGGACCTCAAGAAATGAGATAGGTGGTTAGAAGGATTGATCAATTTTCAAATATACAGTGCATTGCGAAAGTATTCGGCCCCCTTGAACTTTTCGACCTTTTGCCACATTTCAGGCTTCAAACATAAAGATATAAAACTATAATTTTTTGTAAAAATTATGTTTAAAGCCTGAAATGTGGCAAAAGGTCGAAACGTTCAAGGGGGCTGAATACTTTCGCAATGCACTGTATATATACCAAAGTTTGTATAGTTTGTAGATGCTATAACTTTTACGCAGACCAAGTAATACATATTGTTTTTTTTTGCCAAAGACATGTAACAGAACACATTTTGACCTTAATTTGTGAAGAAATGTGTTTTATTGGATATGATTTAAAACAGAAAGTAGAGTTGGGTTTTCTCTTTCAAAATTCTTGTCCTTTTTCATTTATATTGCAAAAAGTAAAAACCCCAGTGGTGATCGAATATCACCAAAATAAAGCTCTATTTGTGTGAAAACTACTATATTAATTTAATTTGCGTACAGTGTTGCATAACTATGCAATTGCCAGGTCATAAAGAGGGTAAAACCTTCCAGAGATAAAAGTTTGTATTGGTACATGAAAAGGGTTTAAATACCAGCGCTATGGAGTTTTCAGTACTTTTTGGACTAAAAAATGGTGGTGTAAGCTGCCCCCAACCTACCACTGAGGTAGTAAAATGGTAAAAGGTGCAAGTGATGTTGGGACCGGCGCTACCACATAAATATTGTGTTTGTGCAATTTCATACACTGTGTAATTCATATAAAACATATAAAAGTGCATATAGTGCTTAAACCAAAGTGCTGCGTGCTGTAAACCTTTTATATATTCGCATGGGCTGTGCTCAGTGTACCATATAAACACATGTATACATATAAAGTGCTGAGTGCTATTGATAACCACGTGTGTGATTGCGTGCTAAACAAAGTTTGGCGCCAGTGGGTGTACCACAAATTGCACCGTTGCTTACCGCACTCTTAGGATGGTGGCTCAGCACTCCCTGGTCACTAGAACAGAAAACAAGCCTCCATTGCGTAGTATATCCTTGTTAGGGTAAAACAACGTAGCATCCACTCACATTTAGGGAGTTCACTATCAGCTTGAGGTGTTCGCCGGGTCGCTTCCGCGTTCCACCAGCTCAAACCACCGTTCCCGGAAGTGACGTACTGACGTACGCAAACCACGCCCTACGCGTTTCGTCATACGACGTCATCTGGAGCGACGCTCCAGATGACGTCGTATGACGAAACGCGTAGGGCGTGGTTTGCGTACGTCAGTACGTCACTTCCGGGAACGGTGGTTTGAGCTGGTGGAACGCGGAAGCGACCCGGCGAACACCTCAAGCTGATAGTGAACTCCCTAAATGTGAGTGGATGCTACGTTGTTTTACCCTAACAAGGATATACTACGCAATGGAGGCTTGTTTTCTGTTCTAGTGACCAGGGAGTGCTGAGCCACCATCCTAAGAGTGCGGTAAGCAACGGTGCAATTTGTGGTACACCCACTGGCGCCAAACTTTGTTTAGCACGCAATCACACACGTGGTTATCAATAGCACTCAGCACTTTATATGTATACATGTGTTTATATGGTACACTGAGCACAGCCCATGCGAATATATAAAAGGTTTACAGCACGCAGCACTTTGGTTTAAGCACTATATGCACTTTTATATGTTTTATATGAATTACACAGTGTATGAAATTGCACAAACACAATATTTATGTGGTAGCGCCGGTCCCAACATTGTATTGGTACATGTCCCCTATGGCAGTACCTAGACCTGCCATTTGTTTAACAGAAGCCTGCACGTTGGCCTTGAAAAAGACCAGAAAATAATTACAAGATGGCTCCTGTAGACCTTGGTTGTAAACCATGCACATGATGAATAAAAACAGTCCTAAATCACCTAACTCTTGTTTCTGTACCTATTGGTTTGCATTCCTCAATTCTGACTCTAGACTGCACACAAATTTTCCCGTACGACAGAATTCTACTTCAGAAGTGATGTCATGTGTTGGATTGCTTTGTATGTGTTCTTTCTCTCTGAGCATGCCTAGTCTTGCTCATAAGATTTTTCCCCGTCGAAATCTGTACTAATGAGACGAAAATCGGACGTGTGTTGACGGAGGACACAAATTTTATAGCCTGCACATCAGGATTTTGTCAGCCGAAAAGTCTGAGTCGGCTGTCGAAAGCACCATACTAACAATCCGAAAATCGGCAGATCGGTCGTCGGACGGATTTTCCCTTCCGAATTTCTTACTGTATGTACGGGGCTTTAGACCTCATTTACATTCAGATATGGTCAGATTGGCCATGTTGCTGCAAGTATATTGCAGATATCTGCACCTGGGAGCTCAGATTTTTGTGGACAGCTAAAGCCAGGAAGCATGTACAAGGCAATGACAGCCAAAGGACAAGTTACACAAAGGGCTCTTTCATACTGTCTGTCCATCGGGTGGACTCCATTTATCTCAGCGGGGGATCGATCTGCCGATCCCCCGCTGAGCAGGAGGATGATAGCTGTGTCTCTGCGCTGTGTGCAGAGACACAGCTGTCAGTTCCCCATGCATCACTATGGGGGAATCGGATGGGAACGGACCGTCAGTCCGTTCCCATCCGATCCGATCCGCTGGACGGATGGAAAATAGGGTTTCCATCCGTCCAGATTTGACGGATTGGATCAGATGTCAGCGGACATGTCTCTGCTGACATTCGATGCCCCATAGGGATGCATAGGGGGACCGTTCATATCCGCCAAAAAATCAGAGAGGCGGATCTAAATGGTCCGCCTTTGTGAAAGGGGCCAAACTCTTTGGCTCTATGTTTGGGGTTTGCAGATTTTTTTTAAGTGTTAAATGTCCAGTGAACCGAACTTTGCACTGTTCACTCATCACCAGTGACTAGTAATTTCTGCAATAGATGATTACCTTTTTGGAAACAATGTGACTGATAAAAAATAAAAAGATTAATAAACTTTTTAACCTTTTAAATTTGTGAAAACATAGTTCCAGAAATAAATGTAAATGTTATGCAGAAGTATTCAGAATTTTATTAAATTATGTTATTAGCACAGTTGCACACATTTGAGAAATTGTAGCTTACTTCATAAGGACACTTAAAGTATTGAGTATCTACTTCATATGTATATTCAGGCTTCAAACGAATAAGATGAATATGCACAATAAAATAGAAACCAAGGGTGGTTGTCAGTTTTCTTTTGATTCCCATTAGTTCATATCAAGTGGAATCTACCATACATGAATATGCAAAAATCGCTGCACAGTGACAAAATCAGCGTTACATTTCTTCAACTTCTACTAAAGCATCTATTGAGTGCTTTTTGTACTAGTCTCCTGTTGTGTATATTATTTACATTTTAATTCTGCAAGAACAACGAAAGTCATTTAATGATAAAAACTTTACTTTTCAAAATTCATGGATATATTTTCAAGTCTAAAGAACAGTAATCTTTTTATATATATATATATATATATATATATATATATATATATAGCAATAGAATATTATAACAACCATTAATGAAAGCAAACATAATAGTTTCAAACTTTTAAATTTTACTAAATATTTTCACAACAACATTTTAAACTTGCACAGCTGACAATCATTTATTTTTATGATTATTTCTATGATCATCAGTTCTGCTTTATATTGGGTTTTATATAGATACAGATGTACAACCATACAACCATCCCCGACATCATGGAGTGCAATGTGACAAACAGACATACAGGTATTGATTTACTAAAATTGGAGAGTTCAAAATCTGGTGCAGCTGTGCATGGTAGCCAATCAAGTTTTAACTTCAGTTTGTTCAATTAAGCTTTGACAAAAAACCTGGACTCTGATTGTTTTTTTATGCACAGCTGCACCAGATTTTGCTCTCTCCAGGTTTAGTAAGTCAATCCCACAATGTTCTAGTACAGTATGTAAATCTTCTATGAATCCATAACAGTTTGTACTCTTGGATCTTCCAGCGACTTAAGCAAAAATTGCATATATATGGCTTTTGATATACACAAACTCGATTTGCATAGGTAGGTATATCAAGTATTAAAATAAAACAAGGGAGAAAAAATAAATAGGAGTAATAATATATCAAGCCTATTTTTGATCTGCCACATCTTTCAATGAAAAACAAAAATCTTGTGAAAACGATCAAGCATAAAGGCCCGTACACAGGTACCGATTGTCGGCCGTAAATATTCGGCCAACGTCCGATCGGCCGATTGTCGGCTTGTTAGTATGATGCTTCCGACAACCGACTGCGACTTTTTGGCCAAACAGAATCTGGTGTGCAGGCTTTAAAATTTTTGTTGGCCAACACCAGAACGGCCGATTGTTCCTCAGTCAGTACTGAATTCGGCCGACAAACAGCAGATGAGCAAGACTGGGCATGCTTAGAGAAGAAAAAACACACGGAAAGTTAACCATCACATGACATCACTTATGCAGTCGGCTGTTGTTGGCCGACAAAATTCATGAGCAGTCTTTAGCACTTTTCAACCTACAGGACAGCACCGGACAAAAGACGGCCGATCGTTCGGCCGACAATCGGTACGTGTGTACGGGGCTTTAGGAGCCAAAATTTGTCTAAGGAAACTTTGGTTGTTTAAGCTGAACTTGCATGATTTTAAAGTGTAACTCCACTTTTGTTGAACAAAAACATTCCCCTCTAGGTGATATCTGTACATTACAGGGATTTCAACAAACTTTGTTGCAGATTCCTACCTTTTGGTATATAAAGAAATCATTGTTTGTTCCTCTGTGCCTCTGTGCTAAGTGGGTCAAATGGGAGTTGTTTCATAATTATCTATCAGCTGTGGCAGCTGCAGGGCTCTAATGAGGAAAGCTGTTGGGCCTGTATCCCTTTAGACGTGTTCCTATTGGGAGTATCTCACCAAAAATGATACTTTTGTTGCAGGGGATGCCATAAATCTGACTTGTGTTGGGGGTGGTTTTTTAGAGATATAAAAACTAAGATGCATATGTTGCCATCATCCCTGTAATAATTTGAAAAAGAAGTTTGGTTCCTCAAGCCAAAAGAGAGAAAGTGGGATTTTATAGGCAAAGGTAATTATTATTCATTTTATTAAAAGAATTGCATATAAATGTAAAAAACAAAGAAAAAAGAAACAACAAAACAACAACATTGGTTGTATAAGTAATGCATATTACACAATTGACAGTTTATGAACCATTTTACTTATTAAATGGTGATTCCTGGTTGTAGAACTAGGGTTCCGACGTGTTTCGGCATATATTGCCTTTGTCAAGGAAAAAACATCACCATATTCTATAAAGTGAAAAAGTGAAGAAATGCAAAAAATTAGTGACTTGTTGTGAGAAATATATCAAAACAAACAAATAAACATCGTCTTTTCTTTTTGTGTACCTAGACTTCAGGAATATCTGTGCCCATAAGGAAGTGGGGGGGGAGGTTTCAGGTCCTGTGCCCACCAGGCTTGTTACTGGATCCTGGGCCTATTGGTCTGAAGAAGGGGGAAGGTTGGTTTAAGGCAGGCGTGTGTTGTTTAGTGCCATATTTAAGCTGAATAGAATGAATTTCCAATATTACCTCAAGTATACGGATAACACCTCTTAGGGATGAATAGGGTCCTGGGGTATGTAGCAAACCCCAAGCTTCTATGTGTAACCACAACGCTCCTGGTTTCCCTGGAGAGTGGATAAAATTTCAGTATGTAAGGTTGGCGTGTACAGAGATGAGGCCTGAAGGTAAGGTGGGTAAAAAACAACACTTACGTTTAGAAAAGGGGATAAAAGACACTGAGGTCCTCCGATTGGTCCCAAAGGTGTAAGCATGTAATCCTATGTGAAATTAATTTGAAATAAGGGGGGGAGGTTTTCGACGGTTTGTAAAATAATGATACAGTAATAGTAAAACGTTATGGGTATATTGGCTTACTGGAAATTTAAAGGAGAAGTCCTTGGATTGACAGATTTCCGAGATAAGTAGGAGGAGCTGACCCTCTTCCGAGGATACAGGGTCACTGAATCTCTATCTGGCAGAAAAAATACATCATTTTAATATGGTATAGATAGTATTTGAAGTTGGCCAGCAGGTGGCGCTGTGCCGCAACTTAGCAACTTACTTTTGTTAAATGCTTGTCCTCTGCCACAGATGCATAAGTCTCTGTCTGACAGGAGGAAAGAGAAATATCTAGTTTTAGTGTGTAAAAAAGGTATTGGAAATGGCCAACAGGTGGCGCTGTAGCGTGGCTTACTTGATATCCTGAGGGGGCAGTAGGAGGCTGAGGTGTCTAGGCAGGTGCAGACCGCTGGCTCCGGACGTTCGCTCCTCGCTGGTTGGAGCGGAGTGAAGTCCTATGGATCCCCGGCCGTCTTTATATGCAAGTCGCGCATGCGCAATGGAGCGCCGGGCGACGCCGATGTTTGGTCATTGACTGCTGCCGCACGTATTGCGTGCATGCCACAGGCTGCGCGCGCAGCCTGTCAGTGAAATGACGCGGTTAGTGCATATTCAGATGCCGCCGACACGGGGGTTGGAGCCAGACTATCCCAGCGTGTGCTGGGTGGATGCGAAAGCATCAGATCTTGCTTTGACTCCTAATGGGGCCCCCCCTGGGAGAAAAAAAAAAAGGGGGGGCTTTCCGTGCCGGGTACAAGGGGCTGGATGGGCAGTAAGGACCCGATCTTCCTCCCACAAACATGGGTCTGAGAATCACCGAAACTCTAGGGCACAATAACATTAAACATGTATACATGCATTTGAAAATCATTAAATTCTTTATTCAAAGTCAACGAAGCAATTGGGCAGTAATAAAGGAGAATCCTCCTGGGTAGTAAAGAGCAATCAGGCACTGAAAGGCAATGGGGGAAAGAGGATATGGTACGGAGCAGTATGGGGATGGATTTGACCCAAAAGAAAGGAAACGGTTATGGTTCCCCGCAATGTGTGGAATGCGGGAAAAGATAAAGCAGAATGGGGGAAGGCTGACAAAATGTGAAATTATAGAAATAAATAAAAATAAAAATAAAAAATATGAAACAATGGGGGTTTTTAGTCAGTTTTTCCTGATGAGAAGCCTTCCAGGAATGCCCTAAGAGGTGTTATCCGTATACTTGAGGTAATATTGGAAATTCATTCTATTCAGCTTAAATATGGCACTAAACAACACACGCCCGCCTTAAACCAACCTTCCCCCTTCTTCAGACCAATAGGCCCAGGATCCAGTAACAAGCCTGGTGGGCACAGGACCTGAAACCTCCCCCCCACTTCCTTATGGGCACAGATATTCCTGAAGTCTAGGTACACAAAAAGAAAAGACGATGTTTATTTGTTTGTTTTGATATATTTCTCACAACAAGTCACTAATTTTTTGCATTTCTTCACTTTTTCACTTTATAGAATATGGTGATGTTTTTTCCTTGACATCCCTTCATCATATATACCACTCCTTTAGTTCGACAGTTAGCAAAGTGCCTCGGCTCAAAAATGTCCCCGTTGGGGAGAATTTTTGAGACACTTCTGGGTATTACTTTACACTGCATGCAGCTTCCACAAGGGAAGGTGCCTTTCTGTTTGCAGGGGTCTTTGTGGTAGCACTCTTTAAATTCGCTGTGTACGAGCGAGTTGTGGATAGAGCCTGCTTTCCTATAGGTTACAAGAGGTTTGGGTGACACCAAGGTCTTAAGGAGGTCATCTTCCCTGAGTATGGACCAGTTTTTTTCAAGTATTCTTCTCACTTGTTGGTGTTGATTTGAGAAGGTGAGAATTACTCTCGTCTCATTTGCATTCTGTTGTTCGCGTTGGGTTGAGGGTTTATACAATAGGTCTTGTCGGTCCAACGTTCTGACTCGGTTGAATGCCCGTTTCAGGCAGGATTTTGTGTAACCTCTCTTTAGTAGGCGTGTCGTGAGAGCATCTGCGTCTTTTTGAAAGTCTTCATACTTAGTACTATTTCGTTTGATACGTAAGAATTGACTATAGGGGATGGATTGTTTAAGAGGAGTCGGATGGAAACTCTCCGCATGCAGTATGGTATTACCGGCGGTTGTTTTCCTAAATAATTTCGTGTAGAGTTGGCCATCTGTGTCCTTCATTATTGTGGTGTCCAAGAAGGTAACCTCCTGGTTGCTATGTGAGCTGGTGAAGTATAAATTGTAGGTGTTATTATTCATCTTGTTTAGACATTCCTCAATGAGGATTTACGGACCGTCCCATACGATGAACAAGTCATCTATGTATCTCTGCCAAAGCGAGATATACTTACAAAGATGTGCGTTGCTTTTAGATGCCAAAAACTCCTGCTCCCACATACCTAAATATGAGTTTGCGTACGATGGGGCACAGCTTGTCCCCATTGCAACACCACATTTCTGTAAATAATGCGAGCCGTCAAAGGAAAAGTAATTACGGGTGAGTATATACTCAAGCATTTTAATTATGAAATCTTGAAACGGTATGTCGTGCAGGCTTTCTTGGCGGAGAACATGTTGTACTACAATGAGTCCTTTGTCATGAGGTATGTTGTTATACAATGACTCTACGTCTATGGTTAAGAGATACGCGTTGGCTGGAACAACCATTCCTTCCAGAGTTTGCAATAGGTGGATGGTATCCTTTGTGTAGGATGCCAAATTTTGGACGTGCGGCTTCAGGTATGCGTCAATAACTTGACTGACTGCCTCAGTGATGTTACCGTTTCCTGACACGATCGGTCGGCCAGGGGGATCTTCCAGATTCTTGTGCACTTTGGGGAGTGCATACAGGGTGGGTGTACGGGGGTGGGCTGTACGGATAAATTCCCATAGTGTTTTGGAGATAACTCCCTCGTTGAGAGCTCTGTCTACTTTTAAATAGAATTCTTCATTATATCTGTTGATCAAAACGGGTGAAATTCTCTTGTAGCATGCTGTGTTGTCTAATATTTTCTGGCACATTGCTTTATATTGTTGTTTGTCCATAACTACAACGTTGCCTCCTTTATCGGATGGTTTGATAACAATATCATCGTTGGATTTGAGGTTTTTTAGAGCTTTCCGTTGTCCAAGGGTTAAGTTGCTCTGGCGTTGATCATCCTTCATTTTTTCGATGTCTTTGGTAGTCTGTTTAATGAAAAGTGCTATCCCGGGGTTTTGATTCAAAGATGGGAATTTATGTGATTTCTTTTTGAAGGATTCAAGTTGACTGGGTATTGCTTCTCTGGTATCTTCGTTCTCTGAAGAGTTTTCTTCCCAAGGATCGTCTAGGTCTTCTAAACCTCCTTCCTCGAGGAGGAGGTTTAGATCCCTGATAGCTCTGTACTCAGCGGCTGACAGGGGAACTTGTGATGTTGGTTGAGTGGTTTGTTTGTCGTAAAGACACTTAAATAATAGTTTGCGGGCAAAAAGGTTCAAATCTTTGATGGTTTCAAATTTGTCTATCTTTTGATTGGGACAGAAGGATAGGCCTAGGGAGAGGACTTCCTTCTCTTCCTCCGTTAGAGTGTGCTGGGAAAGATTAATGATAGACATCCCGAAGTTTTTTTCTTCAGTGTTTAATTTTCTGGTGGTTGTTTCGGGGGTGCTTTGCCCTTGACTAAAAAAGGTTTACCCTTAGTTGTGGATTCTTGCTCTCTCCTTCTTAGTCTGGTAAAGATGTCATGATTTCTAACCGCGGTACTGGTATCTTGAGCTTCTTCCTGACTAGTGGCGTCTGAGGTGCCCTCTTGTGGATTATCGGGATTAGGGTCCTTACTCTTTTTTGATTTATTAGGTTGATCCCTGTGCTGGTCTTTCTGAAATGGTCCCCGTCTTCTGGCGCCTAATTCCTCTGTGCCGGAGGCATTTGAAAAGGATGATGAGTCGGACGAGTAAGGATTAGGGTTTTTATTACCTGGGTTCTGTCTAGGTCGTGTCTTCCTGTTGTTGTTCCATCTATACGCTCTGCCTTGTATGAAGGCGTTTTTGTTTCTCCAGTATTTTTTCTCTTTATTCCGTAATATATTGTTACTGTAATCTTCCAGATGTTGTTTTAATTTTGTTTCTTGGTCACTGTAAAGAGGACCAGTTTTTAAGGGTGTGAGTCTAGTATATAAAATTTTGGTGTCATCTTCAAGTGTTTTAATCTGGCGTCTGTACTCCTCTTGGAGGAGACGCATGAGATTGGCTGAGCATTCATTAAGAATGTCTTCCCAGTCTCTTTTGAGTGTGGCGGAGATATTTTCTATTGATGGAAAGATTTGAACCCTTAGACCAATGGGGTTAATCCTTTCATCGATGTATCTCTGAAATGTTTTGACATGCCAGTACAATGCAGACTTTTTTTCAAGAGTTCTCTTTAATGTTGCGAACAGTGCTAGGGTATCAGATTCTAGTTGTTCGTTGGTTTGAAATTTAGTATGGATTCCTGTCATTAGGTCATCCCATTCCGTTCCGACCAGGTCCCCTATTGTGGTGCTTATGATTGCTACGAAGTGGTTTCCTCTATTTATAAAGAAATAAAGGAAAGAGTGCTCCTATGTTTCTGGGCTTCTATCCAAAAACAATGGAGCCACAAGGTATAATACTCCAATATAAGGAGAAAAGGTAAAGTAAATAAAGAGTCAACTTATATCTCTAATAAGTGAGGAGTGGATGATTCACCATCCTGGTAAAGTTGGGGGTGGTTTTTTAGAGATATAAAAACTAAGATGCATATGTTGCCATCATCCTTGTAATAATTCAAAAAAGAAGTTTGGTTCCTCAAGCCAAAAGGGAGAAAGTGGGATTTTATAGGCAAAGGTAATTATTATTCATTTTATTAAAAGAATTGCATATAAATGTAAAAAACAAAGAAAAAAGAAACAACAAAACAACAACATTGGTTGTATAAGTAATGCATATTACACAATTGACAGTTTATGAACCATTTTACTTATTAAATGGTGATTCCTGGTTGTAGAACTAGGGTTCTGACGCGTTTCGGCATATATTGCCTTTGTCAAGGAAAAAACATCACCATATTCTATAAAGTGAAAAAGTGAAGAAATGCAAAAAATTAGTGACTTGTTGTGAGAAATATATCAAAACAAACAAATAAACATCGTCTTTTCTTTTTGTGTACCTAGACTTCAGGAATATCTCTGCCCATAAGGAAGTGGGGGGGAGGTTTCAGGTCCTGTGCCCACCAGGCTTGTTACTGGATCCTGGGCCTATTGGTCTGAAGAAGGGGGAAGGTTGGTTTAAGGCGGGCGTGTGTTGTTTAGTGCCATATTTAAGCTGAATAGAATGAATTTCCAATATTACCTCAAGTATACGGATAACACCTCTTAGGGATGAATAGGGTCCTGGGGTATGTAGCAAACCCCAAGCTTCTATGTGTAACCACAACGCTCCTGGTTTCCCTGGAGAGTGGATAAAATTTCAGTATGTAAGGTTGGCGTGTACAGAGATGAGGCCTGAAGGTAAGGTGGGTAAAAAACAACACTTACGTTTAGAAAAGGGGATAAAAGACACTGAGGTCCTCCGATTGGTCCCAAAGGTGTAAGCATGTAATCCTATGTGAAATTAATTTGAAATAAGGGGGGGAGGTTTTCGACGGTTTGTAAAATAATGATACAGTAATAGTAAAACGTTATGGGTATACTGGCTTACTGGAAATTTAAAGGAGAAGTCCTTGGATTGACAGATTTCCGAGATCAGTAGGAGGAGCTGACCCTCTTCCGAGGATACAGGGTCACTGAATCTCTATCTACCAAAAAAAATACATCATTTTAATATGGTATAGGTAGTATTTGAAGTTGGCCAGCAGGTGGCGCTGTGCCGCAACTTAGCAACTTACTTTTGTTAAATGCTTGTCCTCTGCCACAGATGCATAAGTCTCTGTCTGACAGGAGGAAAGAGAAATATCTAGTTTTAGTGTGTAAAAAAGGTATTGGAAATGGCCAACAGGTGGCGCTGTAGCGTGGCTTACTTGATATCCTGAGGGGGCAGTAGGAGGCTGAGGTGTCTAGGCAGGTGCAGACCGCTGGCTCCGGACGTTCGCTCCTCGCTGGTTGGAGCGGAGTGAAGTCTTATGGATCCCCGTGCGTCTTTATATGTAAGTCCCGCATGCGCAATGGAGCGCCGGGCGACGCCGATGTTTAGTCATTGACTGCGGCCGCACGTATTGCGTGCGTGCCACAGGCTGCGCGCGCAGCCTGTCAGTGAAATGACGCGGTTAGTGCATATTCAGATGCCGCCGACACGGGGGTTGGAGCCAGACTATCCCAGCGTGTGCTGGGTGGATGCGAAAGCATCAGATCTTGCTTTGACTCCTAATGGGGCCCCCCCTTGGAGAAAAAAAGAAAAAAAAGGGGGGGCTTTCCGTGCCGGGTACAAGGGGCTGGATGGGCAGTAAGGACCCGATCTTCCTCCCACAAACATGGGTCTGAGAATCACCGAAACTCTAGGGCACAATAACATTAAACATGTATACATGCATTTGAAAATCATTAAATTCTTTATTCAAAGTCAACGAAGCAATTGGGCAGTAATAAAGGAGAATCCTCCTGGGTAGTAAAGAGCAATCAGGCACTGAAAGGCAATGGGGGAAAGAGGATATGGTACGGAGCAGTATGGGGATGGATTTGACCCAAAAGAAAGGAAACGGTTATGGTTCCCCGCAATGTGTGGAATGCGGGAAAAGATAAAGCAGAATGGGGAAGGCTGACAAAATGTGAAATTATAGAAATAAATAAAAATAAAAATAAAAAATATGAAACAATGGGAGTATTTAGTCAGTTTTTCCTGATGAGAAGCCTTCCAGGAATGCCCGGTAGCTCTCATTTTCATTTAGTCCTGGGAAGGAGGTGGCATGCAGACGTTGGATCCACCGCATTTCTCGTTGTAATAAAATTTTATTCCAATCTCCCCCACGAGGGGGGATATGGACTCTGTCTAGTGCAAAAAAAGAGATTTTAGGCATTTTATTGCCATGCGTTTGGGTCATATGTCTTCCAAGAGGGAGATGAAAATTACCCATAGACATGGTTTCGACATGCTTATTGACCCGACGGCCAAACTCTTGCCGTGTTTTACCTATATAAAAGGCTCCACACTGGCAATTCATCATATATACCACTCCTTTAGTTCGACAGTTAGCAAAGTGCCTCGGCTCAAAAATGTCCCCGTTGGGGAGAATTTTTGAGACACTTCTGGGTATTACTTTACACTGCATGCAGCTTCCACAAGGGAAGGTGCCTTTCTGTTTGCAGGGGTCTTTGTGGTAGCACTCTTTAAATTCGCTGTGTACGAGCGAGTTGTGGATAGAGCCTGCTTTCCTATAGGTTACAAGAGGTTTGGGTGACACCAAGGTCTTAAGGAGGTCATCTTCCCTGAGTATGGACCAGTATTTTTCAAGTATTCTTCTCACTTGTTGGTGTTGATTCGAGAAGGTGAGAATTACTCTCGTCTCATTTGCATTCTGTTGTTTGCGTTGGGTTGAGGGTTTATACAATAGGTCTTGTCGGTCCAACGTTCTGACTCGGTTGAATGCCCGTTTCAGGCAGGATTTTGTGTAACCTCTCTTTAGTAGGCGTGTCGTGAGAGCATCTGCGTCTTTTTGAAAGTCTTCATACTTAGTACTATTTCGTTTGATACGTAAGAATTGACTATAGGGGATGGATTGTTTAAGAGGAGTCGGATGGAAACTCTCCGCATGCAGTATGGTATTACCGGCGGTTGTTTTCCTAAATAATTTCGTGTAGAGTTGGCCATCTGTGTCCTTCATTATTGTGGTGTCCAAGAAGGTAACCTCCTGGTTGCTATGTGAGCTGGTGAAGTATAAATTGTAGGTGTTATTATTCATCTTGTTTAGACATTCCTCAATGAGGATTTACGGACCGTCCCATACGATGAACAAGTCATCTATGTATCTCTGCCAAAGCGAGATATACTTACAAAGATGTGCGTTGCTTTTAGATGCCAAAAACTCTTGCTCCCACATACCTAAATATAAGTTTGCGTACGATGGGGCACAGCTTGTCCCCATCGCAACACCACATATCTGTAAATAATGCGAGCCGTCAAAGGAAAAGTAATTACGGGTGAGTATATACTCAAGCATTTTAATTATGAAATCTTGAAACGGTATGTCGTGCAGGCTTTCTTGGCGGAGAACATGTTGTACTACAATGAGTCCTTTGTCATGAGGTATGTTGTTATACAATGACTCTACGTCTATGGTTAAGAGATACGCGTTGGCTGGAACAACCATTCCTTCCAGAGTTTGCAATAGGTGGATGGTATCCTTTGTGTAGGATGCCAAATTTTGGACGTGCGGCTTCAGGTATGCGTCAATAACTTGACTGACTGCCTCAGTGATGTTACCGTTTCCTGACACGATCGGTCGGCCAGGGGGATCTTCCAGATTCTTGTGCACTTTGGGGAGTGCATACAGGGTGGGTGTACGGGGGTGGGCTGTGCGGATAAATTCCCATAGTGTTTTGGAGATAACTCCCTCGTTGAGAGCTCTGTCTACTTTTAAATAGAATTCTTCATTATATCTGTTGATCAAAACGGGTGAAATTCTCTTGTAGCATGCTGTGTTGTCTAATATTTTCTGGCACATTGCTTTATATTGTTGTTTGTCCATAACTACAACGTTGCCTCCTTTATCGGCATTCAACCGAGTCAGAACGTTGGACCGACAAGACCTATTGTATAAACCCTCAACCCAACGCGAACAACAGAATGCAAATGAGACGAGAGTAATTCTCACCTTCTCGAATCAACACCAACAAGTGAGAAGAATACTTGAAAAAAACTGGTCCATACTCAGGGAAGATGACCTCCTTAAAGCGGAGTTCCACCCTGGTTATACATTTTTTTACAAAAATACCCCCGGGACAGTCAGGGTTAGCACATTCCACAATGGCTAGCCTCTGATCTGTCCCGGGTTGCACTTACCTTTCAGGAGAAATACTTACCTTGAAATTGTCTTCTCCAGCGCTGCCATCTCAGGTGTGGGCAGCTTGAAGCCAGCACGATCCTCTTCCGCGTCCTCTTCGGTCCTCTTCCTCCTTCTTCGGTCCCACGATGCACTGCACCGGCCCCGACGTCACTTCCGGGTCGCGCGCGTCATCCCTCCACAGCTTCTGGGCATGCCCAGAAGCTGTTTAGAAGGGAATGACGCGCGCGCCCCGGAACTGACGTCGGGGCCGGTGCAGGCGCAATGATTCCTGGGAGTGATGACGTTCAGCTCCCAGGAATCATTGCAAAAGCCAGGAAGTGACGAATCGCCGTGGCCGCCGAGGGGAGGAAGAAGGAAGTAAGGTGAGTATATTTTCTCTAAAAGGTAAGTGAAAAAAAAAAAAAAAATTGCGATTATCCATTTGTTTTTCAGGTGACCGGGAGCGAGAAGATGGAGGTAAGTATAAATTTCGGGTGGAACTCCGCTTTAAGACCTTGGTGTCACCCAAACCTCTTGTAACCTATAGGAAAGCAGGCTCTATCCACAACTCGCTCGTACACAGCGAATTTAAAGAGTGCTACCACAAAGACCCCTGCAAACAGAAAGGCACCTTCCCTTGTGGAAGCTGCATGCAGTGTAAAGTAATACCCAGAAGTGTCTCAAAAATTCTCCCCAACGGGGACATTTTTGAGCCGAGGCACTTTGCTAACTGTCGAACTAAAGGAGTGGTATATATGATGAACTGCCAGTGTGGAGCCTTTTATATAGGTAAAACACGGCAAGAGTTTGGCCGTCGGGTCAATAAGCATGTCGAAACCATGTCTATGGGTAATTTCCATCTCCCTCTTGGAAGACATATGACCCAAACGCATGGCAATAAAATGCCTAAAATCTCTTTTTTTGCACTAGACAGAGTCCATATCCCCCCTCGTGGGGGAGATTGGAATAAAATTTTATTACAACGAGAAATGCGGTGGATCCAACGTCTGCATGCCACCTCCTTCCCAGGACTAAATAAAAATGAGAGCTACCGGGCATTCCTGGAAGGCTTCTCATCAGGAAAAACTGACTAAAAACCCCCATTGTTTCATATTTTTTATTTTTTATTTTTATTTTTATTTATTTCTATAATTTCACATTTTGTCAGCCTTCCCCCATTCTGCTTTTTCTTTTCCCGCATTCCACACATTGAGGGGAACCATAACCGTTTCCTTTCTTTTGGGTCAAATCCATCCCCATACTGCTCCGTACCATATCCTCTTTTCCCCATTGCCTTTCAGTGCCTGATTGCTCTTTACTACCCAGGAGGATTCTCCTTTATTACTGCCCAATTGCTTCGTTGACTTTGAATAAAGAATTTAATGATTTTCAAATGCATGTATACATGTTTAATGTTATTGTGCCCTAGAGTTTCGGTGATTCTCAGACCCATGTTTGTGGGAGGAAGATCGGGTCCTTACTGCCCATCCAGCCCCTTGTACCCGGCACGGAATGCCCCCCCTTTTTTTTTTCTCCCAGGGGGGGCCCCATTAGGAGTCAAAGCAAGATCTGATGCTTTCGCATCCACCCAGCACACGCTGGCATAGTCTGGCTCCAACCCCCGTGTCGGCGGCATCTGAATATGCACTAACCGCGTCATTTCACTGACAGGCTGCGCGCGCAGCCTGTGGCACGCACGCAATACGTGCGGCCGCAGTCAATGACTAAACATCGGCGTCGCCCGGCGCTCCATTGTGCATGCGCGACTTACATATAAAGACGGCCGGGGATCCATAGGACTTCACTCCGCTCCAACCAGCGAGGAGCGAACGTCCGGAGCCAGTGGTCTGCACCTGCCTAGACACCTCAGCCTCCTACTGCCCCCTCAGGATATCAAGTAAGCCACGCTACAGCGCCACCTGTTGGCCATTTCCAATACCTTTTTTACACACTAAAACTAGATATTTCTCTTTCCTCCTGTCAGACAGAGACTTATGCATCTGTGGCAGAGGACAAGCATTTAACAAAAGTAAGTTGCTAAGTTGCGGCACAGCGCCACCTGCTGGCCAACTTCAAATACTACCTATACCATATTAAAATGATGTATTTTTTCTGCCAGATAGAGATTCAGTGACCCTGTATCCTCGGAAGAGGGTCAGCTCCTCCTACTGATCTCGGAAATCTGTCAATCCAAGGACTTCTCCTTTAAATTTCCAGTAAGCCAATATACCCATAACGTTTTACTATTACTGTATCATTATTTTACAAACCGTCGAAAACCTCCCCCCCTTATTTCAAATTAATTTCACATAGGATTACATGCTTACACCTTTGGGACCAATCGGAGGACCTCAGTGTCTTTTATCCCCTTTTCTAAACGTAAGTGTTGTTTTTTACCCACCTTACCTTCAGGCCTCATCTCTGTACACGCCAACCTTACATACTGAAATTTTATCCACTCTCCAGGGAAACCAGGAGCGTTGTGGTTACACATAGAAGCTTGGGGTTTGCTACATACCCCAGGACCCTATTCATCCCTAAGAGGTGTTATCCGTATACTTGAGGTAATATTGGAAATTCATTCTATTCAGCTTAAATATGGCACTAAACAACACACGCCCGCCTTAAACCAACCTTCCCCCTTCTTCAGACCAATAGGCCCAGGATCCAGTAACAAGCCTGGTGGGCACAGGACCTGAAAACTCCCCCCCACTTCCTTATGGGCACAGATATTCCTGAAGTCTAGGTACACAAAAAGAAAAGACGATGTTTATTTGTTTGTTTTGATATATTTCTCACAACAAGTCACTAATTTTTTGCATTTCTTCACTTTTTCACTTTATAGAATATGGTGATGTTTTTTCCTTGACAAAGGCAATATATGCCGAAAAGGCGTCGGAACCCTAGTTCTACAACCAGGAATCACCATTTAATAAGTAAAATGGTTCATAAACTGTCAATTGTGTAATATGCATTACTTATACAACCAATGTTGTTGTTTTGTTGTTTCTTTTTTCTTTGTTTTTTACATTTATATGCAATTCTTTTAATAAAATGAATAATAATTACCTTTGCCTATAAAATCCCACTTTCTCCCTTTTGGCTTGAGGAACCAAACTTCTTTTTCGAATAAATCTGACTTGTATCTTAGTGCAGACTTCTGGGAAATTGGTGAGCCAATCACACAAGCAGGAAATTATGTTTCTGGGGTGTGGTCAGTACACATTCTGTGTACAGAACATGTCCAGGTAGCAATATTGCATTACATTTTCAGAATATTATAACAGCTGCAGATTGAAAAGGAAAGGTAATTTTTAATAACATTCAATTACAATATGATTTGTGTCGCAATTGTATACGCAATACTGTTTTTCAATATACAGAAATATATTAGTGTAAATGATTTCATTAGCTCAAGCATATATTTCTGCTACTATCACACCTATATATGGCTAGGTGTGTATATACATATAAGTATGTGTGTATATATACCACTATACACAAGTTCAGATGTTTTGCCTGCCTCAAAAGAACCCAAAAAAATGCCCAAAAAAATGCTAGCGTCAAAAAAAAAATAAAAAATTGCAGGCATTTTTTGGGGTTTTTTGGAGGCAGGCAAAACATCTGAACTTGTGCACAGTACCACTATACACAAGTTCAGATGTTTTTTCTGACTCCAAAGAACCCAAAAAAATGCCTGCTATTAAACCGGCAAGGTGCTGTGAAAAGCGAGAAGCCATACTCCAGATCTATAATTGCACTAATACAAACAATCTTTTTTTTTATGGTTCTGGACATGCTACAGAGCTGAAACTTCACAGGTACACATTGTAGACCCCCCAGATACTAAATCCAAAGTCAAAATCTTTTTAATTTTTTCAATAATTGGCTTTTTTTTATCAAAAATTACAATTTTTAAGAACTTTTTTGTGTGATTTTGTGTCTGGGGGGTCTAAAAGGTGTACCTGTGAAGTTTCAGCTCTGTAGCATGTCCAGAACCATAAAAAAAAAGGATTGTTTGTATTAGTGCAATTATAGATCTGGAGTATGGCTTCTTGCTTTTCACACCTTGCCGGTTTAATAGCAGGCTTTTTTGGGTTCTTTGGAGTCAGAAAAAACATCTGAACTTGTGTATAGTGGTACTGTGCACAAGTTCAGATGTTTTGCCTGCCTCCAAAAACCCCCAAAAAATGCCTGCAACAACACACCTGGGCATTTTTGTTGACGCTAGCGTTTTTTTGGGCATTTTTTTGGTTCTTTTGAGGCAGGCAAAACATCTGAACTTGTGTATAGTGGTGTATATACACACATACTTATATGTATATACACACCTAGCCATATATAGGTGTGATAGTAGCAGAAATAAATTAGAGTAAATGATTTCATTAGCGCAAGCATATATTTCTGCTACTATCACACCTATATATGTCTAGGTGTATATATACAGACATGGTTGTGTATATATACCCCCTATACACATGTTCAGATGTCATGTCTGACATCAAACATGTCCTCAAAAAAGCACTGGCAGTGGCAACCCCTGCAGCATAAAAAATGCTGGCTGGTGAGGCGCATGCGCGGTAGCTCCCAAGATGGCCGCTTAGGACCGGAGCTCCGCGCCATCCCGGCACTGTCTCTCGCCCAGCGCGGTGAAGCGGCACACTAGCAGACCCAAATCGGGGTCCGCACCTCCACCGGACCCGCGGGCAACGATCCATGCGAGCCGATCGGGTCAGAAGAAGCCTAACGGAGATCTTTACCTCAGGCTTTCCGGCGGCCGAGCATTCCAATATGGCGGACCCGTCCCTGCAGCGTGAGGAGATGGAGGAGGGGGACTCCGCTCAGCCACACTCGGACACTCAGACTAGGGGACACTGCCTAACTAATCCTCAGGGACCTGTGAGTAACCCCCTGCTTCTGACTCCCTCTCCAGCCTCCACTGAGTCCCTCCTGAGCAGGGTGCTGGGGGATTTCTCCCCTGCCTGCTATACACCAATAACCACCATCAGACCCCCTGCCACAGAGGGATCCGGAGGGCTCTCCCACTCAGATTATGAGGATCTTCTCCTCAAAATGTCCATCATGATGGAGAGGGGTATGTCACAAATTGCTGACAAAATTACCTCAAACTTAAAAGTGGATTTTCAAAACCTGGGGGACAGGATGGAAGCCATGGAGAATAAAATTGACAGGACAGTGACAAAAACTAACCAGCACACTAGCCTTATACAATCACTTCAGGATCAGCTGGACTCGGCCCTCCTTAAGGTGGAAGACCTTGAAAACAGGTCTCGCAGGTACAATTTTAGACTGAGGGGTCTGCCGGAATCGATTGCGGATGTCCAGACCGCTGTGCGGGGGCTCATTAAGGATCTTATCCCTGATATACCAGCACACAAACTTGAACTTGACAGAGCACACAGAGCACTGGGTCCCCCAAGGCGGGACGGTAATCCGAGGGACATAGTGGTCAAACCCCACTTCTATATGATAAAGGAAGAAATTGTCAGCAGAGCCAGGAAGGTTCCAAATCTTACTTGTCAGGGCCACGCAGTCCAGGTTTTCACTGATCTAGCCCCCTCTACAATACAACGGCGGAGAACATTGAAGCCACTTCTTTCCATTCTGTCACAGAAGGAGCTTAAATATTGGTGGGCTTTCCCCTTCGCCCTCAAATTCACTTACAGGAATAAGAACTATACTTTTTCCAGCTTCACGGAGGGAGAAAGGCTACTTCAGCATCTGCAACTACTGCCACAGCCCCCGGATCACCCGGCATCCTCCTCCGGATCAGGCCCGTCAAAACGCCCTAACCCATCAAGCCCCATTGCTCCCCTTTGGAATGGATCCAAATTTAAGCGCTCTAAAGATGGTAAACCTCCCTGATCGTCGCCGCGGAAGCTTCTAGCAAGAGTTCCTTCTCAGTGGAGTTCCTCCTCATGTGTCTGTCTCCATCCTCCTGGTTTGAGATTGATGTCTATGGAATTTCATGGATTTTCCTTTTTCTCTTCAGACTAGACCCTGTTGGACTGGCCTTCAGACGTTCCGTTTACTTTTTGGCTTTTGTCTGCAAGTACTTTTTTTTTTTTTTTTTTTTTTTTTTTTTGGATGTCTGCTGTTTTTGTTTCAGCCCCTTGCGCGGGTCCCCCCTCTGCGGGGGGGGGCCCTGATCGAGGGAATTCGCAGCCGGTACATGAGCCTACTACCAATTTATGTACTCAGCAGTGGATTCTGACGCCACTCTTGGGGACCCTTCCGGCTGAGTAGATGGGGGGTAGCGGAGCCCCTGAGGGTCGTGCGTTTATTGCAGTCAATTATTTTTGCATGCTTTACCACATTTGTTTGTTTTATCTCTACAGCATTTTTTTCTATGGGGCGGGAGCCCTGCCGGAGTGGTCGGATGACGCCTCCACCAGTCACGGGAGAGGATTTCGGTTTTCTCGCGTGACTCTCTCCAGCCCCCCTTTCCGGGAGGCTGGAACCCCGTACTTAACCTTGTCGGGTTGGTGTGGACCTCAACCCGGCATTGGATGTCCTTTTTGGACGCAGGTCCACTCTCTCTCCCTTTCTCTCCTCTTTCCTATTTTCCCCAGTTCCTCTTTCTTACTGCCTCTCTTCTTTTCTCACAGCTGGTCTCCGGGAGGATATCACATACCACTTCAGCTCTACAATGGATCCTCATGCAATATCGACTCTGCACTCCAGATATATTGTCTTGGAACGGGGTGAGTGAAAAGATTCTTCAGATGCACCAACACTGCCTGCCTCATGTCTCTTTCTAAAACTATAGCCCCATACCTCAAAATAGCTTCCCACAATACCCAAGGTCTCAACTCTCCCATGAAGCGAAGGAAGGCATTTCAGGACTTTCACCGCAGGGGGATAGAGGTCTTAATGATCCAGGAAACTCACTTTCCCCGATCTTACTGTCCCTCGTTTATACACGCTAAGTACCCCAATTTTTTTTTAGCTAATGCAGAGGACAAAACGCGGGGAGTAGCTATCCTTTTTGCTAAATCTTGTAATTTCACCCCCCACTATGAACTACGGGACCCCGGGGGGCGATTCATTCTTGTTAAAGGGACCATAGAGGGACTATTGTATACTTTTGTCTCCTACTACGCGCCTAATCAGAATCAGACACACTTCTTCCAGAATATGTTTAGCCGGATTATGCCACAACTAGAGGGCCACGTAATTTTAGGGGGGGACTCTAACACGGCTTTTGATTATGGCTTGGACAAATCCAAACCACCGGGTTCTCAAACGGTCAAACCACCCAAACGTAGTTCACAGATTGCCAAATTGATCAATCAAATGGGATTGGTGGACAGCTGGAGGGAATTACACCCAACCTCGAAAGATTACACACACTTCTCTCATCCACACCAGACCTTTGCTCGCATAGACCATGTTCTGGTCTCTCAGGCCTTGATCCCCTCACTGGTTATGGCATCTATCAAAGATGTGGTCTGGTCGGACCACTCGATGGTGATAATTAAGATTGCTGGATCCTGCGCCCCTAAGGGCCCATTTCACTGGAGACTTAATGAGTCCATTCTTAGCGACCCATGTCGAGTGACGGAAGTTGAACGCGCAATTTCGGAATATTTTTCTTTGAACGACCTAGATGGGATCTCTCCTGAAACCCTCTGGGCAGCTCATAAATCGACCATTAGGGGGAAACTGATACAGATTTCGTCCAATATCAAAAGGGAACGGAAGGCTCACCTATTGAGCCTGGAAAAGGACTTTGCGGCTTTAAGTGCCGAACACAAACGTAAACCTTCCAGGGCGTCTCTGAGGGCTCTCGACGCAACCAGGGCTGACCTCAATATGGCTCTGACCAGCTCGGCTGAGAAGCACATTAGATGGCAGGGAGCTAAATTCTACCATCAGAGGGATAAAATAGGGACACTACTTGCCCTGAAACTTAGACCCAGGATGAGACTCCACGCAATGCCCAAAATGTCCATCGGGGGGGGAGGTAAAACCCAGAACCCAATACGCATATTGCAGGAATTTGCAACCTACTTTCAAAACCTTTATAGCGATGCCCGCTCCGACAAGTCACAAGCGTTACATTCCTTTCTAGACAACTTGCCTATCCCTAGTATATCTAAACAACATAAGGAGGTCATGGAAGCACACTTCTCTGAAGCGGAGATTAGAGGAGTGATTAAAGACCTTAAATTGGGTTCTGCACCGGGACCAGATGGTTTCCCTAACATTTACTACAAGACATTCTCTGAGTTGCTCTCCCCCTACTTAACTAGGTACTTTAACAACCTTAAAGAAGGTAGTCCGGTCGACAAGCAAAACAATCAGGCTTTCATCTCAGTAATACCTAAGCCGGATAAGGACCCAGGAGAAGTTAGCAACTATAGGCCCATCTCGCTTATAAATAATGATTTAAAGATACTTACCAAACTACTGGCGAATAGGTTAGCGTCCTTTATTAATCTGTACGTTCATAAGGATCAGGTAGGCTTTATCCCGGGTAGACAGGGCCCTGACCAAGTAAGGCGGGCGATCGACATCATCTCTATACTACAGTCGGGATGGGCTGGGGGGGATCCGCAGGAAGGATTACTTCTTTCTATAGATCTTCAAAAGGCATTTGACACTGTCGAATGGCCATATCTATTCACAATTCTGGAAAGATGGGGATTTGGCACAAGCTTCATGGGCATAATTAGGGCTCTTTATTCCTCCCCCGAAGCAAGGATTAGATATCAGGGCTATTACTCTGACTCGTTCCCAATCTCTAAGGGGACGAGACAGGGGTGTCCCCTTTCTCCTCTTATTTTCGCGATCGCGATTGAGACTCTCGCCCTTGCACTCAGATCCAATCCAGACATCAAGGGGGTCACATGTGGCAACCAAGAACATAAATGTGCGTTATTTGCAGACGACCTGCTTCTATTCGTCACTTCACCTTCCGTTTCCCTTCCTAATATCTGCAAAACACTGGAGGACTTTGCGAAAGTTTCAGGCCTTCGGGTTAACTTAACGAAATCATCCATCCTGAATATTTCAGTTAAAAGGGAGGAGGCCCAACGCCTACAATCCTCCTTCGAGTTCCTCTGGAATAATTCCCATATCAGATATCTAGGGGTTAATCTTACAGCCAAGTTCGAGGATCTACACAAAGCAAATTACCCAGCTGTCTACCAATCCCTACGTGGAGAACTACAGAGTTGGTCTCTCTATCGCTTATCATGGCTAGGCAGAATCAATGCCATTAAGATGAACCTGCTTCCTAGACTACTGTACCTATTTAGGGCTCTCCCAATTCACCTCCTCAGGGAACCATTGCGCAAGTTTCAAAATGCGGTAATCGATTTTATTTGGGGGGGCATGGGTCATAGACTCTCCCGCAAGGTTTTATACACTCATAGACGAAGGGGGGGGTTGGGAGTCCCCAACCTGTGGCTCTACTATCGTGCAGCACGACTAGCTCAGCTCTCTGTGGTTTACTCTAGATTTGAAAAACCAGACTGGATACAAATCGAGAGGCAGGCAGTCCCCTCATACACTTTGGATTTCCTTCTCTGGAGTCCGCCCAGACTCAGACCTCCCATACTGTCCCCAGTATTGTCCTCTTCCTTCGCTTTGTGGGATAGGCTACGGCAGTCCTCCTCTCTTACTTCCCGTATGAGACCACTTTCACACTTATTCCATAACCCGGCCTTCCAACCCGGTATGGACATCAAGGCCTTTCAATGGTGGCTGGATAAGGGAATTTATCGTATAGGACACTTTTTCACTCCCAAGGGCCCCTTCACACTTAAATATTGCTCTGACAAGCTCAAAATGCCACTATAAGAAAAGTATAGATTTCTGCAAATCTCTCACTTTCTTGCAAACATTTCGAAAGATGAGACACCCCCCTTCTCCTTCACAAGCTATGAGGTATGGTGCTGTAACTCTGCAGAGCAGAGAGGGGGCATCTCAATAATCTATCAGTCACTGATATCCGATCAAGAGAAGCTTCCATATATGCAGGCTTGGGAAAGGGATCTGGCATTCACCTGGGACATGGAGGAATGGAGTAGAGCTGGCTTTCGCTCCTTTCAGGGGATCGGAAGTGTTCCTTTAATGGAAGCGGGATTAAAAGTAATGACCCGATGGTATCTTGTACCAGTTAAACTTCACAAGATGTATCCCTCTTCCTCACCTTTATGCTTCAGGGGATGTCAGATGCCTGGTACTATGCTACATGTTTGGTGGGAGTGTCCTAGACTAAGAGGCACGTGGAACAGAATCTTTCACATGATATACAAAGTTACCGGTCACAGGCTTCCCACCACTGCCCCTGTTGCACTTCTGCATTCGAGGCTCCCTGGCATTCCGAAATACACCCAAACGTTAGTTCGCTATATTCTACTGGGTGCAAAACTCTCCATTGCGGGGTCCTGGAAATTATCCAGGGTCTCCATCAGGAAGATACGAAATAAAATCACCTGGATAATGACCCAAGAAAGGATGGTCAGTGTCCTGACCAATACGGTACCCAGATTTGAATTAATCTGGGAGTCCTGGGCCAAATATGTAGGTATCTCACTGGTACCTGGAGTGACCTTGAATTAGATTACCTAATTGTCTTCTCCTGGGGATTGGCTGTACCCTCTTCTTTCTGTCCTATTCTCTTCTCTTTTCTCTTTCCCTTCCTTCTCTACCCCTGATCCTCTCCTACCTAGTACTTCTCTGGGCCAGTGGCCCCTCTTCCATGTTGTTGGGAGGTAACTACTTATTATTACGTTAAGTTTGTTGGGGGAGATAGCACTCTAGTTAGCTGTCGAACTGTACAAGGTGTATTCTGCTTTTGCCTGTGCTATTTTTTTCTTTTTACCGTGTTCAAATTAGCCCCCCTGTTGGGAAGAGAGCTGGCAGACCGGTATGCTATTCTTGAGGCCGTACTGTTACTTTTAAATGTACTTTTCCTGTTTTCTCATTGGCCATTACATTTCTAGTGTTTTCTGTACTGCTTAGCTCTTGGGAATGTTGCCGTATGGACTGAAAACCTTCATTCTTTTGATTGCCTTGTTCTATTATTATTGCTATTTCTCCAAGATATGTTACTTTCTCAACATTTCATTATTGTATTTTGATGCTATGTTCACTTGTTATTCTTGAATAAAAATTATTGGAAGTAAAAAAAAAAAAAAAAAAAAAAAAAAAAAAAAAAAATGCTGGCTGGTGAGAAGCCATATCCCTGTGCCGAAGCAACTCAGAGAAATGATCATTTCTCTATAGCGGTCACCCTGCTATGGAAGGGTTTTGTCACCCTTCCATAGCAGTCACAGTCAGTTAACCCTACACTACACTACGGTCCCCTTACACTTAACACTTTCCCTACAGAAACTGAATAAATTAAAGCTAACTAAAGTGTAAAAGAGCACTCTAACTACACTAGATATCCCTTTCCTCACACTAATAAATGCTAAATGACACTTTGTAACACTTTGTAACAGAAGTAAAAGAACAGCATTCCACTCTCTTTCATGTCCCGTATAAGAATGCTAGGAATTTGGCGGGGGCTATCTTATATACTGGGGGGCGTATTCACTAATGATTGGACTATGGACCCCCTAGTCACTCCAATCACATTCCTAGCATTCTCCTGCCCCCTCAATTGGCTTTTGCTAATGGTTCTGGTCCAATCACAGGCTTTTAAAGCCCATTTCCTGTCCCATTGCATTTTGGTCGGTTCTGGTTGCCGAATTCCGAACTTTTTGGGCAAAAAGTTCTAAATTCGGCCGAACCTCGAACACCCAATGTTCGGGCCGAACCGATGGTCGACCCAAACCGTTCGATCATCCCTACTATGTACTAGGAACTATGGATTATAAGGGTGAATTCTATATGTAGTATGTAGTTGCTGCTGATTGTCTGCAGGAATATCCAACAACAGAGTCAGCACAGATCTACACTCCCCTATTCCTTATTCACAACAACTACATGGCTAGTGCAATCAAATATTCATAATCAAAAATAATCTGATCAATAGTAGACAAATATGTGTCACATATAAAAAAAAAGTATTATCATATACATATAGCAAGCAATTCATATTAGTGAAAAAAATGTTTTAAAGTGAAATTAAAGAACAACCATATCAGTAACTTATTAAAAAGGTACAAAAATGGGTGGGGAGGGGGGCGTTGCAACCACGGAGCTGACTGGACTCATGTTCTGAGTGCACTCCAGCAGATCAGGGATTACGGTGGAACGAAGGGCCTCTGACGACCGATCCTGCCTGCTGCCTAAACACCTGATGCACTAGCTGACGTGCCGCGGCGGAGGAGAGAAATCCCGCAGCTGCAGAAACTCAGCTATTTCTTCCCGGCCGGTCAGACCGGGCTCCGCCGAAATGGCGGCAGTGCCCGCCCATCGCAACAGGGCAATAGGGCTCTAGCACTTAGAGCTCACCAAGCACATGCTCCGGCGGCCAGCAATTCCGATGCCAGCACAGGAAGATCCAGCCTGTCCTCTCCATACAGGGGCAGCCCAGCTAAATCAAAACCCAGGAGGGAGACTGAAGGCCACTCTGAAGCATGTAACTCCATGGAGGGGAGTGATAGTAGTCTACTCTACAATATGGACACTGCCCCACCTGACCCCATTGCAGCATTTCCAACAAGTTGGGCAGCCTATATCCGACACCACCTTAAAGGAGATGCTCCTCTCCCTAAGAGCCTCCTTACAAGCAGACCTTTTGATGGGATTTCATCAATGCAGAGTGGAGGTACAGGAATTAGGTGACAGAGTGGGACATGTAGAGGAACAAGTTTCTGATTTTGCGACCTCATTTAACACGATGGTGGATGCACATCAAGCTCACTCAATGGGTCAAAGCAAATATCGCAGACCTGGAGGACAGATAACGCAGGAACAACCTTAAAGTGCCTGGTATATCTGAATCTGTCACTCAAGCACAATTGCTACACTACATGAGAGATATCTTTCTGGCTCTGATTCCTAATTTGTCATCAGCGGATTTTTTGTTTTTAATTTAAAGCATTTTTATTACATTTTTTTTTCTTTAAGGATACAATACATTTCATCTTTCAGATGTTTCTTAAAACAGGAAAATACCACATTCAATACAATATACATAAAAAATACTAAGAAAATGAAGGGGCGTGGCCGGAAGTCGACCTGGCAGGACGTGTTAACAAGAGCTCCGTCTCAGAGACAATACAATCCACTCCAATCTGCCCTTTTAAAGCAGCCATTTGGCCCTAAAATCACCCTGGGTACATCCCCAGCTCGGCTACTTCAATTAGCTGCTCGTATCTTCCCACAGAGACTCCGATCCAGCACCATCAGGCTCGAGGCCTACTATGCCGACTCCCGCTCCGCCATCCGCTTCTCTCTAACATCCGCTGCACCGGACTTCACCTCGGACCCAACAGGCATCCAACCACCTCAATCCACCTTCCGACCATAACAGGTGCCCGTATTGCATCGGCGGGAGCCCGGATTACAGCTCGAGAGGATCGGGGCCTACGTCCCGGGCCGCGCCGATCATCTGCTGTACTGACCTGTTCCACGGGCCCAACAAAGCTTCCAACTGCATCTACGGACCTTCCAATTACACCTGATGCCCGTGGCGTATGTAGGTAAGAGCTGGGAGCAGATCCAGGATCGAGGCCTAGCTAGGCCCAAAAGCCGCGGCCTCGCCTAACAGCGGCGTTCGGCCGCGATAACAGGGGACCTCCCCGGACCGTAGGCAACCTTCTCACTTCCCTAAGGCCGAGACAATGCCTGTATAGCGGCATCTGGCCGCGATCCAATCACCAGTGGGACGGTACCTTTCTCCGAACATCCCAAACTGCCTTAACCATCTGCACACACGAAAGTGTGACACCTCTGCACAGCTATCTGACCCCCTTCCCACCACATTGAAAGATTCAGGGGAGTCACTTGCGCCCAAGCGAAATGGCTGCTTAATATAAAAGCTCCCGGACCGAAGACGAGAAAAACATATTCATCAGCATAGCCGCTGGCCTCCCGATAGTGCAACAAGATGAGTAAGTCCTCCACACACTCATCCTCCTCGCGGTCCCGCTCCCCATGCGATCCGCCGATGCAGACAAGTCGCAGCATACCAGACCTCTTCAGGCAGCCGCCTTGCGAAGCCCAGACTCCATCTCGGGCCTATGCGGAGGTCACAAAAGGCGCGACCGCTGCACACTCTGCGAACACTGACTGCATCCATCCCCAATCTCAGCCATCTGGCCCTGCTTCCCCACCAGCACCAAAGCCTTTATGCCTGCAAGACTTGAGGGCCATGGCCAATGACATTAAAGAAGACATTAAACTATCCCTGAATGCCGCCATTGCAGAAATTAAAAGAGACATTCAAACCATCAATAACAGAGTAGAGGAAATAGAGGAAAAAACCTCTGCCCATGAGGAATCAATTCACTCCCTCCGTGCCACAACCAACACACAATCTGCACAAATGAGGGACCTTCAGAGATACTTGGAGGACCTAGACAACCGTGGCCGCCGCCATAATATTCGACTGAGAGGCATTCCAGAGTCTGTTGAACATAATCACATTGAAAGAGAGACACTGCACATCTTTAATGACATCCTGGGTAGACCACCAGAAACACCAATAGAATTTGAGCGCATACATAGAGCTCTGAGACCCAGGGCCAGAGACACCGATCCCCCTAGGGATATCATTTGTTGCATAGTGAACTTTAAAATAAAAGAAAATATCCTCAGGAAAGCGAGAGAACGTCGCGATATTCTATACCATGGAACAGAAATTAAAATCTTTCAAGATTTGTCACCCATCACGCTTCAACAAAGAAGGGATCTACGCCCCCTGTTAGATCTATTGAGAAGTAGGGACATCCAATACAGGTGGAAGTTCCCCTTCTGTTTATCAGCATCATCTCAGGGACGTACTGCTAATTTGCGTGTCCCAGAAGACCTAACTTCTTTCTGCAACACCTTGAACATTCCGCTCATTGAAATACCTGACTGGTATAGGAGCCTCCGTCCACCCCAACTGAGACGAGTCACATCCATGGACACCATCCCTGAGCGGGATGAATTCCACCTCAGGCGCCCGAGATCTACTTCCCCCAGGAATGCTCCAACCAATGAATCCAGACATGCAGGAAATGAAAGCCTCACAGCCTCACCTGTACACAGGAGGCCACGTCATGAAAGACAAGAATAACTTCAATGGATCTTGAGACTTTACACTCTTCCTCAACTGCATCCTCGGACCTCATCATTTTTGCCTCTTCTCCCCCCCCCCCTTTTTTTTTTTTTTTTTTTCTTTTTTTCTCTCCTTTTCTCTATCACTTTTCTTTTATAGATACCACATAAAGAATGAAGACCTGGAACAGCTCTCTCTACCACCCGAAGCCGTGCCATTGACTCTACAGGATCCCATACGGACATCCTCCAAGGACACACCACGAATTAATTCAGAATAGACACCTCATCGTCTCAAGACAAGATAACATACTATCTACACATCGGACTAACTATTCTTGCACTGCCCTAAACCTGCTCTGCCTTTTTGGGTGGTAATGTATACCCCTTTCTATCTCCCCATATCCCACATGCTGGGGCTTGCACGGTAGGCGCAACTCGTACCTGCTGTGCAACCCCCCAACACGCCCTCGAGACCTCATTCCACTATGGGAAAGATGGTTTTATTACTTACGTTGCCACCCCTATCTATCTACGTACTTACTGTGCACTCATCTAGAGAATTTTCCCTGCAGCCCTCCCGAAAGCCATTACCCCCTTAGCACATGCCCACATAACGGACTGAAATGACTTGACTCTATGCTAAACTCATTATGTCACCCCTCTCCCATGAAGTATAACTGTTTCAATATCTGGTTACCATATAACCTGATTCACATTAGCAATCTAATCTATGTATTATGTCAAAGCACTGAACATATTTTGTTAGATATGTCCTGAATTGCTTCATCTGTCAGGGAGGGGGAGGGCCAACCTCACAAAACCCCATATATCTAAATCAATCTGAACGCCGACCCCCCCCCCTTTTTTTTTTTTTTTTTCTCTTCTTCTTCTCCCCCCTCATATGTGATGCCTCACTTCCAGCCTCCCAACGTGTAGACTACAATTTACCTTTGCATGACTAACTTAAGCACCCTCGAATCTCACAAATTTTACAAAACAGGGAAAAAGGAGATTGGTCCCAATGGGATTGATCTTCGACCGCTAATGAATGTCAAGAGAGACTGAAGACGGTTTTGTGAGACTGGCCTTTCCCAGAGGTGGGAGCTGGGATGGAGCGGGAGAGGGGAGGAGGTTCAAATACTCAGAGAGAGAAGAGCAAGGGGGAGAGAAAATAGGGGTTTTCCGATTCAGTTCTAGTAGTCGCTAACGTTACTATTATTCTTATAACCCTAACACACCTACTTAGCTTATCCATGTGTCCTTCCACTCTGATCAGGTTCTTCACTGCTTGATTAAGCGAATATCCTAAATTCCACCACGCCATACTATAACATCTAAAAGCTACCGACCATTTCTCCCCTCCTCATAACTTTCTAATGTAATATATATTATATCCTAACGTTTATAAACCAAACGACTAAAACCCCTTTATCCCTCGGAAAAGGCAAAATAACATTTCTCGAAATGTCTCCCCAATCTCACGGTTCTACTTTACCCTATACTACTACCCACCTTCACCATAAAAACCTTACTCTAAACAACCACACTAAGCGGCCAATATCCATGCCAATCAATGTATCGTCCTTTGGTCCGGGACTGGTTCTCATTGTTGTCTCACCCGGACGCCACTTCCCCCTCCACGAGACGGGAACGATTCAGTTGTTCCACTGTCGCCCCTTACCATCACTTGTACATTCCTCTAGGGAGGACACGACCCTCCTCCTTAGCATTGGTCTAACTTCCTCTCCACACCCCATTTTTCCACCTATCATCTTATTCCCTTAATCTCCCCCCTCCTCCACTCCCTCCCCCCCATCCCCCAATTTTTTTTTTTTTTTTATCTCCCCCCCTCCTCATACCTCTTCCCCTCCCCTCACGTCCCGATCTCTGTCCCCCTACAAGAAGGATCAAATCTAAAACCTTTACGACAAACTCTTCTGGTCGATCTAAACTCATCACATTCTGTACACTCGATCCACGTTCATAATGCCACAACCCAATCCAAGCACCGACTTCACTTCCCTCAAACTAGTCTCATTGAATGTCAAAGGGCTAAACATCCCTGAGAAGCGCAGCCAAATTTTAGACTTAATGCAGAAACTCAAAGCTGATATAATCTTCTTACAGGAGACACATTTCCAAACACGAAACACACCAAAACTCTCAAATCGCTTCTACCCGAACTCCTATCATGCCACCAACCCATTGGCAAAAACAAAGGGGACCTCTATTCTCATATCCAAACGAATGAATTGGATACTACAAGACTCTATTATAGATCCGGAAGGGAGATTTGTTTTCCTAAAGGGTACATTATCAAACAAGCCGGTCACATTAGCCAACATTTATAGCCCCAACTCTGCCCAAGTCCCTTTCATCAGGAAGATAACCCATACTCTGACACAATTTCAATCTGGACTCACAGTCTTAGGAGGTGACTTTAACGTGGCGCTTCACCCACTCCTTGACACCTCTTCTGGTACCACATCACTTCCTTTTAAGGCATTGAAACAGATTAATCTAGAACTCAAAAACTTACTTTTACACGACTCATGGCGCACAATGTACCCGTCAACGAAGGATTATACATTCTTCTCCACTCCCCATAACAGATATTCACGAATCGATTACCTATTTCTCTCACAAAAAGACCTCCCCCTATTAAAGGCAGCCACAATAGAACCCATGATACTCTCAGATCATCATCCAATCTCGCTAACTCTTTCCTTCCCAACTGTCAACACACAATCAAAAACCTGGAGACTAGACCCCTCTATCCTAACTGCAGAATCGGATATACAACTCATTAAGAAAGAAATCATTGACTTCTTCGTGGATAATGACACACCAGACATCTCACCTACTACAATTTGGGAAGCACACAAATGTGTTATGAGAGGGAAACTGATCTCCCTCAAAGCAAACAAAAAAAAAGCCACACAAGCCAAAGTTAAGGAGCTCATTGACAAAATCAAGGCTCTTGAGGCGACTCACAAGCGTTCACAAGCGCAAAATACCCTACAAGATCTCATACTCACTAGACAACTCCTACTTGACGAACTCAACATCAAAACGAGACGCAAATTCATTCTTCAACAAAAGCTATTCTATGAGTTCGCAAATAAGAGCAGTAGCTACCTTGCAAGGGCCATTCAGGCCAAAAGAGCAGACTTATCCATCCACACCATTAAAGATAATCAGGGTAGGCCTCATACCTCAACGCCTGCGATAGCCTCTCAATTTGAAAGTTACTACTCGTCTTTATATAATATACCTCCCTCACATCCAAGCCCCGACAAGCTAATTCTCATAAACAACTTTCTACGAAAACACTGTCCAACACCTATATCTGAAACAACCTCCCATTCTTTAGAGAGACCCATAACACAGGAAGAGCTTAAATTAGCTATTAAACAACTCAAACCTGGTAAGAGCCCTGGACCTGACGGATTCACAGCCCCGTACTACAAATCCTTTATAGATAGCCTCTCCACGCCTCTTCTGAAAATGTTTAACTCAAGATCCCTGCCCGCCCTCCCCCCAAACAGACTTCTTGAAGCCCAAATCACCATAATACCCAAAGGAGACAAAGACCCCACATCTGTCACGAACTACAGACCAATTTCCTTGCTTAATGTGGACATTAAATTATTTGCAAAAATCTTAGCAAATAGACTCCTCCCCTTATTGACGCATATCATCAACAAAGATCAAGTGGGTTTTGTTCCGGGACGGGAAGCCCGGGATAATACTACAAAGGCAATTAATGTCCATCATTGGCTGACGTCTTCCAAAATCAAGGGGTTCATGCTATCCTTAGATGCGGAGAAGGCGTTTGACAGGTTGGACTGGTTGTATATGGCTCAAGTTCTAAAACACATAGGAATCCAAGAAAAGATGTATAACTTTATAATGTCCTTATACTCCTCTCCATCGGCCAAGGTACGTGTCAATGGTCACCTGTCGGACGCCTTCTCCATTAGCAATGGTACAAGACAGGGATGCCCTCTTTCTCCCATCCTCTTTATTCTTACCCTAGAACCATTTCTCAGATCCCTTGCTCACAACCCAGACATACACGGGATACAAATTCAATCCCACACCTACAAGATAGCCGCGTTTGCGGATGATATCCTGCTCTTCCTACAAAAACCTCACCTAACCCTTCCAACGCTGCTCCGAGAATTCCAACTCTTCCAAACAATATCCAATTTCAAAATAAACTTTTCAAAATCCAACGCCCTAAACATATCCCTACCACCTGAAACGATTACTGTATGCAAAAAAAATTTCCCATTCCAATGGAAGTCTGACGCAATTAAATATCTCGGCATCTTTCTACCGACCAAACTTTCAGACCTTTATAGTATGAATTTCCTCCCAGCTCTTAAATGTATTAAAGATGATGTTAAAAGATGGAGCAAACCCCATTTCTCCTGGTTTGGCAGAGCGGCCATAATTAAAATGAATCTTCTCCCACGTCTCCTATACTTACTCCAAAATATTCCCATCAGACTTCCGTACACATTCTTCCAATCATTCAAATCCCTTTGTCTACAATTTCTTTGGGACAAGAAACGCCCCAGATTACCATACGACCTCTTGACCAAACCCAAAAGTTTGGGAGGCATTGGCCTCCCAGACTTGAAGAAATATTATTGGTCATGCCACTTGACTAGAATCGTAGATTGGTCACTACATAAATCCACCAAGGATTGGATAATGATTGAAAATTCCCTCTCCAATATTCCAATTCAAAACACGCCTTGGATATCTAAATCACTCATACCACAAAATCTGAAAAGGCACCCACTAATTGGCACAACTTTACAATGTTTCAGAGAAATATGTCGGCACTCTGACATAGCGTCAAATCCAGGCCCCCTAACCCCAATTACATTAAATCCTGAATTTTCACCGGGAATGTCATCTGATTTCCTCACAAATATATGGCCCAATACCCAAGTAAGAGCTCTTCTTTTTTACACAAACAACACCTTACGGGATAGATTATCTATCAAATCAAGCGCTGATGGGTCTCCGATCCCCCTCTGGCAATATTTTCAAGTACGCCACTTCTTGACATCGCTTAACAGGAATGGAGCACTTGCCAGAACCCCAACACCCTTTGAGACATTATGCATGAAGAAGCCTCCACAAAGACACTTGATTTCTACCACCTATAATATGCTCTTCTCCAATTCACAAGCACTGACCAACAGAATTACTTCTGCATGGGAATCAGATCTTAATCTATCCATAACGGAGGAACAATGGGGTAACATCTGCCTCTTCACTCATAAAAGCTCCTTAAACGTCTCCATGCAGGAAAGTTGTTATAAAGTGTTGACCAGATGGTATAAAACACCTACCCTCTTACACAAAATCTACCCTGACACTCCTCCACTATGCTGGAGATGTACCAAACATCCGGGCACCCTCCTTCATATTTTTTGGTCATGCCCCAAAATCCAGCCGTTCTGGAAACAGATACACGATATAATCCCAAAAATTTCTAACACTCGTATAGAATTCTCCCCAGCTGCCTACTTACTACACCTCTCAGACCTCCCTTCTCATAGGTACAGAAAGACCCTCATCCCCCATCTAATCAATGCAGCAAAATCCTGTATACCTATCCGGTGGAAGTCGCAATCCCCCCCGGTAATATCAGACTGGATACGTAAAGTTAACAAAATTGCAAAAATGGAGGAGTTAATCTCAATATCAAGAGACTCTATTGACAAATATGCCCATACATGGGATCCATGGATAACATTCTCCAACTCGGATATCTTTTTGAGACTTACTAACTAATTGATCCGAATATCAACACTAACACATACTTTTCCATATACAAAACGGAATAAACATAAGCTCCAAATTGACGACAATACAAAACTATAAACCACCACTGAGAAGGTCCAGGGTCTACCGACCACGTGACTACTCGAGATAACAGACAAAATCTCTCCCACTCCTAAACATGGGATGATAGTGGGAGGATTTTCATTTCCCTTCTCTAACACAGATAACATATATACTTGTAAAACAATGATCGACACATCAAAAAATATGCCTTCGATACCCTTTGGTCCTTTATGGGGACGGAGATTGGGGCGGATGCCTAATCCCTTCCAACCACTCCCCTCCTTCCTCCCGAACCCCCCCCCTCCTCTCCCTTCCCTCCCCCCCTTCTTCCACCCCCTTCTCTCCATGAACCCTTATCTTCCCCACCCTTCAATAGGTTCAATTTATTTCACTCAGGGGAGGGCCTGAACCTCTCGCCCGTGAGGCGGGAGAGGCGGGCCATCCCCTGCTTAACCCCACCATACAGCAAAACAATGTAACATATGCTTCAAATATAGTGAACGAGGATATTATGAATACCCCCGAACCATTTGTCAAAACCATTGTAGATTAAAACTCTTTTCACACATGAGACAGAAATAAAACAAGCAGAGACGCAACAGTCTTTATTCCTCAAAGCACAGTTTTTTTTCTTTCCCTACTACACATATGCCCTACCTGGGCATCACTTCAGTCAAAAATCTGTTTTTTTTTTTTTTTTTTTTTTTCTCACCCAGTTTTCCACTCAAGTTGTTAGGAGATTAACTTGTATAGATAGAAGTCAGATGCAGAAAACACGCCAGCATTACTTGCAAGTTGATTATACTCACGTTATTTTATATTTTACTTTGTTTGACAGTAGATTACTGTACTAGCTAATATTCTTGTTCCATGTTCTTCAAGTTTTCATTATTGAAAGTTACCAAATGTTGGATTTCAGCAGTTATAAAGCTGTATGTGATTTCTTTGATATTCAATAAAAATATTTTGGATGAAAAAATAAAAAAAAGAAAATGAAAAAAGAGGAGAAAGAGAGAAAAAAAAAAAAGAGAGGATTTATTTTCCCTTCCTCTCTCTTCTCAATTCCTAATCCAATAACGATCGTGAAAAGTTGCGAATAAACACAACAAATATAAAACAATCCGTATAAAGTGAACCCACAAACTCCAAACCTGATTGATCCCCTCGTAAGATGAAGTGGGCACAGTGCTGGCTCTTCGCCCACCTCTACCGAGGTAAGTTTCTTAATCACCAGAGCGACCTCCCTCCAAAAATCCCTCAAAGAGGGACAGGTCCAAAAAATATGTATCATTGTGCCTCCCTTAGCACCACATCTCCAACAACAATCTGGAATCGACCCATCCATTCTATGCAGGAGTGCAGGGACTCTGTACCAGTGAGTGAGAATTTTGTAGCTAGTTTCCTGATATCTACTGGCCAGAGAAGATCCATGTACCATTGATAGAATTTTTTTAATTTGTATGGGGGTGAAGGAGACTTTAAGATCATATTCCCATTGTCGTATATACGGCAGAGGTTGTTCCCTCACTGTTTCTCCCAACATTGCATAGAAAAAAGATAGTGCATGTGGAATAGATGATCCCCCCCCTTGCATAATGTCTCAAATGGGGACAATGCTCGCGGGGTATAGCCCTGCCTTTGAAGATGTAAAAGAAAGTGTCGGATTTGTAAGATACTTAAAGGATCTAGATTCAAATCTGGCCATGCCTTAATCTCCGAATGAGATGGCGGATCTTTCTCTGTCCAAACATCCATGAGGCGCACCCTCCCCACCTGGGCCAGAGCAATCACCCTGTTGTTCATGCAACCTGGAAGAAATTCAGGGTTGCCTAATATTGGTGTCATAGGAGATATCAATGGCGCTACCTTTGGGTGGCTTTGTACCCTACGGGATTCACGTAATGTAGGCCCAATTGTCGGGTGCGAATAGAGTATATCATTCGCCAAGATTGGTGTCCAGGGGGCCAAAGGAACAGGCCGGCCAGCCATCCCATTCTCTAGAGATACCCATTGTTTTGTAGTGGAATTGCAGTGCCAATCCAATACTCGCATAAGATGTAGGACCCTATAGTATTGGAGAAGATCTGGTAGACCAATCCCCCCCCTATCTTTAGGGAGAGTGAGGGTCTGCAACCCAATCCGAGGGGATTTGGTGGCCCACACGAAAGATTGAAACATTTTTTGTATTTGAGAAAAAAACAACCCAGGAACTGATATTGGAAGAGCTTGCATAACGTATAAAATACGTGGCAATATGTTAATTTTAAGTGCACTATGTCGGCCAAACCAAGTCAGTGCAAGTGTTTGCCAACTTTGAATATTCAAACGAATAGTCCCCAAAAGGTGAAGGAAATTTGCTGAGTAAAGATTCCCAGGATCCGCCGTAATATTCACCCCAAGATATTTTATCGAGTTGGTGGACCAATGGAAGGGAAAGGCTGTACATATAAATCTCCAGGTGTCCAGGGGCACAGAGACATCCAAGGCTGCAGATTTAGAGAGATTTATCTTATAGTAAGATATGTTGCCATATACCTGAAGTGCTTCCAGTATATGCGGCAAAGATTTATTGGATTCGTCACAAAAAAAATCAAATCATCAGCAAACGCTGCTACCTTGTGGTGTTCACCGACCACCTGGACACCTGTGATATTTCCATCCTTGCGTATTGTACACAAGAATGGTTCTAAGGTTAAGATGAAAATCAAAGGGGATAATGGACAACCTTGTCGCGTACCATTATTAATCTCACAGAAATCCGATCTCCACCCATTGATCCATATTGCCGCTGTAGGCGATGTATATAGGGCCATTATGTAGCCCAACATCCACGGTCCTAGGCCAATGTATGACAGGGTGGCCTGGATAAAATCCCAGGCCACCCTGTCAAAGGCCTTTTCGGCGTCTGTAGAAAGTAACATCATGGGGGTTTGCGTTGAACGAACACTATGTATCAGATCCACCACTCGGGTCGAGTTATCTCTCGCCTCCCTGGTTGGAACAAAACTGACCTGATCCCAGTGTACCAATTGTGGGATATAAGGTATTAATCGGTTTGCCAACACCTTGGCGAACAATTTAAGGTCGGTATTGAGCAGGGAGATCGGGCGATAACTCCCAGACAGTGATGGATCCTTTCCCTCCTTATGTATAAGAGTTATATAGGCCCTCAGAGAATCTAGAGGCATACTTCCTCCTTCTCCAATCAAGTTGAAATATAGTAATAAAGGGGTCTTGAAATGTTGCATAAATTGTTGGTAATATGGAAGGTAAATCCATCAGGGCCGGGAGCCATATGTCGCTTAGATTGAGACAAGGCCAGGGTCAGTTCTTTTTCTGTGATTTTGCCCTCCATAACTGTCGTCTGTTCTGGCGACAGAGGAGGCATACCAGATGCTTGTATATATGCCATCGCCTTATTGATTTTCTCCTGTGTGTTCTTAATTACGTCTAGGGGTGGCAGATTATATAGAGCTTTATAATACACCTTGAATTCCTCTGCGATCTCAACTGAGGAATGAATTTTCCGACCGTTTGTGTTTTGTATATGTGAGATTACTGTGCGTTTTTGTGGCCTGCGCAAAGCTTTCGCCAACATTGTCCCCGGTTTATCTGAAAACTCATAATATTTTCTTCTGGTTATCATAAGGTTCCAAACTGTTCTTTGAAATAATAGTTTGTTTAACTCTTCCCGTGCTTTCATAAGGGGGATTAGGTGTTCTCTCGCCAGAGACTGTTTATGGAAAAGGCTTAATGTTGTAATGCGTTCTAAAAGCCTCTCTCGATCCCGCTTGTGTCTGGAGCCTATCCTCATTATTACTCCCCGAATAACACACTTATGTGCTTCCCATATTATCCCGGGTGTTTGTGACGAGTCAGTGTTATTCGCAAAAAACTCTGTCAGGGCTACATCAATTTCAGCCCTGACAGTGGGAATCTGCAGGAGGGATTCATTTAATCTCCATGTCGCTAATCTCGGTGGCCCAAAGTCCCACTCAAACAGCAGATGAACAGGTACATGATCTGAAAAGGAAAATAATCTATATGAGTAGCGGCAATCCGAGGGAGGTCATTCTGGGATACCATAAATCTGTATATTCTAGAGTAGGTATTGTGTGTGGCTGAGTAGTAAGTATAGTCCCCCTCCCCAGGGTGCATTATTCGCCATGGATCAACCAGGTCTAAAAGGGATATTTCCCTCTTCAATCTGTTTAATCGAGAGTAAGATAACTGGGATATTCCTTGTGAAGTATCTATGAGGGGCTCTGGTGAAATATTGAAATCTCCCCCCATTATTAGATGCCCCTCACGAAATTCCTATATGATCGATGTTAAAGACTGCATGAAGGGTATCTGATTGGCGTTGGGGAAATATACATTCACCAGAGTAATTACTCTTTGTCCTAGCATCCCTTTAATCATCAAATACCTGCCCTGGGGGTCGGCCTGTAGGGCCCTAAATGCCCATGGGATATTTTTGGATATGACTATACTCACACCTTTTCGCTTTGGGGATGGGCGAGGGGGCATTGTATGCCGAAGGGAAATCCCTATTATACAATCTGGGGATCAAATATTTCTTAAAATAGGTTTCTTGAAAAAACGCTATATGGGTGTGACTTCGTCGCATATCGGATAACAGTCGTGAGCGTTTTTCAGGGGTGGACAACCCTCGGACATTTAAAGAAGTCAATTTGAGGTTTTATATCATCTCACCTGCTGGAAACGCCATGTCTCACCTCTATGTTCTCGTCTCGGCCGGATGGGCGGGGGAAAAGGGAGGAGAGAGAGAAGAAAAAAAAAAAAGGGGAGGGAAAAAAAGTTTTTATTATTCTTCCCCTTTCCTATCTGTCCGTAGGTAATAAATCTAAATAAGGGTTAATATTTAACCTTGCGCAATTTAGCGCGGCCTAATATGGTGGAGGTAGATGGCCAAATAGCTTCTATGAGCTTTGGATATACTGGGTAGCGAAAGGCCATCCAGGAAGGATGTCCTGCTATGGGGAGTTGCTCCCTCACTAGAAGTGTACAACTGAGAGTAGAACTTGTGAAATGCGATCATAATTTTTTGTGGGTTCTGAGTCATGGACCCCTCCGAAGTCCTAATTTTAGGAAAGGCATAGGATCTGGGTCTGGGGGATAATTTGGCAGCAAGTCTGGGCCCTATTTTGTCACTTTGGTAATAAAACTGTGCAGAGGACCAACGCAGGCTTTTTTCAGCCCGGGTGGTAAGAGCCATGTTTAGGGCAAATCTTGGAACTCCCTTTCAAGTTTAGCGATATCAATTTGATTTTCCTGCTTAAGTTTGGCCGCCAACTGGATAAGCGTACCCCCCATGACTGCCTTGTGAGCAGCCCACAGGATCCCGGGTGACACCTCACTTTGTTCATTCAATTGGAAGTATTCAGTAATGTCTTTTTCCAGCATATTGCAGAGAGAGGGATTACTGAGTAAGGATTCATTCAGGCGCCACCTAAGCACCCCATTCCGGGTCCGAGGGGGACATGAGATCAAGGATGACCAATGAATGGTCCGAAAGTGGGGATTCCTTAATAATCGCTTTGACAGCCAGAGGGACATCAGCAGAGGACAGGAAGATATGATCAATCCTGGCAAATGTACCATGAGGGGCAGAGAAGTGCGTATATTCCCTGGAGGAGGGGTTGAGTTCCCGCCATATGTCTATCAGACCCAGTGAGTGAAAATGTTTGGCGATGGTGAGACCACGTTTGGATGGGCCTAAGTTCCTAGGTCGCCTAGGGCTTGATTTGTCTAACATTCTGTCGAAAGATGTGTTGGAGTCTCCCCCTACTATCAAAGAGCCCGTTAGGTACGGTGCAAGCTTATCCCACATTTTAGTGAAAAACCGAGTTTGTCCCTGGTTGGGAGCATAGTAAGATACAAATGTGTATTGAGCCCCCTCCATAGTCCCCGACACCAGAATATATCTCCCTTCTGAGTCTCTAACTTCTGATGTGGGGGAGAAGCCCATGTGTTTGGAGAAGAAAATTCCTACCCCTTTGGTCTTATTCGCTGCATTGGCCAGAAAGAACTGAGGAAATTTGGAGTGAATGAATTTGGGCATATAAGTAGCAGGGAAGTGGGTTTCCTGAAGCAGGAGAACGTCTAATTTTTGGGAATGTGCGTGTTGAAAGTATTTCCTTCTCTTAACTGGGGAATTCATACCCTGAACATTGTGCGTTGCTATTTTTAGAGGAGCTAGTGATGATTTACTTACAGCCATGAGTCCAGAGAGGAGTTAAAATGCCACTTGAAAGACCCACCTGAAGTCCTGAGCAGAATGGGAAGTCGGATGATCCGGAGCACCATCATAGCAGTCCACCAACCTTCAGACCAAAAAGAAAAATCCACTCCAGCATCTGAGGAAAAAGGAGACAGATAAGAAAGAGCAGAGCAAAGAAAAAGAGGAAGAATTGGGGAAGAGGAGGGCCAACCCGAAGGCCCCTGAGGCATGAAAGCCAGGGGAACCCCCCCACCCCCCAAGTCCGGGACAGGCCTGCCTAGACCCAGACCAAAAGAAAAAATATCTGTCTGCATAATCTGCAGACAGACGTCTGACGCCGCCCAGGGCAAATCGCACCGAACGGGGTCAGAGGGAGGCGCAAAGCTCGCGCCCCAGACCAACCCAGCCCCAACCCTAATTCAATGTAGACATCATAAAAAAATTAGAAAAACGAGCAACAACAGTCAACCCCAAACCCCCCACCAAGCATACATTTAAAGTGACCTTAGAGCACCTAGAGGTAAAGCAGTAAGAGGTGACTCCCTCTACATACCCAGGGAGGTGGTGGAGAGCCCCGGGCTAAGACCGCGCACCCCTAACGGGCAGCAGTCGACGAGAGCATTCGACCCCGAGGCCATTCACCACCCCCCCCCCACAGCAAGATTACAACCCCCAAAGCGCGGTTGGAGTATGGTAAAAATAAAAAAACATAACACTGTACGGCCGACTGGGAAAAAAAATAACATACGATAGCAAAAGATACTACCAAAACACACCAGGCTTGGTCCCAGGCCTGAAGATTACTGGGACCTAAGTCCAACAAGTGTGTCCATGGAGTCCCCTAACTGAAAAAAAAATTTCCAAAAAGGGGAGAGAGAAAAAACAAAAAGTAAGCTGACGAGCAGTTCAGGTGACATGTGTGTCCTTGGATCGCTTAGACTGTTTCTTCTGCCAAGCAGGGGCAATGGGGATGGCTGGAGAAGTGTGAAACTGAGGGGACCCTGCGCTTATGGAAAAAGTGCTTAAGTGCAACAATATACTAGTGGAATGTGTAAAAAGCTGCTAGCTGCAGTGTGAAAGTGCTGGGTGCTCTTTTAAAATGTGTAAAACTGTGATTTGCAGCGCTGCTTAAACTTATAAATAATTTATAAATATATCAAAAATCATGAACTTCATAAAATAAAATAAAAAATACATAAAGATCATAAAGTGCTATTGTATCATCAATTCCTGTAAGATCAGTGCCAGTGAAAACAAATGAATAAATCAGTGTCCATTATATCATCATGTTGCTGTGATGAATCTTTCCACTTAAAATCATACAGGTGCTAAGGTGCTCGATCTGTGCTTTGTTCGGGGTCTCCCCCTTTGGTTATCTACTCACCGCCAAATGATAGTTTTCAGGCATGTAAGAGTTGTTGTACCCTGCTTCTCCACTTGATGTGCAATTATAGCTCTGAATATAGATTCCTCCCCGATGTCCTCATGAAAAAGAAGTCATTCATGGTGAAGATCGTTTAAAAAGGGTGTTTATTAGGTAAAACAATGGGGATATACTCACAAACATAGTACAATGTCATGCAAAAATGAAGAGAGCGGCTCGGCGGCTAGCTGCTCCTGCAGCATCCACTACACCGGCCTGAGGTCACGTGATACGCTCGACCAATCACTAGACGCGTTTCGATGTGGAACACATCGTCATCTGTATGATACAATAGCACTTTATGATCTTTATGTATTTTTTATTTTATTTTATGAAGTTCATGATTTTTGATATATTTATAAATTATTTATAAGTTTAAGCAGCGATGGCTGGAGAAGGCCTTTTGGAGGGTCCCACTGGAACAGAGGGTAGAGAATGCGAAAGTTCCAGGGAGATGATGCCTAATTGTAGAAGGAGTTTTTTGCCTTCCTTAAAGCTGGAGAAACCATGTGTCTTACTCTTATAGGCAAAAGAAAGACGAAAAGGAAACGACCACCAGTACTTGATTGCCTTTTGGGTTAAAGCATGGAAAAGCGGTTTAAGAGAACACCTTTTCTGGATCGTCAGGGGCGATAAGTTTTGGACTGGGTGTCCTTGAATCTCAAGGCGGTCAGAGGTCCTGGCAAGTCGCATGATTTCCTCCTTCACTTTGTAGAAGTGGGGTTTGACCACAATATCCCTGGGGAGATTGTTATTTCCGGGGTGCTTGGAGGGCCCTGTGTGCCCTGTCTAATTCCAGTCTGCGTGCCGGAATGTTGGGAATAAGGGAGGCTATGAAACCCTGAACTGCATCATGGACATCCTGAACAGCTTCAGGCAACCCCCTAATGCGGAAATTGTAACGCCGTGAGCGATTTTCAAGATCATCAATTTTGGAAATGGCGGTTTCCAGGCGATCGTGTAGATCCTGAATGCGGTCTGTGTTTTGGTTGGTTCTGGAGATTGTTTAATCCATTTTGGACTCCATTAATTTCTATTCTGGTGCCCAGGTTTTGCAGGTCTGCTTGGATGGTGTGTGTAATTTGGCTGGCCGTTTGAGCTAATCCATCAGAAAGCATTTTAGAGAAGGCCGACATCATGGCATTAAATTCCATAGTGTGAGCAGGAGGTGTAAGCTCAGAGATGTTGGAAATTGAGGGGCTGCATTGTAGGCCTCGGGCAGGGGTGTGGAGCATGTCCCCTAGAGAACGCCCGATAAGCGATTCCGTGGAAGCTGGGGATGGGACAGCATGGGTGCTGTTACTCACTGTGCCATCCGGGTATGCGTGGGGTGAGTGGTGGCCCCTTGCATCGCTGTCGTCCACCCCCTCCATCCCGGGATCTCGATCCTCCGGCGTGTGCGGCGCCATCTTGTTTAGGCTCAAAGCCTCCGATCCGAAGCCCGGGTTACGGGAGAGATCCCTGCAGACCGTCCCCGAGGCCATGAGAGGAGTCTCTGAGGTGCCCCGATGTGGATGGAGTGGGAAATAGCCGCCTGCGTTGCCCGATGCTAGCGGGATGTAGCTGGATGGTCCGGGACGAGACGGAGCCTCAGATCTAAGCGTCCATATCCGAGCGCTCCACGCATGCGCCTGGGGAGTCAACATTTAAAACCCCAATATATGTGGGGTTAGATTAACCTCTTCTTTTCTGGTTTTTCATATTACACAAAAATTATTATGTAAAATTCTAAATTCAAAAATAATGTCCTTATATTCTTTAAAGTCCCAACAAAATTCCAACACATGCAGGAAAGTGCATAGGTTCTGTGCAGAAATCTTTTGTGAAAAAATATGTTCCAAACACCCTGTGTGCTCCTTCCACCAATCACCCCAAACTGACTCACCAGATGGAATGGCTAGTAAAGTTACAAACCAGCTGTAGCGCCTTTTGTCATTAATATAGCCAGCGAGCCGGTTCTGTTGTCTGCTCTGTTATACTCCTTATGTTATGTTATACTCCTCACCTCCAGCTGTCTCTTCAATGCTGCGAGTGTGAGTCTGACATGCGCAGTGGCCCCGCCCAAATAGTTTTGTCATTCGAGGTCCTCACGCAGCGGCAGTGAGCATGGATCCAGATAAGATCAAAGCAGTGGTAGATTGGCCAGCCCCTAGAAATGTTAAGGAAATACAACAACTTGTTGGGTTTGCCAACTTCTACAGAAAATTCAAAAGAAACGTCTCTAAGGTGATAGCACCAATGACTCAGCTGACAAAGGGATGGCCTTTCTATGGTCACCTGATGTACAGACTGCTTTTAGTAAGCTAAAGACTCTTTTCACTTCTGCACCAGTATTGGTTCACTCCGAGCCTGAACTACCTTTTATCATTGAAGTGGATGCTTCAGACTCTGCTTCAGGAGCTATCCTTTCTTAGGGAAGCAGAGAAAAGATGCAACTTCAACCTTGTGCTTACTTCTCTGGTTTAATGCCTTCAGCCAAAAGTAACTATGACATTGGGAATAAAGAGTTGCTGGCACTTAAGGAAGACTTTTCTGAATGGAGGCTTCTGCTGGAAGGGGCTAATCGTCCTGTAACTGTTTTCAATCATAAAAATTTGCAATGCTTTAATTCTCAAAAGATTGTCTTTTAGACAAACACGTTAGTCTCTATTCTTTTCGGGGTTTAATTTCATTATCTGGTATTGACCTGCATCGAGGGATGGCAAGGCTCCCTGACCGCCCTATCAAGGATATTGTCTGAGCCTCTCCAGGCTACTCTGAATGTACAATCCTACCTCAAAATAACTACCTAAGGGCCACAAGTTCCAAGACATTCTTGAGTCTTCTCAAAAAAAAGGATTTGAGAATGACCCACATCTCAATAACCCTTCTAAGGACATTAATATTGCATACAAAGATGGCTTTGAGACTCAAGCAAATTGTCTTTATGTAGCGAAATCTGCTCAAGTTGAACCCCTCAGGTTGGTTCATGACTCTAAACCTGCAGGGCATTTTGGGGTTTTTAAGATAGAAGAACTTTTGTCACATTTCGTTTGGTGGCCTGGTTATAAGAGAAGTGTGAAAACCTATATTGCCTCGTGCCTAAACTGTGCACGCAATAAGACACTCTTAGCTTCTTCTTTGGGGTTTCTTCAGCCACTCCCCTTTCCATCAAGACCATGGGGGTCAATTTCTATGGACCTTGTGGTTGATTTACCACCCTCAAAAGAAATTACCACTATCTTTGTAGTCGTCGACAGTCTCACTAAGATGGCTCATTTTATACCGGAGCAGTACCTTCAATGTTTTGTCAGTTATCTTTTGGATGACTGGGTGGATTATCTTCCTTCAGCAGAGTAATGCTTACAACAATTCTAAACATAGCTCCACCTCTCAAAGTCCTTTTTACTTAATATGGCGAAACATAACAAACAAAATATATTAAAAGGAATTAATCCATATGTATTAAATGTACAAAAAGGATAAAAGAAAACAGTCAAAACGATTGTATGACAGAAAATGGGTGGATCTACGCATTTCGCTCACAATCGCTGAGCTTCTCCAGGATCCATCCAATTTTATATGCATACAAAAAAAACCTTAGCATAGTTTAAATCAACCAATATCATGGGACAGTGATGAAATCTTGAATTATACAATAAGATTGGCAAAAAATGGGAAGATACCAATATATTTGTAGCCAGGCAAAGAATATAATATAAAAAACATAAAAGGGGTAACCCAAGCAGGGACCTCTAACCCATGATGTACCAAACAAGCAGATCCAAAATATATGAGTACCAAAGAATAAAATGAGTGTCCTTTAGGTATATTCTCCTGACAAACGTCCCACCGAAGCATATAACACTAATAACATCCAGATCCACCCTTCATAAAAGCTTTATTACAGCTTTTATGAATGAAACAAGATCTATAAATTGCAGGGGTGGAGCTATCAATCATCCACCTGTCCTCCTTTTATATATCACTTTCCACAAATAAATTATTGCCTGTACATGCTAAACTAAAGTTAGTTAAAGCAAGGATAAGTAGTAAAGCTGTCACATTAGCCTGAACACTTAGTAATTCTTCTTCAGGATAGAAGTTGCTTGGGAGTAGAAGCATTGCAGGGAATAAACTTTAGAATAAATTATGTGCAAAGTAAAAAAATCTATAAATAGAAAATGTGTTTATGTTGCTATGACTTCTGTTTTGTCACTCTTGTGAACATGGAGAAACAAAAAATGTATTAAGAAAGTAGAACATATATATAATACAGTATATGCACTATATTGTCAAAAGTATTGGGACACCTGCCTTTGTTCACGCATATGAACTTTATTGGAATCCCAGTCTTAGTCCGAAGGTTTCAATAAGGAGTTGGCCCACCCTTTGCAGCTATAACAGCTTCAACTCTTCTGGGAAGGCTGTCCACAAGGTTTAAGAGTATGTCTATGGAAATGTTTGACCATTCTTCCAGAAGCACGTTTGTGAGGTCAGGCACTGATGTTGGACGAGGAGGCCTGGCTCACAGTTTCTGCTCTAATTCATCCCAAAGGTGTTCTATCGGGATAAGGTCAAGACTCATTGCAGGCCGGTCAAGTTCCTCCACCGCAAACTCACTCATTCATGTCTTTATGAACCTTGCTTTGTGCACTGGTCCAAATCATTTGGTGGACAGGGAGTAATGATGCGGGGTTGTTTTTCAGGAGTTGGGCTTGACCCCTTAGTTCCAGTGAAGGGAACTCTTGAAGGCATCAGCAAACCAAGACATTTTGGACAATTTCATGCTCCCAACTTTGTGGGAACAGTTTTGGGATGGCCCCTTCCTGTTCCAACATGACTGCGTACCAGTGCACAAAGCAAGGTCCATAAAGACATGGATGAGTGAGTTTGTGTTTGAGGAACTTGACTGGCCTGCACAGAGTCCTGACCTAAACCTGATAGAACACCTTTGGGATGGATTAGAGCGGAGACCACGAGCCAGGCCTTATCATCCAACATCGCTGCCTGCCTTACAAATGTGTTGCTAAAAGAATGGTCAAGCATTGCTATAGACACACTCCTAAACCTTGTGGATAGCTTTTCAAGAAGAGTTGAAGCTTTTCTAGCTGCAAAGGGTGGGTCAACTCAATATTGAAACCTACGGACTAAGACTGGGATGCCATTACATTTCACGTGCATACATACAGGGCTCTTTTTTAACGGGAATGCAGGGGAACGCAGTTCCAGAACCTCCAGCATTTTTTCAAGGTGGCCTGTTGTTGCCGGGGAATTTATTGCTGCTGATAGCAGAATATGTTGCGGGGGGGGTCAATTGTTGCTGGAAGGGATGTACTTTTGAGGGAGGGGTCTATTATTCCTGGCTGCTGGATAGTACATTGATGCTGGCTGCTAGAAGATCTGTTGTTGTTGACTGGGGTCTATTGTTTCTGGGCTGATCTTTTGTTTTAGGGGTTGCTGGGGGAATCTATTGTTGCTGGGGGGTATATTGCTGCTAACTGCAGGGGATCTATTATACTGCTTTTCTTGTTTTCATAAACAAATGCCATACAAATTACTTAGCACCATAAAATGATACTTGGTTTTGTACTCTCAAAATGAGGCTGTGCTGGGAGGTGGGTAGGGGCTGGAACCAAGGGACAGTGCTCGGAGGTGGGTGGGGGAGACAAGAAGTGACTCAGAAGGGGGGAGTTCAAGCACCTATTCTCTGAGAAAAAAAAAACCCTGCATATGTATATATATATATATATATATATATATATATTTCCTTCAATAAAATAATACAAATCATATCAGTATTTTCAGATGGAATGGTCATCGAGAAACATTTGAATGTTTAAAATGACTTCTACTTATCAACTTATTGAAATTTAGATGCTTAACAATATCAATATGTATTAATTGGAATAATCTTTCACCTTTATTTCTACTGCTTCCCTTGTCTGTCTGTTTTTGTTTTGCAGATCTTCATTACACTTAACAAAAAAGGAAACATCCCATTATTATACATAATAAATTAAACAATTATAACTAGACAGGTAGAGTGAACGTAAAGGAAAGCCCCTTTTTTCAAACTGCTTCATTATAATATTTCTTAATTTTTGTGAAAGTGGAAGTATTATTTTATAAATATGCACCTAATAGTATGTTGTAGATCATTTTCTAAATTAGTTCTGTATCAGTTTTTAAGTAAGCATCCAAAATTATTTTCTTTAACATTCCATTAGGGTCCTTAATGCTTAACATTTCCCATGATGTAATGTTCATTAAAAGTAGGAAAACAGCACACATCACATACAAGGATAGCTATCCAATATGTAGCATTACAGGCATCAAATTATTTTGTGGTTCCCAAGGTATGAATAGAAAATTTAGTTTGCGAGTCACCAATGTAAAATTAGAATGTTTAAATGTAAATGTTTCAACTATGGACCGTGATGCTAGATTTACTGCTAGTACTGGTAATTAGTATTTATTAAAATAATAAAATAAAGAAAAACAGACACAGTTTTTAAATTTCTTTCAAGTGCAATTTCATAAACTTACCAAAATATAACAGAAACTAGCAATATGCACACTATTTGTATGTGGTTTATAGTTATCTTTTTTTACTTGATTTTCTCTATTTTTTTTTTTTTTAATTTCAAATGGCTTTAGAGGCGGTTCACACTGCCACGACCATAAGTCGTCCCATGTCGGAGCGATTTTTTACCGCGATTTTACTGCGACTTTACCGCAACTTCAGCGCGACTTGTGAATTATTTTGCGTGACTTGTTTGGCCAATCAGAATATGATGTGTTGTGACCTAATTCCCCTTTTCTGCTTCTTTTTTTACTCATTTCCTCATTGCCCACTAAAGCCACGTATCAGTGTCCACCAGTGCCACGTATGTGTCCACCAGTGCCACTGCCCACCAGTGCCACGAATCAGTGTCCACCAGTGCCACATATCAGTGCCACGAATCAGTGTCCACCAGTGCCACGTATCAGTGCCACAAATCAGTGTCCACCAGTGCCACATATCAGTGCCACGTATCAGTGTCCACCAGTGCCACGTATCAGTGCCATGTATCAGTGCCACAAATCAGTGTCCACCAGTGCCACATATCAGTGCCACGAATCAGTATCCACCAGTGCCATGTATCAGTGCCATGTATCAGTGTCCACCAGTGCCACGTATCAGTGCCACGTATCAGCGCCACGTATCAGTGTCCACCAGTGCCACATATCAGTGCCACGCATCAGTGTCCACCAGTGCCACGTATCAGTGCCACGTATCAGTGTCCACCAGTGCCACGTATCAGTGCCACGTATCAGTGCCACGAATCAGTGTCCACCAGTGCCACATATCAGTGCCACGAATCAGTGTCCACCAGTGCCACGTATCAGTGCCACGTATCAGTGTCCACCAGTGCCACATATCAGTGCCACATATCAGTGCCACGTATCAGTGCCACTAATCAGTGTCCATCAGTGCCACGTATCAGTGCCACATATCAGTGCCATGTATCAGTGCCACTAATCAGTGTCCACTAGTGCCACGTATCAGTGCCACATATCAGTGCCACGTATCAGTGTCCACCAGTGCCATGTATCAGTGTCACATATCAGTGCCACGTATCAGTGCCACGAATCAGTGTCCACCAGTAGTAGTACAGGACCCTTTTCTGAAGTCGGAGCGACTTCAGTAGTGCCAATTAAGACGGAACTGATTGATTAACATTGCTTTTGTTATGTCAAGCGACCTGGGGCAACCTGGGGCAACACAAGTCGCCTCACAAGTCGTGCTAGTGTGAATGGGCTCTTATTGGATTAAAGTAATAACATTACAAGATTATTGTTACACATAGATGTACAAACAGAACAGAATACATGGAAAATAAAAGAACATCTGTGGTAAAATTATTTTGGTCACAAAGACTCATTCTAAAGTTTAAGCAATAAGCTTTATCGTATACATTAATTGCACGACTAATAGGATATCAATCAATACCCTGTTTCCATATAGCCGAACATATTAGAGCAAAGTCCAAAACATTTTATTGAAACAACATAAGAGTAAATGTACAATACATCAGGTGGCACAAAAATATGAAACATGAACGAGAAGAACATGAGATGAGACGGGATAAAACAGACCCGAGCTCATTCATACATTGGAATACAGGAACGTACAAGACTGTTATAAGCTGTCTAGCTAGGACCATAATCAAACTGGAGACTACGTAGGTAACTGTATTACTGTTTAGGGCTGGAGGGTTGTCACTTAGGCAGCAGCAGCTATGGCCTCCATTTAAGTAGGGGGTTACTGAGTGGTTGAGCAAAATTAAGCGATGGTGGTGTCCCCTGTGGTCTGAACACCCCCAATTGGGAACTCGCTGTGTCCGAACACAGGGGGCAACCACCAGGTAAGTATATAACCCAGTCTGGGGTAGGTAATTCAGGGAAAACCTACAGGGACAGTCAATGGAGGGCCCATAACTTGGTACGGGTCTGCTAATGGGGAATGGGGGGGTGGGAGGGGGGGAAGGAAGGGAAGTGTGGGGAAGGAGGGAGGGGAGAGGAAAAGACAAAAGGGGGAGGCACGGAAAAAGAGGGGGGGAGGTAACGAAGGCAAGAGGGGTGAGAGGGGCATCAGAGGAACTGTTAGGGAAGTAAAGTGTGTCATTGGAATTAAATATGAAGAGAGAGAAGCAAGAGCCAACGTCGTGGGGAGTAATGAGCTATGGTGGGGAGCTATAGAGTATTACTTATTCTCTGAAATTCCGGCAGAGTCGTGAAATGGCTCTAGTTTCTTATAGGGTGCATATAGCAAAAAAAAACAGAAGAGACAATGAGGACATGGCTAAGCAATCAAGAGAAAATCATTATAACATGAATGTGAGAATGAACACCCCCATCTCAGATACATGCAGAATGTAAAAGGAATATGTCCCCAACCCATCCGGTTACCATTCCATCTCCAAGGTGATACAAAGCAGGTAGGGTCCCTCTACCCCCAAGCACCCCCTCTGGGAACAAACTGTGCCGGGAGGAAGATAACTCCACCCTCTCCATTAACTATTCGGTCAAGGGTTTTAACAGTAATGCGCCTTTGTGCGCCATAAGTTCCAGGATGCCTCAAATCTAGCGACTGCACCATCTCTATATGCTAGAATTAATTTCCCACTCTTGAATTTCATTTACCAATTATGTGACCTCTCCAATATTAGGTACAGTAGTATCTTTCCAATGTCTCATGACCATGGTCCTCGCAGACATGATCATGTGCATTGTTATTGGGCGTATTTGGGTTGGAAGATTAGAGATGTTTATGCTTATGATAGCGTGTTCTATGTTGGGTTTACATCTCACTCCTGTAACTTAAGATAGTAGTAGGAACAAAGCAGTCCAAAAACCACGTATGTAAGGGCAGGACCAGAGCATACGTACCAAAGTGCCCATCTGACCACACTGTCTCCAACATAAATTGAAACTACCGTTAGTGAATTTGGCTGTAATGTATGGTGTAAGGTACCAGCGCAAATTCATTTTTTGAGCCATCTCCCAATAATTCACGCATTTGGAGTAGTGAAAGTTAATGGTCGGTAAAGGATTGATTGAGATCCCTCTCCCAATTAAAAAGGGCTGGGGCTTTGTTGAAAACTTTTTTGGCATGAAGTGTATTGTAAAACAGCGTGATACCTTTGGACTATCTGTAGAGTGCCTTCTTGGAGACCTTCCATGGTGTTGGTTTGTATTGGCTTACACATGAGGCTAGTCTAGCGTACGTGAGGAATTCAGAGGTGGGTAGTTTGAGTTTTTGATTTAAAGACTGAAAGGGAAGGATTTGGCCTTTATCTGACACATCTTCTAGATTACGTAAATGTAATACTTTCCATTTCCCAAATGCGATATCTGGGATCAGGCATGAAAGTGAGTCCAGGGAAATTGGGATCTCAGTAAGATCTGTCAACCTTTCTCCCCATGTAATTAGATATTGCCACGCAGATATGGTAGCTGCAATTGTTGTTCTATGAACAGGAGTGATATCTTTTGAGATAGTGGATGCTATCAGAATGGATTCAAAAGATCTTGGATGCAGCAGGCCACGTTCTAGATTGCTCCAATGTTTCTCTTGTGCTGGGGATAGCCAAGATAGCATATGGTCTAGAAGTGAGGCCATATAATAATCTTTCAAATGTGTAACTCCCATACCGCCAACTAATCTATGCTCATATTAGACTTTCTGTAACAATCCTACAGGCTCACTTGAGTCAGAGGACTGCTGGCCGGAGGTAGGAGTGGAGCCCAGTGGCAAGGACCGCAGGCCGGTAGTAGGTGCAGGAAGTCTGTCAGAGGCGTGGTCAGACAATCCGGGTTGGCTACGGTGGTAGCAGTGCTGGATACCGGATGGACACCAGGTAGTACTCTGATGAGGACACGGGTTCACCTGAGGTGCGGAAACTAAGTGCTAGCTGGTTTTCACTAGAGCCCCTGATGGTGGGGATAGACTGGGCTGCAAGCTAACACCAGGTCGTGGTCCCCAGGATCACCCAGCCAGGCAGAGTGCAGGTTCGGTCCGGAGGTGGAGAAGCAGACAAGGGACAACCAGAGAGAAGTCAGACGAGCCAAAGGTCGGGGCGGGCAGCAGTAATCGTGGTCAGACAATCCGGATCGGCAATGGAGATATCAGTTCAGTAGGTAGGGACAAAGCAGAAGAGTAGTCGGTAGTCAATTCCTGGTCAGCAGTGGATTTGTGGTAGTAGATAAGAGCAGCAGGTGAGGAGAAGCTTGATCAAGGCTCAGGAGCTCAATAATCAGCAAGCTTGAGTGCAAGGGGCTGGACTTATATAGGGAAGTACCAGGTGTGGGGAATCAAGGGTGATGAGCAAGGCATGGCAAGACTAAGGTTGAAATAATAGGCTTCAGGGAGGAATGTCCAGAGAGGACGGTAGCCTAGTAAGCAGGGCTACCGCCTGGGATGTGGCTGGTCACTGGTTCGAATCCCGACACTTTCTTAGATTATCTCACCCTGCCATCTGTCCATATGAATCTGGACAGTTGTTTCTGTATATTAGTGAAAAAGGATGAAGGGATAGGTATAGGGAGTGTCCTGAAATAATACAATAATTTAGGTAGTAATAGCATCTTGTTGAAGGATGATTGGTCTTACTAAAAGACCAACTACAGCGCTTGCTAAATTTCTCCCTATTAGATAGCAGTATTGTTAATTAAACCTATGTGATGAATATCAAAATTGTCAATAGTATGAAAATGGCTATTAATAAATAGGTATGTGATTAAGGTGGCTGGTGAACAAATTAAATAAAAAACAATAGTAAAATCATCAATATTCTAATAAAAAAATAAGTGCCACAAAAATGCATAAGTGACTTATTGCATAATACATAAAATAGGTATAATAAATAAGTTCAACAGGTATGATCAGGAATATATAGAAAGTATTTCTGTATAGATCACAGAAAAAAGATTTTTTTAGTCAGCAAAAACATTGATCAAACATGATCAGGAATATAGTCCAAAAAAGTGACTGTAGTGCTCGAAATCTTATCAACAAAGTCCTCAGTGATTATGAATTTTCCAACAAATTCAAAAGTGCAGGTGCTCAGACGTGGTTGTTCATGACATCGATTCCTTTCACCTTGTAAATGGATAGATTGAATCACTTACCGGATCTTGTGGGTCCTATATGTTGTATGGCATTAGGGCCTCTTGAGCTTAGTTGCCCTCTGGGCTGGGATGGCTTCCCCTTTAAGGTCCAATGGGCTGGTATCGGCTCCTTAGGGTCCAGGGTATACGGCCAAGTAATTACGTGAGAAGCTCCAGATAGTGTAGTACTTTCAAATTAAATAGTTTATTGCCCACAAATTGGGTTAGAATGCAGTATATTATAAAAACGAATCACTGGTGGTCAGCGGTGCGGGCTGCGCGTCCTCCCTGCAGAGTGGCAGGCGGTACTTCCGGCTTGCGTTCCACCTATGTGACGTGACGACGCTATGCGTTCCAACTAACACATTTCGTCACTTCCTGTGACGTCCTCAGAGATAGGTAATAGCATAGTAATAGCATCTTATACAATAAATAGTATTTTCATAGTCTAGCCATTTCTTGTTGAAATATAGAAATAAGTGGGAGAAAGTTAGCTTTGTATAAATCAGAATGAGATGCCGTTAGTTTGATGCCCAAGTATGGAAGTGACTTTGTGGTCCACTGGTATCGGAAATTCTTTTGTAATGTTTGCATTGTGGGTGTTCCTATCTATAGGCCCATTATAAGTGATTTAGAGTTCACTTTAAAATAGGAGATTTGGTTAAATTAGAATAGAACCTTATGTACTGCTGACATGGAAACTAACGGGTTCGAGAGGGAAAGTATAATATCATCCGCAAATAGTGTAATTGTATGATATGTGTCTGTGACCAAGATCCCCTCCACTTCGGGGTGTGTCCTGAGTTTTTCAGCCAAGGGTTTCATAAGCAAGGCAAAAATCAAGAGGGAAAAAGGACACCCCTGTCTGGTGCCACAGGTTATCTGGAACTCACTGGAGAACATCCCCTCTTCGAAAACAAATGCCGATGGTTTTGTGTATAATGCTAATATAGCAGAGAGTATGTTCCCCCCCAGACCAAATTTTTTCAACACGCTCTTCAAATACCCCAAATGTATTCTGTCGAAGGCCTTCTCTGTGTCTAACGCGAGAAGCAGAGAAGGCTGTTTGGATCTCTCCACAACACTATTAAGGTCAATCATCCTTCTGGTGGCATCTGGTGCCTGGTGACCAGATATGAAACCAACCTGGTCATGATTAGGGATGATCGAACAGTTCAGGTCCACCATCGGTTCGACCCGAACATTGGGTGTTCGAGGTTTGGCCGAATTTAGAACTTTTTGCCCAAAAAGTTCGGAATTCGGCAACCAGAACCGCCCAAAATGCAATGCTTCAGGAAATGGGCTTTAAAAGCCCGTGATTGGACCAGAACCATTAGCAAAAGCCAATTGAGGGGGCAGGAGAATGCTAGGAATGTGATTGGAGTGACTAGGGGGTCCCTAGACCAATCATTAGTGAATACGCCCCAAAGTATATAAGATCGCCCCCGCCATATTCCTAGCATTGTTATACTGGACATGGAAGAGAATGGAAGCAGTTCTGCTAATTTTACTTTAAAAGTGTCATTTAGCTATTTTTAGTGTGAGGAAAGGGATATCTAGTGTAGTTAGAGTGCTCCTTTACACTTAAGTTAGCTTCAAAAATTGAGTTTCTGTAGGGAAAGTGTTAAGTGTAAGGGGACCGTAGTGTAGTGTAGGGTTAACTGGCAGTGACTGCTATGGCAGGGTGACAAAACCCTTCCATAGCAGGGTGACCGCTATAGAGAAATGATCATTTCTCTGAATAGCTTCGTAACTGGAATATGGCTTCTCACCAGCCAAGCATTTTTTTATGCTACAGGGGCTGCCACTGCCAGTGCTTTTTTGAGGACATGTTTGATGTCAGACATGACATCTGAACATGTGTATAGGGGGTATATATAGACATATATGTCTGAATATATACCCCTAGACATATATAGGTGTGATAGTAGCAGAAATAAATGCTTGCGCTAATGAAATCATTTACAGGAATATATTTCTGCTACTATCACACCTATATATGTCTAGGGGTATATATTCAGACATATATGTGTATATATACCCCCTATACACATGTTCAGATGTTTTGCCTGCCTCAAAAGAACACAAAAAAATGCCAAAAAAACGCTAGCGTCAAAAAAAAAAATGCCCAGGTGTGTTTTTGCTGGCATTTTTTGGGGGGTTTTGGAGGCAGGCAAAACATCTGAACATGTGTATAGGGGGTATATATAGACATATATGTCTGAATATATACCCCTAGACATATATAGGTGTGATAGTAGCAGAAATAAATGCTTGCGCTAATGAAATCATTTACAGTAATATATTTCTGCTACTATCACACCTATATATGTCTAGGGGTATATATTCAGACATATATGTGTATATATACCCCCTATAAACATGTTCAGATGTTGTGCCTGCCTCAAAAGAACCCAAAAAAAATGCCAAAAAAACGCTAGCGTCAAAAAAAAAAATGCCCAGGTGTGTTTTTGCTGGCATTTTTTGGGGGGTTTTGGAGGCAGGCAAAACATCTGAACTTGTGCACAGTACCACTATACACAAGTTCAGATGTTTTTCCTGATTGCAAAGATCCCAAAAAATGCCTTCTATTAAACCGGCAAGGTGTTACAGGAGCGAAGCAAACCCCCTGTCAGAAAGTTTTCTAATACAAACAATCTTTTTTTTCTGGTTCTGGACATGCTACAGAGCTGAAACTTCACATGTACACTTTTTAGACCCCCCAGATCTGAAATCCAAAGTAAAAATCAAAAAATCTTTTTTTTTTTTTTTTTTTTCAATAATTGGCTTTTTTTATCAAAAATGACAATCTTTAAGAACTTTTTTTGTGTGATTTTGTGTCTGGGGGGTCTAAAAGGTGTACCTGTGAAGTTTCAGCTCTGTAGCATGTCCAGAACCAGAAAAAAAGATCATATAGGTGTTAAAGTTAAAGGAGGGTCCCGACCCACATCCCTGTTCTACTGAAAAATTATCTTTTTTTTCATGGTTCTGGACATGGTACAGAGCTGAAACTTCACATGCACACCTTTTAGACCCCCCAGATATGAAATCCAAAGTAAAAATAAAAAAATCTCTTTTTTTTTTTAATTTTTCAATAATTGGCTTTTTTATCAAAAATGACAATTTTTAAGAACTTTTTTGTGTGATTTTGTGTCTGGGGGGTCTAAAAGGTGTGCATGTGAAAAAAAAAAAAAAAAAAGGAAGAGAATTAGAAATATAGATTTTTAACTAGCCAATGAAATTATAATTTATTTTAAGAAAGGTTGATATGAAATAACTGAATTCAAACCCGGGGGGGTTGTGGCATGTAAATTATAAATCCATTGGGCTTCCAATTTTAAGATTCTTTTATCAACATCCCCTCCCTGGATATTGGGGTTGACTACCTCCAAGACATAGAATTTAACTACTTCAGACTTAAAATTGTGGTAGTTACCTACATGCTTGCAGATGGGAGTGTACACCAGTCCCACCTCCATGTAGTATAGATGGTCCCCCACTCGGCAAGCCAGAGATCTTTTAGATTTGCCCACGTAAAATGAACCACACTCGCAGAGGGCAATGTATACTACTCCAATCGTTTGACAATCTGCATAGCAATTGAGCTTGTATACAGAGCCATTCGGAAGGGTACAGGTTGGACCTACCTGTATCCAAGGGCAAATGTTGCATTGGCCACATGGATAAGTACCCCTACGTGTCCGATCCCCACCCTGTTGTATCTGCCGAAGATGGCTGTGCACCATAGAGTCGCGAAGTGATCTGGACTTGCGAAACACTAACTTAGGGTATTGGTGAACATAATTGGACACTACCCTGTCATCTGTCAGGAAATGCCAGTTACGCCTCATAATGGCTCGGATATGCGAGTGATGGTCATTGTACGTGGTAACCAATCTAGTTGTACCGGGACCTGATGCCTTTTGCCCAAAGTTGAATATTAGTTCATTTCTAGTACAGGCCTTAGCCTTATTGTAGGCCTTCCGAAGAACTTTTTTGCTGTAGCCCCGGGATCTGAGTCTCTTTCTCAGAGCTGCAGCCTCCATCTCGAAATCTTCATCCCTGGCGCAGTTCCTCCGAAGACGGAGGTACTGGCCGAATGGAATGCTGTTAATTAAGGGGCGAGGGTGGCTGCTCGTATAGTGCAATATCGTGTTGCCCGCAGTTTCCTTGCGATACAAGGTAATGCGAAGCAAACGATCCCCATCCACGAACAGCCTAGTATCCAGGAATGGAAGGCTTTCCAAGCTATATTGCATAGTAAACTTTAAATTAAAGGTGTTATCGGCAATCAGGTCCATAAATTGGTGTAGTTCCTCCACACTCCCAGTCCAAATGATGAAGACGTCATCGATGTACCTGCGCCATAAAAGAATATGGCGCAGGTACATCGACAAGGCCTCATCACGGAACACTGACTTCTCCCACCCCCCCAGGTACAGGGTCGCGTAAGATGGGGCACACGAGGTCCCCATCGCCACGCCCTGTACCTGGAGGTAGGCGACATCCTGGAATAGGAACACGTTAGATCGTAAAATATGATCCAGTAGAATAACAATGAAGTCTGCCATAGGCCATTCAGATTGATCCTGTTCATAGAGGAAGGAGGAAATTACTTCAATCCCCCTTAAATGGGGAATGCTTGATTACAAGGCCTCGATATCTATCGCGACCAATAAAGCTCCGGATGGAACCACAATCCCTTCAACCGCCCTTAATAGGTCCAGGGTGTCCTTCAAATATGAGGATATCCCCAAGATCAATGGTTTCAAGTGGCTGTCAATAAATTGACTTGCAGGTTCTGTTTCGCACCCCACCCCTGATACTATGGGGCGTCCAGGGGGGTCCCCAAGGTTCTTGTGAACCTTGGGGAGTGCGTAAAATGTAGGGATGATAGGCCACTGTACTTTCAGAAAAAGGTATGTATTGTGAGGGATTATACCTTGATGATAGGCATCCAGTATGATCGACCGGTATCTATTAGAGAAGTCCTGAATCCTCTCAAAGGGGATGATAGAATACCACTCTGTATTTGACAAAATTTTTAGGCACATTAGTTCGTACTTGGATCTATCCATCAGTACCACATTGCCCCCCTTATCGGAGGGCTTAATGACGATACTGGTGTTGCGTGCCAATCCATTTAGTGCCTCTCTTTGAGGTCGAGTCAGATTGGATTTGTACGGTATATTGTCTGGTAATTGCTCGATGTCTTTCATTGTCTGTTTGACAAAGGCCCAAATAGAAGGGCATGTCTGGAGGCTAGGGAACTTATCTGACTTGGGTTTGAAGGCAAGGGGTTTTTTTGCTTGATTAGGCTCACCTCCCTCATCCTCAGAGGGGGGAGGGGAATCATTATCTTCAGGAGCATTGTGCTCATTCTCCGCTAACAGCTGCATGAGTATCTTCAAGGCTTTAAAATCCTGGACTTTGAAGTCCTTATAGGGGTTTACATCGCTGCCCTCAGACTTATTCAGCTCTTTATCGTACAGGAACCTAAAAGTTAGGTTCCTGGCAAAAAGTTGCACGTCCTTCACAAGGTCGAATTTACTCAGACCCTGTGATGGACAGAAGCTCAGGCCCAATCTGAGTACCTCACATTCCTGATTCTTAAGTTTATGGGTTGACAAATTGATAATATCTAGAGTGTGGGGGTTCCTCCTGGTCTCAGCACAAAGGTATCCATGGGTCCCCCTCGCCCCCTCCCTCTGTCCACCCCCAAAGGGGTTGCCAGGTTGACTAATGGCTGTTCCAAAGGGACTAGCCCTGAAAGAGAGGAGGCCGAAGGAGGGCTCGAGGAGGGATGGGTCACAGTTTTAGAGGGGTTCTTAGGAATAGCCCCTAAATCAGGGTGTGGTTTTCCAGCCTTAGTGGAGTTCTTATTGCCCTGGAACATAGATACATTACCCTCATGTTTTGAGTTTCTAGAGCCCTCAACTAGGGGCCACGATTTCCCCCCCTGGCCGGGGGTTCTGGGCTGACACTCCCCGTTTCTTATGGTCGTTGGATAAACTTTCCTGCCCACCACTCTTTCCTGCCCCCCCCCTGGTTATCCCAACTGTGATGCCATGTTAATGTGTCCTTTCATCCCTAAATCGTTTTCCTTTGGTCATTTATTTCTCAGATGGTATCCCCTCGGTCTGCTTTGGGCCTGCTCGGTGGTGAGGGAGGATACCCCTTTGAATGTACCCTGAGGGTACGGGACTCGGCACCTTTCCCTTTCTCCTTGAGTGAGAGATTTTAGGGTTGGCTCACCCTGATATCCTCGCTCGGTTGCATCCCTTTTATTTGTGGCCCTGTGTGGTTTGTAGCGCGGCCAGCATTCCCAGCCTTCTGGTCAAGCACTTTACAGCACAAGTACTTTGGTGAGCATCAAGTAACCTGGAGTGAATATATGTCCAAATGTTTATATATGCATGTTTTTTCTTGTGATTGTTTGTAACTTATCACCCCCTTTTTTCTCTCTATGTTAGTAAACCAAGGATCATCAAAAAGGTCTTTGAAAAAGCGCCATTCATGCGAAACGCGTCAGACCGATCCTATCTGGTTACAATTACGGCAATTGTACTGTGTTTGCTTTTTAATATTGTCATGTGTGGAGTTGGCTCCATTTTTATATATACATATGTGTGTTAATCACTATAATAAAGTTTATATATATTTTTTACTTCAGTTGTCAAATTGCTGTTTCACAGCGACTTCGGTGCTCCAAACTAGATGGTTGTGTCAGCCTCCTTATCATCCCTTTAACTGTTTAGAGGCACAGTGGGGGTTTCCCCTTCCCTTGGGACAGGGCCCCACTGTCCCCCTTACACCTTTTCCAATATTTAGGGCATAATTACTGTCCTGCCTTTTGCATCGTAGGTGCTGTTCCTTTTGCATTAGTAGGGATTTTCATTTTTTTTGGGCTTTAATACGTTTTTCTTTATTAAAGAAAAAACTATAATAAAACAGTTTATAGTGCGCCAAAAACAAAAGTATTGCACCCAAGCACCACATTCCCTTCCCACACTCTAAAAAGTTATAAAAATCCCTGCCAAAAAATAATTCCCACCAGGTGGAACTCAACATTGGCAATGCTGCAGTGGCTGCACACACAGCAGAGGGCCATCAATGAGTACCTGTGTGAGTATGCCACAAGGACAGGCTCAGGGGAGCTTGGCTTCTTTTTCCTGCACCAGTGGCTGCTGATAAAGGATGCATGCACTGTCCTGACACCATTTTAGGAGGCCACAACGATAGTGATCCACGATGATGCATGCATCAGTGACGAAAGTAGAAAAACCTATGCGCTTTACCATATACCAGATGTAATAAATAGATAACATTGAGTAGTAGATATAGGGTGAAGATAGGGACCAAGGATTAGCAGCCAATTTTAGTTAGTGTCACCACATACATCAAAGCAAATGAAAAAATCAATAAAATCGGCGCTCAATCAATCCCAATAAAACTAATAAATAGCCAGCATAAATATACACATAAATGCAAGGTGTTCATTAGTGACATCAAATAAATATATATATATAGTGATGTGGTAAAGTGCACTTGTGCAGAAAGTGCATAAAAACTAAACCACAATAAATAGCAGCAGAGGAACAGAACAATAATAAATAAAGTCACTGTAAAGAAGGAAGTGACAGTGAACTAAGGTGCAAAGTGATGGCACTTTCTGCACATGTGCACTTTACCACATCACTATATATATATATATATATATTTGATGTCACTAATGAACACCTTGCATTTATGTGTATATATTTTTTTTTTTTTAATTCTGTTTATTGAGTTTAAACACAGAAAAACAAGGCCATAAGGGGGCATACCCCGGCCAACAGACAATAACATAACCCCAGAGAACCACCCAAAACAACCCGCAACCACACTGCTCAGCACCCTCGATCAGGAATCAACATTAGCAAAACAAACCAATACTTAGACAGGAACACCTAGTCTCTGTTCTCTCTCCCCAAGGTCCCACCAGAGTTTAAGCCGTGTCAGACTCGGAGTCTCGCTCGTCGACTGAGGACTTGGAATCCACCCAGGCTCGCCAGAACTTTTCATATTTTTTAGGGCAATTCCTGGAGATATAGGTCGCCTTGTATAGCGGAAACCACCGCATTAACCAACCCTTTCCAGAAGCCTAGGGTCGGAGAATGGGGAGACTTCCACTTGAGGACTATAGCCTTCCTGGCATAAAACAGCAATATTCCGATAAGGGTCCTCGTCGCCCTGGCCGTCGCCAACTGGTCGACCAGGCCAAGAAGGCAGACCCCCACCATCATCGGAACCGAGAAGGAAGTCAGACTGGACACAAAACGGGTCACCAAATCTGCAGAAGTGCATGTGCATCTCCAGCAGGAGGCCGAGACGCTAGGATAGATACGGTGCAGCTTGTGAGGAGTGTAATAAATCCTATGTAGAATTTTAAATTGGATCAGCATGTCCCTGGTCGCTATGAGCGGCCGGAACGAGCTATCCCAGATGTCCTCCCAATCCTCATCGTCCAGACCCTCCTCCCCCGCGCTCCATGCCGCCCGCAGTCCCGTCAGCCCAGCATGGACCGAAGGTAACAAGGCCTTGTAGATGGTGGAGAGCAGCTGACGCATACCAGGGTCCCATAACTGGGACTCAAAGTCGCTGCGCTCTAGACCAGCTACAGGCGTGGGAAACTGCGCGCGGTAGGCATGACGGAGTTGGAGGAACCTGAAAAAGAAGGAGTTAGGCAATTGAAACTTAGCCTTTAGGTCATCAAATGTGGCCAGATTCCCGCCGACGCTGATGTCCGCCAGGGACTTGACGCCCCTAGCGGCCCACAGGGCCGGGTCCGGGAAGGAGAGAAATTCCCCCAAGTGGGGGTTGAACCAGAGCGGAGTGTCCGGAGACCAGCGGGCCAACTTCCTCTCCGGGGCAACCACAAGTTGGGTCCACACCCGCACCACCACTCGCATAGCTGGAGTCAGAGGGGGGTAGGAAGCCCTCAGGCCCCGGTACAGGGCATTATGAAGGGACTCGTAGGAACCCACATGGGCCGCCTCAAGGATGACCGAGGAGTTGGTGTCGTCCGACAAGAGCCAGTTATGAGCATGGGTGAGCATGGCAGCCAAAAAGTAGGAGTAAAAGTCGGGGCAGGCAAGCCCCCCCTGGGTCCTGGGCCGACGGAGGATCCATTTGTTAAATCGAGGAGGTCGAGAAGACCACAGAAAGGTGGAGATTACAGAGTCCAATTGGGCAAAATAAGACTTCGGAATCCAGACAGAGGAATGCCGAAGAGTATAAAGGAGGACCGGAAGAACCTTCATTTTCAACAAGTTGATCCTGCCAATCAGGGACAGGGGCAACTGGGACCACGCCCGCAACCGTTGCTTACACCAAAGTATCTTGGGCTGCACATTAAGTTTGAGAAAGTCCCTGGTGTCCGGAGAAATATGAATACCCAAATATTTAACCACACGGGTCAAACGAAGCGGGGACGCCGGGTCCCATAGGGCCACAGCCCCTTCATCGATCGGCAGTACCAGGGACTTATCCCAATTAGTGCGCAGGCCAGAAACATCAGCGAAGGAGGCCATGATACGTAGAGCCTCCGCAAGGGAGGGGGCCAGGATCCGCAAGGAAGAGAATGAGGTCATCCGCGTAAAGAGCCAATTTTTCCACTATAGGGCCCACGCTGATCCCCCGCACCCCCGATGCCCGTCGCAGGGCCACAGCCAGTGGCTCCATGGCCAGGGCAAAGAGGGCCGGGGGCAGGGGGCAACCCTGTCTCGTTCCCCGCTTGATACCAAATGGGGGCGAGAGCTTCCCACCGAGCTTAATACAAGCCGTGGGGGCGCTGTACAGCAGGCCTATCCAACGACAAAAAACTGGGCCAAAACAAAAGGACTCCAGGACTTGTATAAGATAATGCCAGCGAACTGTGTCGAAGGCCTTTTCAATGTCGAACGACACCAATATCCTCGTAGCGCCAGCCGGAGGCGGCAGCTGAAGATGTGTAAGGACTCTCCTGAGATTGATATCTGTGGATTTACCCGGCATAAAGCTCGTCTGATCAGTATGTATCAGGGCCGATAGGATGAGCAACACTGCAAGTCCTTGCCCGGCTTAGGCAGAAGCACAATATGCGCCTGGTACATACTGTCAGGGAGGTGATCAGCTTCGAGACACTGGAGGTATAGTTGATGTAACCTGGGGGCCAAGACCTCCGAATGAACCCTGTACCAATCCCCAGGCAGGCCGTCCGGGCCCAGCGACTTACCGCCGGGGAGAGAGTGAATGGCAGCCACAATTTCCTGTAAATGAAGCGGCTGATCTAACTCTGCCCGAGCCGCCTCAGACAACACCGGGAGGTCCAAATCCCCCAGCATTTCCAGACAGGGATCCCCGAGGGCCGAGGCCGGTTCGTCATAAAGAGCACTATAGAAGGAGTGGAACTCGGACAATATGTCCCCCTGGTCAGTGACCAGGCACCCCTCCCGCATCATGATCTCGGGAATCACCGCCTTGGAACGTGCGTCGGCCACCAGATTCGCCAGTAGCTTGCCATTCTTGTCCCCCGCTTCAAACAGCCGTGCCCGGAACTGTGCATGGTCCAATTGCACCAGAGAGGTGTAGTGCAACCGTAACTCCCTCCTGACAGATGCCAGCGTAGCATAGGATGCGTCGCCAGGCTGTGAGGCGAATTGAGCCGCAGCCACCATTTCCTCCTGCCCTAACTGAGCCGTGCGGGAAGCCGCCTCCACCCGTACCGCTTTAATAGAGGAGACATATTCTCCACGGGCAACAGCTTTGCAGGCCTCCCACACCACGTCAGCCGAGGCAGACTGATCATTAATGGTCCAATATTCCGACAATTTGGTAGAGATCCGCTCCTGTATCTTAGGCTCATGCACCCAGTGAGCTGCAAGCCGCCAGCATCCCGGCTCGCGACCGCCCCCCAGGGCCACACAGATCTCCAAGGGAGAGTAGGCCGAGAGGTAGGAGGCCGCCCTGACCCAGGGGAGGACCCCGGAGGAGCCAAACATGAAATTGATACGAGCCCGAGACTTATGTGCAGGGGATACATGAGAGAAGGCCCTCTCCCGGGGATTGCGCCAACGCCACAGCTTCTGGAGACCAAAGGTGTCCGCCCAGGCGACCAGGTCCGGATGCGCCCCCCTCAAAGATTTGGACGCATCCAGATCCCCGTCTAAGATGGCGTTGAAATCCCCGCCCACCAGGAGATGAGGCACCTGGAGAGGGGCTAGCTTAGCAAACACAGCATAAAGAATACCAGAGTCAAAAGGTGGAGGAGCGTAAATATTGACAAGGGCCCAGCGTGTAGCGTACATTTGTACTATTAGGATAATGTAACGGCCCCCAGGATCAGTAATGACCTGCTTCACAGCACATGGGAGAGCCTTATGGAGCAGAATGGTAACCCCCCTAGAGTATGAGGAGTAGGTGGCATGGAACCCCTGTTTAACCCAGGCACATTTCAGCAAAAGTACTTTAGCACCCGTAAGGTGCGTCTCCTGCAGGAACAGGATCGAGGGTTTATGGGCCGTCAAATATTTGAACATCAGGGACCGTTTGACTCTGTCATTCAACCCCTGCACATTCCAAGAGATAACTTTAACCATAGAACCCATGATATTGCAAAAGTACAACTGGTGTAGCAGGATAGCACATACAGTATAAAAACATTACCCAAGCAAGCGAGCACAATAATGGCTCCGGGGGGACCCAGAGGGAGAGAAAAACCATTGAGATCAAAAAAATGTGGTAGTACCGAGCAGTCTGAAAAACAAAAAAATGAAAAAGATAAAAAGAAAAAAACAACAGGGCACAGAAACAAGCCCAATTGTAAACTCCCGACTGACCAGCATAACCCCAACAACTAGCTAGACAGTTTACACCCCAGTTTACTTGCAACGGTAGTCAACCGAACTACAGAGTTCTCAGGGAGGCCCCGAGGTGCGTCCGTACGTGGGCAGTGGACGTAAGTTGAAGCAACCCCAAAAACACAAAAAGGGGGAAAAAATAAAAAGAAGAAAAAAACAACCCAGAGGGGGGGGAGTGATCCTCAAGAGCTCCGATGAATCAGTAGGCACTCCAGCAGAAGCATCCAGAACAAACAAAAAGGGGAAGGGGAGGAAGGGAAGCCAGGCGCGGAGCAGTTCAGGAAGAAGGGGGAGGGAGGGAGGGGGGAGATGAGAACAGGGCAGGGATCCGAGCCAATGTCCGGCTACATGGGGGCATGAAAAACAGGGCATAGACCTCCACCCTCAGCAGCACGGAGAGCACAAAATGTCCAGGGGGCAGGGTAACCCCAAGTAACAGTACAGGCCATGTCCAGACTCCGCGAAACCGGGAGGGAGGGGGGGAGGGAAAGGAATTAGGAAGAAGGAGGAGGTCGGGCACAGGGCACAGGCACGGAAAAAAAAGGGAAGTGAAATCCAACCATCAATGCAGGGACTCCTGGGCAGACAGGTCTCAGTGCAGGGTCAGGATCCAGGCGTCAGCATCTTCAGGGGTATCGAAGAACTTCACAGAACCCTGATGTTGCACTCTAAGGCGACTAGGATAGAGCATGGAGTACTTGATTTCCCGCTCCCTGAGCCTGCGGCGGACATCCGTGAAAGTCCTCCTCTTCTTCTGCAACTGGGCGGAGAAGTCTGGGTACAAGTGGATTTCAGCATTCTCAAAGGGAAGAGTGGCATGTTTCCTAGCTTCACTCAGGATGCGATCCCGGTCCCTATAATTGAGGAACCGCACAAGGAACGGTCTGGGAGGGGCACCGGGTATCCCCCGACCCGTTGGGACCCGATGAGCCCTTTCCACCACATAAGTAGGGGAGACATCCGTAAGAGAGAGTAGGGATTTGAAGAAGGACTCAGCGAAATCAGCAGGGCGATCCCCCTCAGCCCCTTCAGGCAGGCCCAGCACCCTGACATTGTTCCGCCGTTGGCGGTTCTCGGCGTCATCTGCTTTTGCAAGAAGCATGGCAACAGTCTGCTGAAGGGAATGCAGGGACTGAGAGTGCTGGGTGGATGTGTCCTCAGTGGCAGAGATCCTAGTCTCCGTCTCAGAAAGCCTGCCCCGTATCTTGTCCAGATCGGCCCGGATGAAATTGCATTCCTCGGCCAAATGATCAATGCGCGCCAAGAGGGAAGTCTTACTGTGCTCGATGGCCGTAAGGATCTTTGCTGTGTCGTTGCCCGGGGCCGCCGGCGCCGGGGATGGAGGAGCCGCCCGATCAGCAGACATCTCTAAGGTTTCCAGCAGCGTGCGGAGCCGATCCAAGATGGCATCGGAACACGAGGCCTGCGGGGGATCCGGCTTCCTCTTCTGCGCCATTGCGGACGATTTGGACCTGGACGGCATCCCAAAATGTGCCCCGCAAAGTCCGGGAAACGAAGGTACCCCGAATAGGTAAGATTCACCGCTGGAACCAGGATAAAGGGTAAGGATGGCACAGGATTCACCGGAGCTCTCGCAGCACACGTCCTGCTCGCTCTACATCCGGACACGCCCCATTTATGTGTATATTTATGCTTGTTATTTATTAGTTTTATTGGGATTGATTGAGCGCCGATTTTATTAATTTTTTCACATGCATCAGTGACACTGTCCCTCTAGTCTTCCTGTTGGAGCACACGCTTCGTGGAATCATGGACAGGACATTTGAGGCAGAACAGCAGGAGGAAGAGGAGGACTTCCTTTCTTCACACGGCCCCCTTTATGCAGATAACATTCCTGCAGGGCCACAAAACACACAGGAGGATGAGGAGGAGGAGTATTGTGGCAACATGGATGTAGAGGATAACATACAACAGCCTTCAAGGGATGGTTTTCATTCCCCAGAAACCCCAGTAGTTGTATGTGGCTGGGGAGAGGTTGCTCCTGACAATGTCATCCTTAGTGACCCAGAGGACTCATATTCTCATGCCTCCTCAAACTTACGCTGCATGGGCTCCCTGATGCTGCAAAGCCTGCAAAAAGACCTGAGGATTTGTGATATAAAGTAGAGGGATCATTAGAGAAAATGGGATGCAGGACCATGTCCTGCCAATGGTGGACTTTGGAGGCACTGACATAAGAAAAGTTAAATTTCTAAAAAAGTTTTATTTTATTAAGTTATTGATAAAACATAATAGACGCCATACAGTTTATATTAAAAAAGACACAATACACATATACGTGTCACAAAGAGTGGCATATTGTTTCATCTCCTGCAGAGTACCTTCACACAGAGGATATCTGGTGTAGTAGGTCGACGCGTTTCGCTTTGTGTTATTTCCAGCCCAACCACAGATATGCCAATAGTTACAAAAATAATAAACAACATTAATTTCAATACAGTTTTGCAGGAATATATATATATATATATATATATATATATATATATATATATAATGCATTTAACTTTAATTAATGATCACCTAACACATGTCAAAAGTCCAATAAGGTTATATATGTCTGGGGGGCGGACATAGGGGATGGTAAAATATATCTAGTATTTACTGAGGCATGTTTGATAATGGAAATTGGCTCAAAATGTCACTAGACTAGAAGAAACATAAATAGAGTGGCCAACTATTAAACATATTGCTTCATAATACCGTAGATTGAATCATACCACTGATTATTTACTATGCCATTATCTACGCTCCTATTCATATATGAATCCATGAACTTATACTACCAACAAGAGGTTACCTGAAATTGTTGATTGTAAATAAATACAAGTAGATACCAATTCCCATGGGGGAGTTCACTCGCAATGAGGTATATACAGTGCCCTGCGAAAGTATTCAGCCCCCTTGAACTTTGCGACCTTTTGCCACATTTCAGGCTTCAAACATAAAGACATAAAACTGTAATTTTTTGTGAAGAATCAACAACAAGTGGGACACAATCATGAAGTAGAACGAAATTTATTGGATATTTCAAACTTTTTTAACAAGTAAAAAACTGAAAAATTGGGCATGCAAAATTATTCAGCCCCCTTAAGTTAATACTTTGTAGCGCCACCTTTTGCTGCGATTACAGCTGTAAGTCGCTTGGGGTATGTCTCTATCAGTTTTGAACATCGAGAGACTGAAATTTTTGCCCATTCCTCCTTGCAAAACAGCTCAAGCTCAGTGAGGTTGGATGGAGAGCATTTGTGAACAGCAGTTTTCAGTTCTTTCCACAGATTCTCGATTGGATTCAGGTCTGGACTTTGACTTGGCCATTCTAACACCTGGATATGTTTATTTGTGAACCATTCCATTGTAGATTTTGCTTTATGTTTTGGATCATTGTCTTGTTGGAAGACAAATCTCAGTCCCAGTCTCAGGTCTTTTGCAGACTCCATCAGGTTTTCTTCCAGAATGGTCCTGTATTTGTCTCCATCCATCTTCCCATCAATTTTAACCATCTTCCCTGTCCCTGCTGAAGAAAAGCAGGCCCAAACCATGATGCTGCCACCACCATGTTTGACAGTGGGGATGGTGTGTTTAGGTTGATGAGCTGTGTTGCTTTTACGCCAAACATAACGTTTTGCATTGTTGCCAAAAAGTTCGATTTTGGTTTCATCTGACCAGACCACCTTCTTCCAAATGTTTGGTGTGTCTCCCAGGTGGCTTGTGGCAAACTTTAACACTTTTTATGGATATCTTTAGGAAATGGCTTTCTTCTTGCCACACTTCCATAAAGGCCAGATTTGTGCAGTATACGACTGATTGTTGTCCTATGGACAGAGTCTCCCACCTCAGCTGTAGATCTCTGCAGTTCATCCAGAGTGATCATGGGCCTCTTGGCTGCATCTCTGATCAGTCTTCTCCTTGTATGAGCTGAAAGTTTAGAGGGACGGCCAGGTCTTCGTAGATTTGCAGTGGTCTGATACTCCTTCCATTTCAATATTATTGCTTGCACAGTGCTCCTTGGGATGTTTAAAGCTTGGGAAATCTTTTTGTATCCAAATCCAGCTTTAAACTTCTCCACAACAGTATCTCGGACCTGCCTGGTGTGTTCCTTGTTCTTCATGATGCTCTCTGTGCTTTAAATGGACCTCTGAGACTATCACAGTGCAGGTGCATTTATACGGAGACTTGATTACAAACAGGTGGATTCTATTTATCATCATTAGTCATTTAGGTCAACATTGGATCATTCAGAGATCCTCACTGAATTTCTGGAGAGAGTTTGCCGCACTGAAAGTAAAGGGGCTGAAAAATTTTGCACGCCCAATTTTTCAGTTTTTTATTTGTTAACAAAGTTTGAAATATCCAATAAATTTCGTTCCACTTCATGATTGTGTCCCACTTGTTGTTGATTCTTTACAAAAAAGTACAGTTTTATATCTTTATGTTTGAAGCCTGAAATGTGGCAAAAGGTCGCAAAATTCAAGGGGGCCGAATACTTTCGCAAGGCACTGTATATGGCCAAGCGAATATACATATCCTGGCCAGAACCCTTCCTTGTATCTATGTATATAAAGAAGAACATGGTGTTGGTATTATCATGTTATCACAGTTAAGGAAATTGTTTGGAAACCAAGTGGATACACACCATGTCATGCAAGCTTGAGAAAAATAAAACTCTCCTTTTAAAGCTGGGGCAAGGTTCAGTATTTGCTTATATATATGCCATGGCCAAATAAAGGCCCTCCTCTATATACAGTATTATCCTGTAGATCAAACATATATTCAAAATCAAAGTAGGACTTTCTGTAGTGTAGTGTCCTTAGTATGGCAATTCTCTTACCTTAGACCCTTACCTTAGAACGCCCGCCTGATCATCACTGAAGGTAATTGCACATTTGGCCCGCTATTTTTATCCCCCACGTTCGCCACTGACATCATCTGGCCGAAGCTGGAGATTGACATTGCGGAAATCTGTGCACCCCATCACTGTGCATGCGCAAGATGGCGCTGTAGTGTAGTGGAATGTAGTGGGGCCTTGACTGCCGTGCAGCTGCTTGTTCCCACCCATGTAAGGGCTAGGAGAAGAGCAAACCGCATAGACAAGCAGTTTCATGCCCATCCAGCCACAAGGGATGGATATGAGGAGCATACGCCCGCCCATCAGTCATCTCAACCAATATATAGAGACCCATGTGTGGTGATCAACATCTATTCAATAGTACAAAAAGAAAAAAAGAAAAAACAGACATATAAATAACAACAGAGAGCGGGATCATTACTGGTTGGCAACCCTTCTTGATTCACGTTACAAGGGAAAAGTTTCACAGCTCATCCTGCCTTCGTAGAGGAAGCAGAGGATGAAACCCCTTTCCAGACACTGAGAGATTACCATTTCCTGGACAACGTGTTTCTGAGGCTTTGTTCGGTCAAAGAAGTAGCGGTGGAGAAGGTGGCCAGCTGACTGATACCTTTAAACAATTCTTTAGTCCTCAACGCCCAGGGCTGTTAGGTTTCAGCAACCATCGGCAGCATCTGCAGCATATGGTGAAGGATTATTTAGGGGCAAGAACAGACTTGGAGACCTTTCCAACTGAGAATCCACTGGGTTACTGTATCTTGAAGATGGACCTCTAGCCAGGACTGCATAGGTTTTCTGATGGATAAAAGAGTGCGTCTGTCCACAAACGTAGTTGACCGGCTGATATTTATCAAAATGAATCAGTCCTGGATCAACAGCAGCTATTAAGCCCCTGATGCTGATGTAAAAGATTGAAATTGCTAGGGATCTGGGATCCTTTGAAGACTGCCTATACTGCCTATCCTGTTCCTGAATCCTAATTATGCTAGCTTCCAACAATGTTTTTGGTTTACAGCACCACCAACACCCAAGGCCCAATTTTTCTGCAAATCAAAAAATCCTGCGAGCAACCTCCCTATATCAGATATTAAATGCTGAAGACACCTCACTTCTCATAAAATGCAAATGGTGAACATACAATATAAAAGTGCTGCGCAATAAATATCTGTAAAATATCTGTAAAATGCTAAGTAACCACAAAAAATATATAAATATCTAGTGTATAAATATGAATAAAAAGTGATCATATATACATATAATCAAATGAGTAAATGATCAAATATTAAATATGTGCAAAATTAGATACAGTAATTCATCAATCAAAATCAATATATAAAAATCAGAAAAGTGCAAAGTGCAAAAAGGTGTCTAAAAAGTCTTCAATGTGCTAGTCCCAGTGATGATATATATATATATATATATATATATATATATATATATATATATATATATATATATATATATATAGGTATATTTATATACAAAAATATAAATATTTATAAAATATTAATTAATAAGTTAATATAACAGTCTTTGTGAAAAGTACAAGCAGCCCAAATCTTCAATAAGTGCTCAAGCCACTTGAATGTGGCTGGTGCTTCCCAAAATAAGTGAGTGACCAGAATGTCACAGATCGATATTAACCGTGCACCCCCTTGTGAGTGGGTGCTCACCTCAGATAAAATTCAATCAGGCTTAAATGCAGGGAATCTTTAGGGATAGCCCATCCAGGTGGTTCCACTTCAGGAGTGTGATTACACGATCCGCCCTGAGCGCCGCCAGCTGACTCACTGCAACAACGACACGTGAGGAGAATGCTCAGCCAACGGTGAGATAGGACACAGGCCACACCCACCGGGCAGATCGCATAATCACACTCCTGAAGTGGAACCACCTGGATGGGTTATCCCTAAAGATCGCCTGCGTTTAAGCCTGATTGAATTTTATCTGAGGTGAGCACCCACTCACAAGGGGGTGCACGGTTAATATCGATCTGTGACACTCTGGTCACTCACTTATTTTGGGAAGCACCAGCCACATTCAAGTGGCTTGAGCCCTTATTGAAGATTTGGGCTGCTTGCACTTTTCACAAAGACTGTTATATTAACTTATTCATCAATATTTTATAAATATTTATATTTTTGTATATAAATATATATATATATATATATATATATATATATATATATATATATATCATCACTGGGACTAGCACATTGAAGACTTTTTAGACACCTTTTTGCACTTTGCACTTTTCTGATTTTTATATATTGATTTTGATTGATGAATTAGTGTATCTAATTTTGCACATATTTAATATTTGATCATTTACTCATTTTATTATATGTATATATGATCACTTTTTACCAATTTCCCTGCACCTGTTCATTTTGTTTCAAAATTTTAACAGCAGGGCCCATTCCTGTGCCCAGCAAGAGTAACTGTGAGGGGTTACAGTGTTCAGGCACACCAACACCCAAGGCCCAATTTTTCTGCACCTTTATGACAAGTACATGTAATTTCAATTTTTGTTTCAAATTGTTAACAGCAGGGCCTGTCTGGCAACCCAGCAAGAGTAACTGTGAGAGGTTACAGTGTTCAGGCACCACCAGGGATGGGTGAACAGTTTAGGCTGAGCATAAGTTTGGCCTAAACAGCACCCATTCAGGTAATCGCACCTGAACGTTCTCGGCACTTAGCAGGATGTTCGCCTGCCAAGTGCACAGTCAATAGGTTGTTAAGGCTTCCCTGCTGAGAGCCGAATTAAAAAAAAAATATTGTAAAAAGAAAATGTAAATGAAAAAAAATTGTAAATTTAAAACAGCTTGGGTGACTCTTTGGGTCTTGTATGGCTTTTATGGGGAACCCCATGACAAAATTAAGAAAAAAAATGGCATGGGGTCCCGCCCAAAATCTATACCAGGCCCTTTGGGTCTGGTATAGATTTGAAGAGGAACTCCATGGCAAAATGAAAAGAAAAAATGGCATGGTGTCCCCCGTAAATCTATACTAGACCCTTATCACAGCATGCAGTGAGCACCCCCCCTCCTGAACCATATCAGGCCACTTGCCCTCAACATGGGGAGGATGCTTTGGGGTGCTCCCCAAAGCACCTTGTCCCCATGTTGATGGGGACAAGGGCCTCTTCCTGACAACCCTGGTCTGTGGTTGTGGGGGTCTGCAGGTGGGGGCTTACCGGAATCTGAAAGCCCCCTTTAACAAGAGGGCCCCAGATTCCGCCCCCCCCCATGTGAATCGTACCCCTAGCCATTCACCAAAAAGTGTAAAAAAAAATAAACACACGAGACAGTTTTTGACAAATCCTTTGTGTAAAAATAAAAAAAATTGTGTTCCCCGAATAAATCCTTCATGAATCACGCCGCCTGCCACACCTGTTGACCCGAAAAATGGAAAAATAAAAGCTCCGTTCTCAGTGAACACTTCACGTGGACTGCCTATTCACGTTTTGACAGTTCTTATATAGGGAATGGGTGTATAGGGAATGGGCAGGGCTGCCTGCCCCAAAGCACCCACCACCCATGTTTTTTTTTTTAATTTTGGCGTGGCTGTTTTTTTTGCCCATTTTTTTAAAAACATTTTAAAGCGAGCAAGTTTAAATTACATTTTATCCTTTAGAAATGTCAGTAGTGTTGCAGCAAGATCCATACATTGTACAAATGTGCCACTTTACAGGCAGACTAAGCGGTCCCCCCAGGCATGATATTTAAAGTCATTTTTTACACTTTTTATGGCAATAACTCGCTTACGAATAAATCCTTCATGAATCACGCCGCCTGCCACACCTGCTGACCCGAAAAAAGGAAAAAAAAAGCTCCGTTCTCAGTGAACACTTCACGTGGACTGCCTATTCACGTTTTGACAGTTCTTATTTAGGGAATGGGCAGGGCTGCCTGCCCCAAAGCACCCACCCCCCATGTTGAGGGCATGTGGCCTGGTATAGTTCAGGAGGGAAGGCGCTCGCTTGTCCCCTCCCCTTTCCTGTCCTGCCAGACTGCATGCTCGCTTAAGGGTCTGGTATCAATTTTGGGGGGGACCCTATGCTGGTTTTTTTTTTGTTTTTTTTTAAATTTTGGCGTGGCTGTGTTTTTTTTTTGCCCATTTTTTTAAAAACATTTTAAAGTGAGCAAGTTTAAATTACATTTTATCATTTAGAAATGTCAGTAGTGTTGCAGCAAGATCCATACATCGTACAAATGTGCCACTTTACAGGCAGACTAAGCGGACCCCCCAGGCATGATATTTAAAGACATTTTTAATTTTTTTGTTTCACTTTAAGCATCATTAAAGTCACTGCTCCTGTGAAAACGATCATTTTAAAAACATTTTTTTTTTTGCATTGATGCATGTCCCCCAGAGCAGTACCTGGGTCCCCATACACTTTTTATGGCAATAACTCACTTACAGGCCTTTAAAATGAGGACATTTGATTTTTCATGTTCGTGTCCTATAGACTTTTCCCTGTTCGAGATGTTCTGGTGCAAACCGAGCAGGAGGGGTGTTTAGCCCATTACTAATGACAATGCTTTGTCCTTGTTTGCCCCAGTTGGGATCCTGTGTTGTTATCCTATCAAAGAGACTTCAATTAAAGAATACAGGTAGCCATTTCAGGAAACATTATGCAGGCATTGTCACCATTGTTATCATCAATAAACCTGCTCTGAGAAATACCTTGCAGCCATCATTGGATTGTATGCAAGTTAATAGAAAGTGGCTTCTGGAGAGCAGTAGCACTCAGACTTAAAGTAGAGTTCCAGCCTGAAAATTTTTTTTGATAAAAATACCCCGGGGACAGTCAGGGCTAGTGCATTTCAGCAATGATAGCCTCTGAACTGTCCCTGGGTTCACTTACCTTTTAGAAGAAATACTTACCTTGAAAATTTCTTGTCCAGCGCTGCCATCTCAGGTGTGGGCAGCTGAAGCCAGGGCGTCCTCTTCGGTCCCAGAATGCCCTGCAACTGCCCCACTTGTCAGTTCCGGTGCAGGTGCGTCATTCCTGCACAGCTTCTGGTCATGCCCAGAAGCTGTTTAGCAGGGAATGACGCGCCTGCGCCAGAACTGATGAGCGGGGCCGGTGCAGGCGCACTGATTCCTGGGAGCGATGACGTTCAGCTTCCAGGATTCAATGCAAGAAGGAAGTGACAGCAGCGGCCGTGTCTGCAGAGGGAGGAAGAGGAAGTAAGGTAAGTATATTTTCTTTAAAAAGAAGGTAAGTGAATAAAAAAAAAAAATTAACTATCCAATTGTTTTGCAGGTTATTAAGAGCAAGCGGACAGTGAAAAAAACATTTTCAGGGTAGAACTTTGCTTTAACAAAAGATGAAAAAAATGTGAAAAGTATTTATTTAAAAAAAAAAGACGCCTCATTTCGGGTTAATTGTCGCATTTTGTGTATATTGATGGTTCTGATCCTGTATTATGGCATGTCAGTTGTAACTGTTTTTTGGCATACCTATAAATAAATAAAGAATATATATATATAAAAAAAAAAAGACAATTGTCCATGATACATAAAGCAGTTTGAGTTAGGATTCACATCTACTTTAGAGAAATTTTATTTCTAATTATTTCAATTTTGTGCAAGAATCTTCATATACTGCATGGGCACACACTATATAGCTAAATACCCCTTGTATTTACATCTTATTTCCGGGTCCATAAATATTGTCTTTGTAGTCAGTGCATCATCTCTTTAAAAATAGCACCCAAATCTACTTTTTCCTATCATCTCAATAGATGTTACCCTCTTGTACACTGTATATTTTACAGCTTTGTAATTTATAATTTTGGCCATGGTTTCAGTTTCATGACATGCTATATTTCAAGAAATGTGTGGTATTGCCTGCTGCCATTTCATTCCTTCCTATTTAAGACTTCAAAACAAAGTAGAAGAAAGAAAACAAAAAGAAGAAATTGTTGTTAGAAATTTGATGTTTTCTTTACTACTTTATTATTCTTGTTATCAGTAATTCATCTTGGAAGTTATAACCAAGACATTTTAATATCTGATCCGTACACTTTTTTTTATGTCTTCTGTGATAGTCAGACGAGAATCTTTTTTTTCCCACAGCAAAGAATGAAAATGTCTGTTCCACCTTCGGGCTCGCTCTAATATCACTAGAGTTGATGTAATTTGATGCCTCACAAGGCATGATTTGAATTATAGTACTAGTATTCAACACCTGACCTTCACAGTGTTTGCTTTTGGCCTAGAAACAGAAAAATATAGAGTATAGTATCACATTTCCTAGTAGGGTAATCCATCACCTTGGCACTAGTTTGAGAAGATAAAAGAAATAGATTACTATTATATTTAATTTAAACACCTTAGTTATTACTGCTGTTAATGAAGGACACACCTGTTTTAATATCTAAGCAGAAGATACTTAAAAGAATAATAATTTAGATGGGCTGGATTTTTACCTTTATTATAAAGACTATAATGTATATTTTTTTTCATGCAATACAGTTTATCTAAGCTTGCCTAATTTGCTTTCATTTTTAATTGTATGATAAATTATTTATTTTAAATTCTACTGTAAATGCTTACTTTTATTTTAGCATCTTCTTTACTTATGGGTTACTTAATGTATTTTAAGAAACCTCATGTCAATGGTACTATTTATAGAATGAGCTTCCAGTTCTGTCAGAGCCCATGATCATACTGAATATTGCTTATTTGTAGGTTTGGGTAACATCTGAAAACATTTAGTAGCAGTATTACTACCACTGCTAAATGTGACAACGTCCACCTCAGGCTGATTGTTAGGGAGTATCTTTTTAGCATTGTGCCCCACTTGACACCCATACCAGACCCTCATTAGGGAAACAGGTCTGGTATGTATTTTTAGGGAAAACTCTATGCCATCTTTTGGAGGGTATTCCCATCAGCAAGACAGAAGCACTGCACCAACAATAACCAAAAAGCCGTCAACAGTTGTATGCAATTTGGAATGAATGCATCTATAATATTAGGCTATGTTTGCACTATACACCACCAGTTCTGTGATAAACATGGTTCACCTTAGAGCACATAATTGAATATTCAAAGAAAAACAGCTTAACTTTATTAACTAATTATTAAACATCTCACTTACCAGTCCCCTGACAATATCTATTATGATTAAATGCATTGGGCAGGGTCATCTGTGATGTCATGATGCTCGAAGGCTATGCATAGGGGTGCTTGTAGCAGTTCTCTCCCTTTTGTGAGTATCTGATGGTATGTAAGTAAACAGAACCCGGGGGGTATGCCCACTCAGCACTGAAGATGGATGCTGTGCACTAGAGCTCCTCTGCTTCTCCAGCCTAATCAGCGGCTACAACCCAATGATCTGGGCATTGGACAAACCCATCAACCCAGCGCAACCTCCTCCACATATGGGCAACGTGACATGCCGCTGGAAAGTTCAGCATCAGCCCCAAAACCTGATGGATTTTTACCCAGCCTGGAGCTCACTGAGCAGCCAAGATGGCTCCAGTGGCGTTCGGAGCTTTACCACTTTATAAAACTCTGGTCCAACCACATCTGGAGTATTCTGTCCAGTTCTGGTCGCCAGTCCTCAGAAGGTATGTATTGGAGCTGGAGAGAGTCCAGAGAAGGACAACTAAACTAATTAGGGGATTGGAGGACCTTAATTATGAAGAGTGTTTACAATCATTTGATTTATTCTCCCTGGAGAAGAGACGCCTGAGAGGGGACATGATAGCAATTTACAAATACCTCAACGGTGATCTCAGCATAGAAAAAAAACTATTCAGTCGCAAGGATTGCATGAGGACACGAGGCCATACAATGCGATTAGAGGAGAAGCGTTTTAACCTCAGGCAACTCAGGGGGTTCTTTACTGATAGGGCTACAAGACTGTGGAATTCTCTGCCACAAAAGGTAGTTACTGCCAGACGTATGGTTACTTTCAAAAGACTCTTGGACGTACATCTCAAGGATCAGAACATTCAGGGGTATGTGAAATGATTACGGCCACACACACCTACACAGGTTGAACTGGATGGACTAAAATCTTTATTTAACCTCAACTACTATGCAACTATGTAACTATGAGCTGCTCCTCTGAGTGTGGCATGGATATGGGACCATACACCCCTGACGCAGGCTCTCCATGCCCTTGTGTGAGGGTGACTCGGATGAGTCTTTACCTCCTCTCTCTCCTTCACATTGCTGTCCTGTAGAATCCAAGCCCAGGATAGAGGATCCTTCCTGCAGTCTGTCAGCTCCTTTTGCCTGCAACAAGCTTTCAGTCTGCTGTAGAGGAGTTCCCTGCTAGTGATCAGCCACTGTCTGAACTGGCCATGAAAAACATGCTCCTTTCTCTGAGACAGTCTCTACATGCAGATTTATCACCAGTCATAGCCCCAATCTCTTATGCTGTGCAAGACCATGAGCAAAGACTATCCCATATGGAGTCAAACATGAGTGAAATGTTCATGACCCACAATACACTAATGGACGTTCATGCCCACCATGACTCAGAATTAAAAAAAACTGAAACTAAAAATAGCAGATTTAGAAGAAGGAATAATATTAAATTCCATGGTATCCCAGAATCGGTCACTCCAGATGCCCTGGTTCCATACCTCCAACAAATATGAAGCACTTTCTTTCATCCATCTCTGAAATAGAAATAGCCAGGGTACACAGGATCCCTAAACCTGGCTTCCTGCCCTCATCTGTCCCTAGAGATATGCTAGCAAGAATATGTTTTGACCACATAAAAAAAAAAAACGTCTGCTTCAAAACACTCACCTACTCTTCCAGCCTCACATTCTGGTGTCAAAATGTATGCTGATCCCCCAAAACAATGCTGCTCAATAGAAAGAAGCTGGTTTTCCTCACTGATGGCATAGGATATCAGAGGGGCTTCCCAGCAAAACTCACTATCAATAGAGGTGTACCGAACTGTTCGCCGGCGGACGAACATATGCGATGTTCGGTCCGCCCCCTATAATACATCATTGAGGCAAACTTTGACCCTGAACTTCACAGTCAGCAGGCACATTTCCAGCCAATCAGCATACCTCCCTCCCACACCCTCCCACCTCCTATAAATAAGCAAGGGCAGCATCCATCTTAGATCATTCTGAAGCAGTGTGTGTTAGTGAGAGCAGGGAGAGCTGCTGCTGCTGCTGCTGTTAAGCTAGGGACAGTTAGTCAGTGTTCCTGGTCTTGCAGTGTTCTTGGTCCACTACTGCTGTAAGGACAGCATCCTGACAGAACCCCAAAAAGCCCTTCTATTTGTGTAATTTTATATATATATATATATATATAGTGTCCCCAAAAGCCCTTTTAAGGGCTGGTAATTGAGTTTTTTCTTCTTATATATATATATATATATATATATATATATATATATATATATATATATATATATATATATATATATATATATATATCTAGTGTCCCCAAAAGCCCTTTTAAGGGCTGGTAATTGAGAATTTTATATATATATATATATATATATATATATATATATATATATATATATATACTGCCCACCACTGATATATATATACGGTGTCACGGCATCTTGTTGCAATTTGAAAAAAAAAAAATTTTTTATTATTGCAGTTGCCTGGGCTGCCAGTGACTGTCAGGTCCACAGAGTGTACTGTGCCCACTGCAGTGCCACTGCGTGCCCACCCACCACTGATATATAAGGTGGCACAGCAGCTTGCAAAGTAAAAAAATATATATTTTTTTTATAATTGCAGTTGCCTGGGTGCCAGTGACTGTCAGGTCCACAGAGAGTGTACTGTGCCACTGCCCACCCACCACTGATATATAAGGTGGCACAGCAGCTTGCAAAGTAAAAAAATATATATTTTTTTTATAATTGCAGTTGCCTGGGTGCCAGTGACTGTCAGGTCCACAGAGAGTGTACTGTGCCACTGCCCACCCACCACTGATATATAAGGTGGCACAGCAGCTTGCAAAGTAAAAAAATTTATATTTTGTTAATAATTGCAGTTGCCTGGGTGCCAGTGACTGTCAGGTCCACAGAGAGTGTACTGTGCCACTGCCCACCCACCACTGATATATAAGGTGGCACAGCAGCTTGCAAAGTAAAAAAATATATATTTTTTTTATAATTGCAGTTGCCTGGGTGCCAGTGACTGTCAGGCCCACAGAGTGTACTGTACCCACTGCCCAACACTCCTATAGGGTGGCACAGCACCTTGCACTCATAGTACAACACATTAAAAAAAAAATGACAGGCAGAGGCAGGCCACCCCGCAAGGGCCGTCGTGGTCGTGGTGCTGTGATTTCCTTATGCCGTTTATTCCCCAGTGTTCAGAGGCCACCACAGACCCTGAACTCAGAAAATTCTGAGGACATAGTTGACTGGCTTACACAGGACACCCAATCATCTACAGCTTCCGCTCGGAACCTTAATGCACCATCCTCCTCCAGCTCAGCTTCGGGCACCTCTCAATTTACCACTCGCCAGCCCGCCGGCACCACCACCAACACTAGCACCACAGCCGCTTCACTTGATCCGTCAGAGGAGTTATTTTCACATCAGTTGGAAGAAATAAGTGATGCGCAACTATTAGTGCCAGAGGATGTAGATAACGGGGATATGTCTCAGTCAGGCAGCATTATACACATGGACGTACATTGTGATGATGATGATGATGTTGTACCTGCTGCTGCTGCCTTTGCTGAGTTGTCAAGTGAAGCAGCTGATGATGACGATGTGTCTGTGGATGTCACCTGGGTGCCTGCTCGAAGAGCAGAAGAAGAGGGGGAAAGTTCAGATGAGGAGACAGAGAGGAGGAGGAGGAGACGAGTTGGAAGCAGGGGGAGGAGGTCATCGCAAGGAGCTAGTGGCGCAGTCAGACAGCATGTAGATTCAGCACCCGGGGTCAGCCAGACAGCACGCCAATCAACGCAAGCTGTTGCCACCACCAGAATGCCGTCCTTGCAAAGCTCAGCAGTGTGGCATTTTTTTTGTGTGTCTGCCTCTGATATCAGCGATGCCATTTGTAACCTGTGCCAAAAGAAACTGAGTCGTGGGAAGTCCAACACCCACCTAGGTACAACTGCTTTGCGAAGGCACATGATCTCACATCACAAACGCCTATGGGATCAACACATGAGTAAAAGCAGCACACAAACTGAAAGCCATCATCCTCCTCCTGGTCCAGCATCTTCAGCCACGTCAACCACTGCTGTCCTCCATGCCCCCTATCAACAACCCGCCCCTCCGCCTCTCACCTTCAGCAGTTCCTGCTCACCTGCCCACAGTCAGGTGTCTGTCAAGGAAATGTTTGAGCGTAAGAAGCCAATCTCACAGAGTCACCCCCTTGCCAGGCGTCTGACAGCTGGCTTGTCGGAACTCTTAGCCCGCCACCTTTTACCATACAAGCTGGTGGAGTCTGAGGCCTTCAAAAAATTTGTCGCTATTGGGACACCGCAGTGGAAGGTACCCGGCCGAAATTATTTTTCACAAAAGGCAATCCCCAACCTGTACTCTATTGTGGAAAATGAAATCATGTCACGTCTGGCACACAGTGTTGGGGCAAGGGTCCATCTGACCACTGATAGCTGGTCTGCAAAGCACGGTCAGGGCAGGTATATCACTTACACTGCCCATTGGGTAAACCTGCTGGTGGCTGCCAAGCATGGAATGCGTGGCTCTGCTGCAGAGGAGTTGGTGACACCGCCACGACTTGCAGGCAGGCCTGCTGCCACCTCCTCTACTCCTCCTACTCCATCCTCTTTGCTAACCTCCTCGGCTGAGTCCTCTTCTGCTGTTGCGTCTTGCTCCACACCAACTGCACCCCCCCAGCTCCCCAGGGGCTATTCCACATGCCGGATACGACAGTGTCACGCTGTCTTGGGGTTGACTTGCCTGAAAGCAGAGAGTCACACCGGACCAGCACTACTGTCCGCCTTGAACGCACAGGTGGATCAGTGGCTGACCCCGCACCAACTGGAGATCGGCAAAGTGGTGTGTGACAACGGAAGCAATTTGTTGGCGGCATTGAATTTGGGCAAGTTGACACATGTGCCGTGCATGGCACATGTGTTGAATCTGATTGTGCAATGCTTTTTGCAGAAGTACCCAGGCTTACAGGATGTCCTCAAGCAGGCCAGGAAGGTGTGTGGCCATTTCAGGCGTTCCTACACGGCCATGGCGCACTTTGCAGATATTCAGCGGCGAAACAACATGCCAGTGAGGCGCTTGATTTGCGACAGCCCGACACGTTGGAATTCAACACTGCTAATGTTCGACCGCCTGCTCCAACAAGAAAAAGCGGGCAACGAGTATTTGTATGACCGGGGTGCTAGGACAGCCTCTGCGGAGCTGGGTATTTTTTTGCCACGTTACTGGACGCTCATGCGCAATGCCTGTAGGCTCATGCGTCCTTTTGAGGAGGTGACAAACCTAGTCAGTCGCACCGAAGGCACCATCAGCGACATCATCCCATATGTTTTTTTCCTGGAGCGTGCCCTGTGAAGAGTGCTGGATCAGGCCGTAGATGAGCGTGAAGAGGAAGAGGAAGAGTTGTGGTCACCATCACCACCACCAGAAACAGCCTTACCATCGCTTGCTGGACCTGCGGCAACACTGGAAGAGGAGTCTGAGGAAGAGGAGTCAGAGGAGGAATGTGGCTTTGAGGAGGAGGAACACCAACCACAGCAGGCATCCCAGGATGCTCGTTGTCACCTATCTGGTACCCGTGGTGTTGTACGTGGCTGGGGGGAAGAACACACCTTCAATGACATCAGTGAGGACGAGGAATTGGACATGAGTAGCTCGGCATCCAACCTTGTGCAAATGGGGTCTTTCATGCTGTCATGCCTGTTGAGGGACCCTCGTATAAAAAGGCTGAAGGAGAATGACCTGTACTGGGTGGCCACGCTACTATACCCCCGGTATAAGCAGAAAGTCTCTGATATGTTACCCAATTACCGGCAGTCGCAAAGGATGCAGCAGCTACAAAATAAGTTGAAAAGTATGCTTTACACAGCATATAAGGGTGATGTCACAGCACAACGGGAATCCAACAGGGGAAGAGGTGAAAGTAATCCTCCTCCTCCCACCACAACCACGCCGGCAGGGACAGGACGCTTTACAGACGTCTTGTTGATGGAGGACATGCGGAGCTTTTTTAGTCCTACGCATCGCCACAGCCCTTCGGGGTCCACCCTCAGCGAACGACTCGACCGACAGGTAGCAGACAACCTTGCCTTAACTGCAGATATCGACACTCTGAGGAGCGATGAACCCCTTGACTACTGGGTGTGCAGGCTTGACCTGTGGCCTGAGCTATCCCAATTTGCCATTGAACTTCTGGCCTGCCCCGCTTCAAGTGTGCTGTCAGAAAGGACCTTCAGCGCAGCAGGAGGTATTGTCACTGAGAAGAGAAGTCGCCTAGGTCAAAAAAGTCTTGATTACCTCACGTTTATTAAGATGAATGAGGCATGGATCCCGAAGGGACTGACAGTGGGGGATGCATTTGTTTAAAAAAGGCCTGGTGATGACTGAGATGCCTTGGGCTAAAAATGGTCCACACGCTGCTGTATTTAATCATTCTCTGCATGCCGGATGACTTACGTGACGTCTCCGCCACCAACTATGGTTCAAGCCGCAATGTTTTAGTGCACTTTCTGCCTTGAAAACCTCAATTTTTCAGGCCGCTGCTGCAGCAGCGGCTGCAACAATACCTACTTTTTCATGCATGTGTACATGCCTAATTTTTCTGGCCTCTGGTGCTACACTGTGGCTGCAAAAAAACAAAAAACAAAAAAAAAGGCACATACATGTGTCAATTCCCCTTCGTGATCGTTACCTTGTCGTAGTGAAGGGGCTGTCGTATCACAATGAAGCGATCACCTCTAGGAGTGTGTTGGCACACCCCAGATGATAAGGTCGTTGCTTCATTGTGAACAGACCAAAAGCGATCCGCGGGATAATTTTTCATAGAAAAAACATTCATTTTCTTTCATTCTTTCTGCGGAGCTGGGTATTTTTTGGCCGCGTTACTGAATGCTCATGAACAATGGCTGTAGGCTCATGCGTCCTTTTGCGGAGGTGACAAACCTGGTGGTCAGTCGAACCCAAGGCAACATCATCAACCTCATCCCATATGCGTTTTTTATGGAGCGTGCCCTGCGAAGAGTACTGGATCAGGCTGTAGATGAGCATGAAGAGGAAGAGTTGTGGTCCCCATCACCACCAGAAGCAGCCTTGTCGTTGTCAATTGCTGGACCTGTGGCAACGCAGAGAGAGGAGTCTGAAGAAGAGAAGTCAGAGGAGGTGGCTTTGAGGAGGTGGAATACCAGCCACAGCAGGCGTCCCAGGGGGCTTGTTCTCACCTTTCGGGGACCCTTGGTGTTGTACGTGGCTGGGTGGAGGAAGAGACCTTCAATGATGTCAGTGAGGACAAGGAATGGGATATGGTTAGCTTGGTATCCAACCTTGTGCAAATGGGGAGTGTGCGGTTGTGCAAATGGACTGACTGACTGTTAAACGGGGAGTTTGGTCTGTCAGAGTTTGGTCTGTCACTGTGAAGCAGGCGACGGGCGTAACCCTTACACTACTTGACCGATAAAACATCATACCTGATCGTATTCACACACTGGATGTTTTAAAGCACGTTATTCCAAACAATTTAGGAATGTTAGGTGATTTCTGCCCTTTATGGATCAAAACCCGACTCTGCGTCAACTACGTAATTTTCCATGGGAGTTTTGCCATGGATCCCCCTCCGGCATGCCACAGTCCAGGTGTTAGTCCCCTTGAAACAACTTTTCCATCACTATTGTGGCCAGAAAGAGTCCCTGTGTGTTTTAAAATTCGCCTGCCTATTGAAGTCTATGGCGGTTCGCCCGGTTCGCCGGTTCGCGAACATTTGCCGATGTTCACGTTCGCCGTTCGCGAACGGCGAATTTTAGGTTCGTGACATCACTAACTATCAAATGACATGGAAAGTTCTTTACAATCCGGAGTCTAGAAGCAGGGTTTAGACCTGCTCTAAGAATGGCACATCCTTCCTGTCGATGATCAACCTCCTGACCCACCCCAACCCCACCACATGGATGCGGATTGGATCTAAACGCTGTCCTGGCCTCTCTTTGATGACTCCTCTCATCCTTCTTCTGTTTTTGTACTCGTAGGTGGAGTATCTCGGTCTATTCTCCAGACCCTCACTAACACAAATGATTCTTCACCATACCAACATGGTGTTGCTATGGTTAACCTCCCCCCCCCCTCACCTATCAGTAGTGCATGATGTAACCCATTGCTACCCATAGTTTTTTTTAGATTTTTCTTTTTGTTGCTCAAATTTGTGTTGATTTTGATCACTTTTCCAGTCCTCATTACTCCATAGTACCATACATTATATCTGGGACTACTACCTTAGCGGTTCAACCATACAAGACACCACTGCAAAGCTCTGTTCCTGATCTATCCTATTCCTGATTTCCTGAGTGCCCACTGCTGGTACTTTTATCTTCCCTGGTTGCTTGGATTGCTGTCAACCCTTCTCCACATGTCGCTGCCTCGTAAAGACGCTACCGCTATGCCTTTTCTGGACAAATATCGGAGGCAGGAGCATGATCCCTCAGAGTAAGATGGCACCACTGCTGTACCTGCTCCGGAGCCTACCGCAGCTGACACCGCTAAAGTGCTGGAAGCTATTTCTACTTGTCAGATGACCCTGGCGATGAAGATGGAGGAGGTGAAAATGAACATATCCTTTATAAGACAGGACATGCACAAACTGTGAGACCATGTCAGAGAGGCAGAGACCAGGATCAGTCAAACTGAGGACACTCTCCAGCCCCTGCAGCACACCTCAGAAGCTATGCAGTGCCAGATCCAACAACTCACCCAAAAAAAAGAGGACCTGGAGGATCAAGTCCAATGCTCAGGGCTCAAAAGGCTCCGATGTTACTACCTTTCTGGAGAATCTCCCAATCACTGCCTTCAGCAAGGCGGCCTTCTCCATTACATTTGTAGTAGAGCATGCACACCACATGCCAGCCCGACAAACCCTGGAGGACCCACAGCCCTGTACCTTCATAGCCAAGCTTTTGAATTGCAGAGATCAAGATGCCTTTATGTGGCTCACCAGGGAACTGGGCAACATTCCTTTCCAAAATGTTGGAGTGTTCCTGGACTTCTCGGCAGAGGACCGGAAGCAAAGATCCTGCTTTACTCATGTCAAGTGGCATCTCTGCATACATCAATAAAGTACACCATGTTATTCCCAGATCACTTCTGTGTGGTAGGGGAAGATCACATGCACTACTTTGAAGATCCTGAGCTGGCCTCAACCTGGCTGGATCGATGGGATGCTGATAGAAATCGTCCTGCCTGAGAAAAACCTCTGAACCTGAATGTCCTGATTACGCTGTCTTCTCCCCTGGCCATCCTCTCCTTTATGTCAATGGACGCCATTAGCAGACTCCATTTTCCCATGTTAAAGCAGAGTTCCTTCCTCAAAATCGAAAAAATCGATTTTGGGCCATCCGCTTGCTGAGGGCCACCTGAAAAAGAAATGGATGCTCCCAATTTTTTTTTTTTTTGGTCACTTACCTTGATATTGAAAAATATTGAAGAAAATATACTCACCTTCTTTCCACTTCCTCCCTCTGCGGCCACCGCCCGCGCTGTCACTTCCAGTTTGCGATGACTCCTGGGAGCTGAACATCACCGCTCCCAGGAGTCAATGCGCCAGGACCAGCCCTATCGTCATTTCCGGTGCAGGCGCGGCATTCCCTGCTAAACAGCTTCTGGGAAGAGGACGCGCTGGCTTCAGCTGCCCACACCTGAGATGGCAGCGCTGGAAAAGAACTTTTCAAGGTAAGTATTTCTTCTTACAGGTAAGTGCGACCCAGGACAGTTCAGAGGCTATTGTGGAATGTACTAGCCCTGACTGTCCCGGGGGTATTTTTATCTAAATTTGACCCCCGAGGCCGGAACTCCGCTTTAACTAAGTATCTCCATACCTGTTTCTCATAATCCTTGAGACGAGGATGGTGACCTTATTCTCTATGTCCCTACTGAGTGACTTCTTTAACCATATCTATGTACGCAGTATTGGGCACTATATTACCCTCTTTTATCACCCGCAGATGGTTTATGTTTTATTTTCCCTTTTTGCATGTTTTATATTTTCATGAACACCGTGAGCATGCTCTTGGATCCTGTTGGTTCTCCTACAAAGAAACAGAAGACTACATACACACCACGTGTCCTACTGTTCATTCCTCATTCCATCGAGTGTTCGTCCTCATAGGGCTGAGTAACTCTTTTTTTTGGTTCTGGTATCTGGACCAATGGTCATATGACTGATCTCTTCCTTTATAGTCAAACCACCTCTTGTTTTGAGTACTATACCTCCGCCTCTTTCAGAGTTTGAAAGGTCTTTGGGACTTTTAAAATTGCACATGCTGAATGAAAGGGAACTGTACTTAAAAATCTCCATCTGCGAAATTATTAATGCCTTTAGAGGTTACCTGTTTAGAATTAAAGAGGTGGTCTAGTGCTAGAATTATTGCTCTCGCTCTAACATTTGTGGAGATACCTCACTTGTGTGGTGTTAACACCGTTTACATATGGGTGCCGACCTGCGTATGTGTTCGCTTCTGTGCGCAAGCACAGAGGGATGGGGGGCGCTTTACTTTTTTTTTTCCTATTTCTTTTATTTTTTATTTTTACACTGTCTCTTTCATTTTATTTTTATATTTTTATTACTTTTATTCTTATTACACGGAATGAAAGCATTCTTTGTAATAGAAATAAGGATGACAGGTCCTCTTTATGAAGAGATCTGGGGTCTAAAAGACCACAAAGCTCTTCTTTACCTTTAAAAAGCAAAAGATCCAAAAAAATAAAAAATGTTGATCCTTTGCTTACTTCCACCCTGGACTGGAAGTCACATCATGACATCTCTCTGGTCTTCCAAGGCCATAGAGGCGATCAAAGCAGATCTACTCTTTGATTGCCTGTGTGGCCAGCCAGTCACATCGTCGGATCATTTCTCGGGAGAGCCGAAAGCATTTCAGAGGCTCATGACCACTTTGAAGAGAGAGTTAGAGGGAAAAAAAACAATACCAGGTTTATGGCTGATATCTTCAGCCACAATCTTGGAAAACCACTTGCAAACCGCAACGTAAATACGTATTGCAGTCTGCTAGTGGACAAGCATAAAAGTGCTACAGCCTCAAGTGAACCATGATGGCTCAATAGTGATATGGTCCAAAAACAGACAAAATAAATATTAATAAAGAAGTTGGACCAGATGGCTTACACCAATATGTCCTCAAAGAATTGAGCTCAGTTATTTTAAAGCCATTGTTTCTCATTTTTAGAGACCAGTTCAGTATGGTATTAGTAAGGCCAATATGGTGCTTATTTTTAAAAAGAGAGCTACTTGTGAATAGAAAATAAAGAAAAATCTGTACAAAGCAACTACAGAACTGTAAGCATAACTGTAAGAACATCACAGATGAGTTTTTGCTGAAAAAAAAAAAAAAAGAAACAGACAGAAGTTGTTAAAAAATATACTTCAGTCTTTTGTGAATCAATGTATTTTTTTATAGGGAAGTAAGCAAAAACCTAGACAAAACGGTTTCTGTGGATATACAGTAATATACTTGGATTTTGCAATATCTTTTGATACAGTCCTGCATGGAAGGCTAATGTTTAAATGAATGTTCATTTGCTTAGAAAAATCTGTAAATCCTAGTCAATGAGTGATGATTCATACTCTGAATCATCTAAGGTTGCTAGTAGTTTGCCCCAGGGTTTAGGGTTGGGACCCTTACTTTTAACCTAATGTACAGGTCGAAGAGGGTGGGTCCTTGAAGGATGCTATATTTCCCCTCTGTTTGGGCTCTGGGCCCTTTAAGGGAGCAAAAGGGGTTAACTCATTGATCAGAGGAAGTGGGTTTAAGAAGGACAGGAAGTTGTAGATTGGGTGTGGTGGAGCATAGAGGAGACGGTGGATGGTGAATGTGGACTTTTGTACAGCTGAGAAGGTGCATGTCAGTGTGCTGACTGGGAACCTATTGCCAGGGGAAGCTACCCTTTTCAAAAGTTGGGACTGTTTGACAGCAAAAGCAGCTCTGAACTCTTCAAGTCGGTGAGACTGTCTTTTCCTTGTTGTGTTTCTTTTGCTGCTATGAAGCCTGTTTAAGTTAATAAACATTTCTTTGGTTGCAACGCCTGTGTCCTGCGATCCAGCTGATCCCCCAAACATTACACTATATATAAATGATATAGAGTTTGAGATTAAAAGTATGTTATGTAGTGGAATAAAGTTCCTATACAATGTATTCATTTAAGATGGAGACACAAAAGCACTGTTTGATTTGGCAACTATGTGACAAATTAGGCTAAATGTTGACCAATATAAAGGTATGCACTTTGAGGATAAAAAGCATGCATATGTCACAATCTAGGGGGAGAACAAATGGAAGAGTCAATAATAGAAAAAGGTCTGGGAGTTATGGAAGATCGTAGACTTAATAATAGTGCGCAATGCCAAGCTTCAGTTTCTAAAGCAAGCAAAATACTTCTTTGTATTAACCAAACCAAACTGATAAGGGGCATGGAGGAATTCAACTATGAGAAAGGGTTAACTGAACTGAATGTAGAAGAGTCAATTAAGATGAAATATGATCACCGTGATTAAATGCATATATAGTCCCTAGAGTGAACTTGGCTAGGTTTGCAATGCTACAGCAGATTTTGATCTGACTTTCAGTGCTGCTAGGATGCTAACTAAAAGTGGTTTGCATCTTCTACGGGGCTATAATTGTGCTTGAATCTTATTAGTACAGGAACTTTTTCTCACTGTAATGAGTTGCAGTGATATTATCAGGCAAAATTGAAAACATTGTGATTTTCATTGTTATGCAATTTTTATGTGACAATTCAAGTTGCATCTGAAATCGCACTAGCGTGAACTGAGCCTAAGATTTAAACAATGGGCAATTTTTGCACCCTTAGGCAGGGTTCACACTGGGGCGGCTTCAAAGGTGCCAGACTTTGAAGCTGCCCTGCGCACCGCGACTTCATTGTGGCTTGCAAACGACTTCTCTAATAGAAGTCAATGCAAGTCGCCCCCCAAAGTAGTGCAACTTGAGTTGCTTTGAATAAAAACAGTTCCTTTGCACTGAATGTAGCGCGAGTTGTCAGGCGGCTAAGTCGTCTGACAAGTTGCCCCAGTGTGAACCGGAACTTAGGGAAAGGGTTTTAACGTCTGAAAAAATGGAAAGTGCTGTGAAGTGTAAGTGTTGTGAAAATGTGGAATAGACTCCCTTGGGAACTAGTTCTAGCCAGTTCAATTTGCTTTTAACCACTTGCCGATCGCACGCTGCAGATGTACGGCGGCAGTATGGCACTTCCAGGCAAAGTCCTGTACATGTACGGTGCTCACCTGGGAGGAGCTAGGGGCGATCGCGTGCCACCAGAGGCACACTCCCGCCCCCGCTCCTCAGCGGGGAAGCTAATGCGTGTGACAGGCGGCTCTGATGGCCGCCGGCTACTCGCGATCTCCTGCAGCTGACAGAGAAGGACGGATGGCTGATGTAAACACAGCCGTCCGTACTTCTCCCTGAAGTGATCACAGATGTCATATGATCCTGCTATATAAGATCACATGTCTCTGTGATGAATTCACAAGCCACGCCCCCCACAGTTAGAATCACGCCCCTAGGGTCACATTTAACCCCTTGATCACCCATACTGTTAACCCCTTCCCTGCCAGTGCCCTTTTTACAGTAACAGTGCATATTGTTAGCACTGATTACTGTAGTAATGTCACTGGTACCCCCAAAATGTCAGTTAGGGGTCCGATCTGTCTGCCGCAATGTCACAGTCCCGCAAAAAAAACGCAGATCGCCGCCATTACTAGTAAAAAAAAAAAAAAAAACAATAAAAATGACATAAATGACATACGCTTATTGTGATTTTTTTTTTGCCAAAAATATGTAGCAGAAAACAAATTGGCCTAAAATGTTAAAACATTTTGATTTTTACATTTTTTTTTTTTTTTTTGAGAATTTCATATAAAAGAATGTGAAAAATATTGTAATTTTTTCAAAATTGTCGCTCTTTTTTTGTTTATAGCGCAAAAAATAAAAATCGCACAGGTGATCAAATACTTCCAAAAGAAAGCTCTGTTTGTGCGAAAAAAGGACGTCAATTTTTTTAGGGTATAGCACTGCATGACTGTGCAATTGTCTGTTAAAGTCACTCAGTGCTGAATCGCAAAATAAGGCCTGGTCATCGAGCAGCCAAATCCTCCGGTCTGAAAGTGGCTAAAAAAAGTTAGATGTTGTTATAAATGAACAAAGAGATTGTTTGTCCAAGTGGTCTTAGGGAATCAAAAAGGGATGTTCCACCTTGTTAAGCAAAATTGGACAATGTCTTTTTTTTTTTTTTTTTTTTTTGCTTTTGTCTGGATCAACTGTGTGTATGAAGAGGTTTTCTAAGTATGTATTCTGTTTTTGATTTTTTTGTTAAACTTAATGGACTGGTGTCTTTTTCAATCTAACTATGTACAATAATTATTGCAGGAACATATAGAAAATAAAAGCAAGGATGAACCAAGACAGACAGGAAAGGTAATTTGCAATGGTTGCTCAGATTTAGTGAAATGTAATGAGACAGCAGGAGGCAGAGGATTTGGATGCTAAAAAGGAGTAGAAGGAAATTGGGCAGGCTTTAGGAAAGATGCTTCACCCCTTTCAAACCCCAAGGAGTTGTTTGTGGATGGGGTGATATTGGGGGGGGGGGGGATCAAGTTCCCATGCTGCAGGCTATTTAGGTGTCTTTTATGCTCAAATGCTTGTGTAAGGACCTTAGGATTTGCATCATACAGTAGAAAAGAATGGGGACCACTATCAGATCTAAAATGCAAGGGTAAAATAATAATCAATCTACTGCCACCATCCCAAAAGGAGCACAAAATGTAGCCCTTTAAGGACTATTGGACACATTTTCTGATAGTGGTAGAACCTTCTCCAATGACCAGTGTGCCTCTATTCCCTGAAAGAGAGCAATCACAGGCAGCTACTGGAAATTATGATTGCTGACTAAATCAATCAAGGGCTGATGCAGACACTTTTAAAGGTGAGGACACCATGGACTTTTGAGTGCTCAGTCTGGACCATTGGTCTGGAGCTTGTAAAATATGTCCTATGTGCCCAACCTCTTCTATTTTTTTTTTTTTTTTTATTACCTATGTTTTTTTTTTTTTTCATATATATTTAGATTTTTAAGTTTTTTTTTTTTTTTTTTTTGCATTTATACCTGGGCAGCACATATCAGAGGCCAGACACATCTACAATTCCTCCACTTTGACAGCATAATCTTTCACCTTCCAGATACTCAGCAACCAGATTTGCATAGTATTTTATTCATAATTGTCCAGGAACTGGAGGAATAGCTGCATTGGGAAAACCTACAGTCATAGGCTGCCTTCTTTCAACACAGGGGGAAGGGCAGGCAACCATGAACTGAGTTAGGAAATTCTAAAACCAGGAGGAAGAGCGGACAACAGCAAAAATGTTTAGAAACTTACAGCTGCCTATTCTTCCCGAAATCATGGAAAATAGGCAGGCAAGCCTAAAAGGAGAGGAAGAGGTGCTGTCATATAGAAGTAGTAGGTAATAAACCTTGCTGATGTGACCTCTTTCTTCTCCTTCCTCCTCCACCTCCTCCCATTTTTCCTTCTTTCTTTACCTTTTCCTCCCCTTTCCACTTCCATCTCCTCCTTCCTCTACTCATCCACCCCTTCCTCATTTACCTCTTCCTCCTTCTCCATCTCCTCCTTCTATGTTATTATGAAAAGGTTAAAAGTTCTTTTGAAAACAATGTTTGCATGTGTGATCAAAGAACAGGAGGTAAGAATGGGTGGGAATTTTGCATTCACATGTAGATTGGCTTTAAATAAACTGTCTGGTTAACCACTTGTCGACTGCCTAACGACAATTTATGTCGGCAGTCAGCCCCTCACAGGCATAGCGACGTAGGTCTACGTCGCTAGCCTGTGAAGCCTCGTACACAGGCAACTAATTTCCGCCGACCGGTCGTTCGTCGTTTGTCCAGAGTGGTGTCTGTTGATTGGAATGTGCTCTAGACTGCACACGAATTTTCCCGCATGACAGAATTCTACTTCAGAAGTGATGTCATGTGTTGGATTGCTTTCTTTGTGTTTTTTCATCTCTGAGCATGCCTAGTCTTGCTCATAAGATTTTTCCCCATCAAAATCTGTACTGACTGCACGAAAATCAGACGTGTTTTGACGGTAGACAAAAATTTTAAAGCCTGCACACCGGGATTTTTTCGGCCGAAAAGTCGGAGTCGGTTGTCGAGAGCACCATATTAACAAGCCGAAAATCGGCAGATTGGTCGTCGGACGAAAATTTCCGGCCGAATTTCGACTCGTGTGTAAGGGGTTTAGGCTCCCGCTCGCTCACGGACCCCCCCCCGAGCGTGTGCCCGGCGGACCCGATGTCCGTCGGGCACTCACGATTGTCCGTTAGAGCGGGAGAAAGGCAGGCGGCTAATGTAAACACAGCCGCCTGTCATTCTCCCCTGTGTAAGAATGGAGATCACACGGTTCTGCTATGTAGGACCGTTGATCTCTGTTCTTACACCAGTAGCCACATCCAATCACAGTTAGAAGCACGCCCCTAGGGACACATTTAACCCCTCCCTCTCACATAAAGTTAACTCCTTCCCTGCCAGTGTTATTTTTACAGTAACAGTGCATATGTATAGCACTGATTACTGTAGTAATGTCACTGGTAACCGCAAAAGTGTCAAAAATGTCAGTCAAGGGTCCGATCTGTCTGCCACAATGTCGCAGTCCCGCAAAAAAAATTGCAGATCGCCGCCATTACTTTTTTTTTACTACTTTTTTTTACTACTTAACTTAGTTAGTAAACGCAATAACTTTTGTGCAAACCAATCAAAATACGCTTTTTGCGATTTTTTTTTTTTTTTTTTTTTTTTACCAAACATAGGTAGCATAAAACAAATTCGCCTAAAATGTTAAATTTTCATTTTTACATTTTTTTGGGGAATTTCATATAAAAAAATGTGAAAAATATTGCTATTTTTGCAAAATTGACGCTTTTTTTTTTTTTTTTTTTCCAAAATATTTTTATTGAGTGAATTTAAACATGTCCTCTTTTTTTTGTTTTATAGTGCATGATCAAAAAATCGCACAGGTGATTAAATACCACCAAAAGAAAACGGAAAATTTATATCAAATACTTACCGTAATTTTCCTTTCCTGATGGGACTCCATGGCAGCATACGTTCGGGTAGGCCCCGCCTCCTCTCCTACCTCATAGGACCCCACTCCATAAATCTTTGCTCCTTTTCAGCATCAGTGTTCTGTAACTAGCCTACTCAGGAATTGGGAGGGGACTCCTGCTGCCATGGAGTCCCATCAGGAAAGGAAAATTACGGTAAGTATTTGATATCAATTTTCTGTTTTCCTGACAGACTCCATGGCAGCATACGTTCGGGAAATAACTCGCTATACACTCCCGGGTGGGAAGATGCTGAACAAAGAAAACTTTAATTGGCACTGTCAACTGACAAAACTTGAACGCCAAAGTTAACTGAAGATAAGGCAGCAGGTTCAACACAGTAATGTGTAAGGAAGGTATTCACAGATGACCAAGCAGCTGCTTTGCAGATCACATCAGGCGCAACGTGTTTGGAAGCTGCCCAAGACGTAGCGATGCTTCTGGTAGAATGAGCTGTAATCGCCTCTGGAGGAGCCAAGCCCTTTGCTCTATACGCCCATTGGATAGCCTGGACAATCCATGCAACCACTGCTCTAGAAGAGGCACGCATTCCCTTCTTCTTGCCATGGAGAAGAACAAAAAGGAAATCTGATTGGCAGAAGGAGGATGTAGACTCCAGATATTGACTCAAAGTGTTGCCCACATCTAGAGGATGGACTAAAGTTTCCTCATCAGTTCTGAGGGTGGGAAGAACTATCTCAGAGTTTTCGTGGAAGACAGAGGTCACTTTTCGGTTTGACCCCAGCATAGGGATTAGGACCACTCTGTCCTGAAAGAAGGTCAAAAAAGGCTCTTTGCAACCTAAATTATGTATCTCAGATACCCTCTTAGCGGAGGTAATGGCCACCAAAAACGCTGTCTTCAGCGTAAGCTCCTTGATTGACATGGAGGCAACTTCTTTTGAAGTGAAAAAATCCAAAACCAATGGAAGATCCCATTTTGGGAATCTCGGCTTTCTCTGAGGCCTGAGCCTGACTGCGCCCTTGAAAAATTGTTGAATCAGATGATGACTTGCCCACTGAATTCCGGTGAAGGCTGAGATGGCAGAGACTTGCACCGGGAGAGAGCTAACCGAGAGGGACAGATCCAGACCAGATTGCAAGAAACTCATGATTTGCTGAATAGTAGGTGTACCTACTGGACCTGACCTCTGGGCTTGATGACTCATGAACCTGGCCCAGATCCTTTCATATACCCTGTTGGTGCTAGCTCTTCTTGAACTCATAAGAGTCAGAATCGCCTCTTCTGGGCATCCGAGAGCCTCCAACCTCCCCCTCTCAAGAACCAAGCCCTGAGGTGTAGACGCGCAGGGCATGGATGCAGAGTAGGACCCTGAGATAGAAGGTCCGACCTGAGAGGTAGAGGGATTGGATCCCTGAAGCTGAGAAGGGACAGCAGGGGAAACCAGGGCCTGTTGGGCCAAAAGGGAATTATTGCTATGATTTCCACTTCCTCCATCTTCAGTCTCCGCAGGAATTGGAGTACTATTGGTTCTGGTGGAAAAGCATAAGCAGACTGGAAATTCCATCTGTCCGTGAGGGCATCCACTCCGAAAGCTCGAGGATCCCTGAACCTCGTGTAATACTTCCGAAGTTTCTTGTTGCGTGGACTCGCAAACAGATCCACTTCTGGCGATATCCCCAGGGACAAGACCCAATTGAACACCTCCTGATGGAGGGACCACTCGTTGTTGTCTAGTTGGAATCGGGATAGGAAGTCTGCTTCCACATTCAACACTCCCGGGACAAAGACCGCTGAAAGATTGGCCAGATGTTGCTGGGCCCATGTCATAATCGGCTCTGTTTCTTGGAGAAGAGACATGCTGCGAGTTCCACCCTGCCTCTTGACGTATGCCACTGCCGTGGTGTTGTCCATCCTTAGTAATACTGAGTTAGATGGTGAAAAGCCTGAAGGGCTTTGAGGGCAGCTCGTAGTTCTAGGATGTTGGACACCACTCCGTGACCGGGAAAATCCCATCTGCCTTGTGCCACTTCTGACAGACAGTGGGCTCCCCAACCGGTACTGCTGGCATCGGAGGTTATCGTAATCCAGGAAATTGGAGCAATTGAGTGGCAGTTGGTTAGATTCGCACAGCGTAACCACCAAGGAAGGCACCCCTTCATGAATGGGGTCAGGTGAATAACCTGCGACAAGTTCTCCGTCGTCCATTGTTGGAGAAACCCTTTCTGGAAGGGTCTCAGTTTCCACGGGGCCCATTTCACCATGGGTGAAGTTGCTACGAGAGTCCCTACTACCTTCAGACACTGACGAGCAGTGAGATAGGAGGCAGCGCGAGTGAGAGCCACCCTGCTCTGAACTACTGGGATTTTCTCTTCGGGCAGAGAAATGGTGCACTTCACCGTGTTGAATAGCGCTCTGAGAAACACCAGCGACTGCGTTGGCACCAGATGGCTCTTTTCTAGATTCAGAATCCACCTGAATTCTTGGAGCGTAGAAATCACCTGCTCCAGATGTGAGAGTAACTGAAGTCTGTTCTGGGACAGAAGGAGGTCGTCCAGGAAATGATGCAATCTGACACCTCTGGTCCTGATGAGAGCCACAACCGCCAACAAGGTCTTGGAGAATGTGCGAGGCGAAGTTGAGAGCCCGAAGGGAAGACATGTAAATTGCATGTGGGCATGACCGACAGCAAACCGGAGAAACTGATGATATTCTTTTGCCACAGGTACATGGAAGTACGCATCTTTTAGGTCTATTGATGCCAACCAGTTTTCTGGGAGAACTGAATGCTGTATTGTGACCAAGGATTCCATCTTGAATCTTTCTCGATGGATAGATCTGTTTAGATATGTGAGATCTATTACCGGGCGCCAGGTGCCATTCTTTTTCTGGACAAGGAAGAGAGGTGAGTACACTCCCTGCCCTCTTTCCGCTTCGGGAACTGGTACAACAGCTCGCTGAGCCAGTAGGGTGTCCACATAACTGAGAAGAAGCTTCTTCTTTTCTGCTGAAGGAGGAAGAGAAGTTGTGACGAACCTGGGTTTGGGAACGTTATCGAACACCCAACAGTGCCCCTGGGACACAATATTTAGAACCCAGGGATCCTGGATCGAGGCCGCCCAGACGTCCCGAAATTGGAGCAACCTGGCCCCTACCGGGAAAGCCTGGACGGGCCCAACCTCAAAAGGATTTGGTGGCCTCCCGGTCACCAGACGAAGAGCCTTTTGAGCCTTTCTGGAAGGTGGATTGTCTTGACTTCCAGCTTCTTCCGTAAGACGTGCCCGGTCTGTAGCTGCGCGCTTCCCTAGAACGATTAGCGTTCTGTCTCCTTGGAAAGGAGCGCTTCTGAGCGCCTGGGCGTTTATCCTGAGGGAGGAACCCAGATTTTCCACCCGTGGCCTGAGTTATGGCTGCATCCAATTTGTTCCCAAAGAGGGAAGAACCCTCAAAGGGAATCCGGCACCATGCCTGTTTGGAAGCAGCATCGGCAACCCAAGGACGAAGCCAAAGAGCACGTTTAACTGTAACAGAAGACAGCATAACTCGGGCCAAAAGGTGAATTGTATCTATAGATGCCTTCCCCAAGAAGCCCGCAGCCATCTTCAGCTCCTGAATCGGGGAGCTCCGAAGAACTTCTTCCGAAACTCCCTTAAGAGTATCCTCCAGGGCGTTGATCCAAACTTCCATGGCTTTTGAAATTGTAGCCAAGGCCAAGGTTGGCTTGCAGGCCATGCCGGCCGAAAGATATGCCCGCTTAAGGTCAGCGTCAATCCTCCTATCCAAAGGATCCTTAAATGACGCCGTGTCCTCCATCGGGAGAGTGACATGCTTCACAAGACGCATCACAGCCGCATCCACACTAGGGGAAGACTCCAGATGCTTCACCTCTTCCTGTTTAAAAGGGTACATCTTTGTCAATTTCGTGGTCATGGAATTTTTCCTCTCCACTTTGCTCCACTCTTCGGAGATTACATCTCCCAATTCCCCTAGGAAGGGAAAATTCAAGCGTTCTTTATGCAACTGCTTGAAAAACTTCTTGGATCTTCCCAGTCAAGAGCTTCTCTTACCGCCTTAACCAAAGGGGAGACAAGGTTAAACTCAAAACCGGAATCGGAGTCATCTGAATCGGATTCGGACTCTGATGGAAGGATCGGTGGATGGCTGGGCTGGGAGGACTCAAAAGGATCTTGAACCAGAAGATCTCTATCAGGAGAGCGGGACGGCCCTGCAGAGGTACTTGGCCTGTGTAGGTCCGCTAGGGAGTCTTTAAGGACTCTGCGCACAACCTCCTCAATATGACGATCCAATTTCTCCCTTTCACCTGTAGCTTGGGCTTAACAGGGTTTACACAGCGAGGAACCATCCATTACAAGGGTACGACACCCCCAACATTTCCTCCCGTGTGGGCGCTCTGAGTGGCCATGATGTGTGGAAGCAGAAGACTGGCCCTCCCGTCCCCTATTATGGGGGGAGCTGCGCCTGGACCTAGATGAGGAGTGCCGGTGCTGCGATTTTGAATGTCTGTCTTCATTGCGTGCACTGGGCTGCTGATCAGACCTAGAACAGCTTGTATGAGCGGGCTGGCCACTAGGGGGCGGCGATGCATCCATAGCTTGAGGCTGTCTGGCAATACACTGTCAGCTGAGAGCACTGATCCAGAGTCTGGGGGAGGCTATCGATATGCCGACATTCCCAGTTTAAATAGACCGCCCTGCGATGATTCGAACATACTGCGCATGCGCGAGTGACGTCAGCCGAAGAAGCGCCGGACAACCCGGAAGTGGCGGACACGATCGCGGCCACTGTTTATACCGGGAGCCATGACACAAGTAAGTGAAGGAAGCATTTTAAAAGACACACTAGCGAACGCGGACTTTATTAACATGAAAACAGGCACGATAGGCATGAAAGGCATAAAACCACAAAACACACAGAGCGATAAACAGCAAAAGAGAAGATAAGCAAAAAATGGTCCCATAACAGGGCTTACCACCCTGCCCAAGCAGAGACAGGTCCAGGAGACACAACACCGGCTGTATCTTCGGGCAAAAATAGGGCCACCCGCAGCAGCTGGGCTCTCTCGGCCAGACCACAGAGCTCCTGCTAAGGGTCTCTTCCATTGCCCCCTCCATACCCTGCTAAGAGCCAGGGCTTAGCGGAGGCTCCGTGACCCATCCTGCTTCCAATATATAGGACTGATTGTAGGAACATAACACCGTATGTATGAGGAGGACGAAAAAAGAACACTGATGCTGAAAGGGAGCAAAGATTTATGGGAGTGGGGTCCTATGAGGTAGGAGAGGAGGCGGGGCCTACCCGAACGTATGCTGCCATGGAGTCTGTCAGGAAAGCTCTGTTTGTGGGGAAAAAAAGGACGTCACATTCGTTTAGGTACAGTGTCGCACGACCACGCAATTGTCCGTTAAAGTCACGCAGTGCCGAATCGCAAAATAGGCCCTGGTCAGAAAGGGGGTAAAATCTTCCGGGGCTTAAGTGGTTAAGAAGGATAGACTTAAAACAAAATGAATGCACTCGGGATTACACCATAATCTATGCAATCACCTAGTAAAATGTCACTGGAGAGCCCAAATGCAAATGCATTACCTTATGTTCCCCATATCATATTCCTAATATTCGTCTAAGACTCTAATGCCTCGTTTCCACTGAGTGGTACGGTACGGTTCGGTTCAGTACGGTACGGTTCGGAACGGTACACCTTGCGTTTCCACCGCCAATAGTACCCTTTCATGATAGGCGTGGTGTAGCCCGGAAAGCAGTGATCGACGTCACTTGATAGGCGTGGTGTATGCCGGAAGCAGAGTAGAGAACTCTCGCATGAAGCAAAACAAACAACAATGGAGGAAGTAATGCAGATTGTGTTCCTGCTTCTTGGCATGTGGCTGTTTGTCACTAAAAGGAGACAGCGTTCGTTTGAGCAAAGGCTGCAGGCTGCAAGGAAAAACACAGCTGAAAAATATATGAAAATACTACAGAGCTGGGACGAGATGGACAACCCAGAAAGAAAAGCAAGACAAAAACGACGGCATAGAAGGGTAAGCTGTTGTGACCTGTTAAGCAACCCTACAGTCTCAACACCATGCACTTGACATCATAAATCCCTCTCGTGAGTTACTGCCTGTTATTGCTAATATTTCCCGTGCCTGGTAGTTGAATTTAAGTACCTGAACACACCCTCATTCACTACTAGTGTGTATGACATGTTTGCAATGTACTTTTTTTTTCAGATAATCAATCTGTTGCAAAATTGGTGCCGCAGACCAACCATTTGGACATTCAACCGATCAGATGAATGGTGGGATGTGATTGTTCCAGGATTCACACACACACACAGTGGGTGCACAACTTCAGGATGTCTGAAGAAACATTTCTGTTCCTTTGTACCAAGCTGTATCCAGCAATGTTAAAACAGGATACAAACTTCCGAGTATGTGTTCCCCTGAATAAAAGAGTTGCAATTGCACTATGGAAGCTGGCAACCAACAGCGACTACAGAAGTATTGGCCATCTTTTTGGTGTCAGCAAAACAACAGTGTGTCGGTGTGTGCAGGATTTCTGTGAGGCCACTTGCTCTTTGTTAGTTTCCAAACAGATTTGTTTCCCTGACCAGCAAAAGCTTAAAGAAATGGCAGACTACTTTGAGAATCGATGGGGACTTCCTATGTGTGTTGGTGCCATTGATGGGTGTCACATACCCATTATTGCCCCAAAGGAGTACCACTGTGATTACTTTAATAGAAAAGGCTGGCATTCTATCATCCCGCAAGGAGTTGTAGATGGGAAAGGATTGTTTTGGAGTGTATATGCAGGAATGGCTGGGAGTTTGCATGATGTTCGTGTCCTGAGACTGTCCACATTGTGGAAGTTAGTGGAGCGAGGATGCCTTTACCCAGCTTGCACCAGGAACATCGGTGGCGTGAATGCTGGCTATTATGTGCTAGGAGACTCTGCCTATCCTTTGTTGAATTGGCTCCTAAAACCATTTCCCGACAATGGCCGACTGACAGAAGAACAACTGACCTACAACAAAAAAGTGTGCAGGGCTCGGGTGGTGGTAGAAAATGCTTTTGGGAGGCTTAAGGGCAGGTGGCGGCGCCTTATGAAGAGGAATGACAGCGACATTGAACTGGCGAAATCCATGGTGTTGACTTGTTGTGCTCTGCACAATATTTGTGAAAGTCATGGAGAGGATTACCAACAAGAATGGGATACACCTGTAGCAGCAGAGCCTGTTGTGCCACTCGCACAGGATGCAGAAGAGGAGGGAAGAGATATACGAGAGGGTCTGATGCATTATTTGAACAATTCATTTCTATTTACTAATTTTTTTATATTTATTTAATGATAATTTACTCAACCCCCATGTCATCAAAAATGTTCATGTCTGTCTTTCCTCATGCAATAAGAAATGATGGTTTTTGATGAAAACATTCCAGGATTATTCTCCATATGGTGTACTTCAACTGGCCCCAAATTTTTGAGGGTAAAAGTGTAGCTTCAAAGGGCTTGAAATGATACCATACGAGGGTCTTATATAGTGAAGCCAACAAACAAAAAAAAAAACTATTCTTTATAAACACAAATGATCGCCTTGCAAGTGCTTACACTTTCTGTATTCTTCAAAAAGTAATGTCCTACGCCTTCCCTATTCCACTTTTGAACAAATTGGATCTGTCACTGCGTTCAATTCTTAAGTAGAATAGAAAAGGCGTAGGACATACAGCGTAAACTTTTTAAAGAATACGTAAATACGTTTATCTGACAAAGGCGATCATTTGTTTATATGAAGCATATAACATTTTTGGATAAAATGACGATCATTTTACTAGATAAGATTATTCCTTGTCTGGGATAGTTTAAAGCCATTTGAAGCTGCACTAAACTGTACTTTTGATCTTCAACAATTTTGAGACCAGTGAAGTCCACCATAGGGAGAGTAATCCTTTAACAGTTAACGTCAGTAATGTAAACAGAATGACATCAATTTGTAGAATGGGTACGTCCTGTTAGACAGCCATAGAACACTTGACGCCTCTTAATGGAAAAAATTATTTCATTTCATTTGAAAATATTCAAACAAGTGCTTTATTGAATGAGTTGTGTAACAGGAAAAGTAGTGCAAAAAATAGTGTTGAGTGTCAAAAAAGTGTGCTGGGTGCAAAGCACTAGTGGCTGGATGGAGGCAGAGGATCACGACAGTTGCTCAACACTTGCACCAGCTGACTGAGTGTGCCAAGGAAGGCCTGATTGAAGCTTGCAATCTGCTCAATGTGTTGCCTAGTAATTTCAGCCTCATGCCGCCTTGCCTCACGGGCATCCGCCAGCATCATCTCAAAGCGTCGCTCACGACGGTCCTCCATCCTCTCTAACCATTCCTGATGCCTCTCATCAGTTGCCTGCATCTCCACCAGGGCTGCAACAACATCCTGCTGCCCCCTTTTTCTCCTGCCTAGAATGCAAAACAGACATCAATGTTTGAAGAATTTCTGTTCTTGTGATTAAACGTATGCAGATATATGTAGGGGGGAGACATTAGAAGTACAATGCAATATCATGATTAGTGTATTACTATTAATCCAAATTAAAAAATCATTGTACAAAAGGTGTATGACTTTTCACTCTGGGTTTCATGTCTTACTGATGAGTGTACACCGGGGTGCTCTCGCAGATGATGGCGCCGATTCTGGTGGTGTCGGTGTACATGCAGTTGAACTCGAACTTGCAGTTGAACTCAAACTTGCAGGTGAGTTCTCAAAGGTGAACAATCCCTCTGTGGTTTCATCCTGACTGATAGAATCCTCAACTGAAATGTTACAAGTCAGGTAAGTACACTGTAACAATAGTTTCAAGATATACCATACTATACATACAGCTATGAACATACCAGCAGACTCCATCATTGACTCCAGCAGAGAGGTGGCCGTACCCATGCCGCCCCCTCTTCCCAAATTGGTGGGTCTGTGTCCATAGATAGTGTCCAGCATATCAAACCATTTCCAGGTCTTTCTGTTTACGCCACTCCGGCTGTTGTGGTCTTTCACCTTACAGTATTCGCTCCATAGCTTCTTGCATTTAATGCGGCACTGCTCTGCATCCGCTGGAACCCCTCTTCAGCCATCCTCTCAGAAACATGCTGGAACACCTTCTCATTTCTCACCATTCCATCGAGTTCTCTTTGCACCCTTTCCTCGCTGATGATACCCAGGAAGATCTGCACCTCCTGTGTCGACCAAGTTTCCCTGCGCGACGACATTTCTGTTGCTTCCGTAAACACATTATGAAAGCCGCCCACGGAAGTGACGATTCTCTGTCAACCAATCAAAGTTCTGCAGAGTGTAGCTCCACCCTGTTGGTACGGTACTAATGTGCTTGGTACCCCAACGAAAGGGTACCAAAAAAGTGGTATGGTACGGTTTGGAATTAGGGTACCATTCATAATGCAAACGGCATAAATAGCATACCATACCGAACCGAACCATACCAGAAAGCTCAGTGGAAACTAGCCATAAGTGTACGCAATAGATCTGGATTGCCATCTGCTTTGCCATGGATACAAATTGTTATACCTTTTTTCTTTCATATCCATGGTAATGAAGCAAGGCATACATTTGATGTCAACTGGAAAAAATTCCAGTCCTAACTAGCAGTAAGGTAGATAAAAAAATAATTATGCTGTGTGAGGGAATGGGGGAATACAATGGAAATTGTGAGTGCATTTTACATACAATTAGTCCAGGCTGTGGCATAATATACTGGATGGTTTAGGATAATGAACCTCGGGATGTATTCTATGGAAAAAGATTGCAATTACCTCAATTTATAACTAGTCTTTACAGCAAGGCGTATGTGTAGCTTACTGTAAAGGCAAGTTATAAATTGGGATGGTTGCCATTTTTTCTATAGTTTGTTTGCTGATTTGGTGGAGGGACACATTGGATAGCTCCAGCTGCCATTAATGTGGGCACTGCAGCCTCCACATAGATTTTCAAATTAAACCCTTTCTTTTTAACGTGCATTGTTAGACAGGGTCAATTATGTTTGTTTGCAGGCTAGCTGTAAGTGTGCCAAGATTTATTAGGGTTTTCAAAAATAAAGGAATAGGTAATATGGTAAATAAGCATTGAATCTTATTACAAAATTTACTGTGAAAAATCCAGAGACATAAAGAAACACTTAAATCCTTAAACTCTAGGTATAGAGCAAACAAAGATAAAGCTTGGTTTTAAATGTCAGAGATGGTGACAATTAGGGTTGAGCGAACACCTAGATGTCCGTGTTCGACGGGTTCGGCCGAACTTTAAAAAAAAGTCCGGGTCCGTGTCCCGGACTTTTACCGAACTTTTCCCGGACACCGAACCCCATTGAAGTCAATGGGGACCCGAACTTTAAGGCACTAAAATGGCTCTAAAACACCAAAGGAAAGGGCTAGAGTGCTGCAAATGGCAGCAAAACGTAATTAAGGAGCATGGCAAGTGCTCTGCAAACAAATGTGGATAGGGAAATAACTTAAAACAACAAAAAAAAAACAGAAAAATAAAACAATGTTCTTCTTCATCTCTGAAGGACGAGGCCCATATGGAGTAGGAGGGAGGTTGAGGTGGTGGTGGATGTGGCGGTGACATAGGCGTGCGCACAGGGTGTGCTGGGTGTGCCTGGGCACACCCTAATCACCTAGGGCACATAGCATTGCCAGTGAGGAGATGGGAAAGATCTCCCTGGGACCTGCTCTGCTCTATTTCTCCTTGCCTACAGGTACATGGCCCCGATACATTACTCTCCCTGCTGGCAAACACATGCATGTGTATTTCAACTTTGGGGTGCACACCTTAATGCAATAGGCTGCGCACACCTATGGGCGGTGTAGGTGGAAGCGGCGGTGGAGGAGGACCAGGGCCGGATTAACAGCATCATGGGCTTGGTGCTGAGGATTTTGAAGGGCCTTAAGGGCCGTGCCTTGCCATGCACCCAGAGGAGGAAGGGTGCAGCCATGCATGCCTAATTCAACATGGGATGCTGTCTCTGAAGCCCATAAACACATCCATGCATCGCCAACTGTCCCTCCTTGTCCGGCCTTCACGCTGTGTGGGGAGGTTCTGAGGGTGCTGCCTGGGGAAGCGAGCATAGAAGCCAGACTTCTGTGTTTACAAGTGACAGAAGAGCGGTAACAGTGAATATGGCCAACCCGGGGCCTATATAAAAGGTAGGGGCCTGGAGCTGCAGCTCCAATAGCCCCTACATTAATCTGGCCCTGAGGAGGAGGACGAGGTAGCCAACACTGCTTCTTTTCAAAAATTTTAAATGAGGGTACACCCCAAAAGAGTGAGAAAGAGCAAAAATGGAACAATGGGTGGGTAAGGTCGGTATCCATTGCTATTCTGCATAAGGTACGGAAAAGTCCCGTGGGATCCATGCCTGGTTCATTTTAATGAACGTGAGCTTGTCCACATTGTCTCTGGACAGGCGGCTGCGCTTGTCTGTTATAACGCCCCCAGCCGTGCTAAATACCCGTTCAGATAATACACTGGCTGCAGGGCACGCCAGCACCTCCAAGGCGTAAAGGGCAAGCTCAAGCCATGTGCCCAATTTGGAGACCCAGAAGTTGAAGGGGGCAGACCCGTCATTCACTACATGTAGGCGTGTGCACACATACTGCTCCACCATGTTGGTAAAATGCTGCCTCCTGCTAAGACGTTCCATCTGAGCTGCTGGTGCTGCTGTTTGTTGTGGCGTGCTGACAAAGCTTTTCCACATTTCGGCCATGCTAACCCTGCCTTCTGAGGTGCTGGCGGTGCCCTGGTTGCGTTGGCGACCTCCTCCTCCTCCTCCTCTGCCTTGTGCTTCCACTGTGGCCCCGCTGTCAGATGGGAATGCCAGCAGCATGGCGTCTACCAGCGTGCGCTTGTACTCGCGCATCTTGCGATCGCGCTCCAGTGAGTGAATTAAGGACGGTACGTTGTCCTTGTAACGGGGATCCAGCAGCGTGGCCACCCAGTAATCAGCACAAGTTAGAATGTGGGCAACTCGGCGGTCGTTGTGGAGACACTGCAGCATGTAATCGCTCATGTGTGCCAGGCTGCCCAGAGGCAACGAAAGGCTGTCCTCTGTGGGAGGTGTATCGTCCGTGTCCTCTGTATCCCCCCAGCCACGCACCAGTGATGGCCATGAGCTGGCCTGGGTGCCACCCTGCTGTGAACATGGTTCCATCTCCTCCTCCAGCTCCTCCTCCTCCTTATCCTCCTCATCCTCCAGAACTGTGCCCCTGCTGGACAATTGCGTCCCTGGCGTTTGCGTGTGCAGGAACCCACCCTCGGAGCCCCTTGCGAATGACTGCCCTGAAAGCCTTGGAAATGTTACCTCTTCCTGTAACTTCTCTCCTCATCCTGTGCCACATCCTCTTCCATCATCGCCCGAATTGTTTTTTCAAGGAGGCATAGAAGTGGGATAGTTAAGCTGAGAACGGCGTCATTGCCACTGGCCATGTTGGTGGAGTACTCAAAACAGCGCAACAAGGCACACAGGTCTCGCATGGAGGCCCAGTTAAATTAAATAGCGGAATAGAAAATATGATCCAAAAAAAGTGTATGTATATCACACGTACACAACCACACTGGGCCCCAATTACTATTGTTTGTACCCCTAAAAGGCTAGATGAGGAGTAGGGGGAGTATGGAACAGGCAGCACCCTCAAACCTTCAGAAGTATGAGATGAACCCCAACAACTTGGAAAGGTGGATCTCTCTCACACGTACCGACACAGACTATCCCGCAATTCAATTGATCCTCAAAGGTTTTTATTGAATAGCGGAATAGGAAATATGATCAAAAAAAGTGTATGTATCTCGCACGTACACAACCACACTAGGCCCCAATTACTATTGTTTGTACCCCTAAAAGGCTAGATGAGGAGTAGGGGGGGTATGGAACAGGCAGCACCCTCAAACCTTCAGAAGTATGAGATGAACCCCAACAACTTGGAAAGGTGGATCTCTCTCACACGTACCGACACAGACTATCCCCCAATTTAACTGATCCCCAAAGGTTTTTGATTAAATAGCGGAATAGAAAATATGATCCAAAAAAAGTGTATGTATATCACACGTACACAACCACACTAGGCCCCAATTACTATTGTTTGTACCCCTAAAAGGCTAGATGAGGAGTAGGGGGGGTATGGAACAGGCAGCACCCTCAAACCTTCAGAAGTATGAGATGAACCCCAACAACTTGGAAAGGTGGATCTCTCTCACACGTACCGACACAGACTATCCCCCAATTTAACTGATCCCCAAAGGTTTTTGATTAAATAGCGGAATAGAAAATATGATCCCAAAAAAGTGTATGTATATCACACGTACACAACCACACTGGGCCCCAATTACTATTGTTTGTACCCCTAAAAGGCTAGATGAGGAGTAGGGGGAGTATGGAACAGGCAGCACCCTCAAACCTTCAGAAGTATGAGATGAACCCCAACAACTTGGAAAGGTGGATCTCTCTCACACGTACCAACACAGACTATCCCCCAATTTAACTGATCCCCAAAGGTTTTTGATTAAATAGCGGAATAGAAAATATGATCCAAAAAAAGTGTATGTATATCACACGTACACAACCACACTAGGCCCCAATTACTATTGTTTGTACCCCTAAAAGGCTAGATGAGGAGTAGGGGGAGTATGGAACAGGCAGCACCCTCAAACCTTCAGAAGTATGAGATGAACCCCAACAACTTGGAAAGGTGGATCTCTCTCACACGTACCGACACAGACTATCCCGCAATTCAATTGATCCTCAAAGGTTTTTATTGAATAGCGGAATAGGAAATATGATCAAAAAAAGTGTATGTATCTCGCACGTACACAACCACACTAGGCCCTAATTACTATTGTTTGTACCCCTAAAAGGCTAGATGAGGAGTAGGGGGGGTATGGAACAGGCAGCACCCTCAAACCTTCAGAAGTATGAGATGAACCCCAACAACTTGGAAAGGTGGATCTCTCTCACACGTACCGACACAACTATCCCCCAATTTAACTGATCCCCAAAGGTTTTTGATTAAATAGCGGAATAGAAAATATGATCCCAAAAAAGTGTATGTATATCACACGTACACAACCACACTGGGCCCCAATTACTATTGTTTGTACCCCTAAAAGGCTAGATGAGGAGTAGGGGGAGTATGGAACAGGCAGCACCCTCAAACCTTCAGAAGTATGAGATGAACCCCAACAACTTGGAAAGGTGGATCTCTCTCACACGTACCAACACAGACTATCCCCCAATTTAACTGATCCCCAAAGGTTTTTGATTAAATAGCGAAATAGAAAATATGATCCAAAAAAAGTGTATGTATATCACACGTACACAACCACACTAGGCCCCAATTACTATTGTTTGTACCCCTAAAAGGCTAGATGAGGAGTAGGGGGAGTATGGAACAGGCAGCACCCTCAAACCTTCAGAAGTATGAGATGAACCCCAACAACTTGGAAAGGTGGATCTCTCTCACACGTACCGACACAGACTATCCCGCAATTCAATTGATCCTCAAAGGTTTTTATTGAATAGCGGAATAGGAAATATGATCAAAAAAAGTGTATGTATCTCGCACGTACACAACCACACTAGGCCCCAATTACTATTGTTTGTACCCCTAAAAGGCTAGATGAGGAGTAGGGGGGGTATGGAACAGGCAGCACCCTCAAACCTTCAGAAGTATGAGATGAACCCCAACAACTTGGAAAGGTGGATCTCTCTCACACGTACCGACACAGACTATCCCCCAATTTAACTGATCCCCAAAGGTTTTTGATTAAATAGCGGAATAGAAAATATGATCCCAAAAAAGTGTATGTATATCACACGTACACAACCACACTGGGCCCCAATTACTATTGTTTGTACCCCTAAAAGGCTAGATGAGGAGTAGGGGGAGTATGGAACAGGCAGCACCCTCAAACCTTCAGAAGTATGAGATGAACCCCAACAACTTGGAAAGGTGGATCTCTCTCACACGTACCGACACAGACTATCCCGCAATTCAATTGATCCTCAAAGGTTTTTATTGAATAGCGGAATAGGAAATATGATCAAAAAAAGTGTATGTATCTCGCACGTACACAACCACACTAGGCCCCAATTACTATTGTTTGTACCCCTAAAAGGCTAGATGAGGAGTAGGGGGGGTATGGAACAGGCAGCACCCTCAAACCTTCAGAAGTATGAGATGAACCCCAACAACTTGGAAAGGTGGATCTCTCTCACACGTACCGACACAGACTATCCCCCAATTTAACTGATCCCCAAAGGTTTTTGATTAAATAGCGGAATAGAAAATATGATCCCAAAAAAGTGTATGTATATCACACGTACACAACCACACTGGGCCCCAATTACTATTGTTTGTACCCCTAAAAGGCTAGATGAGGAGTAGGGGGAGTATGGAACAGGCAGCACCCTCAAACCTTCAGAAGTATGAGATGAACCCCAACAACTTGGAAAGGTGGATCTCTCTCACACGTACCAACACAGACTATCCCCCAATTTAACTGATCCCCAAAGGTTTTTGATTAAATAGCGGAATAGAAAATATGATCCAAAAAAAGTGTATGTATATCACACGTACACAACCACACTAGGCCCCAATTACTATTGTTTGTACCCCTAAAAGGCTAGATGAGGAGTAGGGGGAGTATGGAACAGGCAGCACCCTCAAACCTTCAGAAGTATGAGATGAACCCCAACAACTTGGGAAGGTGGATCTCTCTCACACGTACCGACACAGACTATCCCGCAATTCAATTGATCCTCAAAGGTTTTTATTGAATAGCGGAATAGGAAATATGATCAAAAAAAGTGTATGTATCTCGCACGTACACAACCACACTAGGCCCCAATTACTATTGTTTGTACCCCTAAAAGGCTAGATGAGGAGTAGGGGGAGTATGGAACAGGCAGCACCCTCAAACCTTCAGAAGTATGAGATGAACCCCAACAACTTGGAAAGGTGGATCTCTCTCACACGTACCGACACAGACTATCCCCCAATTTAACTGATCCCCAAAGGTTTTTGATTAAATAGCGGAATAGAAAATATGATCCAAAAAAAGTGTATGTATATCACACGTACACAACCACACTAGGCCCCAATTACTATTGTTTGTACCCCTAAAAGGCTAGGAGTAGGGGGAGTATGGAACAGGCAGCACCCTCAAACCTTCAGAAGTATGAGATGAACCCCAACAACTTGGAAAGGTGGATCTCTCTCACACGTACCAACACAGACTATCCCCCAATTTAACTGATCCCCAAAGGTTTTTGATTAAATAGCGGAATAGAAAATATGATCCCAAAAAAGTGTATGTATATCACACGTACACAACCACACTAGGCCCCAATTACTATTGTTTGTACCCCTAAAAGGCTAGGAGTAGGGGGAGTATGGAACAGGCAGCACCCTCAAACCTTCAGAAGTATGAGATGAACCCCAACAACTTGGAAAGGTGGATCTCTCTCACACGTACCAACACAGACTATCCCCCAATTTAACTGATCCCCAAAGGTTTTTGATTAAATAGCGGAATAGAAAATATGATCCCAAAAAAGTGTATGTATATCACACGTACACAACCACACTAGGCCCCAATTACTATTGTTTGTACCCCTAAAAGGCTAGGAGTAGGGGGAGTATGGAACAGGCAGCACCCTCAAACCTTCAGAAGTATGAGATGAACCCCAACAACTTGGAAAGGTGGATCTCTCTCACACGTACCAACACAGACTATCCCCCAATTTAACTGATCCCCAAAGGTTTTTGATTAAATAGCGGAATAGAAAATATGATCCCAAAAAAGTGTATGTATATCACACGTACACAACCACACTAGGCCCCAATTACTATTGTTTGTACCCCTAAAAGGCTAGGAGTAGGGGGAGTATGGAACAGGCAGCACCCTCAAACCTTCAGAAGTATGAGATGAACCCCAACAACTTGGAAAGGTGGATCTCTCTCACACGTACCAACACAGACTATCCCCCAATTTAACTGATCCCCAAAGGTTTTTGATTAAATAGCGGAATAGAAAATATGATCCCAAAAAAGTGTATGTATATCACACGTACACAACCACACTAGGCCCCAATTACTATTGTTTGTACCCCTAAAAGGCTAGGAGTAGGGGGAGTATGGAACAGGCAGCACCCTCAAACCTTCAGAAGTATGAGATGAACCCCAACAACTTGGAAAGGTGGATCTCTCTCACACGTACCAACACAGACTATCCCCCAATTTAACTGATCCCCAAAGGTTTTTGATTAAATAGCGGAATAGAAAATATGATCCCAAAAAAGTGTATGTATATCACACGTACACAACCACACTAGGCCCCAATTACTATTGTTTGTACCCCTAAAAGGCTAGGAGTAGGGGGAGTATGGAACAGGCAGCACCCTCAAACCTTCAGAAGTATGAGATTGTGTTCACTGTACCCCACAAAGATTGAGTTCACTGCACCCCACAATGATTGTGTTCACTGCACCCCACAAAGATTGTGTTCACTGCACCTCACAAAGATTGTGTTCACTGTACCCCCCAAAGATTGTGTTCACTGCACCCCACAAAGATTCTGTTCACTGTACCCCACAAAGATTGTGTTCACTGCACCCCAAAAAGATTGTGTTCACTGCACCCCAAAAAGGATGTTGTTCACTGCACCCCAAAAAGGATGTTGTTCACTCCACCCCAAAAAGATTGTGTTCACTGCACCCCACAAAGATTGTGTTCACTGCACCCCAAAAAGATTGTGTTCACTGCACCCCAAAAATGATTTTGTTCACTGCACCCCAAAAAGGATTTTGTTCACTGCACCCCAAAAAGGATGTTGTTCACTCCACCCCAAAAAGATTGTGTTCACTGCACCCCAAAAAGATTGTGTTCACTGCACCCCACAAAGGATTTTGTTCACTGCACCCCAAAAAGATTGTGTTCACTGCACCCCAAAAAGGATGTTGTTCACTGCACCCCAAAAAGGATTTTGTTCACTGCACCCCAAAAAGATTGTGTTCACTGCACCCCACAAAGGATTTTGTTCACTGCACCCCACAAAGATTGTGTTCACTGCACACCAAAAAGGATTGTGTTCACTGCACCCCAAAAAGATTTTGTTCACTGCACCCCAAAAAGATTGTGTTCACTGCAGCCCAAAAAGATTGTGTTCACTGCAGCCCAAAAAGATTGTGTTCACTGCAGCCCAAAAAGATTGTGTTCACTGCAGCTCACACACAGAAAAATGGATGTGGATCACTGACACCTGCCTATCTCCAATCCCACACCACACAGCAATATCGATTGTAGTTTGTAGAACACAGTTTCCCTAAAATTCAGCAGACTCTGTCCCTAACAGGATTGAGAAGAGATCGTAGATCAGGATTGAGTGCAGACCCCACCCCCCACACAGCAATATCGATTGTAGTTTGTAGAAGACACTGACCCTATAATTCAGCAGACTCTATCCCTAAAATGCCTACAACTCGCCCTGCCTAAACACTCCGACCTGTCCCTCAATTCTATCCGGACACAAATGGTTTTTTCCTGCCTATCTTTCCCTAATCAGCAGCCAGCACGTTGATGTGTGCTCTGTCCCTGAATCTAAGCAGCATAATGACGCCGCTGCGGCTGCCTCGAACTTATAAAGACTTGGTCACATGCTTCAGACGGCCAATCACAGCTACTGAGACATTTGCAGGCATGGCTGGGATGGCTTAAGGCACACCAGTTAAACGATTGTTGATTGGCTGTTGAAAGCCCGCCATGAAAAGAGCGCCAAAGCATGCAAAACCCGGAAATAAAACGACCGAACACGGATTTTTACCCGAACATACAGTAAAGTGTCCGTGTCCGTGTTCGGGTACAAAAAATCCAATTATTCGGTATGAACACGAATAATACAGTCCGTGTTCGCTCAACACTAGTGACAATAAGACGTACTAGTAATAGGTAACAGAACACCAATAGTAGATGTTTAGGCAATAAGGATATGTGTAACTAAGGGTTGTACCAGGGTGGGCCATGTAGCTAGCCCTATTCCTAAACTGACATTAACAGTAAGCAATCTAATGAGGAGATTTGCATTGTTCCACAGGGGCCAAAGGACTGGGAAACCCCACCATATATGGGCAGGGGACCCATCTGAGTCACAGTTTCTCTAACATTTCGGGGAGAGGGACACTAATTTGATGGGGGTGTAGTACCAGTGATGATAAATCTTTATTACTGATTCCCAATGGAACACATTTATGGAGAAGATATAAGGTTTCTTAGGAGCTAGTGCCACAACTTAGCACAAGTTTAGAGTGTTTTCCCAGTACTTCAGAGACGTAGATTTCTTTTCAGTGTGGGGAGTAGTAAGTAATGCATATATGTAACGGATTCCTTTTATCAGAAGCTTCTGAGACTCATAAAATATCCAGTGAGTTGAGCTGAAGTCCACTTCACTGTTGATAGAGCATATCAGATATGCAGGAAGATGTAAAAGTCTATGTATGTTGAAAATTTAACCAAAATTAGGGGAGAGGTGTGGTGTCATATGTCCTCCCATTGGAGAATATCATCCCTAATGTAGTATAGAACCAATCATATGTATATGTCAATGAAAGGGACTTTAAATATATATCTCCAATGGTTTTACAAATGAAAAATAACCATCTTTAAAATGTCATACATTTTTATTTATACATGTTAAAATATACAAATCCTTAAAAATCCATTAGACGCCAATTGATTGGTAAACATTAGGGATTTGAACTGTAGGGTCCTAGGAGACCAAAGAATGTAGTTCAATGCATTTCGCAGGATAACCTGCTTCCTCAGAACCCCAAATTTCCACCAATATAAAAAAAGCCACATACATTATTTTTCATATAACAAAAATATATATACGCCATTTCACTTTAATGAAACAAAGTAAATCCAACATCCTTACCTCTTTTTAAACAAGGGGGAAAAAAACCCCAACGCCCCTTGTGATATATAGCATATAACCTACATGTATATGTATGCAAACTATGAGGCACAAAGTAGAAGTAGTAGTCAGTATGCTAGATTTTTTTCCAAGCAGTATGAGTAGAGGAGACCCACCAGCATTTTGCTTGTTCAAGTATTACAGCTCATTAGTATGCTTGAGCATCCAGGGCTCCCAGACCCCCCAGTTTCAATGCAAGGTATAGTCAAACTGTGCAACCTGGGACATTTGTGTTGCCAGATAAAGGAGTTCAGAATGCATTGTAGTTTAGTGAGATAACAGGGCAACATAGGAATCAGGAGAGTTCTGAAAAGATATTGGATACAGATGTGGCAATAGGAACATTTTTGTAAAGACCATGCGCCCGCACATGATGCCCTTACCAAATGCAGAGAGGAGCTTACATTTTGAAGATTTTTGGTTAATTTAGTGTGGAGAAGATTAGAAGAAGATGATACTTATTGTATCCCTAAATAGGTTAAGTTAGAGTTTGTTGCTCATGAGAAATGCGTTAGCTGAGATATCCTATCCTTGCCAACGTGAGTGAGGTATATACCTAGCTTGGAGGATTTAGAGTGGTTAAGGTTATATAATGATGCTTGCCCAAAATTGCCACTTGTTGCAGGGCAGGGAGTGATTGGATAAGATTAGAGACAATAATGCCATCTGCGTATAGGCTGATTTTGTGAGCAGTCTCTCCAACTGCGATGCCATTAATTAGAGGGTTGACATGTATGGCTGCTTCTAATGGTTTGATTACCAGGGCAAAGAAAAGTGGGGTCAGCAGACATCCCTGGCAGATGCCATTAGTAATACGGAATTAATCCGATAGGTATCCTGCAAACCGCACTCTGACACTGGGGTTAGAATAAAGGGCTAGAATAGCACATAGAAAGGTGCCAGTCAGCCCAAATTTAGTAAGCACAGCTTCCAATATTACCAGTGCACTCCATGAAATGCCTTATCTTCATCTAAAGAGCTAAACAGAGAAGGAATTTGGTGATGCTCAGCCCACAGCATAAGGTCAATGAATCTCCTAGTGCCTCAGAGGCCAGTTGGATGGGAATAAGCCCTACTTGGTGGGTGTGTATAAGGGAGGTGATCTATTTTGCTAAGCGGGTCACTATTAATTTGGCTTATAATTTGAAGTCTGTGTTGAGTAAGGAGATAGGAAGATAGTTGTTTAGATCATCAAAGGGCTTGCCTGGATTTTAAACAAGAATAACTAAGGCTTCTAGGGACTATTTAGGAATATCACTAGGGTTGAGCGAACACGGACTGTATTATTCGCGTTCGTACCGAATAATTGGATTTTTGTTACCCGAACACGGACCCGAAAACTTTACTGTATATTCGGGTAAAAATCCGCGTTCGGTCGTTTTATTTCCGGGTTTTGCATGCTTTGGCGCGCTTTTCATGGCGGGCTTTCAACAGCCAATCAACAAGCGTTTAACTGGTGTGCCTAAGCCATCCCAGCCATGCCTACAAATGTATCAGTAGCTGTGATTGGCCGTCTGAAGCATGTGACCAAGTCTTTATAAGTTCGAGGCAGCGCCGCTGTGGCATCATTCTGCTGTTTAGTTCAGGGAGAGAGCACACCTCAACGTGCTGGCTGCTGATTAGGGACAGACCGGAAAAAAAAAACATTTGTGTCCGGATAGAATTGAGGGACAGGTCAGAGTGTGTTAGGCAGGGCGAGTTGTAGGCATTTTAGGAAGAGAGTCTGCTGATTTTTGGGGTCAGTGTGTTCTACAAACTACAATCGATATTGCTGTGTGGGGTGGGGTTTGCAGTGACCGATCTACGATCTTAGCAATCCTTTTAGGGACAGAGTCTGCTGATTTTTAGGGTCAGACAGTGCGTTCTACAAACTACAATCGATATTGCTGTGTGGTGTGGGATAGGAGATAGGCAGGTGTCAGTGGTCCACATCCATTTTGCTGTGTGTGGGCTGCAGTGAACACAATCTTTTTGGGGTGCAGTGAACACAATCTTTTTGCCCACTGAGGAGGAGGGAGAAAAGTATTTTTCTATCAGGCACTGTGTGCAGCATTTTTCCTTCAGCTGTGCTGTGCTGAGTGACTGATCATACACTGCTGTGTTCAGTTCACATGTGCTAATATTGAGTGGTTTCAAAAATCATACACTTTTTTTTCTATTCCACTATTCAATATACAGCCTTGGGTTAAAAAAAATTAAATTGTGGCCTGCAGCAGAGCTGAATGATATTTGGGGTTTTTGGGGTTCATCTCATACTTCTGAAGATTTGAGGGTGCTGCCTGTTCCATACTCCTCCTACTCCTCATTCAGCCTTTTAGGGGTACAAACAATAGTAATTGGGGCCTAGTGTGGTTTTTGTATGTGTGAGATACATACACTTTTTTTGATCATATTTCCTATTCCGCTATTCAATAAAAACCTTTGGGGATCAATTAAATTGCGGGATAGTTTGTGTTGGTACGTGTGGGATACACCTTTCCAATTTTTGGGGTGCATCTCATACTGCCGAGGATTTGAGGGTGCTTCAGTCTGCCTCCTGCCTGTTCCGAACTCCTCCTACTCCTCCTCCTGCCTTTAGGGTACAAAAAATTGTAATCGGGGCCTAGATTGTGTTTGTACGTGTGAGATACACCGTTTTTGTAAAATTTGTCCTATTCCGCTATTCAATATACGCCCTGTTTGAGTGTAAAAAATTAAATTGCGGGATAGTCTGTACCGGTACATGTGAGATGCACCTTTTTAAATTTGTTTGGCGCATCTCCTTCTACCGCCGAGGATTGCAGGGCGCTTCAGTTTGCCTCCTGTTCCCAACTCCTCCTACTCCTCTTCCTCATCCTCCCTTTAGGGTACAAAAAATTTTAATCGGGGCCTAGTCTGTGTTTGTACGTGTGAGATACACCCTTTTTTTTTTTTTTTTTTTTATCCTTTTTCCTATTCTGCTATTCAATATACACCCTTTTGGGGTAAAAAACATTAAATTGTGGCATAGTTTGCATATTTGACTGTCAGATACACCCGTGCGATACTGTTGTTGTTTTGTTCTGCTATTCAATAAACACCTTTCTAGGGCAAGATCATAAATTACAGAAATATGAGGAGACCGTCAAATAGGGGCCGTGGCCTGGGTCGTGGTGCTACTGGTAGAGCTCCTGTTGCAAGGAGAGGATGTGGTTGATCTGTGCCAGCTACACGCACAAGTGAAACACCTTCCTCAAGTGTGAGTAGGCGACAGAACCTGCAGCAGTATTTGGTAGGGCATAATGCGCCTCTAGACGTGATGAGGCCTGAAGAAGTACAGGCGATAGTAGATTGGGTTGCTGACAGTGCCTCCAGTTCCTTCACATTGTCTCCCACCCAGTCTACTGCAGAAAGGTCAGAGTTGGCACCTGCAGCCAATGTCCAACCGTCTTAAACCTCACCCCCTTGGAAATCAGGCAAGCAGTCTGAGCCCCAATCCATACAGCAGTCTCTTGTTCTTTTTTGAGGACTCTGTCAGCAGGGATTCCCAGGGCCATCCACCTAGCCCTGCCCCAGAAGTTGAAGAGATTGAGTGCAGCGATGCCCAACCACTTATTTCTCAAGATGAGTACATGCAAGGACCATCGCAGCACGTCTCCGATGATGACGAAACGCAGGTGCCAACTGCTGCGGCGTTCAGCATTGTGGAGACCGACAAGGAGGGCAGGGGTGAAGACTGGGTGGAAGATGATGTGGAGGACGATGAGGTCCTCGACCCCACATGGAATGAACGTTATGCAGGTGACCTGAGTAGTTTGGAGGAAGAGGCGGTGGTCGCACAGAGCCACCAGCACAGCGGAAGAAGGAGCAGGGTGCAGAAGCGGAGCGGCCATGCCCTAGACCCTACGCCTGCTACTGCCCAACGCAGCAAGGGAACGAGTGCACCAAAGTCAGCTCAAAGGAGTTCTCTAGCGTGGAAGTTCTTTAGAAAATGTGCTGATGACAGGACACGAGTGGTTTGCACCCTGTGCAATCAGAGCCTGAAGCGAGGCATAAACCTTCTCAACCTGAGCACAACCTGCATGATCAGGCATCTAAGTGCAAAGCACGAGCTGCAGTGGAGTAGACACCTTCAAAACCAAGAAACGTCTCTGGCTCATCCTGCTTCCTCTTCTGCTGCAGTCTCGGCTGCTCCAGCCACATCTGTAGTGATACCGGCACCTGCCACCCCGCAAACAGAGGATCTGTCAGCAACACCACCACCTGGGTCACCAACCATCTCCACAATGTCCCGTGGAAGCGTTCAGCTTTCCATCTCCCAAACACTTCAGAGGAAGAGGAAGTACCCCCCTACCCACCCGCGATCCCTGGCCCTGAATGCCAGCATTTCAAAATTCTTGGCCTTTGAAATGCTGTCATTCCGTCTGGTGGAGACGCACAGTTTTAAAAACCTTATGTCGGTGGCTGTCCCACAGTACGTCGTGCCCAGCCGCCACTACTTTTCCAGGCAAGCCATCCCTTCCCTGCACAACCAAGTGGGGGAAAAAAATCAGGTGTGCACTGCGCAACGCCATCTCTGGCAAGGTCCACCTCACTACCAATACGTGGACCAGTAAGCACGGTCAGGGGCGTTATATCTCCCTAACGGCACACTGGGTAAATGCAGTGGCGCATGGGCCTGAGGCGGATAGCAATTTGGCGCATGTCCTTCCACCACGGAGGATTGCAGGGCGCTTCAGTTTGCCTCCTGTTCCTAACTCCTCCTACTCCGCTTCCTCATCCTCTACCGCCTCCTCATCCGGACAGCATAACACCTTCACCACCAACTTCAGCACGGCCAGGGGTAAACGACCGCAGGCAGTTTTAAAACTTGCCTGTTTGGGGGACAAACCACACACCGCGCAGGAGTGGTGGAGGAGCATGGAACAGCAGACAAATGAGTGGTTGCTGCCAGCGAGCCTCAAGCCCGGCCTGGTGGTGTGCGATAACGGGCGAAATCTCATAGCAGCTCTGGGCCTAGCCGGTTTGAAGCACATCCCTTGCCTGGCGCATGTGCTGAATTTGGTGGTGCAGAGGTTCCTTAAAAACTACCCCGATATGTCAGAGCTGCTGCAGAAAGTGCGGGCCGTCTGTGCGCACTTTCGGCGTTCTCACCCTGCTGCTGCTCGCCTGTCAGCGCTGCAGCGTAACTTCGGCCTTCCTGCTCACCGCCTCATATGTGACGTGCCCACAAGGTGGAACTCCACCTTGCACATGCTGCAAAGACTGTGCGAGCAGCAGCAGGTCATAGTGGAGTTTCAGCTGCAGCACGCACGCGTGAGTCGCTCTGCGGAACAGCACCACTTCACCACCAATAACTGGGCCTCCATGCGAGACCTGTGTGCCTTGTTGCGCTGTTTTGAGTACTCCACCAACATGGCCAGTGCCGATGACGCCGTTCTCAGCTTAACTATCCCACTTCTATGCCTCCTTGAAAAAACAATTCGGGCGATGATGGAAGAGGATGTGGCACAGGATGAGGAGGAGGATGAAGAGGTAACATTTCCAAGGCTTTCAGGGCAGTCATTCGCAAGGGGCTCCAAGGGTGGGTTCCTGCACACACAAACGCCAGGGACACAATTGTCCAGCAGGGGCACAGTTCTGGAGGATGAGGAGGAGGAGCTGGAGGAGGAGATGGAAGCATGTTCACAGCAGGGTGGCACCCAGGCCAGCTCATGGCCATCACTGGTGCGTGGCTGGGGGGATACAGAGGACACGGACGATACACCTCCCACAGAGGACAGCCTTTCGTTGCCTCTGGGCAGCCTGGCACACATGAGCGATTACATGCTGCGGTGTCTCCAACGACTGCTGAGTTGCCCACATTCTAACTTGTGCTGATTACTGGGTGGCCACGCTGCTGGATCCCCGTTACAAGGACAACGTACCGTCCTTAATTCACTCACTGGAGCGCGATCGCAAGATGCGCGAGTACAAGAGCACGCTGGTAGACGCGATGCTGCTGGCATTCCCACCTGACAGCGGGGCCACAGTGGAAGCACAAGGCAGAGGAGGAGGAGGAAGAGGTCACCAATGCAACCAGGGCACCGCCAGCACCTCAGAAGGCAGGGTTAGCATGGCCGAAATGTGGAAAAGCTTTGTCAGCACGCCACAACAAACAGCAGCACCAGCAGCTCATATGGAACGTCTTAGCAGGAGGCAGCATTTCACCAACATGGTGGAGCAGTATGTGTGCACACGCCTAGACGTACTGAATGAGGGGTCTGCCCCCTTCAACTTCTGAGTCTCCAAGTTGGGCACATGGCCTGAGCTTGCCCTTTACGCCTTGTAGGTGCTGGCGTGCCCTGCAGCCAGTGTACTATCTGAACGGGTATTTAGCACGGCTGGGGGCGTTATTGCAGACAAGCGCAGCCGCCTGTCCAGAGACAATGTGGACAAGCTCACGTTCATTAAAATGAACCAGGCATGGATCCCACGGGACTTTTCCGTACCTTGTGCAGAATAGCGATGGATACCGACCTTACCCAGCCATTGTTCCATTTTTGCTCTTTCTCACTCTTTTGGGGTGTACCCTCATTTAAAATTTGTGAAAAGAAGCAGTGTTGGCTACCTCATCCTCCTCAGGGCCAGATTAACGTAGGGGCTATTGGAGCTGCAGCTCCAGGCCCCTTCCTTTATATAGGCCCCAGGTTGACCATATTCACTGTTACCGCTCTACTGTCACTTGTAAACACAGAAGTCTGGCTTCTATGCTCGCTTCCCCAGGCAGCTCCCTCAGAACCTCCCCACACAGCACGAAGGCCGGACAAGGAGGGACAGTTGGCGATGCATGGATGTGTTTATGGGCTTCAGAGACAGCATCCCATGTGGAATTAGGCATGCATGGCTGCACCCTTCCTCCTCTGGGTGCATGCCAAGGCACGGCCCTTAAGGCCCTTCAAAATCCTCAGCACCAAGCCCATGATGCTCTTAATCCGGCCCTGGTCCTCCTCCACCGCCGCTTCCACCTACACCGCCCATAGGTGTGTGCAGCCTATTGCATTAGGGTGTGCACCCCAAAGTTTAAATACACATGCATGTGTTTGCCTACATGTACATGGCCCCGATACATTACTCTCCCTGCTGGCAAAGTGAAATAGAGCAGAGCAGGTCTGAGGGAGATCTTTCCCATCTCCTCACTGGCAAACAGAGCGATAATGCTATGTGCCCTAGGGGATTAGAGTGTGCCCAGGCACATCCGGCACACCCTGTGCGCACGCCTATGACACCGCCACATCCACCACCACCTCCTACTCCATATGGGCCTCGTCCTTCAGAGATGAAGAACATGGTTTTATTCTGTTTTTTTTTTTTTTTTTTTTTGTTTTAAATTATTTCCCTATCCACATTTGTTTGCAGAGCACTTGCCATGCTCTTAACTACGTTTTGCTGCCATTTGAAGCAGTCTAGCCCTTTCTATTGGTGTTTTAGTGCCTGAAAGTTCGGGTCCCCATTGACTTCAATGGGGTTCGGTGTCCGGGAAAAGTTTGGCAAAAGTCCGGGACACGGACCCGGACTTTTTTTTAAAGTTCGGCCGAACCCGCCGAACACGGACATCCAGGTGTCCGCTCAACTCTAAATATCACTTGTAGTGGCAAATCTATTAAAGGAGTCAGAGTTAATGGTTTAGTAAGCCAGAGAATTTATTGTAATACTCATTACAGAACCCATTGGGGCCTGGTGCTTTGTGAAGAGGGAGAGACTTAGTAGCCAGATGAAGTTCCTGTATGATAAATGGTTGTGATAATTCAATAAGCTGACTTTGCTTTATTGAGGGGAGCTGAATCATGGATAAGAAAGACTTCATGACACTGTCTGTAGGGATCTGCCCAGTGTTAGAAGTGATAAGATTGTAGAGATTTGGGTACAATGCTCTAAAGCCATTAGTAATATGAAGTGGGTTTGCGAGCCTGTTGCCCTGAAGACCCTTTAAATATGGAATTTTAGACTGAGTTACTCTACATTTATATCAGTTGGCTAGAATTTTGCTTAGTTTATTCCCTTGAGAATACCAAGTGAGACAAAGGTATTTGATATACTGTAGCAATCAAAACCTTTATGGAGATGGGAGCTAAGTAGGGATGGGCTGTGTGTTTGAGTCAAATGTAAGTTAGACTCAAACATCAGCTGTTCGTGTGTTCGCTGAACATACGAACAAAGGGGGCGCTCGGCGGAAAGTTTGCCCACAGATGAACGCCTCATAATGCACTGAGCTCTTGCAGTGCATTGATTGCTGATGATTGGCCAAAGCATGCATCTGACCTGTAGGCTTTGGCCAATCACAGCACAATGTACTGTGAGAGCCATGATTGGCCAAAGGCAGAGGGCCTTTGGCCAATCATGGCTCAGGGGCTAAGTCCATGCCCCACACTATGAAAGGCTGCTGCTTACACGGGAGCCAGGCATAGTGTGTGAAAATGAAGATTAGGCAGGTAGTTAGTGAATAGTGTATGATAATGGGGATTAGGCAGGTAGTTAGTGGATAGTGTGTTCAGTCAGTTTAGTGCAGTCAGTGTAGTGTACAGGCATACCCTACGTTTAGAACACAATGGGACCAGAGCATGTATGTAAAAAGAAAATGTACTTTAAGTGAAGCAATACCTTTTTTCACTTCTCAATGCATGTACTGCTTAGCAATAGTCATTTACAGGCATAACTGATTATCTAGGCCAGCTGGCTGACCCCAAAATTGGATATGTTTTAGTCCTCTGTTTTTCAGGTCCGGCGGGCGTTGTGTCTGGTATATATTTTAAGGGGACCCCCACGCTAAAATTAAAGCAAAAGCAGGGTAGGGTCCCCCCCCCCCAAAATCTATACCAGACCCTTCTCCGAGCATGCAGCCTGGGAGTTCAGTAAAGAGGGGTATGACCAAGCGCCCCCCCCCCTCCTGAACCATACTAGGGCACATGCCCTCAGGGTCTCTTCCAGACAACCCTGGGCTGTTTTTTTTCTAATTTTGGCAGGTAGTTCCCCTTACAATCTATACCAGGGCCTGGTATGGATTTTGGGGGGATCCCATGCCATTTTTTTAAATTTTGTTGTGGAGTTTTCCTTAAAGTCTATACCAGGCCACTTTTCTTTTTTGGGGGGGTCACGCTTTTTTTCACCCCCTTCCTGGCCAAACCAATTTTCAGCTTTCAGTGCTCATTGGCATCTATGGGAAATATTTGTCAGTTTGATATGGCACTGCTCCCGATCTATAACATTGGCGTCTATGGGAAATTTTGGTCAGCTTAATATGACACTGCTCTCTGTCTTTGCCATTGGCATCTATAGGAAATCTTGGTCAGCTTGACATGGCACTGCTTCCGAACCAGAGGTGACAGGGACACCAAACTTGGGGAGCACCAAGAGGGAACCCAAGACTACAATATATCCATACATTTTAAGTGGGATATGCCTGTACACCACACTGACTGCTCTAATCTGACTGAAATCACTATCCACTAACTACCTGCCTAATCTCCATTGTCACACACTATACATGGCTGCCATGTAAACAGCAGCCTTTTATAGTGTGGGGCATGGACTTAGCCTCTGAGCCATGGTTGGCCAAAGGCACTCTGCCTGTGGCTAACCATGGCTCTCACAGTACATTGTGCTGTGATTGGCCAAAGCATACAGATGAGGTGCATGCTTTGGCCAATAATCAGCAATCAACCCACCGCGGGCAAACTTCTCTCTGAGTGCCCCATTTGTTAGTGTGTTCAGTGAACACACAAACAGCTGATGTTCGAGTCGAACTTGCGTTCAACTCAAACACACAGCCCATCCCTAGTGGGAAGGGGGGGAAGAGGTGCTAGCATTGACTAGGAGCAGGATGTCTCTCCTCCAAACAGACGGAGTAATAACACACGTGTAAATGAGCCATTGATGAAAATTGGATATCATAGCAAAAACTAGTGTGAGCAAAGAGAAATGCATTACATGTAAAAAAAAACAGGGATTATCAAAACAAACAGAATAATTCTCTTAAGAGAACAAATCTGTGGTTGGCACGCCAAAGATATTGGGGTGAGGTAGAATAAACTCTAGGGAACCCAACTCTCCTCCAGGAGACACTATGTTGAGCAGGTGGTGTTTGTCTCAGAAGTGTTAGTTTGCAAGCTCCTAGGAAAATGAGACACCTTATTACAAGTTGCTGACATGGATCCATGGGATCTTTGGTGATGGTTTGGATCAGGGGGTACTCTGTGGAGCAGAGGATGTGAGACCCTAGTTGTGCAGCTGCTTGAGGCCATCTTTAGGTGCCTGGAATGGAACAAGCTGATTTTAGTAGGTTACCAGGAGCTTAGTTGGGAAACCCCATTTGTATATTACATTCCTCTCCCTTAAGATCGTGGTGATTGGATTTTTGTGTGTCTGAGCAGTGGCTGCTGAGATGTGGTTGTAGAGAGAGACAGTGGAATAGGGGCCCGGCAATGTATGCACAGATCTGGTTGCCCTTAGCAATTTTTCTATGACATGAAAGAAATAAATGCGGGCTAAAGTGTCCTTAGGCATAGTAGCTGGGGTAGGTATTTAGGTTTCTGGATCCTGTGTGCACGGTCAGTGATGATGTCATGTAGTGATAGGTTGGGTAGCAATGTGCCAAAAAGCTGCTGCAGATGTGGTATCAGCTCCCCCAATTTAATTGAGCAGTCCTTCATGTCTGTGAGCTTGAGATGTATTTGGTGTAAGGCTGAAGCATGTTCATCCTGAGAGTCTACTACTATGTTGTGTGCCTAGTCTAGTGCACTCATTTGGCATTCAATGAAGTCAGTTCACTATTCTTCTTTTAAACGGTTTTTATTAAAGGCAAAAGAAACATGGTACAGCAATATGCAGTGGAAACAGCAGGTACATGCCTAGTTAAAGCAAGGCGCATTGAGATACAAAACTGCTGTATACAGAATAACACATAAACAACATGTAGCAAATGCAATACGTATATGGGATCGACCCGGCGTCCCATCTGGAATGCAACGAGGGTACGCTCAAGCTATAGGTGTGGCCGAGGCCACGCTGCGTGGATGGACCCCCACACAGAAGGGGTCTCAACCAAAACCAAGGTGTAGCTCTAAGTGGGTACACCAGGGGCCGAGTAGGGGGGGGGCTGGGTTGGCAGGGTTGGAATGAAAGTGAGGTAAGTAGGGGAGGGTCATGGGGGGGGGGGTATAAGCAGGTGCATCAGTTCACTATTCTAAATGTACCAATCTGCCCTGTATGTGTTGAAGGGAGGCTTTCAAATCTCTCTGTAAATCAGCCTGCAGGGATAGGAGCATTGCTTTTAGAATGTTTTTTTTTTTTTTTTTTTTCTCTAGCTTGAATTATCTGTGGCTGGAAATGCTGTAAAGGAGTTAGAGGAAATGTCAGCCATATCAGAGGGGATATTGGTAGCCCAGTGTTGCTTTTTAGATGCAGGCAATTTTGCTGAGGAGCAAGAAGAAGATAATACATCCCTCTTACCTCTTTCCAGGGAAGGCTGAGGCACCATCTTGTTTGGAATGGTGTGGCAGCTCCATGAAGAAAATCTAGCCTGCGCATTCTCTGGTTCTTCTTTTTCTTACAGGACATATCCAGGGAGGTTCCAAGAACAAAATCCTCTTGTTAGTAGGTAAAGAAGACAGATACCAATTCAGTTGCTTCTGTGTTTCAGAAGGTAATAGAGTAGGAGATCTAGGTGGCTATCTTGCTCCACAGCCAAACCACACCCCAGGGAAATTTTTGTTTGTTCAAGACGTATTCTGTCACTAAATTAAAACGGTGCATGTACCTTATTGCTAGTGTGAAAGAGATAATACTCCACGAAGACAAAGTTTTCATTTTTAGTGATATACAATGTACATAAAAAAAGAAAACAAAATCTGTAAATCCACAAAGTATCGGTCACTGTATTGATTTAAGCATTTTGTCATAAAAATAAATGCATGAAAAAGACAGTTATGCAAATGACAATATGTTATTTACAATACAAATAAGGGCTGAATTTGAAGCCATCTTTTATACCTGTTTTAAGTAGGAAATGCTCAAGAAAGAAGATCTTGAAGTTCTTTTTGTCATCATAGTCATCTGGATTAGAAGGAAGAGACAAGCTCAAAAATGGGGTATATATGGAGATAGGCACCATGTCCCTATGTGTATATTGAATAAGAAGTCAGAGAGAGGGGGGGGGGGGGCGTAAGGGGGGGACTTTCCTAATAGGGTGCCGTCATAAGACAAATATGCTCAAGAGTGAAATGTAAAAGGAATATGTAATTTCTATTGACAAAACATAGGATATAAAAATATTTCACTGTACTTAAAGGGTACAGACACAGTATAACAATACACTTTTAAAAACAAGAGCAATCACAAGCTATATTGTAATACATTGAATACAACAGTTGTTGTCGAATCTTACACAGGGGTTGATAGAGTACCGCTATAAACCCATCACCAGCCAGAAGGAGATCCCCTGGTTACTGGCTGTGTAGAAGTCGATTGTGCCCAAAATTGTTTAACCCAACATGTTTCACGGCATCGGCCGCTTCTTCAGGGGCAATTGAGGGGTTTGCACAAAATTCAGTTATATTCACTGGAACATAGAAACGAGAGTGTTCAGTATATAATACAGACAATGTAAATAATATAAATAGACATATCATAAATATGCATAACCATACATAGAAAAATATACGTTGGTCAAGAGGATACCACACCTGAAGAGCATGTAACTGGCTACTCGATGACAAAGATCCTGGACCGCAAGGTAGGGGAAGCCCCCCCGGGGTGAACACGGGAGCCAGTTACCTAATCGTGTGTGACTGCAGAACACCTTGTGGTTTTGATGTATAAGGAATCTAAGAATGTAGAAGTATATAAATGAATGGATGAACCAGGGGTAATGGTGTCTTTACAGGCATGCCCATATATAGGGGCATATACATGGCCACCTACATGAATACTACTATTAAGTAATAACAGGGCCCATATATAGATTTCAATCTCTTACCCAAGGTATTCCAAAGATGTATAAGTGAGCGAGGACCGGGTATATTGCAATTAATCCTAGAAAGGGACAGATGTAGTTCAGGAATACCCGAGGCGTATACACATTGTTTCTCGAGAGTTCTGAATAAATAAAATAATAATAACTAGAGAATGAATGATGAATGACAGCTAGTTAAAGATGAATATAAGGCTCCATGTACACGGGACGCTGGAAATGGCCGTTTAGGAGCAGTTGGGCGTTTTTTTCAGAAGCCCCTGAACCCATCTACATTTTATCTTATCTGTCCATGTACACCAGGTCGTTTACAGTCATTTGCAGGCAGTTGCGTTCAGGGACTGTTTTTAGAACGCAATTATTTGCGTTCGAACGTGTGTTTCCCGGCGTTTCAAACGCACAAACGCGTCCAAACGCGTCTAAACGCGTCTGAACGCGATGGCCCGCGTTTAGCGTTCGCGTTTTTCCACTTTTAAAGGGGAATAATTTTTTTGACCTCTAGGAACGCTTCTAAACGCAAACGCTGCTAAACGCCCGCTAAACGCGGGTACAAACGCGACTGAACGGACGTTTCAAACGTCCTAAAAATTCCAGCATTCAAAGGGACTTTTAACAACGTCCCGTGTACATGGAGCCTAAGGGTTACTTAGAAGTGGAATAATATGGCATAGTTGTATCTGCAAAGGCTAACATAGTTGCATATGCAGGGACTGATCTAAAGGTATATGGTACAAGTAATCTGCATAGCTGTGTTATCAGGCATAGCCATGGACTATCCTATTATGATCCACAGAGAAGTCAGTAAATTATAAACTTTATATATCATAAAATAGTTTATGGTAGCTAGCCATAGCCATATCATCAGGGGTAGTAAACCAAATGGTGTAGGTGGCTGTAGGGCTACAGATATTATATATAGTATAGTGCATTCATGGCGACTAGCCATAAGTGGGCACCGGCATCGTAGTGTCTAGTGTAATAGGAAGTAGTATACCAAAAGTAGGATTACAGAAATTATATATAGTCTAGTTGTTTAGACTTCTAGGTTTAAAAAGAGATTCCATTACCTGGTTGAGACTGCAGTGGCGTGTCCCGTCCCCGCTGTGCGGTTAGGGACGCCATGTTCACCGCTTGTAAAGGGAATGGCTCCACCCAGACATCGCGCGCCATGGATGATGTCACGAGAGGTGTCCGGACTGGCGCTGTGAATGCGCACGCACATAGGGATGTGCAGGCGCATTGGTCGGAGAGGTCCGCATGACAACTTCCGCCATGGGCGCGCAACACCGGAAGTGGCGTATCGCAGTCACAGCGGGAGGTCACCAGAACAGTCCAACATATCAGATCCGCCCATAGGGAGGAGTGATACACAGCGTCACGTGTCCGCCACGGGGGAGAGACCCAAAGCAGTCCCCCCGCAGGAAACCCGGAGGGGCGGAGTATGCAATCAAGGCATACATGATCCATCGATCCAAAAGACCAACATAAATACATATAACACATATGCAACTATAAATACAGAATGAATGTCATATACTGATATGGAATAATTACATACTTCTTGAAACACATAAAGAGAGGAAAAATAAACAAATGGTTAAACATGTTTACTTAACGATATCCATATATGTAGATAGCATTGAGAAGGTAATTCTCAAATGAGGAACTGTGGGTTCTCTGAAATTACAGGGAGGCCGCAGTCCATATATAGATCTAGTATGGATTGCTAGTGATCGGCTGGACAGGGGGACAAGGGAACCAAAAAAGGGGGGGCAAAGGGAAAGACGGGGGAAAGGGGGGAAAAGAAGGGAGGGAAGAGGAAGGGAAAACAATACAAAGGCAAAGGGGGTGGATAATACTACCAGTATGACATCTAACTTACAGAAAAGGCTTATATGAGTGGGCTTCATTTAAGCCCGGAGGTAGAGTGGCATTAAGTCTCTCTATCCAAATAGTCTCACGCTGAAGAATCCGGTGGTCCCAGTCACCCCCTCTTGGATCTGGAGAAATAATCTCCAATACCCTAAAGGATACACAGGAACTGTCGAATTTGTGATGTAAGCCAATATGGCGTGTAACGGGTTAAAATTTTACCACCCCGGAATAATATACATGGTCTCCTATCCTTTTGGCCTAGTTGTCTGGTGGTTTTACCAACATAAAATGCCGAACACTGGCAATTCATGAGGTAAACCACACCGCGAGTGGAGCAATCTGCGTGGCCACGAAGCTTGTGTATTTCATTATTTGGTAATAGGGTAGTGGGGCCTTCCTCAACCCAGGGGCAACAGGAGCAATTGCCACATTGGTATCTTCCTGATAGGCCCTGAGGTTTCGGGGGTCCATTGGTATAGTGACTTTTAATGAGCAAATCCTGTATAGAGGTTGCTCTCCTGAAAACCAGTTCAGGATGTACTTTCGCATATTTTGATAAAGTTTTTTTTTCTTCACTGAGAAGGTGCCAATGTTTCTGGAAGATGGACCGTAATTGTTTGTTATTATCAGAGTATTGAGTGATCAGTCTCACTGTCTGAGGAGAGTCTAGATTATGATGTTTTTTCTGTAGTAGATCACTTCTTTCATGCGCCTTGGCCTTGTTAAAGGCTCTCCTTTAGGATGGTACGAGAGTAGCCTCGTGCAAGGAGTCTTTGTTGGAGTTTTTTTTGGCTCTATATAGAAGTCTGCATCTAATGAACAGTTTCTTCGTATGCGCAAATATTGCGCATACGGTATACTGTTTTTTAGAGGAGTAGGGTTAGCGCTGGATGCATGCAAAAGCATGTTCCCGGCGCTGGGCTTTCGATAAAGGCTAGTAATGATATGGCCATCAATGTCCTTTTTTTAATTTCTATATCCAAAAAGACAATATGTTCCGGATGAACATTATGGGTAAATCTAAGATTAAACTGATTAGTATTTAGTGAATTAAGCATCCTGTCAAGTTCCACTCTTGGACCTGTCCAAATTAGGAGCAGGTCGTCAATATAGCGGAACCAGCATATTACATATCTAAGCCAATGAGCATATACGTCGCTAGAAAAAATATGCCTTTCCCAGTCACCAAGGAACAGATTCGCATAGGAAGGTGCGCAACACGTTCCCATAGCGACACCTTGTGTTTGCAGGTAGCGTCAAAAAAAAATGCCCAGGTGTGTTTTTGCTGGCATTTTTTGGGGTTTTTTGGAGGCAGGCAAAACATCAGAACTTGTGCACAGTACCACTATACACAAGTTCAGATGTTTTTCCTGACTGCAAAGAACCCAAAAAATGCCTTCTATTAAACCGGCAAGGTGTTACAGCAGCGAAGCCATACTCCTGTGCTGAAAGTTTTCTAATACAAACAATCTTTTTTTATGGTTCTGGACATGCTACAGAGCTGAAACTTCACATGTACACTTTTTAGACCCCCCAGATACGAAATCCAAAGTAAAAATCAAAAAATCTTTTTTTTTTTCAATAATTGGCTTTTTTATCAAAAATGAAAATTTTTAAGAACTTTTTTTTGTTTGATTAATAGTTAATGGGGCATGACCCAGAACCCTAGGCACTTTTTAGGGGCATTTATTGGGTTTTAGGGCTTAAAAATTGTGTTTTTTGATTACCAAAGTTCGGGTCCCATTGATTTCAATGGGGTTCTGAAATCCGAACCGAACTTTTGGGAAATTCGGGTGTTCTGGTCGAACCGAACTTTTCAAAAGTTCAATCATCCCTAGTTGTGACAATGTGAAGGGGATATCACTATGAATGGGGGTAGAAACCCTCTTTCTTTTTATCAATGGGGCTTGTAGCATGGTACGCAGTAGGAAAACACTTTAAGGTGATCTTAGGTATTCAATTGTTTTTAAAATGTGTCTACTGTAAAAAGACAAATTTGGGTTTACATTTTTGCAGTTCCCTAAGCATAGCTGTTCTTTTCTCAGGTATTTTTAACACTTGGAGGTTATGTGAAACAACAAAAGGACTTTATGCCATAGTGGGGATTAGGCTGCTCCCAAAGAGGAGAATAGAGAGAAAGAGAAAGGAAGAGGAAATAAAGAAAAAAGGGGCAGCAGAGGGTTATTAGAGGAAGTGGGTCCCCAACTGTGGATAGGGTCAAGAAAAAGTAAGGGGGGAAGACTATAGATAAATAAAACCTAATAGGCTATCAGTTGTAGAGATGGTAACCAATTCTTTAGAACAGAATACTTTCCACTTGGTAGGGGTGGTGGGAGGTTCACCCAGGAGTGGCACAGAACCAAAAAAAACCACTTGAATATAAGGGATAAACCACAGATATGAGACAAAAGGCTAGCGGCTCGTTTGTTATTCATGTTATAAGCAAACTAGATAGTAACCCTGCCTTGAGAAAGCATTCTTTCTATTAAACCAGACAATAACCTCAGAGGGGAAGGGGAGAGCTAGCCTCCACCTGGTGCCCATATAAAGGTTGCAGATCCCTTCAATATTGTTAAACATCGCATATATGCAAATTAAACAGTTCAACATGTAACATTAATTAAAAAGCAGCAACATTTAAGGAACAGATAACCTGAATAATTGCTGAAATACATCCATGAGGGCACCCAGAAAAGCAATCTTGGAAATGGTCCGCTGAAGGCACTTAATAAAAATGACTACAAAGTGCCCCCATATGACTGCACACCAGCCAACAACTCCCGCGTGTGTAGGATAGTTACTTAAACTTAAAAAAGAAGGTAGTCTCACAATCAAGCTGTATTTTCAGGAACTGTAAAGTTTCCACAGCTCTGGGTGCTCGTGTGGTGGAGCAAGGCTAGAAGAGGTACTTTTGTTCTGTCCCATAACTGGTGAATTTGGGGGTACACCCCTCTAAATAGTATCTAAGATCTTGAAAAGTCAAAAAAAAAATGCCTGTTCATTGGTGTAACAGAAAAAGTCTTTGTGTTCTTCAGAAAAGGCAAAAGAGTAAATGACCGAGACATCAATATATGCCTTTCTTACGAAAGTCACAGAAAGATTAGTGAAGACTATCTTTCATAACAGGCATGGGGCCTGGTATCATTTGGGAGGGGAGTGCATGCAAGCTGCCCCCCTTTCCTTGCCTGCCTGGTTGCAAGCTTGAATAAAGGTCTAGTATGGATTTTGAGGGGATCCTATCCTTTTTTATGAATTTTCATGGAGAAATCCCTTAAAATCCATACTGTTTCTAGGCGAAGGAGAGCACATTGCCTTGGCAATAGACATTATTTGTTCTGGGGGGGTCATTATCATTTACATAGGTGTACATCACTGGATGGCATTAATGATGATGGATTTACACCATGGAATGTGTTTTTTTTCTCTTTAAATAAATGCTTGAAAATTGATAAATAACTGTGTTCAGAAAATATGGAGAATATTTATAAATCAGTGGATGTCACATTCAAGTGCTGCAATCTAAACATTCAACATACGGTAATTTAAATTACAAGCACAAGACAGATTAACCTGCAGTGTATGTTACATTCACTGCTTTAAAAAACAAACCCCCTCATATTTTTTTGTATTGTATTAATTGAAAGGCAAATATTGGAAAGCCATCAAAACATTAATACCTAAGCTTGAAGATTCTGAAAGTAAGTAAAATACTTAGCAAGCATGCACATAAAGAAAAAATATAGCGTGACTATTTACCTTAGTTGTTTTTAAATTATGAATTCATTAAAGTTGATATTTTACATTCTTTTAGCATTATTATTGTGAAACACCAATTTTACAATAAACATTTAATAAAGAGTGTTTGGAGTGTGATGCCTGCTGAACTGCATAATAAAAAAGATCACATTCTAATAGGAAAGTAAAAATTCTCAGAAATATTTTCAGCTGGTAAACATCTTTTCAAATATCTGTATTATGATATTTGTATTGTACACCTGCTGACTTGAAGTTTGAAAAATTCTATGCAAAATTTCATATTAAATTACCTAAAAGAAACAAACAAAATAAAAAATATATTTATTTGTATTCCTGAATGCATTACGCATGTATATGTAAACACATCATACATTTTTGTTTTTTCAAATAAATATATCTGATGCTGAAGATGTAATTTAACTATAGAGCAATGATTAGGGGGTTCTTCTATTGCATGGTGACAAACGCTTACTAAATCATGCATTTGCATGGTGTTAGCAGTCTGTTAAGGCCACCATGCCAATTTTATTGAATAAGGATTACAGGGCCAATTTACATCTATGCATTACAGAAACACATAAATTAGCATGTTATTATCGTAATGCATCGCAACATACTTTACACGTGATGATGCTTTGTGGTGCCATTCCTTTTGAAAAGCACCCCCATGCACTAAGGCCGTGCACATGCAACTCTGAAAAACATGACACTGTGTCAAAGTGTATTGAAGCAAAAAAAAAAAATGGTAATGTGTCTGATTTTCAGGACATTTTGCTACAGTGAAGGCCTATTTATTTTCAATGGGCTCCCTTCTTGCAACACGCATTAACAAATGTGCCTTAATGCCCCACACAAATGTAAATGGGCCCTTAGTGTTTTCTTTTCTACAGAAAAATGTATAGAATTATTCAGTTTTAAGACAAGTGTATTGTAATAGTAAAGATCTGCAAAGCATAAACACTATAATTTAGCAGTAAGGATGCTGTGCCAACATCTTGGCATAAATTTTAGAGAAATTGTGTTTTGTTCTTAAAAACGTTCAGAAGGTTTCCCTAAAAATACATTGTTGTAAGATAATCTAAAAGCAGCTAATTTCACTTGCAATTGTTGATTTATTCATAGGGAAAACATTTCTAGCTTATACAGTTGTCTTACTTCAGCCATTTGTCATGACTGTCTTCATAGCTATCTGTCAGCAGATGTAGCTTGAATATGTTCATACACCATAAATATTTATAAAACTGAATTTCATTTTACAGACACATATAATTTCTTTTTAGATGAGAACACTGATCCACAAAAAATGGAAATATGGTGGATTGGTTAAATGTCATCATTTTTGGTAATTACAAATCTCTTGTGTATGCAAATGTGCCCAATCTAGAGGGGAAAGAGAAATTCATTAAGCCAGAAATGAGAGATACAGAACAAAGATGGTACAAAATACAAGACAATGGGTGATCCATGCAAGCAGATGACTGGATGATAAGCATATTCACTGACAGCAAGAGTATACAACCCACATAGGTTAAGAGGTAGTGTACTAGATAGAACAACAGAGCAGAAGTATCAATTCTTTGTACTTAACCACTTGCCGACCAGCCACTGTAGTTGTATGGCGGCAGGTCGGCTCAGTTACGCCAAAGCACGTACCTGTATGTCGTTTTGTGTAGCAGTCAGTGGGGGCCCCCTTGAACTTTGCGACCTTTTGCCTCATTTCAGGCTTCAAACATAAAGATATAAAACTGTTACATAGTTACATAGTTAGTGAGGTTGAAAAAAGACATCAGTCCATCCAGTTCAACCTATGATGTGTGTGTGTGTTTGCCGTTAACCGTACATTGTATACCCCTCTATGTTGTGGTCTTTAAGGTGCCCATCTAATAATTTTTTGAAACTATCAATGCTCCCTGCTGATATGACTGTTTGCGGAAGAGAATTTCACATCCTTACTGCTCTCACAATGAAGAACCCCCTGCGTATTTTAAGGTTAAACCGCCTTTCCTCTAGTTTTAGTGAGTGGCCACGTGTCTTGTTGTAGTTTCTTTCTCTGAATAGGTTTTTCCATATGCTAGGGTTGCCAGTACAGTATTTGTACATTGATATGATATCCCCCCTCAGGCGTCTCTATTCCAGAGAGAATAAGTTCAGTGCTTGTAGTCTTTCCTCATAGCTGTCCTCCATTCCCCTAATTATTTTTGTTGCCCTTCTCTGGACTTTCTCCAGTTCCAGCACACCCTTCCTGAGGACCGGTGCCCAGAACTGGACAGCATACTCCAGATGTGGCTGGACCAGAGTCTTGTAGAGTGGGAGAATAATCTCTTTATTTCTGGAGTGAATCCCCTTTTTTATACATCCCAGTATTCTGTTGGCTTTGATTGCAGCGGCTTGGCATTGCATGCCACTGCCAAGCCTGATGTCTACCAGTACCCCCAGGTCCTTCTCCATCCTAGACTCACCCAGAAGTCCCCCCCCCCCCCCTAGTGAGTAGCTTGCTTTCTGGTTTCTGGCACCCAGGTGCATTACTTTACATTTTTCAACATTAAACCTCATCTGCCATGTAGTTGCCCACCCCATAATTTTGTTCAGGTCCACTTGTAAGGTTTCCACATCCTGCCCAGAAGATATTGGCCTGCTTAGTTTAGTATCATCCGCAAATACTGAGATTTTACTCAATATCCCCTCCTCTAGATCATTTATGAATAAATTAAACAGGATTGGCCCCAGGACAGAGCCCTAGGGGACCCCGCTTTCCACACCTGTAATTTTTTTGTGAAGAATCAACAAGTGGGACACAATCATGAAGTGGAAAGAAATTTATTGGATATTTCAAACTTTAACAAATAAAAAACTGGAAAAATTGGGCGTGCAAAATTATTCAGCCCCTTTACTTTCAGTGCAGCAAACTCTCTCCAGAAGTTCAGTGAGGATCTCTGAATGATCCAATGTTGGCCTAAATGACTGAGGATAAATAGAATCCAACTGTGTGTAATCAAGTCTCCGTATAAATGCACCTGCACTGTGATAGCCTCAGAGGCCCGTTTAAAGCGCAGAGAGCATCATGAAGAACAAGGAACTAGGGTTGAGCGAACACGGACTGTATTATTCGTGTTCGTACCGAATAATTGGATTTTTGTTACCCGAACACGGACCCGAAAACTTTACTGTATGTTCGGGTAAAAATCCGTGTTCGGTCATTTTATTTCCGGGTTTTGCATGCATTGGCGCGCTTTTCATGGCGGGCTTTCAACAGCCAATCAACAAGCGTTTAACTGGTGTGCCTAAGCCATCCCAGCCATGCCTACAAATGTATTAGTAGCTGTGATTGGCCGTCTGAAGCATGTGACCAAGTCTTTATAAGGTCGAGGCAGCGCCGCTGCGGCGTCATTCTGCTGTTTAGTTCAGGGAAAGAGCACACATCAACGTGCTGGCTGCTGATTAGGGACAGACAGGAAAAAAAAAACATTTGTGTCCGGATAGAATTGAGGGACAGGTAGGAGTGTGTTAGGCAGGGCGAGTTGTAGGCATTTTAGGGAGAGAGTCTGCTGATTTTTTAGGGTCAGTTTTCTACGATCGATTTTGCTGTGTGGGAGGGGTTTGCAGTGACCGATCTACGATCTTATCAATCCTTTTAGGGAGATAGTCTGCTGATTTTTAGGGTCAGTGTGTTCTACAAACTACAATCGATATTGGTGTGTGGGGTGGGGTTTGCAGTGACCGATCTACGATCTTATCAATCCTTTTAGGGAGAGAGTCTGCTGATTTTTAGGGTCAGTGTGTTCTACAAACTACAATCGATATTGGTGTGTGGGGTGGGATAGGAGATAGGCAGGTGTCAGTGGTCCACATCCATTTTGCTGTGTGTGGGGTGCAGTGAACACAATCTTTTTGGGGTGCAGTGAACACAATTTTTTTGGGGTGCAGTGCTAGTGAACACAATCTTTTTTGCCCACTGAGGAGGAGGGAGAAAAGTATTTTTTCTTGTGTACTTATGCTTCTGTACGTGTGAGATACATACACTTTTTTGGATCATATTTCCTATTCCGCTATTCAATAAAAACCTTTGGGGATCAGTTAAATTGCGGGATAGTCTGTGTTGGTACGTGTGAGATACACCTTTCCAATTTTTGGGGAGCATCTTATACTGCCGAGGATTTGAGGGTGCTTCAGTCTGCCTCCTGCCTGTTCCGAACTCCTCCTACTCCTCATCTTGCCTTTAGGGTACAAAAAAGTGTAATCGGGGCCTAGATTGTGTTTGTACATGTGAGATACACCGTTTTGTAAAATTTCTCCTATTCCGCTATTCAATATACACCCTGTTTGAGTGTAAAAAAATTAAATTGCGGGATAGTCTGTACCGGTACATGTGAGATACACCCTTTTAAATTTGTTTGGCGCATCTCCTACCGCCGAGGATTGCAGGGCGCTTCAGTTTTTGCTCCTGTTCCCAACTCCTCCTACTCCTCTTCCTCATCCTGCCTTTAGGGTACAAAAAATTGTAATCGGGGCCTAGTCTGTGTTTGTACGTGTGAGATACACCGTATTATAACATTTTTCCTATTCCGCTATGCAATATACACCCTTTTGTTGTGTAAGAAAATTAAATTACGGCATAGTCTGTATCGGTACGTGTGAGATACACCTTTTTAAATTTGTTTGGCGAATCTCCTTCCACCGCCAAGGATTGCAGGGCGCTTCAGTTTGCCTCCTGTTCCCAACTCCTCCTACTCCTCTTCCTCATCCTCCCTTTAGGGTACAAAAATTTTATTCGGGGCCTAGTCTGTGTTTGTACGTGTGAGAGACACCGTTTTTTTATCCTTTTTCCTATTCCGCTATTCAATATACACCCTTTTGGGGTAAAAAACATTAAATTGCGGCATAGTTTGCATATTTGACTGTCAGATACACCCGTGCGATACTGTTGTTGTTTTGTTCCGCTATTCAATAAACATCTTTCTAGGGCAAGATCATAAATTACAGAAATATGAGGAGACCGTCAAATAGGGGCCGTGGCCTGGGTCGTGGTGCTGCTGGTAGAGCTCCTGTTGCAAGGAGAGGACGTGGTCGATCTGTGCCAGCTACACGCACAAGTGAAACACCTTCCACAAGTGTGAGTAGGTGACAGAACCTGCAGCAGTATTTGGTAGGGCATAATGCGCCTCTAGACGTGATGAGGCCTGAAGAAGTACAGGCGATAGTAGATTGGGTTGCTGACAGTGCCTCCAGTTCCTTCACATTGTCTCCCACCCAGTCTACTGCAGAAAGGTCAGAGTTGGCACCTGCAGCCAATGTCCAACCGTCTTTCACCTCACTCCCTTGGAAATCAGGCAAGCAGTCTGAGCCCCAATCCATACAGCAGTCTCTTGTTCTTTTTTGAGGACTCTGTCAGCAGGGTTTCCCAGGGCCATCCACCTAGCCCTGCCCCAGAAGTGGAAGAGATTGAGTGTAGCGATGCCCAACCACTTATTTCTCAAGATGAGTACATGCAAAGACCATCGCAGCACGTCTCCGATGATGACGAAACGCAGGTGCCAACTGCTGCGGCGTTCAGCATTGTGGAGACCGGCAAGGAGGGCAGGGGTGAAGACTGGGTGGAAGATGATGTGGAGGACGATGAGGTCCTCGACCCCACATGGAATGAACGTCATGCAGGTGACCTGAGTAGTTTGGAGGAAGAGGCGGTGGTCGCACAGAGCCACCAGCACAGCAGAAGAGGGAGCAGGGTGCAGAAGCGGAGCGGCCGTGCCCTAGACACTACGCCCGCTACTGCCCAACGCAGCAAGGGAACGAGCGCACCAAAGTCAGCTCAAAGGAGTTCTCTAGCGTGGAAGTTCTTTAGAAAATGTGCTGATGACAGGACACGAGTGGTTTGCACCCTGTGCAATCAGAGCCTGAAGCGAGGCATAAACCTTCTCAACCTGAGCTCAACCTGCATGATCAGGCATCTAAGTGCATAGCACGAGCTGCAGTGGAGTAGACACCTTCAAAACCAAGAAACGTCTCTGGCTCATCCTGCTTCCTCTTCTGCTGCAGTCTCGGCCGCTCCAGCCACATCTGTAGTGATACCGGCACCTGCCACCCTGCAAACAGAGGATCTGTCAGCAACACCACCACCTGGGTCACCAACCGTCTCCACAATGTCCCGTGGAAGCGTTCAGCTTTCCATCTCCCAAACACTTGAGAGGAAGAGGAAGTACCCCCCTACCCACCCGCGAACCCTGGCCCTGAATGCCAGCATTTCAAAATTCTTGGCCTTTGAAATGCTGTCATTCCGTCTGGTGGAGACGCACAGTTTTAAAAACCTTATGTCAATGGCTGTCCCACAGTACATCGTGCCCAGCCGCCACTACTTTTCCAGGCAAGCCATCCCTTCCCTGCACAACCAAGTGGGGGAAAAAATCAGGTGTGCACTGCGCAACGCCATCTCTGGCAAGGTCCACCTAACTACTGATATGTGGACCAGTAAGCACGGTCAGGGGCGTTATATCTCCCTAACGGCACACTGGGTAAATGCAGTGGCAGATGGGCCTGAGGCGGATAGCAATTTGGCGCATGTCCTTCCACCACCAAGGATTGCAGGGCGCTTCAGTTTGCCTCCTGTTCCTAACTCCTCCTACTCCGCTTCCTCATCCGGACAGCGTAACACCTTCACCACCAACTTCAGCACGGCCAGGGGTAAACGACAGCAGGCAGTTTTAAAACGTGCCTGTTTGGGGGACAAACCACACACCGCGCAGGAGTTGTGGAGGAGCATGGAACAGCAGACAAATGAGTGGTTGCTGCCAGCGAGCCTCAAGCCCGGCCTGGTGGTGTGCGATAACGGGCGAAATCTCATAGCAGCTCCGGGCCTAGCCGGTTTGACGCACATCCCTTGCCTGGCGCATGTGCTGAATTTGGTGGTGCAGAGGTTCCTTTAAAAACTACCCCGATATGTCAGAGCTGCTGCAGATAGTGCGGGCCGTCTGTGCACACTTTCGGTGTTCTCACCCTGCTGCTGCTCGCCTGTCAGCGCTGCAGCGTAACTTCGGCCTTCCCGCTCACCGCCTCATATGTGACGTGCCCACAAGGTGGAACTCCACCTTGCACATGCTGCAAAGACTGTGCGAGCAGCAGCAGGCCATAGTGGAGTTTCAAACCAACTCAGTGAAATTAATAGAAAAAACTTTATGGATCAGGATTGACACATGTTTATAAAATTACCCCGGCTAGGGGACACATTGCAAAAGTTCAACAGGTATGTCAAGAAAAATAATTACAGAAAACATACATAACATAAAAACAATGACACACACTCACAAGGCCGGCCTCACACACACTCCAGAAGATCAAGCCAGTGGGAACCTTGGCTAACCGCATACATTCCAATCGGAATTTGTGAACGCGGTGAGCTCAGGGATCCACTGGTTGGCATGCCACAGTGTAAAAGTCAAAAAATGTAGTGATGGACCAATGTGGTAACATCAAATAGCAAGGGAACATGACCATCTAATATGTTATCGTTAGTACAACTTGATGCTACACGGCTGATATACTGATATCAAGCTGGACTATACAATGCATAGAAGATTCCAAATATTCGACTCAGTAGCAGGCTAGACCATGACACTATGGTGATGAATACCAATAAACTCAGAATTTTCAAAGTAATTTCCACCATTAAAGGAAAGGGTGTCTAAAGGAGTGTCTGCATACTGGATAAATTGGATTTGATATAGAGGATCAGTCCTGTGATGATCAAGGGCAAATATACTTTTGAGGGGGGGGGGATGGTACAGTTCCTCTTGTATGTGGGGCAGCAATGTCAGGCCGACAGTAGTTCCTCTGGGGCAGAGCGTCACTTACAATGTATAAGGAATGGAGGTGCGGGAGCAGGGGAGAGACGCAGTGCAATCTGCATTCTGCGCAGGCTCACACCAGGGTTAGGCTGAATCTTATAGGAAATGGTATTTGACCATGGGCCAAATGATGGCCTTCCGCTGGTTGGTGTATTTTTGCTAGGTATCCACAGACAGCCTGGTGGTCACGGCCTTTTCTCTATCCCCGATCGGTATAAAGTTAATGCTCACCATGCACTTGGATCTTATATCGGTGGGCTTCTGCTTGTTCTCCCAGGTAACATTAAGATGAGGGCCCGGCATGCAGGTATGGCTCCGGCCAGCCACGAGGAGACGGCGTGTTCCAATTTGGAGACAGGATTTCCGCACCTTGGATGGACGCTGGCGCGCATCAGTGGCTCTTCCGGGTTGTGCTGGGCCGGCGTGTGACGTCAACGCGTTTCGCGTGCGTGACGCACGCTTCGTCAGGACGTCATTGGATGGTTTGAGAGGTGAATAAATAGGGAAGTGGCGTGATTGGTTAATTCCCACAGGTGGCGGTACTGCAGACACTCCTCCATCTCCACCTCCTATAACAATTAAAAACCAGATGGACTGTCTCCATCTTGTGGTAAAATAAAGGTAATGCTCAACAGCTTTAATTTACAAATAATTATGGCATGGCTCCAGGACTACTACCGGCAAAACATTGGAGTTTAGATATCCTAATCGGAGATATAGGGCTAATCCTTAGTTTAACGATATGGATTTCATGATATTCAATTATATCATTAGACAGTACTGGCACTATCGCATTTTAAGGCTCCTTATAGCTTCAGCACTACCAACAGTCACCCTATGGAAGAATAGCAAATGCATATACATGGCATAGCATAAGACTGTCTCAAAATAAAACAGATACAGAGGGCAATGATAGTTATTTAGGTTCATGCAGATTTCCCCTATCAACGAGAGGATCTGCTGGACATCCAATAACGAACATTATTCAAGGAATTTTTTACATTTTTATTTACTAGAGAATCCTGGGTTATGCTCTTATACAGTAACCCTGGTCATACAAAAACAGACATTTAGATATTAGAAGCATGCCACAATCTACCGGTCTTAAATCTAGATGCCCTGATAAAGTCATCCCAGTTCAGAGGGGGTATAGATGGCCTAAGTCAGATGGTTACTTATTTAAAGAAATTCTCCCATAATTTGCCCGGTACCAATGGTGGGACAAGGTGATATGGCTAATCACATTTAAGGTGTAAGATGTTTAGTTATTCACTATTATATTTTTATAGCCCAATATTATCATATTCTACCTAATTATAACACTTTGTAGCTCCATCATTAATACCGGGGCTGGGATTGACTTTATATATTCATGGCTCTAAAAATATACTGAGGCTCATGTCAGTGTTTAGTCCCAGAGGTGTCAATGTCTTTAGACGAAATATCCAGGCTTTTTCCTCTTTTAGGAGGACTTTATCAAAATCACCTCTTCTGGGTGATATTCTTAAAGCCCAGAAACCCATTACCTTGAGGCCTGTTGGGTCCCCGCAGTGTTTTTCAGCGAAATGTAGGCCAATTGGAGTCTCCTCCTTGAGACGTACACTTTTGAGGTGCTCCCCAATTCTGATACGGAGTTGTCTTTTGGTCTTCCCTACATACATTTCATTACAGAACTCGAGAGGTAGAACAATTTATGAAAGACTCGACTTTATACGTCGTCTTGGATTGTGAATCAGTGTAGGTCTGTGATTTTATTACATGAGTACAAATCTGACAGTGGCCACAGGGGTACATTCCTTTGAGAGGCTGTAATTCAGTAAGCCAATTAGACTTAGTAGTGGGTGTGAACTCTGAATGTACCAAGTGGTCACCGAGATTCGTAGCTCTTCTAGCTGTTAACAATGGGCGAGGTCCAACTATATTTTTTAGTAATTCATTGTTTTGTAAGACATGCCAGTGTGATTGGAGGATTTTTCTCACCTCATTCCACTGGCAGCCATATTTAGTGATTAGGCGTGGTAAGTTAGGGTTTTCTGACTTTAATTTAGTTAGGGAAAGAAAGGAGCTTCTGACCCATTCTGCCGCTTTTCTTTTTGCTCTCCTGATCATCCGGTGTGAGTATCACCTCTCGCGAAATCTCGCATAGAGCTCTCTGGATTCCCGTAGATAGTCTTCACTGGATGAGCAGTTACGTTTTATGCGGAAAAACTGTCCCACAGGGTTCCCCATTTTGAGGCTAGTGGGATGATGGCTATCTGCCCTCAACAGTGTATTAGGGGAAATCTGCATGAACCTAAATAACTCTATCATTGCCCTCTGTATCTGTTTTATTTTGAGACAGTCTTATGCTATGCCATGTATATGCATTTGCTATTCTTCCATAGGGTGACTGTTGGTAGTGCTGAAGCTATAAGGAGCCTTAAAATGCGATAGTGCCAGTACTGTCTAATGATATAATTGAATATCATGAAATCCATATCGTTAAACTAAGGATTAGCCCTATATCTCCGATTAGGATATCGAAACTCCAATGTTTTGCCGGTAGTAGTCCTGGAGCCATGCCATAATTATTTGTAAATTAAAGCTGTTGAGCATTACCTTTATTTTACCACAAGATGGAGACAGTCCATCTGGTTTTTAATTGTTATAGGAGGTGGAGATGGAGGAGTGTCTGCAGTACCGCCACCTGTGGGCATTAACCAATCACGCCACTTCCCTATTTATTCACCTCTCAAACCATCCAATGACGTCCTGACGAAGCGTGCGTCACGTACGCGAAACGCGTTGACGTCACACGCCGGCCCCGCACAACCCGGAAGAGCCACTGATGCGCTCCAGCGTCCATCCAAGGTGCGGAAATCCTGTCTCCAAATTGGAACACGCCGTCTCCTCGTGACTGGCCGGAGCCATACCTGCATGCCGGGCCCTCATCTTAATGTTACCTGGGAGAACAAGCAGAAGCCCACCGATATAAGATCCAAGTGCATGGTGAGCATTTACTTTATACCGATCGGGGATAGAGAAAAGGCCGTGACCACCAGGCTGTCTGTGGATACCTAGCAAAAATACACCAACCAGCGGAAGGCCATCATTTGGCCCATGGTCAAATACCATTTCCTATAAGATTCAGCCTAACCCTGGTGTGAGCCTGCGCAGAATGCAGATTGCACTGCGTCTCTCCCCTGCTCCCGCACCTCCATTCCTTATACATTGTAAGTGACGCTCTGCCCCAGAGGAACTACTGTCGGCCTGACATTGCTGCCCCACATACAAGAGGAACTGTACCATCCCCCCCCCCTCAAAAGTATATTTGCCCTTGATCATCACAGGACTGATCCTCTATATCAAATCCAATCTATCCAGTATGCAGACACTCCTTTAGACACCCTTTCCTTTAATGGTGGAAATTACTTTGAAAATTCCGAGTTTATTGGTATTCATCACCATAGTGTCATGGTCTAGCCTGCTACTGAGTCGAATATTTGGAATCTTCTATGCATTGTATAGTCCAGCTTGGGACTCCCTTGATATCAGTATATCAGCCGTGTAGCATCAAGTTGTACTAACGATAACATATTAGATGGTCATGTTCCCTTGCTATTTGATGTTACCACATTGGTCCATCACTACATTTTTTGACTTTTACACTGTGGCATGCCAACCAGTGGATCCCTGAGCTCACCGCGTTCACAAATTCCGATTGGAATGTATGCGGTTAGCCAAGGTTCCCACTGGCTTGATCTTCTGGAGTGTGTGTGAGGCCGGCCTTGTGAGTGTGTGTCATTGTTTTTATGTTATGTATGTTTTCTGTAATTATTTTTCTTGACATACCTGTTGAACTTTTGCAATGTGTCCCCTACCCGGGGTAATTTTTATAAACATGTGTCAATCCTGATCCGTAATAAAGTTTTTTCTATTAATTTCACTGAGTTGGTTTGAGCATCCCTTTTTTGCAGCCGTTCTAAGAGGTCTTCTATGACCCCTTTCACCTGTATTCTATAGTATTGTTTCTTTGGCTGTGGTGGCTCCCTTCATACCATTTGAGACCAATTGGATTTCCAACGAGTCTCTTAACGGGTCTGTGTCCCGCCCACATAGGACACAGTAGTCTCACATCTTGGGTGCCTCCTCTGTTTCATAGTGGAGTTTCAGCTGCAGCACGGAACAGCACCACTTCACCACCAATAACTGGGCCTCCATGCGAGACCTGTGTGCCTTGTTGCGCTGTTTTGAGTACTCCACCAACATGGCCAGTGCCTCTGACGCTGTTCTCAGCTTAACTATCCCACTTCTATGCCTCCTTGAAAAAACAATTTGGGCGATGATGGAAGAGGATGTGGCACAGGATGAGGAGGAGGATGAAGAGGTAACATTTCCAAGGCTTTCAGGGCAGTCATTCGCAAGGGGCTCCGAGGGTGGGTTCCTGCACACACAAACGCCAGGGACACAATTGTCCAGCAGGGGCACAGTTCTGGAGGATGAGGAGGAGGAGCTGGAGGAGGAGATGGAAGCATGTTCACAGCAGGGTGGCACCCAGGCCAGCTCATGGCCATCACTGGTGCGTGGCTGGGGGGATACAGAGGACACGGACGATACACCTCCCACAGAGGACAGCCTTTCGTTGCCTCTGGGCAGCCTGGCACACATGAGCGATTACATGCTGCAGTGTCTCCACAACGACCGCTGAGTTGCCCACATTCTAACTTGTGCTGATTACTGGGTGGCCACACTGCTGGATCCCCGTTACAAGGACAACGTACCGTCCTTAATTCACTCACTGGAGCGCGATCGCAAGATGCGCGAGTACAAGCGCACGCTGGTAGACGCGATGCTGCTGGCATTCCCACCTGACAGCGGGGCCACAGTGGAAGCACAAGGCAGAGGAGGAGGAGGAGGAAGAGGTCGCCAACGCAACCAGGGCACCGCCAGCACCTCAGAAGGCAGGGTTAGCATGGCCAAAATGTGGAAAAGCTTTGTAAGCACGTCACAACAAACAGCAGCTCATATGGAACGTCTTAGCAGGAGGCAGCATTTCACCAACATGGTGGAGCAATATGTGTGCACACGCCTAGACGTACTGAATGAGGGGTCTGCCCCCTTCAACTTCTGAGTCTCCAAGTTGGGCACACGGCCTGAGCTTGCTCTTTACGCCTTGGAGGTGCTGGCGTGCCCTGCAGCCAGTGTATTATCTGAACGGTATTTAGCACGGCTGGGGGCGTTATCACAGACAAGCGCAGCCGCCTGTCCAGAGACAATGTGGACAAGCTCACGTTCATTAAAATGAACCAGGCATGGATCCCACACGGGCTTTTCGGTACCTTGTGCAGAATAGCGATGGATACCGACCTTACCCAGCCATTGTTCCATTTTTGCTCTTTCTCACTCTTTTGGGGTGTACCCTCATTTAAAATTTGTGAAAAGAAGCAGTGTTGGCTACCTCGTCCTACTCCTCCTCAGGGCCAGATTAACGTAGGGGCTATTGGAGCTGCAGCTCCAGGCCCCGGGTTGGCCATATTCACTGTTACCGCTCTTCTGTCACTTGTAAACACAGAAGTCTGGCTTCTATGCTCGCTTCCCCAGGCAGCTCCCTCAGAACCTCCCCACACAGCACGAAGGCCGGACAAGGAGGGACAGTTGCCGATGCATAGATGTGTTTATGGGCTTCAGAGACAGCATCCCATGTGGAATTAGGCATGCATGGCTGCACCCTTCCTCTTTTGGGTGCATGCCAAGGCACGGCCCTTAAGGCCCTTCAAAATCCTCAGCACCAAGCCCATGATGCTCTTAATCCGGCCCTGGTCCTCCTCCACCGCCGCTTCCACCTACACCGCCCATAGGTGTGTGCAGCCTATTGCATTAGGGTGTGCACCCCAAAGTTTAAATACACATGCATGTGTTTGCCTACATGTACATGGCCCCGATACATTACTCTCCTTGCTGGCAAAGAGAAATAGAGCAGAGCAGGTCCGAGGGAGATCTTTCCCATCTCCTCACTGGCAAACAGAGCGATAATGCTATGTGCCCTAGGTGATTAGGGTGTGCCCAGGTACACCGGGCACACCCTGTGCACACGCCTATGACACCGCCACATCCACCACCACCTCAACCTCCCTCCTACTCCATATGGGCCTCGTCCTTCAGAGATGAAGAACATTGTTTTATTTTTCTGTTTTTTTTTTGTTGTTTTAAGTTATTTCCCTATCCACATTTGTTTGCAGAGCACTTGCCATGCTCTTAACTACGTTTTGCTGCCATTTGCAGCAGTCTAGCCCTTTCCATTGGTGTTTTAGAGCCATTTTAGTGCCTGAAAGTTCGGGTCCCCATTGACTTCAATGGGGTTCGGTGTCCGGGAAAAGTTCGGCAAAAGTCCGGGACACGGACCCGGACTTTTTTTTTTAAAGTTCGGCCGAATCCGCCGAACACGGACATCCAGGTGTCCGCTCAACTCTACAAGGAACACACCAGGCAGGTCCGAGATACTGTTGTGGAGAAGTTTAAAGCCAGATTTGGATACAAAAAGATTTCCCAAGCTTTAAACATCCCAAGGAGCACTGTGCAAGCGATAATATTGAAATGGAAGGAGTATCAGACCACTGCAAATAAACGAAGACCTGGCCGTCCCTCTAAACTTTAAGCTCATACAAGGAGAAGACTGATCAGAGATGCAGCCAAGAGGCCCATGATCACTCTGGATGAACTGCAGAGATCTACAGCTGAGGTGGGACACTCTGTCCATAGGACAACAATCAGTCGTATACTGCAAAAACCTGGCCTTTATGAAAGAGTGGCAAGAAGAAAGACATTTCTTAAAGATATCCATAAAAAGTGTTGTTTAACGTTTGCCACAAGCCACCTAGGAGACACACCAAACACGTGGAAGAAGGTGCTCTGGTCAGATGAAACCAAAATCAAACTTTTTGGCAACAATGCAAAATGTTATGTTTGGCGTAAAAACAACACAGCTCATCACCCTAAACACACCATCCCCACTGTCAAACATGGTGGTGGCAGCATCATGGTTTGGGCCTGCTTTTCTTCAGCAGGGACAGGGAAGATGGTTAAAATTGTTGGGCAGATGGATGGAGCCAAATACAGGACCATTCTGGAAGAAAACCTGATGGGGTCTGCAAAAGACCTGAGACTGGGACGGAGATTTGTCTTCCAACAAGACAATGATCCAAAACATAAAGCAAAATCTGCAATGGAATGGTTCACAAATAAACATATCCAGGTGTTAGAATGGCCAAGTCAAAGTCCAGACCTGAATCCAGTCGAGAATCTGTGGAAAGAACTGAAAACTGCTGTTGACAAACGCTCTCCATCCAACCTCACTGAGCTCGAGCTGTTTTGCAAGGAGGAATGGGCAAAAATGTCAGTCTCTAGATGTGCAAAACTGATAGAGACATACCCCAAGTGACTTAATCGCTTAATCTCAGCAAAAGGTGGTGCTACAAAGTATTAACTTAAGGGGGCTGAATAATTTTGCACGCCCAATTTTTCAGTTTTTTATTTGTTAAAGTTTGAAATATCCAATAAATGTTGTTCCACTGTATGATTGTGTCCCACTTGTTGTTGATTCTTCACAAAAAATTACAGTTTTATATCTTTATGTTTGAAGTCTGAAATGTGGCAAAAGGTCGCAAAGTTCAAGTGGGCCGAATACTTTCGCAAGGCACTGTATATATATATATGTGTATATATCACTCCCAGCAGCTGAATAGAGCAGCAGAGATTCACATGGATGGTAAGTATATGTTTCTGGGGAGGGTTTGCCTTGCTCAGCATGAGAAATACTGGTTCACTTAAACAATTTCACTATGTGTTCAACGTTGGTTTAGCTAAACAATTGCACTACACATTCTACAAGTGAGCTCATTGAGCCTCGTGTGTTTTTATAATAACTGTTAGAAAAACATGCATAGATTCTGTAGTAGGATGGTAGAAAAATATGTTTATTTAAGTTTCCTTTAATATCTCTTAAAAATCAAATGTCACTTGGTATGACTACAATCCCTTTTTCTATCTTTGGATTTTCTATGGAACAAACTATTGTAGTTAGGGTCACAAGGATCAACAAGCTCAGAACCCCAGCTGAGACTTGTCCCTCAACATGGTGAAAGTATTTAACTTTAACCAATTAATTTCTATCTTTATGAATGTTAAATATGTATGCATTTTGAACTATGCTAATTTCCGACCACTTTGCTTTCTAAGAATGCAGATGATAAAGAGAATAAATAATATATTTATTATATGGAAAATGTACATTGTAGTAATTGTGGCATGTATAATAAGCCATAGTTGTCAGTTACATGTCAACTGGAAAACAGAACTGTACAGGGCTGATAGCACTGCTTCAGATAACACTGCAATGTTCACAGAAACTCATCAGATCAAAGTATATTTGGAAGAATGAACAAATTTATTTTGCACTTATGGAACAGATATTCCAAGGCAAAATTTCCAAGGCCGAGGACTGATCTCCAAGACTTAGATTGGGAGGGAATATTGGCATCGATGAACACAGAACACAAATGTTTTTTTTTAAAATGACTTCATGTGAACGCACTGCAATATATATATATATATATATATATATATATATATATAATATATAATGTGTATGTATATGGACAATACATTTAAAAGGCTAAAAATAAAAGCCAATGTGGATCATGGCCAAGTTAAAAAAAAAAAAAAACTATTAATAAGGAAAGAGCTTTTAAAAAATATCAAAATGAAGGAACACTATCATCTTTTAAATGTTACAAGGAATACAACACAATACCTAAAAGGGAAAAGGCAGCAAAAATTCAAAATTAACAACAGATTGCAAAAGTGAGTAGGACAAACTCCAAAAATGTCTTTAAAAATAATAATAGTAAAATGGTCAGGTCTGAGCATGTAGGTCCTTTATAAAAAAAATCTGGAGTGGGTGAATGGGGACAAAAAGAAGGCACATTTATTAAATACATTCTTCTTCTTGTGAGGGATTTTAAGTCCATAAAGGGGATGAGATAGCCCTAATATAACTACTATGGCTCAAAATTGAAATGGTCCAGAAATCTTGGACAGGAACTGTTGTCATCAGGCAGTGGGTTTTTTTTTGAAAATAAAGGACTGGTCAAAAACTGTTGTATTTTTATTAACTCTATGAGCACTTTTTGGTGAATGAGTAGGTGTACCATGTACCCTATCCTTATTCACATGGGAGGCCAGGATCTGGGGGGCTCTTGTGAAAGGGGGCTTCCAGATTCCGATAAGCCCCCCCATTTACAGACCCCCACAACCACCAGTCCAGGGTTGTGAGGAAGATGTCCTTGTCCCCATTAAGATGGGGGCAAGGTGAATTGTGGGGAGCCCTCTGCCTAAAAGCACCCCCCATGTTTAGGGCATGTGGCTTGGCATGATTAAGAAGGGGGGCATGCTCAGATAATGGTCCAATATCGATTTTGGGGAACCCCCATGCCATTTTGTTCAATTTTGTCGTGGGGTTCTCTTTTCAAAATCCATATCAGACCTAAGGGTCTGGTATAGAATTGGGGGGACCTCACCTAATTTGAAAAAAAAAAAAACTTGGAATGGGATTCTGTGATGGTGTTCACCATCACTGGAATTTAAGGACAGATGGGTGAGGGGTTGAATTGCGTCATTTTTGTCAGCAAGGTCAATTGTTCCCTTTGCCATGATGTTTCTGAGCAGGAAGCCCTCTCCTAATATGGTCATCCCAGGAAGTTCTGAGGAGCCGGACTGTCTGGGGTGGCTCCCCATTCAACTATTGTCAGGTGGGCTAGTGCTAATGACCGCACCTGTTGTCTGCTAAGGGAGGTATTGACACAGAGTAATGTGTATTCAGGGCTCGTTAGACAACCATTGTTCTGTGTCTGACTATTGTGTACATTGATTGCCCCCTGGGGCTTCTGTCTCCTTGCATTGGTCAAAGTTATCTGACCAATCACTACTGACTCATTTCAAGCCCTCATTTGCATTGGTCAAAGCTATCTGACCAATCCCTGTTGACTCATTTCAAGCCCTCATTTGCATGGATATTCCACTTTCTGTATAAAGTGTGCTGTGTTCTTCCAATAAATTGTCTTCCTGCTTGAACTTGCATACAGCCTGCTTGGTGTTTGTTCTAATGGATTCCGAACGGCACATAGCTGTAGTTCGGATCCCGGATCCTTGGTTGACCGAACCATCAGACGATGCGATCTGCAAGCTGACTGACTAGAAACAGAGGAGTGTCGGGAGAGCGGACAGGGCGAGCAAGGGTCTCGTCACAGATTCCCCTTAAAATCTATACCAGATCCGAAGGGCATGGTATAGATTGGGGTGGGAACCCAAGCTGTTTTTTTATGCTATTCTGAATAAACAGTGCTAAAAATACTAAACAAATTCCAAAATTCCGAAAAGGAATAGTTGGTTGTTAGGGAGTGGATGGCCGCTGGTGTCCTTAACAACCATGACTCATCTGCTATCAGTGGGATTCCTTGCTGATAGCAGATTGTATATAAAACAAATCCTGGTTTAGAAAAAACAGTGTGGGGGTCACCTTCTTCCCCATAACTGTGGCCCAGTAGTTGTGGGGGTCTGCGGGTGAGGGGCTTAATGGAATCTTGAAGGCCCTTTTAACAAGGGGGCCACCAGATCCTAGCCCCTCCATAGTACCGTTGCTCATTTACCAATAAGTGCTGAAAGAGTTAATAAAAACACAGCAACAGTTATTTAAACAAAAAACATAAAAACACTGATCCAAACAAAAAAAAAAGAAAAACGCTGCCCACTAGGGATGATCGAACGGTTTGGGTCGACCATCGGTTCGACCCGAACATTGGCTGTTTGCAATTCGGCCGAATTCCGAACTCTTTGCGGTAAAAGTTCGGAATTCGGCCACCAGAACCGCCCAAAATGCAATGGGACAGGAACTGGGCTTTAAAAGCCTGTGATTGGCCCAGAAACATAAGTAAAAGCCGATTGGAGTGACTAGGGGGTCCAGAGGCCAATCAGGAGTGAATACGCCCCCCCCAGTATATAACATAGCCCCGCCAAATCTCTAGCACTGTAATAGAGAGGCTGTGGAATAGAGTGGAAGCATTTCTGTTACTCCTACTGCTCCAGTGTCATTTTGCAATTATTAGTGTGAGGAAAGGGATATGCAGTGTAGTTAGGGTACAACATACCACTATAGTTTAGATTCAATAATCTAGTTTCTGTAGGGAAAGCTTTAAGTGTCAGGGTGACAAGTGTAGTTTAGGGTTAACTGACTCTGCTATGCCAGGGTGACCGAACTCTTCCATGTCAGGGTGACCGTAATGTAGTTTAGGGTGAACTGACTCTGCTATGCCAGGGTGACCAAACTCTTCCATGTCAGGGTGACCGTAATGTAGATATATATATGGAATCAAAAAACACCATTTTGAAACCCTAAAACCCAATAAATGCCCCTAAAAAGTGCCTAGGGTTCTGGGTCATGCCCCAGGGACTATTAATCACACAAAAAAGAAGTTCTTAAAAATTGTCGTTTTTTGATAGAGATATATACAGTATATAAATATATGTGTGTATACATATATAGAATAAAAAAACATCATTTTGAAGCCTTAAAACCCAATAAATGCCCCTAAAAAGTGGCTAGGGTTCTGGGTCATGCCCCAGGGACTATTAATCCAACAAAAAAAGTTCTTAAAAATTGAAAGCTGAAACTTTCCAGGTACACTTTTAAGACCCCCCCCCCCCAGACACCAAATCTAAAGAAATCTAATTTTTTTTTTTTCCAATAATTGGCTCTCTATCAAAAACGACAATTTGTGATTAATAGTCCCTGGGGCATGACCCAGAACCCTAGGCACTTTTTAGGGGCTTCAAAATGGTGTTTTTTGATTCCAGAAGTTCGGGTCCCATTGATTTCAATGGGGTTCTGGAATCCAAACCGAACTTTCGGGAAATTCGGGTGTTCTGGTCTATCATTCCTGCTGCCCACCCACAACTGCTCCCATCCAGGGACACAGCTAGATAACAGGTAAACATAGGGGTAGAGGTTATCCGGTAACATAACCAGGTGAACCCACCCCCATGTCTACCTCTCATTGGGCGAGTTTCATTCCAAAATTACAGATAAACATGGGGGGCAGGGTTAACTGGTGAGCTCATGGTAAACCTCTGCCCCAAATGTTACCTGTCATTCGGCTTTGAGGATTGAGGAAGATTGAGGAATTCCGATCAGAATAGCCTGGATTACATAAAGTAAACGAGGCAGGACATTCATCTTGAGCGCATTACATCAACCAGGAGAGTGTCAATGACTGCCTTGGCTGTTAGGAAGGTTAGTGGGATGAGTGACAGGGAGGCCAGTCCTGAGTTGGTACACCCTAACATATTTGCCGAGTTGCAGGTTGAGAGGGATATCAACTCAGGGGTGGCAGAGCTGGAGCATGCACCCTCCCCCAGCTGCCAGGGGAGGGGCGGCTCCAGGAAGAAGGGGGGCCGTAACTCAGGAAAGGTTAGACAGGTTGTGGTAGTTGTGGACTCAATTATCAAGAGGACAGAGAGGGCAATCTGTAAAAAAGATCTCGGTAACCGAACAGTATGTTGTTTACCGGGCGCCCGCGTTCGGCACATCGCAGATCTGGCAGACAGATTATTGTGCGGGGCTGGGGATGACCCAGCGGTCATGGTGCATGTGGGCACTAATGACAAAGTAAAAGGTAGTTGCAGGATCCTAAAGAACGATTTCAGGGACTTAGGTAATTAAGGAAAAGGACCTCCAAGGTGGTTTTCTCTGAAATACTGCCTGTACCTCAAGCCACACAAGAGAGGCAGAAGGATATTAGGGAACTTAACAAGTGGCTGAGGAACTGGTGTAGGAAGGAAGGGTTTGGGTTCCTGGAGAACTGGGCTGACTTCTCAGTCGGCTACCGGCTCTTTAGTAAGGATGGGCTGCACCTTAATGGGGATGGTACAGCTCCTTTGGGGAGAAAGATGGCCACCAAGTTGGAGGGGCTTTTAAACTAGGAGACGGGGGGAGGGCTCAGAAGTGGAGTCAGTCAGGAGGGAGCAAAGGACTGAAGGCAGTTGTAGGGTCAGCAGCGACAGTAGGTCCACAACGTCAATTGGTAGGTCTGTGCGGGAAAACCTCAGACCAAACAGGAATAAACATAACCACCAATCACGTTTAACTTCCGTAAAACTAAGAGGGGTATATGCTAATGCCAGGAGCCTAGCTAATAAAATGGATGAGTTGGAAATATTAGTACATGAGGAGGACATAGACCTTGTGGGAATAGCGGAGACTTGGTTCGACCCCCTCACATGACTGGCTGGCAAATATCCAAGGGTATTCGGTGTACCGGGAGGGGTATGTCTCTACGTCAAGAACAATGTAAGGGTGATTGAGAGGAGTGACATTACAGAAGGGATGAGTATGGAGTTAGAATCCGTATGGGTAGAACGCCATAGGGAAGGAGAAAAGGAAAAGTAATTGTGGGGGTTTACTATAGGCCACCTAAACAAGGGGAGGAGGTAGAGCTGGAATTTTTAGCACTTTTGGGTAAAGTGGCAAAGCTAGGATCAGTCATCATATTGGGGGACTTCAATTATCCCGACATTGACTGGGGAGAGGGGACTACACACTCACATAAGGCCCGTCTATTCACGGAAACCTTACAGGATAATTACATGTCACAGTTGGTGGATTCTCTTACTAGAGGAAACGCAATCCTGGATCTATTGATCACTAATGACCCAGACCTAATCTCAGAGGTAGGAGTCCAGGACTACCTGGGCTCTAGCGATCACAGGATGATCACATTTAGCGTAAATAACAATATAGCAAGGCAAGTGGGGAACAAAAGAACCCTTAACTTCAGAAGGGCAAACTTTCCAAAATTGTACTCATTGATGGAAAGGGTTAACTGGGACCAAACCCTGGGATCACTGACCACAGAGGAAAAATGGGAATGCTTTAGGAACATATTAAGCAAATGCATCTTGCAGTGCATTCCTAAGGGAAATAAATTTAGAAGAGACAAAGCCAAACCTGGCTGGCTAAACCGTAGCGTTAAACTTATTAGGGGAAAAAAATTGGCCTTCAGGAAATATAAATCAGAGGGCACAGTATTGGCTTTCAAGCAATACAAGGAGGCAAATAAGAAAAGTAAACACAAAATCAAGATGGCTAAAATAAACTTTGAGAGACAAATAGTGGAGGATAGTAAAAAAAAACCCAAAGAAATTCTTTAAATATATCAACAGCAAAAATCTATGGCAGAGCATATTGCACACATAATTAACGATGATGGGAGGATGGTTACAGAGGACACTGAAAAAGCAACCGTGCTGAATGCTTTTTTCTCGTCAGTATTTACACAGGAAACGGAGGGGTACACTGACCATGACTGTATGGTTAGTAGTAATACACAGGACTTGCCACTATGGCTAACAGAGGGTGAAATCAGGGAAAGGCTGGATAAACTTAACACAAACAAATCACCAGGCCCGGATGGCGTACATCCCAGAGTACTCAAGGAACTCAGGTTATATCCAGACCACTGTTCCTGATCTTTGCTGACAGTATTAGGACAGGAGATGTACCAGGGGAGTGGAGGAAAGCAAACGTGATTCCGATATTCAAAAAGGGTCAGAGGCATATACCGGGAAATTATAGGCCTGTCAGTCTGACATCAGTAGTATGTAAACTTCTAGGGGGATGATAAGGGACTATATCGTAGAGTTTGCTAAAGACAACAGCATCATCAGCAGTAACCAGCACGGGTTTACAAATGGGCGTTCTTGTCAAACCAATCTCTTAACATTCTACGAGGAGGTGAGCTGTGAGCTAGATAGGGGCAGACCAGTGGATGTGGTGTACTTAGATTTCGCTAAGGCATTTGATACAGTTCCCCATAAGCGCTTAATTTATAAAATAAGGTCTGCAGGTATCGACAGCAGGGTTTGCTCTTGGATACGGAACTGGCTAAAAGGGCGTGTCCAAAGGGTGGTAATAAACAGCGCATAAAACATAAAAGTGTAGCGCTAAGAGTATTAATGATCACAAAATTGATAAATAGTGTCCAAATGAATGAAAAAAAAACTACTAATCACAATGATGTTTATAATGAAGAAAAAGAGTGTCCAAATGAATGAGTCCCAATATAAATGATATAAAATGAAATCATAAATCCACGTGCACAATATTGCAAGAAGTGATTCAACCCGTGACACCCAGGGTATGTGAAGGGAGAGAACACCTCGGTGATGGGATATGTTAAGCAGCTTACCAGATTTCCTTGGCTGCTCAACTTAATGAGTCAGCCTCTCCCAGCTATTAATCAAGACCACTGAAGATCCGGTGTTAGAGGAATGCTTAGTCGATGCAAGTAGACCACTTCTCAAAAAGCATGTAACAGATCAGTGTAGGGTTCGTGCTCCTCAATATTTTTCATCAAACATAAATGAATATGTGGGAAGAAAAGAAAGCGAAGCCCATAGCGTAATCCCGTTTAAAAATAATATTCCACTTTATTAAAAAATATTACTCACAATGTCTCAAGAATAAACAGGCTTGTCAAATCGCTAGAACCTGGGGATGGAGGTGCGGCGTCCCGCGAACAATCCCAAGTAGCAAAGGATAATGAAGGCCGGCTATTTTCCAGGGGGCGTGTGGACGTTGCGTCTGGAGTCGCCAACGTTTCGTCTCAATAGACTTCGTCTGGGCGTGACCCCAGACGCAATTCACACGCCTAAAGTAGCCCCGCGTCTCCGCCTATTGGTCCCGAACCTCGCCGTAGCATGTCTATAATTTACAATGGTACCAGACGTCCACCAATCCGCAATCAGCAGAGGAGACGCTCGTCAACCAATCAGGCGCGACTAGCGCCTTGTAATGGTGCTGAACGCCTACCAATCCGCAATCGGTGGAAGTGGCGTCAACCAATCGAGAGCGCCTAGCAGTGACGACGAACTCCCGCCAATCCGCGATTAGCGGAAGTGACGTTCGTCTGTCAGACAAGCGCCGTTGGAAGTGATGCTCGTCACCTCCGGCGGGGATAACAAGAAGACACGCATCGGCGGAAGTCATGTGACCAAGAAGCAGAGGAAGTAAACAGTCTTTAACACATCGCTCCTCCCACTGCTAATATTAGCACAGGGGGTGAGCATTTAATATGGGGAAACTCCTCTTTAGTGCCCGATTATCTTTTGGATGGAATTTACATGAATATCCCCCAAGGAAGTATCTATTGTTGGTCACTATTAAAAAAATGTAATTACATAACTGGGCAATAACAGCAATACCCAAATTGGGGAGTCCGCTCATTAGTTGTTCTTAAACAATCAAAATAACGAGAATTATATTATTCTAAAAACATCAAGTCAAAAAGAATTTTTTGGGGTTACAATAAAATTAGATCTGCAGGTATCGACAGCAGGGTTTGCTCTTGGATATGGAACTGGCTAAAAGGGCGTGTCCAAAGGGTGGTAATAAACAGCGCATACTCAGACTGGTCTGAGGTAGTAAGCGGGGTCCCCCAAGGCTCAGTCCTAGGACCAACCTTGTTCAATTTATTCATAAACAGCATTGAGGACGGGATCAGTAGTTCAATATCAGTTTTTGCAGATGACACAAAATTGGGCAGGGCAATAACTGCACAGCATGAAGCAGATATCCTACAGGATGACCTGGATGACCTGGACAAAATAACAGAGTGGGCAACGACTTGGCAAATGAGGTTTAACGTGGAGAAGTGTAAGGTTTTGCACTTGGGGACTAGAAACATAAAAGCACAATACACGTTAGGAGGGGAACCCTTGGAGGAATCAAAAATGGAGAAAGATCTGGGAGTCTTGGTTGATGATAGACTAGGCAACAGCATGCAATGTCAAGCGGCAGCTGCCAAGGCAAGCAGAATATTAGCATGCATAAAGAAAGGGATGCATTCCAGAGATAAGTCTATAATCCTTCCACTTTATAAAACTCTGGTCCGACCGCATCTGGAGTATTCTGTCCAGTTCTGGTCACCAGTCCTCAGGAGGGATGTGTTGGAGCTGGAGAGAGTCCAGAGAAGGGCAACTAAACTAATTGGGGGATTGGAGGACCTTAATTATGAAGAGCGTCTGCAATCGCTTGATTTATTCTCCCTGGAGAAGAGACGCCTGAGGGGGGACATGATAGCAATTTTTAAATATCTCAATGGGGATCTCAGCTTAGAAAAAAAGCTGTTCAGTCGAAGGGATTGCATGAGGACTCGGGGGCATACAATGCGATTAGAGGAGAAGCGTTTTAACCTCAGGCAACGTGGGGGGTTCTTTACGGTTAGGGCTACAAGATTGTGGAATTCTCTACCACAAGAGGTGGTTTCTGCGGGTAGTATGGTGGCTTTAAAAAGACTATTAGACGTACATCTCAAGGATCAGAACATTCAGGGGTATGTGAGATGATTACAGCCACACACACCTACAGGTTGAACTGGATGGACTGTTGTCTTTATTCAACCTCACCTACTATGTAACTGCCAAGCACAAAGGTTTGCCTTAATTACCCCTAGCATTGGGGGGAAATTGAACTGGAAAAGGTCGAGGGGATCTGCTGTAACATGCACCCCTAGATATTTAGGGGGCTAGACACCCACTGGAGGAAAGGAAGTCCGTAACGTACCTGCGGCCGCATCTGGGACTGAGACATTGAGCACCGCAGACTTTTCGAGGTTGATTTTGTAGTTAGAGACCATAATGGTCCAGGGCCTGGAGTATGGCGGGCAATGACGCGGTCGGATTGGAAATGAAGAAGATTAGGTCATCTGCATAGGCGGCAACTTTATGAGGACTCCCGGCTCTCTGCAGCCCCGTTATGTCCTGATTAGCATGCACTGAACACAAAAAAGGCTCCAAGGTGAGCACAAAGATGAGAGGTTACAACGGACACCCCTGTCGAGTGCCGTTCGAAATAGGGAAAAAATCGGACCACCAGTCTTAAACCCTCAGCACAGCGAATGAAGAAGAATATAGGGCCAGAATCCAATGAATCATCTGAAGTCCAAGACCAATATGCGACAGGGTGACCCGGATAAAGTCCCAGGCCATCCTGTCAAAAGCCTTCTCCGCATCTGTAGACAATAGCACCCATGGCAGGCGGGAGCTCTGGGTTGCAGAGATTAAATCGATCACCCGTGTCTTATTGTCTCTAGCCTCCCGGGATGGAATAAAACCTACCTGATCGTAGTGGACTAATTGGGGGATAAGGGGTAGGAGTCGATTGGCCAGCACCTTGGCAAAGAGTTTAAGATCGGTATTAAGGAGGGCAATAGCACGATAACTCCCACAGGCCATTGAGTCCTTGCCATCCTTATAAATGAGTGTGATATATGCCCTCAGGGAGTCCGGGGGCATCGCAGTACCGTCGCGGAGCGCATTTAAAAGGAGAGTAAGGGTTGGCCAAGATGGGCAGCAAATGTCCTATAATAGGGCAGAGTAAGCCCGTCGGGGCCAGGAGCCTTATGAGGCTTCGCCTGAGGCAATGCTGCCGCCAATTCCTCCTTCGTAATTTCACCCTCAAGGGCAAGGCTCTGCTTCCTCATAAGGGAGGGCATACTAGAAGACTGGATGTATTTCTCCACCCCACCTTAACCATCTGATCCAAGGGATGGTGAATTGGGAGAGGGAAGATTGTATAGGGCCCGGTAATACGAATAAAATTCCCCTGCAATGGCGGACGAAGAATGGAACTTCCGACCACCTGATGTTGAAATTTGTGAGATGAAGGGTGCGAGCCAGCATCATCCCCGGCCTATCTGAGAATTCATAGAAATGTCGTCTGGCCCAAGCCATGCCCCCCATTATTTTCTGGAAGAGTATGTTGTTCAATTCCTCTCTAGCTCGAGTCAGGGGGGACAGATGTTCAGACACAAGGGAATGCTTGTGTTTCATGCTCAGTTCCTCAATACGGGTGAGCAAGGCCTCAATCACCCCCTCCCTCTCCCTCTTCCATCGCGATCTGGCTCTAATTAGAGCCCCCCCGTATCACTCATTTGTGAGCCTCCCAAACAATCGGGGGTGAAAGAGATATGTCCGAATTTTCGGTAAAATAGTTAGATAGAACCTCGTCCAGTTCATTTCGTATATCAGGGAGCTGCAGGAGTGACTCATTAAGACACCAAGTGAGCGGCCTACCGGGTCTAGAGTCCCAGGTGATCGTGACGTGTATGAGAGCATGATCTGAAAAGGAGAAGGATGCAATTTGGGCAGAGGTGACCAAGGTGAGATCCTTTTGGGGGACCAGGAAGAAGTCTATCCTTGTGTAAACATTATGCAACGCAGAATAATAGGTGTAGTCTCACTCACCTGGGTGCATCACGCGCCAGGGGTCGACAAGGTTGAGGAGGGAAAGTTCCTTTTTCAGCCTGCGTAATAACGTATATGCCAGGTAAGTATCAAGGAGTGGTTCAGGGGCAAAGTTAAAGTCCCCGCCCATGACAAGGAAGCCCTCACGAAAGCCCAGCACAGCTGGAGTCAAAAAAGACAAGTGGTCAGTATTAGGCAAGCACACATTTAACAAAGTGACGGTCAATTGGCCCACCTTCCCCTTCACCAAAAGATATCTGCCGAGGGGGTCGGCCTGCACAGCCACGAAAGTCCAGGGTATACATTTAGAAATGTATATACTCACCCCTTTCGATTTTGAAATTGTAGAAGGGGCATGATACACCCAGGGGAAATCCCGATTATAGAGCCTGGGAATAGAGTCCAGAAGAAAATAGGTCGCCTGGAGAAACGCAAAGTGAGAGCGGCTGCGCCGTAAATCAGATAGCAACTGGGTGCATTTCTCTGGAGTGGACAGCCCTCTCACATTCAGTGAGGTCAATTTATAACCTACGGGTCCCTGGGGCTCGTGAGGAGGCATGACAGCCGAAGCAACCCCGCCCCCGCCCAGGGTAAAGGGAAGGAAATGGAAGAGAAAGAGGAAGAAAGCAAAAAGGGGACAAAAAAATAGAGCGGGGGGGGGAAGAAGAGGAGAAGGAGCAGGAGAGAAAAAAGAAGGGGGGAGGCACAGCAAGAAGAAAAAGAAAAGGGGAGGAAGATGGTAGAGAACAGAGGAGTGGCAAAAGACTACCAGGCCAGGACCCAGGAGCTGGGAAAGTAAAAAGGGACTCAGGAAGAGAAAGAGAATGTGAAAGAGAAGACCACCGACAAACATAGACAATATGTCAGGATAATGTCTAAATTTGATCACAATAAACCTAGCGCAACCAGGTGCTACCTAGTATGGGGAAACGGAGTTCGATTCAGTGACAGGAGGCGTGTCCCGTGGGCTCCAGCCACAAAACTAACATCCCAAAGACTGGAATCTCGAGGTACTAAGCCGTCATTAACTAGTAGGTGAATATATGAAATGGTAACACATGCCAGCAAAAGACAAAAAACATACTAAAGACAATAACTACATTAGCCACTACCACCCCCCTCCCCCCCCCTTCCCCACAGCAACCCTTCAAGAGACCCATGGGGACAAACAAAAAAAAAAAAAACAAGAAAAGGGGAGAGTGACATTATTAACCTCATGTGAATAAAAGTAAATAATTAATATTAATATTGTTTAAATAACCTATGCTAAAACTGCATTGTGACCATATGGCGCTGAAAGTAGACCTGAGAATGTTCCAGGGCAGTGACTCTGGCTGTCAGGGAAGTTTGAGTCTCCTCCACCGCCTCCACCCTATTGTCCACGTGGTCAATGTATTTCTTTACAGAATTAATTTTGTGAGAGAGCGCATTTACTATAGATGCGGCCATTTCAGTAAAATCCTGTTTGGTGGGTATAAGGGAGAGGATCTCCCACCATTCTGAAGCAGGCCGCTGCGTTAGTTGGGAAGTGTCAGCAGAAGAAGGAGGAGAGTCATCTATAGGCAGCTTGGAAGGCATAATCGGTGAGGGAGGGCCTGGTGAGGTAGGAGCCTGGATTGCAAACTGATGCAAAGGCGACTTCACGGCGCCATATCCGGTCCCAGCTGACACTTATCTTGCCCAAAATATTAGCTGAACAGCTCCATTCCTGACTAATTTCAAGTAAATAGGCTGCTCTGTCTGCCAGACAGGCAGAACTGCAGACTCTGGTAAGTCCAAAGGTGGAGATGAAGTGGAATGAAATGTATTGGATATTTCAAACTTTTTTAACAAATAAAAATCTGAAAAATTTTGCGTGTTCAGGGTGATGAGCTGTGTTGCTTTTACGCCAAACATAACGTTTTGCATTGTTGCCAAAAAGTTCGATTTTGGTTTCATCTGACCAGAGAGCCTTCTTCCACATGTTTGGTGTGTCTCCCAGGTGGCTTGTGGCAAACTTTAAACTACACTTTTTATGGATATCTTTAGGAAATGGCTTTCTTTTTGCCACTCTTCCATAAAGGCCAGATTTGTGCAGTATACGACTGATTGTTGTCCTATGGACAGAGTCTCCCACCTCAGCTGTAGATCTCTGCAGTTCAACCAGAGTGATCATGGGCCTCTTGGCTACATCTTTGATCAGTCTTCTCCTTGTATGAACTGAAAGTTTAGAGGGACAGCCAGGTCTTCGTAGATTTGCAGTGGTCTGATACTCCTTCCATTTCAATATTATCGCTTGCACAGTGCTCCTTGGGAGGTTTATAGCTTGGGAAATCTTTTTGTATCAAAATCCGGCTTTAAACTTCTCCACAACAGTATCTCAGACCTGCCTGGTGTGTTCCTTGTTCTTCATGATGCTCTCTGCGCTTTAAACGGATCTCTGAGACTATCACAGTGCAGGTGCATTTATACGGAGACTTGATTACACACAGGTGGATTCTATTTATCATCATTAGTCATTTAAGTCAACATTGGATCATTCAGGGATCCTCACTGAACTTCTGGAGAGAGTTTGCTGCACTGAAAGTAAAGGGGCTGAATAATTTTGCACGCCCAATTTTTCATTTTTTTATTTGTTAACAAAGTTTGAAATATCCAATAAATTTCGTTCCACTTCATGATTGTGTCCCACTTGTTGTTGATTCTTCACAAAAAAGTACAGTTTTATATCTTTATGTTTGAAGCCTGAAATGTGGCAAAAGGTTTCAAAGTTCAAGTGGGCCGAATACTTTTGCAAGGCACTGTGTATGTATGTATGTATGTATGTATGTATGTATATATATATATATATATATAATATATATATATAAATAAATAATGGCTACTGCACAGCTGTTAATAGTGTTGAGACAAATTGCTCATCTGACTTGGAATATCTAATGGTGAAATGCAGGCCATTTTTTCTGCCAAGGGAGTTTACTACAGTCATAGTCACTGATGTGTATATACTCCCTTTTGCAAATGCTAAGTTAGCTCTGGAGAAATTACATGATGCTATTAACATCCAGCTGAATACGTATCCAGAGAGGGTTTTGATTTTGACTGGAGATTTTATTAACACAGAGTTGAAGAAAGTATTTCCTAAAATCTTTTAAAATGTGAATTTCCCAATGAGTGAAAACAACATCCCGGACCAAGTATATACAAATATTCCTGGAGCAAACAAAATGACCTTATAACCAGATTTTGGTCTATCAAATCATGTCTCACTGATGATAATTACATTTTACAAACCACTAATTTGAAAAACACAACAAATTATTAAAACTGTCCTACAGTCTGGAGTGATGAAGCCACCTCACTCTTGCAAGATTGCTTTGAAGTCACAGACTGGGACATGTTTGCACAGATTTGAAGGACTATGCCTCACTTGTTTCAGCCTATATGCATTTTTGTACTGAGACTGGACTAACCACTAAGGCTAGGTTCACGACTATGTGGTGCAGGACACAAATCCCATGCAATGTCTGAGCGGTGCGATTTGAGCCATTCATTTGCATGGCTTAAATCACACCAAATCTGCACAAAAAAGTTGCAGGACCATTTTTTTCCTGCACTGGAATCAGATTGTATGGGTGTTCACACTTATGTGATCCGATTCTGTCAATTGCACAGCGTTTTGTGAACTGCTTTTTCGTGTCAATAACTTAACATTGACACCCCCTGCAGTTCACATGAACGCTGTGTGATTTCAATGAGGTACAGGAAATGCGCATGCGTTTCCCACACCGCATATATGTGAACCGAGCCTAAACCCATCATGGTGTTTTCAATTCAAAAGCCATTGCTAGATAGAAAAGTAGAGGCTCGGGTCAAAGAGGAGGCCACTGGGAAGAATTTCTGAAACGGTTGTGCAGACTAACCAATAAGCTTCTAACTTTAGCCTGTCCAGTTCCTCCAGAGTCTGTCTGCTCCAGTCTTAGTGAATTCCCCTCACTGTCTTGAAATCAGATGATTTGTTGGCTTACAGGAAGGCTTGGAGAGAACTAAATAGAGGTATTAGAGAAGCTAAGGATCAATATAAACAGTACATTGAATGCTGTCTTAAGAAAAATCCTAGTAGCATGTGGAAAGCAATTAAAATGATGACAGATTTTAAAACTATCACTCCACAGAGTAGCAACACTTTACACCTAGATACCTTAAACAATATGTTTGCCTGTTTTAATGACCAAAACTTCAGAGATGAAAATCTCCTTAAAAAGACCTGTGAATGAGCAGACACTCGTACTACAGCCATATGGGGTGGGATCTTGAGGAAGATTGACAAATATAAGGCAGCAAGACCAGATGAGGTGTCAGCGTTTGCTAGCTAATGAGCTTTGACAGTGTACAGCCTGTTACCAACATTTTTACTATGTCAATGCAACCAGCTACTGTTCCTAACTCAACTGTTATTGTCCCTGTACTCAAAAAAATTTGTAGTGAAAAGTCTGAATGGCTATCACCCATTTTCTTTGACTCGGGTGATTACAAAGTGCTTCAAGCAGCTTGCACTTTTACACACTAAGGCCAGCATCCCCATCTATCTGAACAAAGTTCAGTTTGCTTACCGAATGAACAGATCAACCTATGATGCTATCACTATTAAAGTGTGAATTGTGGACATTTTAGGGTACTGAAGCTTGTCACCATTTCATGGCATTAGATGTCAGGTGTCTATCTACTCAATGTATCCTTATATTTTATATTTTATCAAACTGGGCAATGTAATGCCCCAAAACAAACTTTACTGTATTTTTCATGTATTTCTTTTGCTGAAAATGTATACTTGGTAAACTGTTGTGCTAATATTGTGTGTCCAAAAACTGGTACTACCACTATTTTATTCTCCAGGTACTCTAAAGAGTCTCATGTAGCATGCAGCGCTCAATATTCAAAACCACATATGCAAGGAAGGTCCGTAATACTCCAAAAAGTCACTTTTTAAAATCATATACAGATATGTTCAGATTCTGAGATATAATTTCCCCTAGATGTAGATAAGTGATCACAGACAGTGGATCCCTCAGGAGATGAGTCCCATAGATGTATGCTTATTAGATACCACTGTAGAACACAAAGCCTCCACTGATCACCCAAAAGTTTGGCCGCTTACCAGAAAGTGTAGATCCCCATAACATAGATCCACACCAGCTCGAATGACAATAAGCCTCGGGCGTAATAGTCCACGACCTGGGTGATGTCCCTTCTCATCAAACAGATTATCTTCCAGGTGTATTAGTTAAAAGATCATCATGTAATTCCACACTTCCCGAAGTAATCCAGTACTGACCCTCATATGCTATCATGCTGGGGAAGGTAACGCTTAGCCAACGGTGGTGTCAGAAACCAAAAGAAAGGGGACCTCTCATAGTGAAGTATGCAAAAACTGTATATTTATTAAAACAAGCAATATCACTCACATGTAAAAGGTAGTTGTGTTGGCACAGCATACGCCCTGCAGAGGTGTCCCTTTAAAGGCCTAAATAACCTTCAGGCCTAAAATAATTATTAAACATGTATGCAAAAAAACATAAAAAAAGGGTTACAGCTCCTGGTGAATTTCTATCATTGCACCACAGAGAGCATTCTCCTTCACTGTGCTACAGTATAGTATGCCTATTCTAGTATTCCAGTCTAGTAATAATACAGCGGATTATGAATACTGAAATACCAAAAATGGACACTGTATGCTGAATAGAAAAGGGCTTGGGCTTGTAATATCAGAAAAGATCCAACTCATCCAGGATATAATGTGTTTATTTAATTTAAATCAGGAGAAAGATACAGATCAATCAAGACTCACACAAACAGAATGAGGTAAAGTTTCTTTACCCCGAGCTCTATTATCTATTGCTATATCAAATGCAAATCTTCTAAGAATGGTAATGCACCATTGGTATTTCATGATTTTTTTTTTTTTTTTTTTTTTGGGGGGGGGGGTTTACTTATATAATATTAGCATTACTTTGAATAGATTTTTTTCAGGGGCTATTGCTTACATTTTATTGGTATGTAATGTACATATGTATGTATATTAGTGTATATACAGTACATGTATAATTGGGTATGTCTATGCAGGTAGTCTTTGATGATATCATAGAGCTACCATGTAAAATATAGTTGTATTGAATAGGAAGATAATGAAGAATCAAATCTAATGCTGGGATTTTAAACAAAGGTGCACAAGCAAGACTCAGTGTGCAGTTTACGAAGAGACACACAGAGGCAAAGAAAAAAACCCTTCCAGCAAAATTGTAATATATATTTTAAAGTTACACTTTAAAGATGGTTCCAACATATACTGTATATGTTTGCTAGTACATCTTTATATGGTTGCAAGCTTTATGACTGTACTTTTTCCATGATAGTTAAATGTCAAATTCACAAAAGCAATTACCGTAAATCAAATTGCAACTGCAAGAAGTGCAGATTGGAGGTTGCTTGCCATTATGAGCAATGTTCTCAGCACAAAAACACATTAAATCAAATGAGATACAAATGAATGGATTATTCTCTTTCATAGTTCTGCACATTTTTCACACTTGATCATGATGAGTTCTCATTAAATATTTCCAGTGATCTATAAATAATTTTAACAAATGTTAATAGTTTTAAGTACTGTGGTTAATAACATGTTCAATTGTAATAACAGTGGTTATAAAATTTATTCAAAAAACTGAATTTTGACAAGCTTCATTGCATTCCAAAAATGACCAGTAACTTTCAATCTGTGCATGTAATTAGTTTAAATATTACTCAGACTAATGTCTGCATTGCAGCATTCTTGTTTAAGAAAAAAAAAATATAATGGTAATGATAGAGAAAAGTATAACACCTCTTCAACATCTGCAGCAGATGCTTTACAAAATTGCTTGTCATTAAATTGACAAGTACCTTGTATTCATGGTACAATTGGCCTGTCAAGTTTAGCCATGCAGTCAAGTTCAATAGTTGTCATTAAAATAATTTTGTAATTTTTACAGTGTTTGTTTTATTTCTAAGGATTACTATTCCAAAGCAACAATGTATTTTTGAATTTACATAGTCTTTAATTATTTTATGTTATTATTCAGAATTAAAAATTTTGTTTCAGAATTGTTCAATGCACATAGCTACAAGGGGGGTATTTAACAGTGTTTTGACCAAACTTTAATTTAATAATGTAATTCTAGCATAACAAAGAAAAAAGGACTATTAGGATTGTTTTATAGAATAAATAGCAATTAGTATGCACGCAATAGTTCTGTAACCTACAGGAACAAATTCAGATTGCATATCTCATCAGGTGTAGAACAATTTAAAATACAAATGAGAAATATTTGGCATAGAATCTCATCACGTCTTCCTCACCCAACCATACCAGTCCTCTCTTACACAAGGCAAAGGTAATATTCACCCATTAGAGCAAATAATGGATCTGTTCAACCAGTGAATTTCTATGACTCACCCTTCCTATTGTTCTTACATTATTCACACAGGAACGGAAATAAAATATTTTTATTTATAGCTCTCATTAAACAATTCAAGCACTTAAGCTCCATTTACATATATCCATCTCTGATCGCAGGCAGAATCGTGAATCATTGCAAAACGCAGGACGCCCGTGTGATTCCCGTGACTTGCAATTGCACCCCAAACGCGGCGTGATTTTGCTACTATTGTCGCTCGACGAAACGCGGTAAAATCATGCAAACAGAATTGCGGGACGCCTGTCGCCCAAATGAAGTACCCGTACTTTTTTTGGCGACAGGCATCCCACGATTAAATTTGCATGATTTTACTGCGATTCACCGGGCGACAATCACAACAAAATTGTGCCGCATTTGGGGTTCCATTGCAAGCCATGGGAATTACACGAGTGCCCTGAAAATTGCAATGGTTCGGGATCACAGGCAGAATTGTGGCGATCCTGCCCACAACCTGAGACGCCTATATGTGAATGGAGCCTTAACTTGCTTTCCCCAGTATTTTCAAATTAGTGCTGTTGTTTAGAACCATTTTGTTATAATTTAATCATCTGGAAGTCTATCAAACAACACTGCTAATATGACCATGTGTGTTCTGCTCATAAACTTTGTTTTCTGTGGGGTGCATTGTGCATCACTGTTAGCCCCCAAATTTTGCAGTGCTGTACTCAGTAAAATACACTTGTCCTTAGCTGCAATCACAGGAAGGGGGGGGTGGAATAATAACAATATGCTTCCAAAGCAACATGGGACATTTTATTAGAAGTACAGTACATCTTTTTATCAAATTTTGAATGAACATAGTCTCTGATTTAAATTTGTAGTAAAATGAAAACAGAGTGGCCCCAAAACACTTTTTCTTGGGTCCCCTGCCGATGCCCCTGGCTCCTCCCCTCCATCGAGTGCCCCAATAGAAAGCCACTTTCACTCAAGCTGGCTTCCATCCCAAGTCATGCTGTGTCTATTGACGCATAGTGGGACTAGGCCCCACCTCCAGCTCCCTCATCACTGGCATTGATTGACAGCAGTGGGAGCCAATGGCTCCTGCTGCCTCAGCAAAGCCTGTGAGACCATGAAAGTGCAAAGCACTGGATCGAATTAGGGCTCAGGTATGTAAAAGGGGAGTGATGGGAAATACTAATGACTAAAATATTTAGACATAACCACTTTATGGCTAATTTTGATTAGAGACACTTCTGTAAAGATGAGAGTGGTGCTTTCACAGTGAAAAAGATTTAGCTTAAATCATTCTGCTCATCCACATTCACCAGCTGATTTGCCTGGTTTTCAAACTGATTTGCACATCAATTTCCCACTCCTTTCATAGAAAAAAATTAAGACAACCTTAAAGATAAAGAAATACACTTCCCTACCTACAAGCCCCCATTTTCATCTCCTTTTATCCTTTTTGATGATGCCTTTCTTCCATGGGTACCTTCCCTCCTGAACAAATTTTTTGAAAATTCTTTCCTGTAGCCAGCTTAAAATTTAGTCCTAGTGCACATGTGAACGATGGAGCACCATGCATCTCATCTTGCACATGTATGTGCAATATTATCTTTGTCTGTTTAAAAAGAGGGCTCTCCTGAGATCTTGGGAGAGGGCTTTTTTTTAAATTAAAAGATGAATTTAACATCATACAAAGCATGCGTGAGATAAGCTTGAATAATGTCATGTGCTCCATCTCATGCATGTGCAGTTCGACAATACTGTCAGATATCGTGATATATCACAGATTAGGTATGGGATCTCCCGAAAGGCACTGATGTCGTTGCCTTCCCATTGGGCATCAGTGGGGATTCTAGGCATCAGTGCTTTTAGGGAAACAAGGAACTGAACACAATACAAGTAAGTAAATAAAAAAAAACAAAAGTGTTAGATGCTTTCACATTAACCACTTCAATACAGGGCACTCCCCCCCCCCCCTTCCTGCCCAGGCCAATTTTCAGCTTTTAGCGCTGTTGCATTTTTAATGACAATTGCACGGTCACGCAACACTGTACCTAAACCAAATTTATGTAATTTCCCCCCCACAAATAGAGATTTCTTTTGGTGGTATTTGATTACCGCAAGGTTTTTTCTTTTTTTGCTAAAAAAACCGAAAGTTTGAAAAAAAAAAAAGTTTTTTTGTTTATGTTATACAATTTTGTAAATACGTTTTTTTCCTGCACTGATGAGCACTAATGAGACTGCACTGACAGGCACTGATGGGGTGGCACTGATGGGGTAGCACTGATGGGGTGGCACTGATGGGGTGGCACTGATGGGTGGCACTGATAGGCAGCACTGATAGGCGGCACTGATATGTGGCACTGATAGGTAACACTGATATGCAGCATTGGTGGGCACTGATAGGCAGCACTGCTGGGCACTGATAGGCGGCATTGATGGGTACTGATAGGTGGCACTGATGGGCACTGATAGGGGGCACTGGTGGGCACTGATCGGCACTGACAGGCGGCACTGATGGGCACTAATGGCCACTGATAGGCGGCACTGGTGGGCAATAATGGGCACTGGTGGGTGGCACTGATAGGGATGATGGGCACTGGTGGGCAGCACTGATGGGGAGGGCACTGATGGGCAGCACTGATGGAGAGGGCAATGGGGGGCTCCCTGAGCCCTGATTGCCATCCCTGGTTGCCATAGTGGGCATCACTGGGGTCATGGGTGGGCATCTCTGGGGTCATTGGTGGGCATCCCTGGTGGTTCTAGTGGCACCCCCCCTGAGGGTCTGCACTGGTAATCAATGATCTGATTACCAGTGCCGACCCCCCCCCCCTGTCAGAGGAGCCGCCGATCGGCGCTCCTTTACTCGTGCCTGTCAGTCACGTACTGAGGAAAGCCGATCAACGCCTCTTCCTGTTTACTATGTGACCAGCCATGATTGGACACGGCTGGCCACATGGTAAAGAGCCTACGTCAGTAGGCTCTTTACCGAGATCGGAGATGCAGGGAGTCAGTGGGACACCTCGCATCACCGATCGCCGCTCTGCACGCCCCCGGGGGGTCGCGCAGAGCGCATTATCCTGCCGCCGTCATATGACGTCCGGTCAGGATAATGCAACCACATTCCCGCCGTCATTCTGCTATAGGGCGGGTGGGATGTGGTTATTATACAGAAATGCATGCTGTTGTGAATTTTAGTAAAAGGGGACGAAGGTCCACTTTAAATAAAGGTTTGTGATGCGGCATTTGATGGTCTAAAGTGACTTTGCATTTCCCATTTTAGAAAATGGGTGAGTGGATAAAGCGCTATATACAGAAATAATGCAAACAAACTGATGATTGACTCACTTAAGCATATTTGAGAACTTATTAAATTCATAAAGGTTGATAAAATATTTGTTCTGTTCTGTAGAAATTGTTAAGTTAGGGCCTTCGGTACATTTACCCTTGTCGCCAAGACTTATTATAAAGTGAAATACTATACTCTGGTCAAGGGAATTGTTACACAATGTTTCTGTTTAATGTCAGCTGAAATAGCAACCTTGCCTCAAGCAATAAAGTCAGCCAACCTAAAGTCAAATTTACCTTTTAACTTAGCATTATGTAATCCATTTTTGTTTAGATTTAGCAAGGTCTCTTGTGCACTGCTATGCTGCCACAAGATTCCTTCCTACACATTTTCTCTCTTTCTCTGCGATAGATGGCAAAGAGACTAAAGCAGTTATGGTTTGGAACACCTAGATAACCTAATCACTACATTCCCAATAGCCGGTAATTTGGGTTCCCATCTAGACCTAGAAACAGCAGGTAGCCTACACCCATTGTGTATTTTTTAAAGGTCAAGTTTCAGTTTTCACTGCAGTGTTCTTTTAGGATTGTTAGCTCTCAGTGATACAAAAAATGGACAGCATAGCTTTATGGTTAACTTATATAATTATTCCCCAAACCAAACATTACAAAAGCCATATTTTCCATATCCTGCATTGACAAAAATTAAAATGCATGACACGCTGGTGGCAAACTGAACAATTACTTTATATTAGCACTACATCTGTGCTATGAAACAAGGTTTTGTGGTGCTCTGCTAGCAAAATTGTACTTCTCAATATTTGCAGTGGAAAGCTTTTGTTTCACATAGACCCTCAGTACCCTAAATCATCCCTTTGTTGCAGATACGGGTTAACATGCTGTTTTTAGTTGAACTTTTGCTTTGTAATTTAACTCTTTACTATAGTAATTGATGTATCATGATGTACCAATGTAATACTATTTCATATGTTCAACTGTTTTATTATTTTTTACTACTATACATTAAATTGAATGTTGGTGTGAACTGTACAGACAAGGCACAAGCACATTTGGTATATTTGTTGGCTGAAAGAAAGAGTAATTTGACTGCACAGCTGTCAAAGAGTATGCAACTTCCTATGAATTGGACATCAGCAACTGGGATTTTCTCACTCTAATCACCCTTATCGGGGCTTGTGTCAGCATTGGGTAGCACATGTGTCTTTTTAGGGCTTGTACATGAACTGGGTAGCATATTTTATCTTTTCAGTGTGTGTTTCAGGACTGACTTAAGGTTCTTTGACCTTAATATGTATAGTTTAGAAGAGCAAAGGGATAGGGGTGACATGATAAAAACCTTTATATATATATATATATATATATATATATATATATATATATATATAGCCTGCCCCTAATGTATTTCCTGAGTTTTTTCTTTTTTTTTTTCCATTAAGAATTTTATTGAGAATAAGGCAACAACAAGCATACATGTCATAAATACAAAGCTCTGGATACAATGAAAGAGACCAACGAGGGTCAACAAGGAAATATGTAACATCCGTGTGAGCTCAGAAAAGTGCACAATAGAACCAGCTAATATGAGGATTAACATTGAAAAACTTCAACATACTGAAACAGGATAGCGTTCATGGCAATGGCGGGCATAGGACCAACTGGCAATTGCCGGATTCAAAATACGTACCACAGCGGTACCACTGAGGAATGGTTTAGAATTTGTCAGGTTGATCAAGCTTGCTCATTCTTAACTGAATGTAAGTGGCGGGTACGTCCATTGCTGCGGGAACTGTATGTAAGGAGCCACCCAGGGTGTAGTGTAAACTCGTTGGGAGGAAGTAGAGGGGAAATAAAAAGGTGGGAGCTAAGAAGACAGGTTATTAGTACAAGGAAGACGGAAATTAAGTTGGACAGAGAGCGGAGCAGAAGGTGGGGAGAGAAGGGGAGAGGGAAGAAAAAAAAAACACCAAAGGGAAGGGGAGGGGGTCACTAGAGCATCACAGGATGCGCCTGTGGAGCAACGCTCCAGCCAGGGTCCTTCTCTTCAGAGGCCCATAAGATCCTCATAAGGCTTTGTATCTTTGTATCTTATCCAGTCGTACCATGTTGAGGTGAACTTTGAAAGATTGTCATTAGAGATGCATACCAGTTCTTCCACCTCTTCAATGAGGTTCAATCGGCGTAACCACTCTCGGGTGGCTTTAAAGCCATTTTCCTGTATGGTTACATTTACTGAAGCCTTATGCGTCATGGAGCAAACATTTTCCTATTCTCTCTCAGATAGGGAGACATTCAGTTCCCTCGACCAGGCCTGCGCAAAAGTGGATGCGGAAACAGGAGAGGTCAGGGACCTCTGGCGAAAATTTGTGGATGCATGCCGGTGTTCTGTACCACCAGGAGAGGACTTTAAAGCCATTTTCCTGTATGGTTACATTTACTGAAGCCTTATGCGTCATGGAGCAAACATTTTCCCATTCTCTCTCAGATAGGGAGACGTTCAGATCCCTCGACCAGGCCTGCGCAAAAGTGGATGCGGAAACAGGAGGGGCCGTGATCAGGAGGGAGTAGATTTCAGAAATCAAATGAAGTTGTGGACCGGAGCGCTCGCAAATGGCTTTGAAACCGGTAAGGGGTCTCGTCCAGAGGACCATATTGTTAGGTGAAGTCAGGAAGTGTCTTATATGAAAGAACGACCACAATGGCAGTTTGAGGGGGTGGAGTGTGCGATTCAGTGCTTCCCACGAAAGCGGAACACCTTGGTGGAAGAAATGTTTCACAAGAACATCCCTATGGGGCCAGATATGTTGGAGAAAAGACGGCGACATCCCAGGAGAAAAAGCTGGGTTCATGCGAAGTGAAGTCAGGGGACCCCGCCCAGAGTCGATTCGAGTATGTTTAGACCAACTGTGATAGGCTACCAGGGGGGGCCCAATGAGGGGGTGCGATTTGACAGCCTGAGGTAAGAGGGCAAGAGGAAGCCAAGGCAGCAAACGAATCAGGGTCTCAGTCCAGGAATTTTCAAGTGTTACAACCGCTTTCAGCCTGGAATGCAGGTTCCAGTCAACGAGTCTGGTAAGGAGGCAGGCTCTATGGTAGGAGACCAGATCCGGGAGTGCCAGACCTCCTCAGTGTTTGGGAGCTGTAAGACCCACGTGATTGATCCTGGGGGGTTTGGCGTTCCATTCCTGAGGTTTTTCTATACTTTATTCAGACATCTTGACATTAAATCCACATCACATATATTACCTTAATAGTATCACTTTAAATGGTGATTCTTATTATAAATGCTCAATATACCTTAATTTTTTTGTGTTTTTTTTTTCAAATATAACTTTTATTTTTAGAACACAAAAAAGGCATACAACGAAACAAAAAATAAGTACATGTCAATCAAGTTATCATAAAAAATTCAGGCGATCATAAAAAGTAACTCAAATCATCACTACCCCCTCCATGGGCCCCCGCAAGAGGGTCTCATTAAATTTATATACCTTCCCACAACATATAATCACGGTTGGCAGTAGGGTAAACCCTCAGATTGCCCGTCCATTCCATATTTGCCCCACTTTTATTAAACAAGACAAACAAAAAACAAACAAAACAAAAAAAAAGGGGGAGGGGAAGGGAGGGGAAAAAAAAAAAGAGGCCAGAGAATCGTCACTAACTGAGGAGACCACCCCCCCATCTCCATTCATGAATGCAACAAGGAGATACCCTTGTCAGATGAAATAAAGGTGTTCCAAAGCTCCCAGGTCTCATGATATAGCTCCCGCTTACAATGTGATGTCAGCACCAAGTCCTCCATCTTATTGATGGCCTCTACCCTCCGTAGCCAGTCCTTTACCGTAGGGGGACAAGGACTTTTCCACAACGCGGGGATACAAGCCTTCGCTGCATTAATTAAATGACGCACCACCGATTTCTCATATCGCTGTGTGGGAATATCTGATAAGTGGAGCAAAAAAAGGGCCAGATCCTCCTGGATAGAATATTCTGTAAAGTTTTGAACAATAGATCTAACCTCAGACCAATATACCGAAAGTTTCGGGCAAGACCAAAAAATATGAAGGGACGTTGCATCCTCCCCCCCCACAATGCCAACAGTTCGCCAATACGTTTGGAAAGATCCTATGAAGTTTATGAGGTGTATAATACCACCTGGTCAATACCTTAAAGTTGGTCTCTTGGATTTTGGTGCAGATAGACGATTTAAAGGAAAACGAAACAATATTCTGTATTTGCGATGGTGTGAAGGTGCGGTGTAGGTCAGACGCCCATTCAGTCAAACAAGGCAAAGGAGGATTATCCAACGGAATTGTTAGTAAACTGTATAGTAAAGAAAGCGTATGTGGCAGAGCCCCCTCTTTCAGGCAGTATTCTTCAAATTTAGTCAAGCTACGTGCGAAATCTACAGGATTCGGTAGGGTATGTAGAAAGTGATGGAGTTGCAAGGCCGACCAAAAAGTAAGCCTGAAATATCCGTCCGCGGTCGTCAAGGTCTCCAATGTCGGCCAGCTATCCGATACCAGAAGCTGGGTGACCCGAGTATATCCGGATGCGCCCATCGCCACCAAATCTGGTGACGAAAGGCCCGGCATGAACCGCGGGTTTCCGATCACGGGAAATAATGGAGAACAAGGAGGGGAAAGAGAGTACCGCATGATAGCCTGATGGCATGTTCGCAGCGTAGTACCCAAAAGGGGGTGAAGACGCAATTGCGGTGGCAAGTCTGGGTAGCACCAAAGTGCTCCCCTAAGAGGGATATTCGTCTGTGCTTGTTCTATACTGATCCACAGTTTAGATGCCTGATGTCACAGTTTAGATGCCAATCAACCACTCTACTCAAATGAGCTGCCTGGAAATACTTCTGTATAACCGGGAGAGCTAAGCCACCACATGCTTTTGGCCGGATCAATTGCGTCCGCGCAAGGCAAGGTTTTTTCTGTGCCCAAACGAAGTTAGTGAAAAGGGAATGAATCAAATGAAAATACCGGTCAGGCAACCAAATCGGAAGAGCCCTTATCAAGTAAATGTGTTTGGGCAGTATACTAATATTTATCAGGTTACACCTGCCAAACCACGAGTGGAGACCCGTATGCCACTTATCCAAGAGGGTGCGTGTCTCCCCGATCAGGGGGGGGGAATTCAAATCATAGACCCTAGATATACATGATGGGATGAAGGTACCAAGATAGCATAAAGTACAATCGGTCCATCGGAAGCCAAAGCTCATTTGTAGAGTACGTAGGAGAGGCGGGCGCACCCCCACTCCCATCGCCTCTGATTTACTAAAATTAATTTTAAAGTTCGATAGGGATCCGTTTTTAGTGGTTTAATTGTTTTAGGGTTTTGTTGGTCAGAATAGACCAGACACTTTTTTAATCTCTACCTAGAAAAATAAAATAATACAAATAATGCATCATTAAACACAATATATATAGTGCCTTGCGAAAGTATTCGGCCCCCTTGAACTTTTCAACCATTTTCCACATTTCAGGCTTCAAACATAAAGATATGAAACTGTAATTTTTTGTGAAGATTTAACAACAAGTGGGACACAGTCATGAAGTGGAACGAAATTTATTGGATATTTCAAACTTTTTTAACAAATAAAAAAATGAAAAATTTGGCATGCAAAATTATTCAGCCCCCTTAAGTTAATACTTTGTAGCGCCACCTTTTGCTGTGATTACAGCTGTAAGTCGCTTGGGGTATGTCTCTATCAGTTTTGCACATCGAGAGAATGACATTTTTGCCCATTCCTCCTTGCAAAATAGCTCGAGCTCAGTGAGGTTGGATGGAGAGGGTTTGTGAACTGCAGTTTTCAGTTCTTTCCACAGATTCTCGATTGGATTCAGGTCTGGACTTTGACTTGGCCATTCTAACACCTGGATATGTTTATTTGTGAACCATTCCATTGTAGATTTTGCTTTATGTTTTGGATCATTGTCTTGTTGGAAGACAAATCTCCGTCCCAGTCTCAGGTCTTTTGCAGACTCCATCAGGTTTTCTTCCAGAATGGTCCTGTATTTGGCTCCATCCATCTTCCCATCAATTTTAACCATCTTCCCTGTCCCTGCTGAAGAAAAGCAGGCCCAAACCATGATGCTGCCACCACCATGTTTGACAGTGGGGATGGTGTGTTCAGGGTGATGAGCTGTGCTGCTTTTACGCCAAACATAACGTTTTGCATTGTTGCCAAAAATTTCGATTTTGGTTTCATCTGACCAGAGCACCTTCTTCCACATGTTTGGTGTGTCTCCCAGGTGGCTTGTGACAAACTTTAAACAACACTTTTTATGGATATCTTTAAGAAATGGCTTTCTTCTTGCCACTCTTCCATAAAGGCCAGATTTGTGCAGTATACGACTGATTGTTGTCCTATGGACAGAGTCTCCAACCTCAGCTGTAGATCTCTGCAGTTCTTCCAGAGTGATCATGGGCCTCTTGGCTGCATCTCTGATCAGTCTTCTCCTGAACGTTTAGAGGGACGGCTTGGTCTTCGTAGATTTGCAGTGGTCTTATACTCCTTCCATTTCAATATTATCGCTTGCACAGTGCTCCTTGGGATGTTTAAAGCTTGGGAAATCTTTTTGTATCCAAATCCGGCTTTAAACTTCTCCACAACAGTATCTCGGACCTGCCTGGTGTGTTCCTACCTGCCTGGTGTGTTCCTTGTTCTTCATGATGCTCTCTGCACTTTAAACGGACCTCTGACACTATCACAGTGCAGGTGCATTTATACGGAGACTTGATTACACACAGGTGGATTCTATTTATTATCATTAGTCATTTAGGTCAACATTGGATCATTCAGAGATCCTCACTGAACTTCTGGAGAGAGTTTGCTGCACTGAAAGTAAAGGGGCTGAATAATTTTGCACGCCCAATTTTTCAGTTTTTTATTTGTTAAAAAAAGTTTGAAATATCCAATAAATTTCGTTCCACTTCATGATTGTGTCCCACTTGTTGTTGATTCTTCACAAAAAATTACAGTTTTATATCTTTATGTTTGAAGCCTGAAATGTGGCAAAAGGTCGAAAAGTTCAAGGGGGCCGAATACTTTTGCAAGGCACTGTATATACCGTATATATATATATATATATATATATATATATATATTACGTATCAATACTTAAAATAAATCTCAGTGCACTTCATTGCAATCTTTACAATACATTGTGCACTATTATTTGTTATTTGAAATTATATATAATCTAATTAAAAAAGTGCAGCAATTTTAAGCTGCTCTAAGGTGTTTCTAAGTTTTTATATTTTTTAGTGCTTTCAGATAAATATGATATTTTTGTAATACTTACACATACAGTACATCCTGAAACTGTCTTTTTGTTCCATTTAATGGTTGGATCTTTTTTTTGAGATTGCCATAGGTTTTATACAATTTTTTTTTTAGGTGTTGTGTGCATCTTACATTTGCATGTGATAACATTAAAAAAGACTTACAGCAGAAATGCATTGTCATCATAAGCTGTCATTTTTATTTATTTTTTTATAATTGTTAGGTTCATTAATGAAGTTAAAGTGCACTTAAGTTATGATGCCAGGAGTCCTCTGGCATGACATATAGGTACATGCTCCTGTATATAGATTTATCAAAGGTTGATAGTTTCTTACAATTGCATATACAATTAATGTACCTTCAATTTCTGTAATATTATATTATTTTTCATTGTGAACGTATAATCAGATAATATTAATTTTTAAATTAATACATGTTTGTGTTAAAGCGGAAGTAAAGCCTGTTTTTTTTTTTTCTTACCTTGAAAGTAAAGGCATAATGCATCACATACCGTATATACTCGAGTATAAGCCGACTTTTTCAGCAGATTTTTTGTGCTGAAAAAGCACGCCCTCGGCTTATACTCGAGTGAACAAAAAATGAAAGTGGAGAAATGCCAGGAACATTTAGGAATGACCGAGAATAACTGTGTATCTCACCCCGACCCTCCCGCCCCGCATCCGCCGCCGTTAATATGATCATACTGTATGCCGGAAAGACATGACCCGCCGCTTGACTCCTCTGTAGCAGAGGAGAGGAGGAGACAGTCAGCGGAGAGTCAGTGGACAAGCTGCGCCCGCACGTCACACCGTGGGAGGAGCCAGTGCTGGCAGCCGCGCTGCTGAAGAAGAAGTGAAGAAGATGCCCGGGCCGGTAGCGGGAGGCACTGAGGGAACCGTTACCCACACCTGCCACCATCTGCAGATCAGCAGCATCCACCACCCCAAGGTTCCTCAATAATTATATTTAATAGTTTACGTATTTTACAGTATATATTTTTATTTATTACCGGTACTTATGGTTGACCTGGGTTGAGGGGGGGGGGGGGAGGCCTAATGTGCTGTAATGTACAGTGTAATGTGCTGTGATGTACAGTGTAATGTGCTGTAATGTACAGTGTAATGTGCTGTGATGTACAGTGTAATGTGCTGTAATATACTTTGTAATGTGCCAGTAGCTGCTGCATTTCCCACCCTAGGCTTATACTCGAGTCAATCATTTTTCCCATTTTTTTGTGGTAAAATTAGGGGCCTCGGCTTATATTCGGGTCGGCTTATACTCGAGTATATACGGTACTAGCAAATTATGTGACACTTACCTCCAAACTAAGCCCTCGTCGTTCCCGCTGGAGGCCGCATCCATCTTCGCCCATCTTCCTTCCGGGTCTGCAGACTCCTGCTGTGCTACTAGCTGCAGCTGCGTGATGTCACTCCCACACATACACTTGAGAGCTGCAAGTCAAGGCACAGAGTTCTAAAGAAATGGCACGGGTGGCTATTCCTTCAGAGCACATGCGCCAATGACATCATCAGCCCAGTATACAGTAAATATCTCCTAAACGGTGCAAGTCTAGGAGATACTTACAGTACCTATAGGTAAGCTTAACTTATTACAGGCTTATAAGCTTCAGTGCAAATAAAAATATTTTTCTTGTATAATATATATTTATATATCTTTATTTTTCTTATATTATTGTATAATAAAGCATTTTTTATTTATTGTATTCATATTTGTGTGCTATTTGAAATATGTCACCTATTTAGTTAATAATGATCACACATAGTAATCTTTCACAGTCCAATTCAACAAATTTAAGGAAACACTCCAGTCACCTTAATAACTTTGTTTTGATGAAGATGTTATGGTGGCCTTAATGTTAGTTTAAAATCAAGAGTGAAGTTTACATTGCTGTACAAAGCAGACAAAATGAAAATTTTCACGTATCTGTGTAATATATTCACCTATGTGTCTGGATTTTTTTTTTGTTTCATTTTTCTACTGCAAGGTAAAATTATTCACTTTTGTAGACGAATTAATCTGTTAGATGAATTGTGGATGGGTGTGAGAGTTTACGTATAAGGGACACAATTGCTATTGCCTAATTTACAAAATTAGTCATACAAATTTGTATTGTATATTTTATTACAGTGTCTCACAAAAGTTAGTACACCCCTCACATTTTTGTAAATATTTTTTTATACCTTCTTATGTGACAACACTGAAGAAATGACACTTTGCTACAATGTAAAGTAGTGAGTGTACAGCTTGTATAACAGTGTCAATTTTCTATCCCCTCAAAATAATGCAACACACAGCCATTAATGTCTAAACTGCTGACAACAATAATGAGTACACCTCTAAAAGACAATGTCCAAATTGGGCCCAAAGTGTCAATATTTTGTGTGGCCACCATTATTTTCCAGCACTGCCTTAACCCTCTTGGGCATGGAGTTCACCAGAGCTTCACAGATTGCCACTGGAGTCCTCTTCCACTCCTCCATGACGACATCACGGAGCTGGTGGATGTTAGAGACCTTGCGCTCCTCCACCTTCCGTTTGAGGATGCCCCATAGATGCTCAATAAGGTTTAGGTCTGGAGACATGTTTGGCCAGTCCTTCACCTTTACCCTCAGCTTCTTTAGCAAGGCAGTGGTCATCTTGGAGGTGTGTTTATCTTGGAGGTGTGTTTGCGGTCGTTATCATGTTGGAATACTGCCTTCTGGCCCAGTCTCCAAAGGGAGGGGATTATGCTCTGCTTCAGTATGTCACAGTACATGTTGGCATTCATGGTTCCCTCAATGAACTGTAGCTCCCCAGTGCTGGCAGCACTCATTTAGACCCAGACCATGACACTCCCACCATCATACTTGACGGTAGGCAAAACACACTTGTTTTTGTACTCCTTACCTGGTTGCTGCCACACATGCTTGACACCATCTGAAACAAATAAGTTTATCTTGGTCTCATCAGACCACAGGACATGGCTCCAGTAATCCATTTCCTTAGTCTGCTTGTCTTCAGCAAACTGTTTGCAGGCTTTCTTGTGCATCAGCTTTAGAAGAGGCTTCCTTCTGGGACAGCAGGCATGCAGACCAATTTGATGCAGTGTGCGGCGTATGGTCTGATCACTGACAGGCTGCCCCCACCCCTTCAACCTCTGCAGCAATGCTGGCAGCACTCATATGTCTATTTCCTAAACACAACCTCTGGATATGATGCTGACCACGTGCACTCAACCTCTTTGGTCAACCATGGCGAGGCCTGTTCTGAGTGGAAACTATCCTGTTAAGCCACTGTATGGTCTTGGCCACCATGCTGCAGCTCAGTTTAGAGTCTTGGCAATATTCTTATAGCCTAGCCCATCTTCATGTAGAGCAACAATTCTTTTTTTCAGATCCTCAGAGAGTTCTTAGCCTCTTTTCCATGAGGTGCCATGTTGAACTTACAGTGACCAGTATGAGAGAGTGAGAATGATAACACCAAATTTATCACACCTGCTCCCCATTTACACCTGAGGCCTTTTAACATTAACAAATCAGATTACACCGGGGAGGAAAAATGGCTAATTGGGCCTAATTTGGACATTGTCACTTGGGGGTGTACTCACTTTTGTTGCTAGCGGTTTAGACATTAATGGCTGTGTGTTGAGTTATTTTGAAGGGACAGCAAATTTACACTGTTATACAAGCTGTACACTCACTACTTTACATTGTAGCAAAGTGTAACTTCTTCAGTGTTGTCACATGAAAATATATAATAAAATATTTACAAAAATGTGAGGGGTGTACTCACTTTTGTGAGATACTGTATATACATCCTAAAAGGGTAAGAATCGGGGATGCTCTGTGCAAAACCATTGCAGAAAGCAGGTAAGTATGATATGTTTGTTATTTTATGAAAAACAATTGAACCTTGATTATCACTTTAAATAAATTAACTGCTTCTTTGCCGGGCCTATTGTCAAATGATGGCCAATTGGGAGTTCTCCCATCCTGGGAGGACGTCACATGACATCCTCCCAAGACAGCGCCTTGCACGTGCCCTTGGGGCTGCACAGCGGCACAATCTGTTACTGGCTGTGTCCACTGGACACAACAGGTGACAGAATATTGTAGCGGGCCACTGTTAGTACCATGTGATTGCTGTGACAAATTACAGTGATCAAATGACAGATGTACACAATGAATGACTTCAAATTATAGCCAATCTTTGTGTATCGTTGTGTTGATTTCTGTGATTGGTGACAGTGATCACATGGTACAGATAGGGCCAATCACAGTGAATCTGTGTCAGTGTCCCTGATCACCTCCACACCAGTCATATGGTGATGCTGTACTGCTCTAGTGACAGTAAAATAAAACATTTGAAAAAAAATATTGATTTCATTTCTTAATTTTCCAAAATACCCACCATGCCGCTTATTAAATAACTTGGACTGTCTACTTTCCAAAAGGGGGTACTTTGGGGAGTATTTGTACTCTCCATGCATTTTAGGACTTCAAGAAATTAGATAAGCCATCAGTACATTCATTTTTTTTCAAATATATACTGTATACCATAGTTTGTAGACTTTATAACTTTCCTACACACTAAATAATATACACTGAGCTTGATTATTTTTCCCAAAGAAATGTAGCAGAATACATGTTGGTCTAAATTCATGAAGAAATATTATTTATTTGCAAGTTTATAAAAGAAACAAAGAAAAACAAATTTTTCAACATTTTCTGTCTTTTTTCATTTATTTAGCAAAAAATTAGTGGTAATTAACCAAGTGGTGATTAAATACTACCAAAAGAAATCTCTATCTTTCTCAAAAGAATGAGAAAAATGTCATATGGGTACAGTTTGCGTGCCTGGGTGATTGTCATTCAAAGTGAAAATTGACCTGGGCAGGAAGAGGGTGAATGTGTCCTGCAAGGGCATACTCACAGGGGTTGCTGGACTCACAAATGTGACCTGCCCCATATTCCAGGGGGCCTCTGTCCCCTTGTACTCCTGGATAGGGGGGTGGTGGCATAAAGAGAAACTGATGCCTTCTAATCTCCTGCAGCCACTGAAAGCCCACTTCTCCTCCCCTCCCTCTCGCAGGTATTCAGCTGCTGTAGGCTGACAACGAAGTGGATCAGTTCCTCTATATGTCGCTGCCCTTCCTATCTAGGTCCTGCCACCTCCAGGCCCCTGTGTGCTCTCCTGGCCTTGTGTTGCCCCCCCCCTCCCCCACAGTGCTGCCAGGTTCCCCCCTCCTCTTTCCTCCCTGGCTGCTACAAGGGATGTGTCAGGATGGAGAGTGAGGGAAGGGACCAGTAAATATTTTTACCAGGCCCTTCCTTTTCTAAATGGATTGATGATTGGTACTGATCACTGACTCTGTCTATTAATAACTTAAGTGAAGTAAACTGTGATTACTATGCTTTAGTTTGTGAATGAGCAATTCTTTTCCATTTATTTTGTGCTGCTGAGGCTGCAGAGACTGACATGGAGGGCTGTGCCCTCAATCTACTTTCTCTGTCTCAAATGCGGAACATCAGAGGTCTGTTAAGACCCCTGAAATTTTACTAAAGCCCCCAAATGGGGCTCCTAAAAAACTGTAAAAATAAAATGATAAAAATACAATTGCAAAGACAAGCGAAATAAACTTATGGCAGGGCCCTAGCGTTCCGCTGCCATGGTGGGGGGGGGGGGGGTTTCAAGACAGCAGAAAAGAGGCTCACTTCAAAACAGGGTCCCATGACAGGAGTAACTGGGATCAGTGGGAAAAGCCCCAAGCCTGGAGGGAAGCATTTATGGTTTCTTGCACCAGGCCCTGAAAAATGACTACAAATGACTGTTGTGTCTTAGGAAGGCACAGTGAATGCAGGAAATCTTACACTCCACTCTCCCTTGCCCTAGGAACTGCAATTTGCTGCAAAGTATCTGTGGAAATATACAGCACTAAATATAGTGTAATAATTAATGTAGTAATGGTGAATATAGTGCCATACAGTATATAACACTTTGTAGTTGTATTAGCACACTACACTGACAACTTTCTTTCCTTTCAACACTGTCAGCAGTCCCACAAAAAGCTGCTCTGACAGAAGATTTTCAAGGTGTGTGGGCTACAACTTTGTACAAAACCCTCCCTGGCCATGCCTGGTCTTTCACCTCATCAAACAGATTTTGTCTGAACATCTGAACAGCCATTTTAGAATCATGCCCACTGATAAGGCATGGTAAGGATGTTCTAATCCCCTGATACAGTTTGGCATATGATCAGACACAACAAGTTCCCATCATCTCACCTTGTACCTGGCAGTGGTGAGACCTTCTGAACATAAAACATTGTGCATCAATATAAAATCAAAAAAATATACTATAAAAGAGATGTACTCCCATGCTTCCAGGCTCCTGTGGCAATGAATAAACAGTTGGAAGGCTGAAATAGCATATTGCCAATTGGGGTGCATACAGTGTCAATTACATTTTCAGCTGTTGTCACAAAGGCCTTAAAGTGGATTTTGAAGAGATATTGCTAGAGATGAAGTAAGAGGCACCACATCCCATAAATTGAGTAACTACAATAGAGAGGGGCAAGTGGGACTTTAACGTGCTAAATGATGGAGAAAAATCTGAATTCTCAAAAATTGTACATTTTATTACACATAGAAAGTGAGGACAAGACAATACATCAATATAAAATGATAAAATCAAGAAAATGCACTCGAAAATATCAACTCTACATGTTTCGCCATCTTCATAATAGCTTCTTCAGGAGTTTTCATAGACATTTCTCGAGAGTGAACATTTCTTAAGATGACCTGAGCCCTTTCTTATGCCGAAGGTGGAGGTAATAGAGGTGACGCCACCAAAGCAAGCACAGAGGGGGAGGGGAGCCGAGACCCTCAGACTCCTAAAGTTGACCCATAGAGAGGGTGACAGCCAGGCTGATTATGAATAAATGTGCAGTTGATTCCCTAGGTACCTCAATGTAACAAAGACAGGAAGGGAAAATGAAGTCCCCTTAATATCCCCCAAATGGGAGGTATCCCCAAAATTGACAAGATTCAGCGCCTAAATTGTCATGCAGTATTCAAAAGTTCACCGCCATTTCAATTCAACAAGTTTTCCAATAGTACACAAAAATGAAGGAGACGCAAATGGTCTCAAAGATCATGTATCGTTCCCCGGTGTCTAGACCACCGGGGAACGATACATGATCTTTGAGACCATTTGCGTCTCCTTCATTTTTGTGTACTGTTGGAAAACTTGTTGAATTGAAATGGCGGTGAACTTTTGAATACTGCATGACAATTTAGGCGCTGAATCTTGTCAATTTTGGGGATACCTCCCATTTGGGGGATATTAAGGGGACTTCATTTTCCCTTCCCGTCTTTGTTACATTGAGGTACCTAGGGAATCAACTGCACATTTATCCATAATCAGCCTGGCTGTCACCCTCTCTATGGGTCAACTTTAGGAGTCTGAGGGTCTCGGCTCCCCTCCCCCTCTGTGCTTGCTTTGGTGGCGTCACCTCTATTACCTCCACCTTCGGCATAAGAAAGGGCTCAGGTCATCTTAAGAAATGTTCACTCTCGAGAAATGTCTATGAAAACTCCTGAAGAAGCTATTATGAAGATGGCGAAACATGTAGAGTTGATATTTTCGAGTGCATTTTCTTGATTTTATCATTTTATATTGATGTATTGTCTTGTCCTCACTTTCTATGTGTAATAAAATGTAAAATTTTTGAGAATTCAGATTTTTCTCCATCATTTAGCACCGTTAAAGTCCCACTTGCCCCCCTCTATTGTAGCCTTAAAGTGGAGTTCTGCCTCCCCCTCCACCCTCTCCAAAAATTAAAAGTCAGCAGCTACACATACTGTAGCTGCTGACTTTTAATATTAGGACACTTACCTGTCCTGGAGTCCAGCGATGTCAGCACCACAGCCCATGTTTTTATCGGCTGTCGGGTGCTGCCGCCGCCATTGCCGGTAAGGGAACCAGGCAGTGAAGCCTTGCAGCTTCACTGGTGGGTCCCTACTGCGCATGCGCGAAGTGCGCTGTGCATTCCTATTGGCTCGGCGGCAGAGTATGGAGGAGGGGGCCAAACTTCCGAGGGACGGCACCGTGGCGCCATATCCCGGAAGTGGGGAAGGGTGCCTGTCAAAAACAGGTACCCCCCCCTAAAAGGTGCCAAATGTGGCACCGTGGGGGGGGGGGGGAAGAAACAAACAAAAGAGCGGAAGTTCCACTTTTGGGTGGAACTCCGCTTTAACAGTGTTTTTATTTTTTCTTGCTATGTTTGATCTACTGTAATAGTTAATACATGTTTACTAATGGCATTAGGAATTTAATTATCATAACAAATATTATACATGTACAACACTTTGGTTTAAGTGTAATCATTTTAACAGAAAAGTCACGAGATCACTAGCTTTTTGTCAGGATCAAATTGTATTTTCTGTAATTGTGGCATTTTAAAAGAGCCACAACATAGGGAAAGTACACAAGCTAATATCTTTGTAGCACACCCCACATAGGAGCTGCAGATAGAAGGGATCCCTCACTCCTGCACTGCCAGTCACACTGAATCTTCACCAGAATCTCAGAGACAGAGAAGAGTACATAGCTTTGTTTTTATGTTTCATTAGAAGATTTCAACTTGGATAAGGATGGGAGATTATGGGATTCCCACTTGACTTTAACAATCTTCAGGGACAACGTCCTATAGACAGTCTCTATATACAGCCACCTCTTCTTCAGCCACCTGCTGGCTTACTCCATGAAGGGAGCTGATAGGGCTTGACTGTCAGCTAAGCAATAGATCATTACAGTCAGGAACTAGCTGTCCCTTGACAATAGTGCACTGGAGTGACACAGCTTAGACTTTCACATCACTTCCTCCCTGTGGTCACTGAACAAAGCACCACATCTTCATGTAATGCCAACCCACCTGGCTGCATCTGCCCCTTTACACCAGTCCACCTGACTATCCAGCTGACTCTTAAGCACACTGCTGTCTTCAAGAGAGTCTGACTACATGTGGCAGTCTCCCCCCTTTGTAATCCCCACAGTGCTACTCACTTCTTCCAGCACCCTAGCCCCGGCCCAAAGTCACCCCCCCCCCCAGACAAGGGGGCACCCTTGAGGGCCACCAACAGCCTCATTAGCACAGCATCTCCATCTTCCACCTGACTGCCCCTGCTGGCATGGCTCATGCCTATTTATGAGATAAAACTGCCCCTTGCCAGCCCTTTTGCTGGGGATTGGCTGAGGCCCTCATAAATATTCCAGGCAGCGCCTCCTTACTCCCACACTCCAGCTCTAAAAGTTTCTACCAACTTCCAGACCAGGGTGAAGTGCCAGAGAGAGCTGCCAGATGTGTATTTCAATCCTGACTTCCTTTCAGTCCTGACTTCTAATAAACCCGGACCCAATTAAGACTCACTGGCATAAATGTGAGTCAGAGTATACTTTGGCCTACACTGCCTTCTAGCACACCCTAGAGCACAGGCGTCAAACATAAAGCATGCGGGCTTAATCTGGCCCGCCAGGCCTTGCCATGTGGTCCATGCAGCGGCCATCGGCCACCACTTAGTGTTTACACCACTGTCTGTTCTTTCTGCTATCACGCCAGGTCTCCCAGGCAACAAGAGTAAACATTTCCGGCTCTATCCCCTTCAGTCCCGTAAGCAGAGCCGGATTTGTGTGAGCTGAGTGAATGCGTGGTTAAACAGTCTCCTAGGTAACAAAGGTAAACATTTTCTGCTCTCTCTCCTCCTCAGTCCCTCCAGCGGTGCCAGCTTTATAAGCTTAGCGCATGCACGGCTGGTCTCTGGTGGCTGTGTTTCTTTTCCATCCAGCGCGCTGCATCCTGAGGCCAGGCTTTTGGAGACTTGCTTTATTCAATAGTGGCAATGAAGAAAGGGAGTATTGTAAAAGCCTTGTACATCTTACACATAGGTGCAGTTGCTGTTGAGCCGATTATTTTGATTGCAAAATAACACATACAGAAATTATGAGGAGAGTCACGCGCTGTCTGGGGGAATTGTGCAATTTAAATATACCTTTCCCAGATGCTGCATGTACCAGTACTGAAAACCATGCAGTAAAGAAGCTGATAGTAAGGGGTGGGGGATACTGCACTTCTGGGAGGTGTTATGACTAGACTTACAATAAATACTCAATGAAACTCAGATGTGCAATATATAAATGTGAATAGATATAGAATAAGATCCCTCAAAGGATGGGGAAATTATGGGGAAATTTTAAAATGATGTTGGTTTATATATCCAAAAAGTGTATTGGTGTAAACAATCCATAAATAAATAGCAAAAATAAGTACTCTAATCACCATATAAAACATCAGGTGTAAAGCGAATTGGTGTGGTTCATAATTTCAATAAATAGTAAAATATAAATTCACACTCTAATCTAAAAAAACTATGAATAAATAGTGACAGGTAAAGTGCTCAGTGCATTAAACAAACTGTGCATAGGATCACTCAGTCCATTATACAATGCCGTAGGTGACCCAAGGAATTTACAAGTGAGAAAATAAATAGTCCAATGATGTATCCAGATAAAGGGAATTTCATAAAGGTGTTGACCCTCCACCTAACACCGTGTAAATACAAGTGTGGTGCTTCTTCTCTCTCGTGTACCCCTCTGGGCGTGCTAGTCGCTCACCTCAATCTCTCAGATCATGCGCCTTATCAGAAATCCCAGGGGCTCCCCCCCTTCCACTCCTACTCTTTTATTCGATGAATGACGGTATTCAAACTGCCTAGGATGGATCAGCCTCCTATCCTTTCCAGATGGCCAGCGAATCTCAAAATTAAAAGGCTCAAAATTAAAAGGCTCAAAATAGTGCAATATTGTCGTATAAAATCGACTTTATTTCAAATGGATTAAAAAAACTCACATTTGTCGCTCAAACACTGCACATTTGGTAAGAAAACAGGGAAGATTGCGGTCCTCACTTCCGCGTACATGCGTCACTTGCGGTTTAGTGTCCCTACGCGTTACGCCATTTCCGCTCACGTGGCTTCTTCAGGGGATTGCTATTGGCCGTGAGTGACGTTCATTCATGTGTCTGGAGCCGGATATGCTTCATTCGCCATTTTTTTAACTTATTGTTTACTTCATGCCATACTGGAAATGGAAGTCCTAGTTCCACCATATTGGAAAATCTACCTCCCGGGAATCCAGGATTCTAAATAACACCCGATTGTTGATATATCTTTAAACTAGACTCATATTCTTTAGTCCGATGTTTAAAATATATTATAGCTATAGTTCAAATAAATCAGAAATTATTTTTAAGATTATACTAATACCGAGAATGTATGGACCGGAAGTGAGGTGCACGGTCTTTCTGAACCTTATCTATAAAAACACATAATCCAATCAAAAAATTATCCAAAGGAGTGAATCATTATAAGGTTAATATATAAAAATGCATTCTAAAATCCACAATTTTTTTAAAACAAGTAAATTCATTATACAATCAATATGCCATAAAAGTCTCATATTAGGCAGGTAATAAATTGATGTAGAAGCTTATTATTAAAAAAACGGACCACATGAAAATAGGAGGAAATATATGTATCAGGGGATCATACTAATGCTATTCCTCAAACTAATACTCTAAAAACCTAGGGATATACATACAGCCAGTTAATGATTTAACCGACTATATCAATAAAAGATTCTTATTAATGCAGAGGGAGAGAAAATAGGATGGTAACATTTAACAGCACAGATTTCTGAAACCTACTATTTTTGATTTTTTTTTAAACATACTTTATTGATTTTTCAACAAATGAACAGAATTTGTCACAAGCGAAGCAATGCATAATATACAACAAGTGATAACAAGTCAACCATAACATCAAAAGGTGAATCAAAGCTGGCATCCCCATCAAGCCTCGCGGAGGTGGGGCCGTGGTCCGAGTGTGATAGCCTGAGGAGAGGTAAAAGAACATAGAACAATGCATTGCAAACTAGCAGTAAAGTATTTTGGGGGGTGAGAGATGGAAGAGGGGAGGCCATGAGGTAGGGTGGGGGGGAAGGAAGGGTGTGAGGGGAGGGGAAAGGAAGGAAGGGAGGAGGGGGAACACCATCACATAAGAGCAGATAAGTGCATTTAAATAGCAGTAAACTAGATCACAGCATACTAAGTTCTGGAGTTTATAGAAGTGTTTCGGAGTAGGAACCTGTGCATTGTCCCGTTTCCCCAGAGACCATGTGGTTAGATGAGGAGTACCGATCTGTAGGAGCACTGGGTAACAGGATTTCCAGCTGGTTGAAAGATCAAGAGATCAGCATGTGCCAAGAGCTGCGGTATAGATATAGTCGATGAAATAGGTGTTGTCTAGTTTTATGGTGGCTTTCACACAGGCAGTAACTCAAATTAGAAAGGTACTGAGGCTATTAAAAACAAATTTATAACAGCGCTCAACACAATTAATATATTGGTAATTAGAAAGTGTATCAAATAAAGTGCAGCTGCTGTGCATCCAAACCAAATGTTGGAAAAAATGTGTAAATTTATATTAAAACAGCACAGATGTAAAAACAAAGAATATATATAATCATATAAATACAATGGTGTTTTAATTAAGAAAAGTCTCTTAATAAATTATAAAAGTGCTTTAGTGCAAATCTTGGTTCCTTCAGTCCAAGTGGATAAAGGTGCTCAAGTGCATATCCATCCAGGTGAATTGAGTGCTCAACGAGTGACCCTCCAGGTCCCCTACTCACCACACTGTGGATGGTTCAGCGTATTTAAGGTATACTGAGACTGTGTCATCCGTGCTCCAATGGTTCATCCAGAATTCGAATCCCTCCGTTCAGACAAATATGGGTTACCCCGATATATGCGGATGAAAGAAAAGAGGACCTGACTTGCCCTGTTTTCGGATGATTTTTCTTGAACTCTGTTGGCTGTCTTACTGAGGCTATTGTTGGAGCTGCTGGGTATCCATAGTTAACTGGCGGACGGGAGTGTGCGCAGAAAAGAGTTCCACTTGCGATTGAGCTTGTCAAGATTGGGAGAAGAGGAAGTTTTTAGCTTGAGGGCTTCCCTGGCGTGGAGTTGTTGCAGGCCCGAAATTACGTCAGTGATTGTTGGAGGGGAATCACGTATCCACTTGGCCAGGATAGCCCTCCTGGCGACCATATAGCAAGTCAAGAGCCATGTTTTGTTCTTATTAATGAGGAAACATTGACTCCTAGGAAGTCTGGAGAGGGGGAAGTCCAGGTTTCCAAACAGAAGCGTGTAAGGGTCGTTCAGAGGTGTCAGGCCTGTTATAGTATTGATGTAAGATTCAACCGAGTCCCAAAAGGTAGAGATGCGTGGACATGACCAGAGTCGGTGAGCGAGGGTAGGTTTTGAAGTACTGCAGAGTAGACAGCAGGTCGAGTGGGGGTTTTGAGCATTCCTAGAGTACGGGACATAACTGCGGTGCACAATCTTGAACTGTTGTTCCCGCCAAAATTCATTAGTGATGGCCTTGTGGGTGGCCAGGTAACCTGACAAGATAAGTGAGTGGGCGTTGGGGTTAGGGAAGTCTTTGTCCAAGGTAGAGGTGTGAAAAGAGGATTTACTGATGGATGGAAGAGACAAGAGGGTTTTGTATATATCCGAAATTTTATGGAGCCCTTGTCGACCAAGGTATGTTGGAACCGGCGTAAAGGGTCAGGGCAGGACTTGACCATGAAGCTAACAGCTTGTATGACACCCAGAGTATGGCCCTTGGGAAGGTGAAAACGCTCCATAATCACTGAGGTGGGCAAAGGGGTACCCAGGACGGGATCAAACAGCTGTGCGAAGCGCTGGAGGTTCTGGGTGTGCCAGTCCCTGAAAGGAAGATAACGCTGTGCCTGTGTGAAAAGAGAATGTCCACAAATAGGCAGATGGCAAGACATGGTAGGAGATGAATGAGTTTTGCGGTGTATTTCCCTCCATGCTATGTTGGTGTCCCTGATGAGAACATTGTTCTTCAATGCAGATGGTAGATCCCCATGTTTACAATGTAGGATGGCTGCAAGGTCATAGGGTGATGACTGGTGTGATTCAAGTAAAAGATTAGAGTACCTGGAAGTTTTGCCAATCCAATCCAGGCCCACTCTGAATACACATGCAAGGTTGTATAAGCGGGCATTGGGGAGCGCCACCCCACCTTCCCTCCTCGGCAGGTACAATTTCTGAAGGGCAATAGGAGGCCTCCTGCCCTGCCATAGGAAGGCGGTGACAGCTTTAGTTAATTTCTGCATGTCAGCATGTCTTACCAAAAGTGGAATCGTTTGAAGAGGATACAGCAATTGAGGGAAGCCTACCATCTTATACAGATGACATCTGCCGAAGAGGGAGAGGGGAAGGCCCATCCACGTGTCCAATGCCAAAATTATTTTAGAAATAGTAGGAGGAATATTCAGGTGGTATATAGACGAAGGAGTGCGGCCAATTTTTATACCCAAGTATGTGATAGAAGTCTTAGCTATAGTGAAGAGTGGTGTGAAGGGCCAAGGGTTGTGTGTGGCGTGGCGAAGGGGAAGGAGTTCGCTTTTAGAGAAGTTAATTTTTAGGCCCGAACAGAGACGGAAGTCATTAAAGATCTCATAAACTGATTTGGAATCCCTGACAGGGTCAGATGTAAAGATAAGTATATCATCCGCAAATAGGGCTATGCGTAAGTCTGAATCTCCTATGCGAATACCATGGAGGTCGGGGTGGTTTAGAATGTGCCTAGCAAGGGGCTCAAGAGCTAAATTCAATAGTAAAGGGGATAGTGGGCATCCCTGTCTGGTTCCCCGGAGTAGAGAGAATGGTGCGGAAACAAGGCCGTTGGCCACAACACAGGCGGAGGGGTTTGTGTACATGGCTTTGATAAGGTGGACAAAGGGACCCTGGAAACCAAAATGTTGCAGGACCAGATGGAGCCAATCAATGTCCACCCTATCAAAGGCCTTTTCAGCATCTAGGGAGATAATTGCCATGTCGCATAAGGGGTTAGCTTGGGACGCTTCCAGGGCCTCCAGAACTTTTCTGATATTGGCCGTGGCCGATCTGCCAGAAGTAAAACCCGCCTGGGCAGAATGGATCAAGGTAGGCATGATGGGGGCAAGCCTATTGGCTATTATTTTGGATAATGTTTTACCGTCTAGATTCAGGAGTGAGATGGGGCAGTAGGAGCCTGGTTCGGTTGGATCCTTGCCAGGTTTTGGTATCAATTTGACGTGTGCTTGGAGACCCGTAGGGAAGTAAGGATGACCCTCCAGAACGTGTTGGTAAAGGGATTGAAGGGTCGGTGCTATGATATCAACCGACGCTTTGTAAAAGTCAGAGGTGAAGCTGTCGGGTCCGGGCGCTTTTCCTGGGGGCAATCGTGCTATGGTGGATCGGATTTCTTCTAACGAGATTGGGGCATTCAGGGAGGAAAGTTGGTCCTCCGCAATGGTGGGGAGGGTTACAGAGGCCAGCCAAGACTCGGCTGCTTGGGTGTCATGGCTCTCCAGATTGTATAGGTGAAACCTACTATTTTAAAATTATTATTAATTTAAAATTAAAAGTGTTATTCATTATTCGTTCTATTTTTATCATTAATCAATGGTAAATTCATTAATAAATAAAGGTAATTCTAAAATACAATTAAAAATCACTGATAAAACAATTTAAATCGAACTCTATATTCAAACCATTCGGGGTAAGTGTATCTAACGTGTGTATCCAATAGGATTCACGTTGGCTAAGGGATCTTACTTTGTGGTTCCCTCGCCAATGTTTCTTATATGGTTCTATTGCCCAGAATCTTAATTTTGAAGGATCTCTGTTGTGGTATTTATCAAAATGTCTAGAAACGCTATGCTTTTCGAAGCCTTTCTCTATATTCTTAATGTGTTCTTTCACTCTGATTCTCAGTAGCCTCTTTGTTCTTTGACATACTGATAGCCACAGTCACATTCTAGAGCATATACTACTCCTTCAGTGTTGCAGCATACAAAGTCTTTTATTTTATAAATCAAACCGTTTCTTGTGGATTTAAGAGTTTTTCTTTCTAAATCTCCGACTTCCTTTATTTTGTCTGCAATAAAGGTTGGATCATAGCCTTTTTCAACAAATCTATTACCAATCACTCTGGCCTGTTCTTCATAGTCATTATTTCTGGTACAGTTCCTTTTTATTCTAAGAAATTGGCCTTTTGGGATGTTGCATATCCAATTCGCATGGTGGCAACTATCTGTGGGGAGATAACTATTCTTGTCGACTTCTTTAAAATTAGTTTTTGTAATTATTCTCTTTTCTTATATATCATATAAGATTCCCAGATCTAGATAGGTTACTTGTTTATTGCTGATCTCCCATGTAAGTTTGATGTTTTTATCGTTCTCATTTAATTTAGTTAAGAAGTTTTCCAATGTCTCTAAAGTGCCATTCCATATTAAAAACACATCATCAATAAATCTTCTGTATAAAAGTAATTCATTTGGAGTATCTTTAAAAACAGTGTCTTGGGAGTGCGCATGCGCGTCTGCTCCGAGATGGAGGACTGATCTCGGAGCTCCGCACCGCCTCAGCCGCTGAATCGTGGACAAAGACCGATTACCATACTACACCGCTCCCTGCGCCCATCATCGCACGGCGGAACCTCCGTTCCCACACCTCAGATGTCCGGAGTCCCCGCAAGGAGGGATCTTATGCCTCAATTCGATCCCGGTCTGTGGACGCCTGAGGCATACAAGATGGCGGCTCCTGACCCGCACAGCGCGGGCACCTCAGCGGCTCCCACGGACTCCATAGCGGATCAGGACCAGCCTGCGCACCCCATCTGCCCTCCCTGTGAGTGTTGGGGGACAGCCCTACCCGTCCCCGGCGTCCACAGAATCGCTCCTAGAGCACACCCTGGGGGAATTCGCCCTGACACCTCTGGGAGACTACACTTACAGCCCTGAGCCACAAGCTGCTGCAGCACAGGGCCTCTCCCCATGTCCCACTGACTTTGCTTCTATGTTGGCCTCCTTCTCCAAGATGTTAGACAGGGGTCTTGCATTGAATGCCACACAGATCACCACCTCTATTCACCAAGACATACTCCACTTAGGATCACGGATTGATGCAATTGAAAAGAAATCAGACCAGACCATTGCTCGGATGCATCAGAACTCATCCCACATTCAAGTGTTACAAGACCAACTTGACTACGCCATGTCTAAAATTGACGACCTGGAAAATCGGTCTAGGGGTTATAACTTCCGTATACGGGGGCTCCCGGAAGCAGTTAAGGATACTCATTCTGCGGTTCGTACATTTCTGAAAGAACTGATGCCTGACATTCCTGAACACCGCCTAGAGCTGGATAGGGCCCATAGAGCCAGCCAGTCGCCAAGAGCTGATGGACTTCCTCGAGATATCGTTGTTAAGCCTCATTTTTATGCAATTAAAGAGGAAGTCATGAGGCTCACACGCAATATGGATCAGCTTTCCACTCAGGGGTCCCCCATTCAGGTCTTTGCGGACCTGTCTCCTTACACTATCCAGAAACGGAGGTCCTTGAAGCCGCTACTACTGATTCTCACCCAGAAGAATATATCACTTATCGCTGGTCCTTTCCCTTCAGATTGACTTTTTCCTACCGCAACAAGTCCTATGGTTTTTCTTCGTTTCCGGATGGTGAGAAGATTATGCTCCAACTGGGTCTCCTTTCCCAAGGACAGCTTTCTGCGAGTCAACATAAAGGAACTCCAGCTCCCAAACGACCTTCTCCTACCAGCCCTGTGACTCCATCGTGGGTTAACCAGCAATCCAAGCGATCACGAGAAGCCAGACCGCCCTGAGGACACTTTTTTTTTGGGGGGGGCTAATATCTCCCGTCTCCACCTTTTTTTTGCCTACATGGCACCTTGTCTCAGGCTTTTCGCTTAAGGGACTCTGGCTCTTGTTCTCTTGTTAGATCTATACCTCCCCTAGCGGGTACCATTTAGCACAGGGTTGTGCTATATTTCCCTCCCCACCCTTTGCTCCCTGCCTTTCCCCTCCTCCCTAATCCATCTCCCCTCTCCTTCTACCTCCCCTGAAATCTTTCCCATCCTGCTCTTCCTTCCCCTCCCCTCCCCTCACCTTTGTTTTCCGACTCCTCATGCCCTCCCATGAGCATCGATTGGGGGGGGCTCTACTCCGGTACTCACAGGGGTGCTACCTATCCCCCTACCCCCACCCCATTTTGGTGTGCTCTCTTCCTTTCCGCTCACATTGATGCTACATTATATGAAGTGTTTATATGTTTTGAATGGTCTTTGTCCATAGTTTTCTGATTGAAGGGTGAGGGGAGGAGGGATCTTCTCCCTTCTCTTTTCACTCTCGGCAAAGGTAATTTGGCTGGGGCGGCTGCCATGCGCCTCACCTTGTCTTTGAGCAGAACCCCACTTCTACTCTCAGACAACCTTTTCTTTTCCTGTCTAAGAGCCCCTGTTGGGCGTCCTAGGCGAGGACTTGGAGGCGACTTCCCGGACCCGGTTGGGCCCAGGGAACTCGGTCTCCTACTTGTTTTTGGTACTTTTTCCCCCTCCCTTTTTATTTTTGAGTTTGTTTTTGTCATATTAGGGTTTTGCACCTGTGCGCTTCAATCTGCATCCACGGTCTGGTGCTTTGAACCTCGCTCTCTTTGTCTAATATTTCCTTTCTCCTCTCTTCAACCCCTCTGTCTCTTCCCTCATCTACCGCAGATTTTCCAGGTTCTGAAGAGATTCCCAGACGACGCACATTCCAGGAACTCACCTATCATCACGCCTCCAGCTCGGAGATCATCCTGCTCGGACCCTCTCCGCCTTTTTCTAAGGTAAGTCCTCTGATACACCCAGGGGCAGTCCTCCTCTCTGGTCCAGTATGGCATCCACTTCTGCACCTCCTCACCTATCCATAGTCTCACATAACACGCAGGGTCTGAACTCTCCCATTAAACGTCGGAAAATCTTCCAACTCTATCACTCCCAACACGTCAATGTCGCTCTACTGCAAGAAACTAATTTCCCCAAGAGCTATCGACCTTCCTTTCTTCATCACAAGTTTGATACATTTTTTTTGGCTAACGCCGATTCCAAGACAAAAGGGGTGGCTGTGTGTATTGCCAAAAATGTACCCTTTTCTCTGTCCAATATGGTTGCTGATCCAGAAGGCCGCTACCTCTTGGTCACTGGCGTCATAGATAACACCACATACACCTTAATTTCTTATTATTCCCTGAACAAGGGACAGGCAACGTTCTTTAAGGAAATGTTGGATACACTATCGCCTCTTTTCAAAGGACTTGTAATCTTAGGGGGAGACACGAATGTGGCCCTGGATCATTCCATCGACCACTCTCTGAAGGGTCTTTCTAAAAATAAACATTTACCCAAACAAAGCACCAAAATCGCTCGCTCTGTCTATTCATCTGATCTCTCAGACATTTGGAGGGAACTTAACCCGCGGACCAAGGATTACACTCATTACTTGGCCCCACACCGTATTTACTCGCGAATAGATCATATTTTCATTAAGACGTCCATGATCCCTCTAGCCTTAAAAGCTAGCATTAGGGAAACTGCACTCTCGGACCATGCCATGGTTCACCTCTCACTAGCCAGGTCATCATGCTCTGGCCGACCGTCCGGGTGGCGCCTTAATGAAGCTATATTGAGCGACCCAGCGCACTGTGCACTTGTCATGGATGCCTTGAAAGCATACTTCCATGACAACGATACCGGAGACGTCTCACCCGAAATTCTATGGGCAGCACATAAACCCACGATTAGGGGCAAGCTTATTCACATAGCTTCCCAGCTGAAACGTGACCGCTTGCAGGCTGTAGCTGCTTTGTCGAACACATTTCTCGAAGCATCGAAATTGCATAAAGCCAATCCCTCAACAGACTCCCTCGCTAAACTCGATTCTTCTCGTTTAGCCCTGAATCTTGCCCTCACGACTGAAGCGGAAAAACATATTCGCTGGTCAGGTGCCCGCTCATACATCTCTAGAGACAAAATAGGTATCAGACTCGCAACTAAACTGAATCCCAAAGCAAAATCTACCTCCATACCTAAGATCCGTACTAAACAAGGCGACCTGACTCAACACCCCCAGAAGGTGTTGGCGGCCTTTCAAGAATTTTATTCTGAACTCTACTCTGCCCCTCCGATTTTCCCCTTCCAACGCAGACAACTTTCTTAAGGAGCTGGACCTCCCCACTCTCTCCAAAGAACACTCTGCTCTTATGGAGAAACCTATTTCTGAATCCGAAGTACTCCTAGTTCTCAAGTCCCTCAAACTTAATTCGGCACCTGGCCCGGATGGTCTCCCCAATCTTTATTACAAAAAATTTGATGCCACCCTCGCACCTTATATGGTCCGTTTCTTTAATTCTCTCAGAGACGGCCATAACCTAGCACCGGATTTGAACGCAGCCACCATCTCACTTATCCCTAAACCCGGAAAAGACCCTAGCGATGTAGCAAACTATCGCCCGATCTCGTTAATTAACAACGACCTTAAGATCCTTACAAAAGTCTTAGCAAACAGATTATCCTCTTTTATCGCTAACTATGTTCATATTGACCAAGCTGGCTTTATTCTGGGTCGACAGGGCACTGATCAGATAAGGAGAGTGATTGATATTATCTCCCTCCTCCGCTCTTGGTGGAATGGTGGTCATGCGCAAGAAGGATACCTCCTTTCGATTGATCTTCGGAAGGCCTTCGACTCAGTCTTGTGGCCCTACATATTCCAGGTTCTGGAAAGATGGGGCTTTGGTCCCAATTTCCAGGGCTTGCTTCAGTCACTCTACTCCACCCCGTCTGCCCAAATCCGCATTGCAGGGCAATACTCCTCATCTTTCCCCACTAAAAAAGGCACTAGACAAGGCTGCCCACTCTCCCCGCTTATCTTCGCTATAGCTATTGAGACTTTAGCTATCGCGATCCGGACTCACCCAGATATCAAAGGGGTCACTTGCGGGACCCAAGAACATAAATGCGCCCTGTTTGCTGATGACCTCCTGCTATTCATCACATCTCCTCTTACATCCACGCCTAACCTTCTCAAACTCTTGCACACGTTCGGCCAAATCTCGGGCCTCCACATCAACACCGCTAAATCAATGGCACTGAATATCTCCATCCCTGCTAGTTCATTAGACAATCTTCGGACTTTTTTTCCATTCACCTGGAGCTCTCATCTCATACCCTATCTCGGGATCAACCTACCTAACTTGATTGATAAACTTTATGAAGTAAACTATCCCAGCACCCTTAGAAAATTGGAAGAAGATATTAAGTCTTGGTCCAAACTTGAGCTTTCCTGGATAGGGAGGATCAATACGGTCAAAATGACCCTGCTGCCACGTATCCTTTACCTATTTAGGTCGCTCCCCATCCGCCTTAAAAAATCGCAACTGGCACCACTACAATCCAAAATTATTCACTACATTTGGGGCAACAAAGGCCACCGCTGCCCGCAATCCACTCTTTTTCGTAGGAGAGATGACGGGGGCTTGGGTCTCCCCTTGTTATGGTGGTACTACCAGGCGGCTCAACTCGCCCAATTCTCAATCATATACTCCAGGGGCCCGAAACTCGATTGGGTGCGTATTGAGAGACAAGCGGCCCCTCATCACACGCTTGATTTCCTCCTATGGTGTAAACCTAAGACCCGCCCCCCTATCCTTTCTCCTACCCTATCACACTCCATATCTCTATGCGATAAACTGTACAAACTCTCAGCCCTCACGTCCGACCTGAAACCCTTGACCCATCTATTTAACAACCCCGACTTCCCACCGGGACTGGATATTGGGGCCTTTAAATGGTGGCTCAACAAAGGCCTCTTTAGAATAGGTCATTTTTTTAATCGAATGGGCCCTCTTACTCACGGCCACTGCACGAAACTCCTTAAGATGCCCCCCACTGAAACCTTTCGTCACACAGATATCTCACTTCCTTCACTCTATTTGGTCCAATACACACGAACCCCCTCGACTCACTCCGTATGAGAATTGGTGCTCTAACATTCTGGATCAGAGAGGGGGTATTTCCACTATCTATGCCTCCCTAGCGGGTGCCGGGGACAAACCATCTTATGCTGCCTCCTGGGAATCAGACCTGAATGAATCGTTCTCGCATGAAATATGGACCCGATGCTTCCTCCGCTCCTATAGGGGTATTTTGAATGTTGCTCTGATAGAAGCTAACGTGAAAATCTTTACCAGGTGGTACAGGGTCCCGACCAGATTGGCCTCGGTGTTTCCCAACGCTTCTCCCTTATGTTTCCGCAATTGTGGAATGACTGGTTCGATGTTCCATACTTGGTGGTCTTGCCCGCGCATTAGATCCTATTGGAACAAAATCTTTCACCTAATGCAGAGAATATCGGGCCTCGCTATCCCACAAAATCCCAAAATAGCCCTCCTAAACTTTCCCATCGAACGTGCTTCTAAACACTTATCCAGACTTCTTTTTTTCATACTGCTGGGTGCTAAAATGACTCTGGCTAGGTCATGGAAGCGGGATACAGTCTCCTTCAATGCAGCTAAGAGGAAAATTTCCTGGCTCATGACCCAGGAGAAATTGGCTAGTATACTACTTGATAAAAAGGACACGTTTGAGAAAGTTTGGGAACCTTGGGCAGTATATACAAACACCCCCCTTTATCCGGGTCATTTATTGTCAGATGCTGGGAATCTCTGATCTGCCTGCACTATCATAACCCCTCCTTCCTTTTTCTCTTCTTCCCTGCCTCGTTTAGGACGAGCCTTCCTATCCCACCTTTTCTTCTTGCCCCTTTCTCGCTTTTCCCTTTTTTTTTTTTTTTTCCCTTTTTTTTTGTTTTCTTGTTTTCAGTATCCTGAGAACCCTTCAAGCATAGACCGCTGTTCTTGGCTGATTGATTGTTGGCCGCACTCTTTTCGATTTTTCACTACTGCATATATTTCGAATGTTATCCATGAGGTCGCTTTAGCTTGTTTTTCCCCTGGAACCGCTAACACTTCACATTACGGCACTCATATTTTCAAATGTCTTGTGTCCCCTCCCATCCCCCCCTTTTTTTTTTTTTTCTCTCTTCCCTGCCTCACGGCATCTTTATGGTTGAAAACTGGTGGTAGGGGTTCCCCCCTCTCTCTGGAGACAGTTAGTGATCCCAATGGGGGTCTCCTGGGACTGGGGAGGGCCTTCCCCGCCCCCCTATATGATAAAGAATTTCTCCCCCCCCCCCTTTTTTTTTTCTTTCCCTTCTGCGGTCCAACATGTCTGTTTTGTTCTAATCTCTACCTCATGATAACATTCTGGTTAAGTTACTATCTGATTGTATTAGTGTTCTCTTGTGATACCCTCATGATATTTACTGTTCTTGAAAATTGAGCATGTTTTGGTTCACTGATTAATGAAAAATAAAAACTTTTTTTGCAAGTAAAAAACAGTGTCTTCTTCCCATCTTGCCATAAAAACATTCGCGAAACTCGGTGCAAATTTTGCGCCCATGGCGACTCCAATTTTTTGGTGATAGTAGGTTCTATTGTACCAGAAATAATTTTTTTCCTGACAAAAATCTAGGCATCTTGTTATAAATTTTCTCTGCTTGCAGACTAGCGGTGTATACTTCCTCAGCGCCCATTTCACTGATTCGCGAGCTTCCTGATGGTCAATTATAGTGTATAAAGCTGCTACATCAACGGTGGCCATAAAGACATTATTATTAAAATTAGGTAATTCGTCTAAAATCTGTAAAATGTGTTTGGTATCTTTAACAAAAGCCTTGGTAAGTGGTACTATTGGTTGCAGGTATGAGTCAATATATTGACCCAGTCTAGATGTTAAAGACTCTATCCCATTAACAATTGGTCTTGGTGGTGGGTTTTCTTTATTCTTATGCATTTTTGGTAACATAAATAATCAGAGTTCTACAGGCTTCAGGTAAAAGGTATTTGGCTTCTTTTTTATTCAGTATGTTCTTTTTGAGGCCTAGGTGTAGATGTTGTTCAAGTTCCTTTCTATGTTTGAAGAGGGGGTTACTAGACAATTTTTCATACGTCACCGTATGTTCCAGCATTTCTTTCATTATATTCTCATACTGTTCCTTAGTTAAAATCACGATTCCACCTCCCTTATCTGCTGGTCTTATTATAATATCCTTTCTCTTTTGTAATTTCTTTAGTCCACTTTGTACAACTCTTGAATCATTGTATTTTTCTATTTTAAGATTTTTTTTTTGTCTTCTAAAACCATATCTTTAAAAACTGTTATGTGTCTATTATCATTGATTTGAGGATTAAAAACAGATCGATTTCTTAAAGTGCTGTTCTGTATATCGTCCAAATTTGAGGTAGAAGTTGTACTTTTAATAGGGTTACTCAATAAATATTTTTTTACATTAAGTTGCCGAATATATTTCTGAATCCCTATGTAGGTTTCAAATTTGTTACAATTCTTTTTAGGGGCGTATTTCAGTCCTTTATCTAGGACTTTTAATTCTTCCTGTGTTAATGTTTTATCACTGATGTTGAATACTCCCAGTCCTATCTGTCTCTTTTCCTCTTGTTTTCTCTTTCCTTCTCTACTCCCTCTCTTTTTTCCATGCTTCTTCTTGGATTTCTTGATTCGTCTTTCTTCTTTGGTGAATTGGCATCCCTTCCTTTTTCTAAAAAAGACCTGTTGTCTCCTTCTTCCCTCTGTTTTTCTCTCCTCTTTTCATCATTTCTTTGTGAATTCCTTCCTTCTTCTTGGTAATTAGCCAAGGGAGCAAATTGGTTATGAACCGGAATTGGGCTCCTGTCTCCTCTATATTGGGGAAATTACTGTGGAGGTCCTCTATTATATCCATTATTGTGATAGGAGTTCTCTTGTGGTGGTCCTCTTCTTGGTCCGTTATTGTGGTTGAAATACGGTCTTCTATTGTTTTTCCAGTATGGGGGTCTTCTCCAACCATTGTTTGGTGTTTGATAGCCCCCATATCCTCCATGTTCTGGATTTCTCTGTGGTTGATGGTAGTAATGTTGATATCCTCTTTGATTTACATGATTATAGTATCCTTGTTGTTGATGTTGGGGGGGATACTGCGCTTCTGGGAGGTGTTATGACTAGACTTACAATAAATACTCAATGAAACTCAGATGTGCAATATATAAATGTGAATAGATATAGAATAAGATCCCTCAAAGGATGGGGAAATTATGGGGAAATTTTAAAATGATGTTGGTTTATATATCCCAAAAGTGTACTGTATTAGTGTAAACAATCCATAAATAAATAGTAAAAATAAGTACATTAATCACCATATAAAACATCAGGTGTAAAGCGAATTGGTGTGGTTCATAATTTCAATAAATAGTAAAATATAAATTCACACTCTAATCTAAAAAAACTATGAATAAATAGTGACAGGTAAAGTGCTCAGTGCATTAAACAAACTGTGCATAGGATCACTCAGTCCATTATACAATGCCGTAGGTGCCCCAAGGAATTTACAAGTGAGAAAATAAATAGTCCAATGATGTATCCAGATAAAGGGAATTTCATAAAGGTGTTGACCCTCCACCTAACACCGTGTAAATACAAGTGGGGTGCTTCTTCTCTCTCGTGTACCCCTCTGGGTGTGCTAGTCGCTCACCTCAATCTCTCAGATCATCCTAGTTCCACCATATTGGAGAATCTACCTCCCGGGAATCCAGGATTCTAAATAACACCCGATTGTTGATATATTTTTAAACTAGACTCATATTCTTTAGTCCGATGTTTAAAATATATTATAGCTATAGTTCAAATAGATCAGAAATTATTTTTAAGATTATATTAATATTAATACCGAGAGTGTATGGACCGGAAGTGAGGTGCACAATTTTTTTTAAAACGATTAAATTCATTATACAATCAATATGCCATAAAAGTCTCATATTAGGCAGGTAATAAATTGATGTCGAAGCTTATTATTAAAAAAACGGACCACATGAAAATAGGAGGAAATATATGTATCAGGGGATCATACTATTCACATTTATATATTGCACATCTCAGTTTCATTGAGTATTTATTGTAAGTCTAGCCATAACACCTCCCAGAAGCGCAGTTTCCCCCACCCCTTACTAAAATAACACATACAGTATAGGGCAAAACTGAACACTGGTACTGGAGCTGAACACACAGATCCGCCTATATAGGGAAGTACTAACTATAGCCCAATATGCAGGTAGGGAGCCGCCTATACAGGGAGGTACCAGAGCTGGGCTAGGTAGGAAGGTGGGATAGAGTACAGATGTGAGAAAGCTTTGGAGAGGCAAATGTGTGCAGAGGTGGGGGGATGGGAGGAGAGTGGTGGGAGAGATGTTTCACAATGTGCATAGCATACTCCTGAACCCTACACTCTGTAAATATCACGCACCCCTGAACTCTGCACTTTCTACACAGCACACCTCTGAACTCTGAACACTGTACTCTTTACGTAGGGCACCCCTAAACTCCACATTATGTACATAGACCACCCCTGAACTCTGCACTCTGTACGAAGGGCACCCCTAAACCCTGCATTCTGTACATAGCACACTCCTGAACTCTGCACTCTGTACGAAGGGCACCTCTAAACTCTGCATTTGGTACATAGCACACCCCTGAACTCTGCACTCTGTGCGTAGCACACCCCTAAACTCTGCAATCTGTATGTAGCGCACTCCTAAACACTGCACTCGGTACATAGCGCACCCCTTAACTCTGCACTCTATATGTAGCACACCCCTGAACTCTGCACTCTGCGTAACACACCCCTGAACTCTGTACTGTTTGTAACACACTCTTGAACCTTGCACTCTTTATGTATTGTAAACCCAGATACAAGCGGGCCTTTGAAGGCAACCATATTGCTGATGCGGCCCGTGATTAAAACGAGTTTGACACCTCTGCCCTAGAGAGTGCTACATCTTGAATGTTTTATGGAGCTCCCCCCACCCAAAAGGGGAAGTTCAACTTTAAGCACCACCCCGCCCCATGCCACATTTGGCATGTCATTTTTTTGGGGGGAGCGAGTACCTATTTTTGACAGATACAACTTCCACTTGGACTGCCTAGGCAATCCAGGCAGAAGTTCTCCTCTCCCCCTCCCTCCCTGCAATCTGTTGGGACACATCACAGGTCCCAGAAAATTGCCAGACTATTCAGGAGGCGCAGCACTACTAGTGCATTGGATCCTGGGACAGGTGAGTTTGTATTTATTAAAAGATTTTTAATAAACACAAAAATGATTGGAACTCTGCTCTAAGGCAGACAGCTAAAGAAAAAACAAATAAAGAAGTGTGGAGTCAATAGTTTAAATTACAATAATAATTTCAAAGTCATGTATATTTTGTGACTACACTTTCAATTTTATGATCATGTTACTTTGAGATTGTTATAAGTGGCAAGGACTTGCATATACATATTTTCTAATTAGTATGACGCACTGATGCCTACTTTTTTCAGAATTTGATAAACTTTAATGTTATTTATTTAACTTTCACCATTTGCCAAATATTTTATGTTCTATAGTATGGTGCAGTTTCAACATACATATTAGATATAATGGGTTGCTGAGAACATCATTACAACTACAATACTGGGCACTTTCACCCCTTTCCTGCCCAGGCCAATTTTCAGCTTTCAGTTCTGTCGCACCTTGAATGACCATTGTGCGATCATGCAGCACTGTACCCTTATGAAATTTTGATCATTTTTTTTTAGACAGAGAGAGATTTTGTTTGGTGGTATTTAGTAACCACTGGGTTATTTATTTTTTGCTAAACAAATAAAATAAGACCTGTAATGGATCAACCGGCACCCCGACTGGGGACCTCCCTTGGCGGATGCTCCTAGTGCTTCCCGAGGGGCACCAAGCACTCCACCAGACACCCTAACCACCTTAGACCCCACAAATCGCTGCAGCTTGGTTGGGGTCTCGCCGTCTCCTACCTACCCTGGACCTACGACAAGGCTCCAGGTTCCAGTGGGTGAACCTCTCTTTCCCCAGAGAGTGCAGCAGGAACAGGAACAAGCTCTTACAAGAGTTTAGTGATTATTCAAGGGAGTATGAAGAGCATAGCAATCCCTTATAGCAGATTCCCCCAATAAGAGACAGGACTCTAGATTGAGGGTGAAATAGAACTCAAGGTTTAATGGTACAGCTGCTCTTTTATACAGTTTCCCCCCACAAGGTTACCGCCCAGGTGGACCTTGTCAGGAACAGGCCATGAAATTTACAATCCAATAAAAACAGAGTTTTACACTCCCATGCAGTGTACACAATCCCTCCCCTCTTTCTAAATACATTATCAGATGCAGATGAAATTGTATACAGGAACAGAATTAACCTAAACTAATTATCTAGCCATCTGGACAGAACAATGTGAGGTCATTACCATTTTAACAATGGAATAGGTACAATCCACATTCCAGCTCAATAGAGAGACAATAGGAAGAGATCCCAGTATCAGTCTGTCCGTCTCCTACACTCCAGTAGAAGGAATACACATTATCTCAATACACAAACAATAGGGAAAACCTTTCTGACATTGAGGGACATGGAATACACATATTATTTAGGAGTCACAGACTTCATGGCAATGGCCTACAACAGTCTAAGTCTCCCAGTGTAAAGTGGGATTAAATCTTCATATTTCTATATGAAGATATTGCTGACAAATATTACTGTCCCACTTGAAGCAATCCAAACCATTAAGTATCTGTTTTTCACTTCCAGTGACGGTGAGTACCGTCACAAGACCTAAAATTTCTTAGTTTCTGTTATAAAATGTAGCAAAAAAGTAATTTTTCTCCTTCACTGATGTATGCTGATGAAGCCGTACTGATAGACAATGATAGGCGGCATTAACCACTTAAGCCCCGGAAGATTTTACCCCCTTCCTACCAGGGGGAATTTTGCGATTCGGCACTGCGTGACTTTAATGGACAATTGCGCGGTCGTGCGACGATGTATCTAAACAAATTTGGCGTCCTTTTTTTCCCACAAACAGAGCTTTCTTTTGGTGATATTTGATCACCTGTGCGATTTTTTTGATCATGCGCTATAAACAAAAAAAGAGCGTAAATTTTGCAAAAATAGCAATATTTTTCACATTTTTTTAACGAAATTCCCCCCCAAAAAAATGTAAAAATCAAAATTTTTTAACATTTTCAGCCAATTTATTTTATGCTACCTATGTTTGGTAAAAAAAATCGCAAAAAGCGTATTTTGATTGGTTTGCGCAAAAGTTATCGCGTTTACTAACAAAGGGAAAGATTTTTGTCATTTTTGTTGTTTTTTTTTAACGCGTAATGGCGGCGATCTGCAATTTTTTTTGCGGTACTGCGACATTGCGGCGGACAGATCGGACCCTTGACTGACATTTTTGACACTTTTGGGGTTACCAGTGACATTTCTACAGTAATCAGTGCTATACATATGCACTGTTACTGTAAAAATACACTGGCAGTGAAGGGGTTAACTTTTTTGAAAGGGAGGGGCTATGTGTGTCCCTAGGGGCGTGCTTTCTACTGTGATTGGCTGTGGCTTCAGATGTATGAACAGTGATCAACGGTTCTACATAGTAGAACCGTATGATCATCCTTCATACACAGGGGAGAATGACAGGCAGCTTGTTTACACAAGCCGCCTGACTTTCTCCCTCTCCCCCGACGATCGCAGAGTGACCGGCGGACATCGGGTCCGCCGGTCACACGCGCGGGATGTGCGTGCTCGCTCCCTAGACCCTCACAGGCTAGCGACGTAGACCTACGTCGCTTTGCCTGTGAGGGTCTGACTGCCGACGTAGATCGGCGTTAGGCAGTCGGCAAATGGTTAATGGGTGCTGGTAGGCTGCACTCATGGGCACTGATGAGACTGCACTGATATGCGGCACTGATAGGCACTGATAGACAGCACTAAAAGACACTGATATGCAGCACTGATGTGCACCGATAGACTGCAGTGATGGGTAATAATAGGCACTGATTGCCACTGATGGGGTTGCACTGAAAATTATGGCAATGATGATCAGTGCCCTGATTATCAGTGTAAATGTGCCTTGTCAGAATTGCCTGTCACTGACACTCCCTTCCTCATGCTGTGACAGCATGTGAGGAAAGGAATGCAGATAACCAGCAAGTTTATTTACATGTGATCAGCTGTGATTGGACACAACTGATCACATGGTAAAGGGCCACTGTGATTTGCCCTTTACTGTAATCTGTGGTCAGCTGTGTTCGAAGGGCACAGCGTTTACAGAGCATGCCGGATGTGGGATGTTTAGTTCTGGGATGACGTCCATGGACACCATCCCGGAACTGGATGGCTAGTGCTGTTGCTAAGGCTAAGGCTGAGTTCCCTTTTTTTTCTAAATGACAGCTTCCCTATGTACCAATATAGCATTATTGTACCTCTCAATAAAATAAAGCATTCTATAATAATATCTCACATCAGCACTTTTCTCAGCATCCAGTGTGATCTATGGAAAAGTTTTACATTACTTCCTGGACATCTCTTAGGTTGTGAAAACCAGTATAACACAGGAAGTGTTATACAGGGAAAACTGCCTTTCCCACTCCAGGAGATGGCTCACACCCACCTCCACAGGTGCACCCAAATCAAATACAGTGATCACCATTCTCACTAAAAACATAGCAATTGTTTTTTTTTTCTTACCTTCATCTTGCATGGATTGTTACTATGGCAGACTGTGCAAAAGCTGAGTGATCACAACCTGTGTGGAGCAGAACTGCAGTATTAACCACTTTACCACCGGAGGATTTTGCAGCTTAAAGACCAGACCCCTTTTTTCAACTTGGCACTTCGTGACTTTAACTGATAATTGCTCGGTCATGCAATACTGTACCTAAACGAAATTTACGTCCTTTTTTTCCCACAAACAGAGCTTTCTTTTGGGGGTATTTGATTGCCTCTGCGCTTTTTATTTTTTGCGATATTAATAAAAAAAGAGCGAAAATTTTGCAAAAAAATGACATTTTCAAATTTGTCTTTTAAAAAATATCCAATATACTCAATTTATGTCATTTTTTTGGCCAAAATATATTTAGCTACATGTCTTTGACAAAAAAAATCAATGAGCGTATTTTTATTGGTTTGCGCAAAAGTTATAGCGTCTACAAATTATGGTGTAAATAGTGAAATTTACGCAGCTTTAATTTCTGACTGCCTATCTCATTTCATGAAGTGCTAAAATGGCGGGGCAGTACAAAACCCCCCCAAACTACCACTTTTTGGAAAGTAGACATCCTAAGGAATGTCCTGACAGGCATGTTGAGCTCATTGAATATTTAATTTTTTTGTCACAGGTGTTTGAAAAATGACACACAAAGTTGTCATTGAAATGATATATTGCTCACACATGCCATGGGTATATGTGTAATTACACCCCAAAATATATTCTGCTGCTTCTCCTGAGTACAGGGATACCACATATGTGGGACTTTTTGGGAGCCTAGCTGTGTACGGGTCCCCAAAACAAATCACCACCATCAGAATTTCAAAGGGCGTACATTTTTCATTGGATTTTCTCACTACCTATAACGGTTTAGGAGGCCCTGAAATGTCAAGATACCACAAAACCCCCCCAAATGACCCCATTTTGAAATGTAGACACCTCAAGCTGTTTGCTGAGAGGCATGGTGAGTCCATGTAATATTTTATATTTTGCCACAAGTTTTGGGAAAATTACAATTTTTTTTTTAATTTTTTTTTTTACACAACGTTGTCACTAAAAGATAAATTTCTCACACATGACATGGGTATATGTGGAATGACACCCCAAAATACATTCTGCTGCTTCTCCTGAGTATGGGGATACCCCATGTGTGAGACTTTTTGGGAGCCTAGCTGTGTACAGGACCGCAAAAGCCAATCAACACTCTCAGGTTTTCTAATGGCGTAAATTGTTCATGTCATCTCTGCACTACCTGTCACAGTTTCGGAGGCCCTAAAATTCCAAGATAGCACAAAACCCCCCCAAATGACCCCATTTTGGAAAGTAGACACCCCAATCTATTTGCTGAGAGGCATGGTGAATCCATGCAATATTTTATATTTTGCCACAAGTTCCGGGAAATATATATATATATATATATATATATATATATATATATATATATATATATATATATATATATATTTTTTTTTTTTACACAAAGTTGTCAGTAAATGATATATTGCTCACACATGCCATGGGTATATGTCAAATGACACCCCAAAATACATTCTGCTGCTTCTCCTGAGTACAGGGATACCCCATGTGTGAGACTTTTTTGCAGTCTAGCCGAGTACAGGACCCCGAAAACCAATCATCGCCTTCAGGCTTTCCAAGGGCGTAAATTGTTGATTTCACTCCTGACTACCTATCACAGTTTTGGAGGCCATGAAATGCCAAGACAGCACAACCCCCCCCCCCCCAAATGACCCCTTTTCGGAAAGTAGACACCCTGAGCTATTTTCAGAGAGGCATGTTGAGTGTTTTGCAGATCTCACTTTTTGTCACAAAGTTTTGGAAATTGAAAAAAGAGGAAAAAAAATGCATTCTCCAAAAAAAATGAGAGCTGCAAAATACTCACCATGCCTCTCAGCAAATAGATTGGAGTGTCTACTTTGCAAAATGGGGTAATTTGGGGGGGTTTTGTGCCATCTTGGCTTTTTATGGACTTCAAAAGTGTGATAGGTAGTAAGGAGTGAGATCAACAATTTACGCCCTTGGAAAGCCAAAAGGTGCGCATTGGTTTTCCAGGTCCTGTACGCGGCTAGACTGGCAAAAAGTCTCACACATGGGGTATCATTGTACTCAGGAGAAGCAGCAGAATGTATTTTGGGGTGTCATTGGGGTGTCATTGGGGTGAGCAATATATCATTTACTGACAACTTTGTGTAAAAAAATAAAAAAAAATTTTTTTCCCAAAACTTGTGGCAAAATATAAACTATTCCATGGACTCACCATGCTTCTCAGCCAGTAGCTTGAAGTGTCTACTTTGCAAAATGGGGTCATTTGGGGGGGTTTTGTGCTATCTTGAAATTTCAGGGCCTCTGAAACTGTGACAGGTAGTCAGGGGTAAAATCAGCAATTTACGCCATTAGAAAACCTGAAGATGTGGACTGGTTGTCGGGGTCGCGTACACAGCTAGGCTCCCAAAAAGTCTCACACATGTGGTATCCCTGTACTCAGAAGCAAAAGAATGTATTTTGGGGTGTCATTTCACATATTCCCATGGCATGCATGAGCAATATATCATTTAGTGACAACTTTCTGTAAAAAAACAACAAAAAAAATAAATAATAATTTTCCCGAAACTTGTGGCAAAATATAAAATACTCCATGGACTCACCATGCCTCTCAGAAAAAAGCTTTGGGTGTCTACTTTTCAAAAAGGGGTCATTTGGGGGTTGTTTGAACTGTCCCGGCATTTTATGCTCAATCTTAGCCACACATCACCCACTCTTCTAACCACTTGAAAACCAAGCCTTTTCTGTGCCTTTTTGTTTACATGAAAAAATATTTTTTTTTTACTAGAAAATTACTTTGAACCCCCAAACATTATATATTTATTTAAAGCAGAGGCCCTATAGAATAAAATGGTGGATGTTGCAAATTTTTTTGTCACACGGTATTTGCGCACAGATTTTCCAAACGCAATTTTTGCGAAAAAAATACATTTTTTTAATTTATTGCACAAATACACTATATAATTCCAATTTTTTTGGTAAAATCTAAAAGATGATCTTATGCCGAGTTCATAGACACCTAACATGACCTGCTTTTAAAAATTACGCATGCCTGCGCAGCGGCAAAAACATACGTACATTTTTAAAAACTTTGTAAGTCTAAAGTGGTAACCTGTAGAGACTTTTAGAGGAGGTCTACTGCAAGAATTACTGCACTCGACCTGGCGATACCTCACATGCATGCTGCAATTGCGGTTTACATATGACACTAGACCAACGCTTGCGTGCGCCATTGCGCGCAAGCACGGGGGGAAAGGGGGGGGCTCAATTTTTTTTTTCTTTTCTTTTGCTTTTTTATGTTATTTTGACACCTTTCCTTTAATTTTTTTTTAAATCATTTTTATTGTTATCACAGTGAATTTAAATATCCCCTATGATAGCAATCTGTGGTGACAGGTACTCTTTTTTTAAGAAATTGGGGTCTTTTAGACTCTATATCTCTCCTCTGACCTTAACGCATCTGACCACACCAAAATTGGTGTGATAAAATACTTTCCCAATTTCCCAATGGCCCTGTTTATTTCTGGCGAAACAGAAGTCATGAAATGCTCGTAGCCTCCGGCATCTTAGGCCATAGAGATGATTGGAGCCATTCTCATCTCCAATTAGCTCTATGGTTATATAATTGAACCACCGGCTGCACTCTCGGGTTAACCGGTGGGACAGGAGAGCCCGAGAAAAACCACGGAAGGCTGCGGAAGGCGGCGGTGGGGGGGCCCTCCCACTGCATGTAAAAGCAGTCTAGCGGCCAATTACCTGCTAGGATTGCTTTTACATGTAAGCCAACCAGTGGCTGTAAAAAACGATACCAAGATGATGCCTAAATCTGCAGGCATCATCCAGGTATAACCACTCAAAGTCCAGCAACGTACCAGTACATTGCTGGTCCTTGTTTGGCATATAGTTTTTTTTTTTCATGCAGCCTGTGGGCTGAACGGAAAAAAAGAGAACCTATCAGAAATCAGCACAGGAATAATGCGTAGTATTACTCATCATTAACCGCCCAAACAACCACCCACTGAATTTAATGATGGGTATACACGACACTATCCACGTATACCAAAATAGGATTTTAACTGCAGTGCTGAAATCAGAAAATCACCACAGCTGCTATCAGCAAAGGTATCCATATATGCTGAGCGCAAACACTGTTTGTGTCAGAATATATAAAATCAATGCGTGGTAGCCGACGAGTACCTGCAAGAGAAACAGGTCACAAAAGAATGAAAAAACAAACAAAGGACATTAAAAAAGTACAGTAGGAAGAGTAGAAGAACATATAAAATGACTGACACCACAACAGTTTTTGGATCCTTTTATTTTTCTTTCTAACTGTTTCTCGATGTCTTGATTTGGGACTGCGATATTCCAGCTTGGGTCTCTCTGTCGATGGACATCCAACATCCATGGAGACCCTGTGTTTGTGTGCCCTACACGGTGTCGTGCTGTACCCTACACTTATACTCCACTAGTGTATGGTAGCGCTCAAAACATTCCCCGATGCAGAGACCAGGTTGGTCAGGACATTTGGGACAATAAGAGCGGGTGTCACGCCTAAATCTGCGCCTGCTACAGACACTACATCTTTTTTGGGGGTATCTTTGGGTAGGGGTACTCGGGAGGACATAAGAAAAATGCCTCTCATGCAGCCGGCTCACTGCATCTGGAAGGGGAAGTTGGGCAGGCATGCCTCCTGGGTACAGGTAGGCAAGGATGATCTCTTCCTGGAATTCCCGGAAAGATCCAGTTCGTCCTGACGCCCTGTATAGGACAAGCATAGCCAATTGGTAAAGGTAAACATACACTTTTTTGTACCAGCGTCTGGCTTTACGGGCAACTAAATACGGCGCCAAAAGCTGGTCGTTAAGGTCCACCCCTCCCATGTTAAGGTTATATTCATTCGTGTCTGCGTGAAGGGAGGACAGAACATAAACATCCCGTGTATCCTTCCACTTCACCGCAAGCAATTTGTCCGTTTTCAAGCAGGCTCTCGCCCCCCGACTAAGACGGGAATTTACAAGCCGTTGGGGGAAGCCCCGGCGATTAGGTCGCACGGTGCCACATGCGCCAATTTGTAAATCGAGAAGGTGACTAAATAGTGGCACGCTTGTATAAAAGTTGTCCACGTACAAATGGTACCCCTTTCCGGATAAGGGTGACACCAAGTCCCAAACAATCTTACCACTGCTCCCTATGTAGTCTGGGCAGTTCGGGGGCTCCACACAGCTATCTTTTCCCTCATAGACCCGGAAACTAACTGTATAGCCTGTGGCCCTGTCACGCAATTTATACAGTTTGACCCCGTACTTGGCACGCTTTCTGGGGAGGTACTGTTTCATAGCAAGGCGGCCAGTAAATTTAATCAGGGACTCGTCAACGCAGACAACTTGTTCGGGGGTAAACAAGGCTGCAAACTGCTGATTGAAGTGGTCTATGAGGGGCCGAATTTTGTGGAGCCGATCGTATTCAGGGTCTCCCCGAGGACGACAGATTTCATTGTCGCTGAAATGTAAAAATCGCAGAATTTGCTCGTATCTCCCCCTGGACATGGAGGCAGAGTACATGCGCATATGGTGAACTGGGCTAGTGGACCAATATAGCCGCAATTCACTCTGTTTAGTTATGCCCATGTGGAGGGAAAGGCCCAGAAAGATTTTAAATTCGGAAACCGTTATAGGTTTCCAGCCGAATTGTCTGGCAAGGGGCGAATTTGGGTTGGCGGCGATGAACTGTTGTGCATATAAATTTGATTGATCCACAATAGATCTTCCGTGAAGAACAGCTCATAAAAGCTCAGGGGCGTAAAACCAGCTGTCTCCACGTGGATTCCAGGTTGGGCGGTGAATGGGGGAAGTACTGGCGCTGTGGAATCAGTGGGTTGCCAATTGGGATATGCCAGCGCATCAGGGAGGGCACTATGGGCCTGTCTACGAATATGCGGTGGCTGCGGGCCACTACTTGTGCTAGCCACCGCACCAGCTTCAACTGCACTTAGGGGACTCGCCACGTCACCAGGTGTTACTGCAGTGCTGGTTGTACTAGGTCCAGGGTGTACTAGGCCGCTGGCGCTTGCCAGGTCACCAGAAAAATGAGCGGCACTAGTAACCACACTCTGCTCCATACGAGCACCCTGCGATTTCTGCATCTCAACAACTCCAGAATGGGGTCGGGTACGCCTGGGTCTAACAGGGACCCATCTGTCGTCGGAGCTATCTGTCAGGGAGCCGCTGCTGTCAAGTTCGTATACTGACACTTATTCGGTCATTGTAGCTTCCCCATCGCTATCAGATGACACGGCCAACATACTATAAGCCTCTTCACCACTGTACAAACTTTTAGACATTTTGGTAAATTTACCTGTACAGTGGTGTTGACTCACAGGTAATAAAAGCACCTGGTTGTCAAGGACTATTTCAAGCGCACCAAAAAAACTGCTAATGCTAGCAGAGGTCAGGCCTGACTCTGCTAACACAGCGGTTTTGTGTGTTGTGTTTTTTTGTAAGTGAATAAAGTCAATAGTGTATCTATTGATTACTACACTTACCTGGGTGAAAGGGTTAAACGCAGGTGCTGGCCGGAATCAGAGCTGATCGTGCAAACGCCAAGTTTTGGGAACCCTAAACTATGGGGGCGCTAGTATAGCTCTGATCAGATCAGATATTGATCTGTTCAAACACTATACTAGTAATGGAAGTGTATGTGCGTGCGTGTGTGTGTGTGTGGTAATCAAGGGGTTATTTGGGAACAGGAGGCAAACTGAAGCGCCCTGCAATCCTTGGCGGTGGAAGGAGATGCGCCAAACAAATTTAAAAGGTGTATCTCACACTTACCGATACAGACTATGCCGTAATTTAATTTTTTACACTCCAAAAGGGTGTATATTGTATAGCGGAATAGGAAAAATTTTATAATACGGTGTATCTCACACGTACAAACACAGACTAGGCCCGATTACAATTTTTTGTACCCTAAAGGCAGGATGAGGAAGAGGAGTAGGAGTTGGGAACAGGAGGCAAACTGAAGCGCCCTGCAATCCTTGGCAGTAGAAGGAGATGCGCCAAACAAATTTAAAAAGGTGTATCTCACATGTACCGATACAGACTATCCCGCAATTTAATTTTTTACACTCAAACAGGGTGTATATTGAATAGCGGAATAGGACAAATTTTACAAAACGGTGTATCTCACACGTACAAACACAAACTAGGCCCGATTACAATTTTTTGTACCCTAAAGGCAGGATGAGGAAGAGGAGTAGGAGGAGTTGGGAACAGGAGGCAAACTGAGGCGCCCTGCAATCCTCGGCGGTAGAAGGAGATGCGCCAAACAAATTTAAAAAGGTGTATCTCACATGTACCGATAGAGACTATCCCGCAATTTAATTTTTTACACTCAAACAGGGTGTATATTGAATAGCGGAATAGGACAAATTTTACAAAACGGTGTATCTCACACGTACAAACACAAACTAGGCCCCGATTACAATTTTTTGTACCCTAAAGGCAGGATGAGGAGTAGGAGGAGTTCAGAACAGGCAGGAGGCAGACTGAAGCACCCTCAAATCCTCGGCAGTATGAAATGCGCCCCAAAAATTGGAAAGGTGTATCTCACACGTACCGACACAGACTATCCCGCAATTTAATTGTTTATACCCAAAGGTTTTGATTAAATAGCGGAATAGAAAATATTATCAAAAAAAGTGTATGTATCTCACACGTACAGAACCAGACTAGGCCCCAATTACTATTTTTTGTACCCCCAAAGGCAGGATGAGGAGTAGGAGGAGTACGGAACAGGCAGCACCCTGAAATCTTAAGAAGTATGAGATGAACCCCAAAAATTGGAAAGGTGTATCTCACACGTACCAACACAGACTATCCCGCAATTTAATTGTTTATACCCAAAGGTTTTTATTGAATAGCGGAATAGAAAATATTATCAAAAAACGGTGTATGTATCTCACACGTACAGAACCAGACTAGGCCCCAATTACTATTTTTTGTACCCCCAAAGGCAGGATGAGGAGTAGGAGGAGTACGGAACAGGCAGCTCCCTGAAATCTTAAGAAGTATGAGATGAACCCCAAAAATTGGAAAGGTGTATCTCACACGTACCAACACAGACTATCCCGCAATTTAATTGTTTATACCAAAAGGTTTTTATTGAATAGCGGAATAGAAAATATTATCAAAAAACGGTGTATGTATCTCACACGTACAGAACCAGACTAGGCCCCAATTACTATTTTTTGTACCCCCAAAGGCAGGATGAGGAGTAGGAGGAGTACGGAACAGGCAGCACCCTCAAATCTTCAGAAGTATGAGATGAACCCCAAAAATTGGAAAGGTGTATCTCACACGTACCAACACAGACTATCCCACAATTTAATTGTTTATACCCAAAGGTTTTTATTGAATAGCGGAATAGAAAATATTATCAAAAAACGGTGTATGTATCTCACACGTACAGAACCAGACTAGGCCCCAATTACTATTTTTTGTACCCCCAAAGGCAGGATGAGGAGTAGGAGGAGTACGGAACAGGCAGCTCCCTGAAATCTTAAGAAGTATGAGATGAACCCCAAAAATTGGAAAGGTGTATCTCACACGTACCAACACAGACTATCCCGCAATTTAATTGTTTATACCAAAAGGTTTTTATTGAATAGCGGAATAGAAAATATTATCAAAAAACGGTGTATGTATCTCACACGTACAGAACCAGACTAGGCCCCAATTACTATTTTTTGTACCCCCAAAGGCAGGATGAGGAGTAGGAGGAGTACGGAACAGGCAGCACCCTCAAATCTTCAGAAGTATGAGATGAACCCCAAAAATTGGAAAGGTGTATCTCACACGTACCAACACAGACTATCCCACAATTTAATTGTTTATACCCAAAGGTTTTTATTGAATAGCGGAATAGAAAATATTATCAAAAAAAGGTGTATGTATCTCACACGTACAGAACCACACTAGGCCCCAATTACTATTTTTTGTACCCCCAAAGGCAGGATGAGGAGTAGGAGGAGTACGGAACAGGCAGCACCCTGAAATCTTAAGAAGTATGAGATGAACCCCAAAAATTGGAAAGGTGTATCTCACACGTACCAACACAGACTATCCCGCAATTTAATTGTTTATACCCAAAGGTTTTTATTGAATAGCGGAATAGAAAATATTATCAAAAAAAGGTGTATGTATCTCACACGTACAGAACCAGACTAGGCCCCAATTACTATTTTTTGTACCCCCAAAGGCAGGATGAGGAGTAGGAGGAGTACGGAACAGGCAGCACCCTGAAATCTTAAGAAGTATGAGATGCACCCCAAAAATTGGAAAGGTGTATCTCACACGTACCAACACAGACTATCCCGCAATTTAATTGTTTATACCCAAAGGTTTTTATTGAATAGCGGAATAGAAAATATGATATAAAATTGGTGTGATTTATCAATAGCACATGTGAACAGCAGTGTCATATATCATTCAGCTCTGCTGCAGGCTATGGAGGGAAAAAAAAAATTCCCCTTTTGAGTATGTAATTTTTAACTAGATTAGTACAGACTATGCCACAATTTAATTTTTTTAACCCAAGGCTGTATATTGAATAGTGGAATAGAAAAAAGTGTATGATTTTTGAAACCACTCAATAATAGCACATGTGAACACACACAGCAGTGTATTATCACAGTCAGCACAGCAGCACTGAAGGAAAAACGCTGCACACAGTGACTGATAGAAAAAGACTTTTCTCCCTCCTCCTCAGTGGGCAAAAAAGATTGTTTTCACTGCACCCCACACACAGCAAAATCGATGTGGACCAGCTCTGCTGCAGGCTATGGAGGGAAAAAAAATTCCCCTTTTAAGTTTGTAATTTTTAACTAGATTAGTACAGGCTATGTCACAATTTAATTTTTTTAACCCAAGGGTGTATATTGAATAGTGGAATAGAAAAAAGTGTATAACTTTTGAAATCTCTCAATAATAGCACATGTGAACACTGAACACAGCAGTGTATGATCACAGTCAGCACAGCACAGCACTGAAGGAAAAACGCTGCACACAGTGACTGATACAAAAATACTTTTCTCCCTCCTCCTCAGTGGGCAAAAAAGATTGTGTTCACTGCACCCCACACACAGCAAAATCGATGTGGACCACTGACACCTGCCTATCTCCAGCCTCTCCCTAAAAGGATTGATAAGATCGGTCACTGCAAACCCCCCCCCCACACAGCAATATCGATTGTAGAACACTGACCCTAAAAATCTGCAGCCTCGCCCTAAAATGCCCTACAACTCGCCCTGCCTAACACACTCTGACCTGTCCCTCAATTCTATCCGGACACAAATGATTTTTGCCTGTCTGTCCCTAATCAGCAGCCAGCACGTATGATGTGTGCTCTGTCCCTGAACTACACAGCAGAATGACGCAGCGGCGCTAGCTTGAACTTATAAAGACTTGGTCACATGCTTCAGATGGCCAATCACAGCTACTAATACATTTGTAGGCATGGTTGGGATGGCTTAAGGCACACCAGTTAAACGCTTGTTGATTGGCTGTTGAAAGCCCGCCATGAAAAGCGCGCCAATGCATACAAAACCCGGAAATAAAATGACCGAACACGGATTTTTACCCGAATATACAGTAAAGTTTTCGGGTCCGTGTTCGGGTAACAAAAATCCAATTATTCGGTACGAACACGAATAATACAGTCCGTGTTCGCTCAACCCTAATCAGTGCCCATCAGTGCTGCATATCAGTGCCACCCCATCAGTGCCACCCCATCAGTGTCTCCTCATCAGTGCCTGTCAGTGCGGCGTCATCAGTGCTCATCAGTGCAGGAAAAAACTCTAAATCTATTTACAAAATTTTATAACCTAAACAAAAAAACTTTTTTTTTTTTTCAAACTTTTCGGTCTTTTTTTATTTGTGCACCAAAAAAGAAAAAACCTGGCGGTGATCAAATACCACCAAAAGAAAGCTCTATTTGTGGGAAAAAATGACACAAATTTGGTTTAGGTACAGTGTTGCATGACCGCGCAATTGTCATTCAAAATGTAACAGCGCTAAAAGCTGAAAATTGGTCTGGGAAGGAAGGGGGTTTAAGTGCCCAGTATTGAGGTAGTTAAAGTTGTTGTAAAGGTAGGTAATTTTTTTACCTTAACTCATTCCCTGCATTAAGGTACAAAATGTGCTACCTGTTGTATCACCCCCCCCCCCCGCCCCATTTAATTCCTATCTTGATCTAGCATTTTGCTCATCTGCAGCAGACCTCTCCTCTCTTCTCACAAGACATGGAGGCAGCAGTGGAAGATTTTGCCCCCTGCTACTGCAAATCAAAACCTGTGAGGAAGGAGTGGGGGTGGGGCCAAGCTGCGGTGTGTATGTGTGTCAATGGACAAACACAGCTTTGTTAAGGAGCAAGCCTGCAGGTACACCTTGATAGGAAGCTGCTTAATACTTTAGTACACCAAGAAGAGAGCACTATCAGGGGCCCCCAGAAAAGGAATTTTGGAGCCACTCTGTGCAATACCATTGCACAGAGCAGGTAAGTATTCCATGTTTTTTATTTTTTTACAAACTAAGGAGTAAACAACAAATTAAGGAAGTTTATTGAAGACCCCCCAAAGTTATTTAACCCCTACCTGTGAAAATTGCTAATGTATTTCAACCTCCTATAGGTTACTACATCTACATTCATGTGATAATTTTGTTTGTTTTGTTTTTGTGTTTCTTTAACACAATGACACCTAAATTAAACTTTTCCTGTTCTATGTGGATGCATGCATTTATATATTCTACCAGGCACATTTATGCTTAGCTGCCTAAATCATTGTAATCCATCTAAATCAACCTTTCCTTTTGTAAATGACTTTCCAGAATAACAATCAGGCTACATTCAGAGACAATTCCTAATCAACACGTTGCACATAGATTTCTATGTCTCAGTGACTTGACAAATGAATACATTATTTGGTATTGATTAATTAGTTAGTCAATCTGGTCATGCTTTGTCATGTTTCTAAATTAGAATCTGAAGAAGTAACATGACTGCCAGTATTAAAATGTTTGATTTATGAATGCAAATTTAATTCTTGTATTTTTAATAAAATGGAACTGAGTTCTCAATAAAATTGTCTTCATTTATAGCTGGACCTATACAAATAAGGTACAGGTGCATGCAAAACAGAATTGGCTTTAAAACATTTCTTAGCAAAAAAAAAAATGCACTTATATTAAATATATCTACAGTACTGTAGATGTTAATTTACTAAAGACCAACAGGCTGTTCACTTTACAAAGGAATTTTCACATTGCAAAGAATACCCAATTTTATGCGAAGAAAATAAAAAAAGAGCATTAAAATTGCACATGATTGGATTATTTAAGTCAGCAGAGATTCCCTTAATTCACTAAGCTAGAGGGAAATTCCTTTACAAAGCTAACAGCCCTGCCTCTATATGTACATGATATCCAATGGTTACCACCGCACACAAATCAGGGATAAAAAATGGTCCTGGGTGCACAGCAAAGACTGTAGTTCATATAATCCAAAAGAGAGTGCAGCACTCATGGGTCTTAAAAGGTGAATGCACAATAATGGTTTTATGTCAATGAGGCACAAGCTTGTCTTCCTTGTGCGTTCACCTTTCAAGACCTGTGAGTGTCGCTCTCTCTTTTGGATTATATATTTATATACTGTATATATATATATATATATATAGATATATATATATATATATATAGATATATATATATATATATATATATATATATATATATATATATATATATATATATCACTGGCTGGGTACCATGTGATCACTGTGACCAGTCACAGTGATCATGCAAGTAAACAAAGACTGCAATGCTGCAGCCCTTGAAGTCTCCTCTCTCCCAGTATTCAACAGTGAGAGTAGAGAATGTGTATCACAGTCCTGGGCACTGTACTACATGCTTAAGAATAAAAAATAAATAAATAAATAAAGATGATTGCTGTCACCAGAGCAATGCAGTGTCAATATGATGACATTGTACTACTCTGGTTAGTAATCAGTGATGCAGTATACTATTGCAGCACACAGTGTCTCTGATCATTGGACAAAGTATTACAATGTCACCATTGTGATGCTACACTCCTCTAGTGACAGTGATTTTTTTTAACACACTTTTTTTTTAGAGCTCATTTACACTTTTGGTGCTCTTTGAAGAGCAATCCCTGTTCAGAATGCTCTTCTGAAAAGTTAAATAGGAGGTGTCACTGCCTGTTTTAACCCAATAAATTCTGGGCTATAATGCAGCAACTGTGTACATTGTGCGTAGTTGGAGGGCAGTTACAATGAGGCCCCAGTCACTTGAATGGGTTGCACTTGGCAGGTGGCAGTGCCTGCCAAGCTCAGAAAGAGTTGTAATTCCTTCTGTGGAATGTGTACACCCCTGGCCACTACCTTCCCAGCTAAAGATGAAGAAGTTGAGAGGCAGTTAAAATGAAACTCACCCTTGGGATTTTACCGCACCCAACCACAAGTGTAAAGGAGCTCTTACTCACTCATCACACCAGTACAGCCAGTCACAGCATCCCTGAACATTGCCACAGCAGTCCCAATGTCACCATAAAGCCTCATCCACATGGGGCTTATCAATGTGTACGCTGTGCAAAGGCTTTACGAAGATGGGGATGTACAGGAGTTCCATACATTACCTTGCAGGCAGTCCGATTTCAGGTCTATTGAGACACAGCAGCTGCAAGGACACATTTTCTTCAAACGACCCGAACACAGACAGTGTGACTTCATTGACACGCACCTGCATTGATGTCAGATTGGGAGCAGGTGCTGTTTCCATGGAGCTGCTGTGCCCAATAGATATCAATAGGACTGCCTGCACGGGGATGCATGGAACATATGTGCATCTCTGAGTAGATAGACATGGCCCACGCACAGGGCATGCATTTATACACCCTGTGTGAATAAGGTCTAATAGTACAGTTGTTCACACTGTCCCCGATTCCCACCACACCAATCCCAGTGTCATCATAAGGCGTCATTCACAGGGGGTGTATCAATGCGTACTCTGTGTGAGAGCCGGGTTTACCTGCATGAGGATGAATGGGTATTCCGTGCATTCCCATTCGGACACTCCCATCAATGTCTACTGGGACACACATCAGCTGCCAGGGCACAGCCACTTCTCCTAATCTAACATCTGTGTGGGTGCAGGGCTATCACGTACCTGGAGATGAGCCTGACACTGTGAGGAAGGCCTCCCTTGCGCCTCCGACTAGGGACCCCTGATAGTGCAGACAGGGGACACCGGAGTGTAGAGTAGCACGAGCGCCTGGAGGTTTGCTTGAAGCGGACGATGGCTACTGGTGAAGGTCGCCAGAGAAGTCCGATGAGCAGGGTGTTGAGCAGGCAGCAGGTGCTGGAAGCAGGGGTTCCTGGGTAACAGGAGGAGCCTCCTGGGCAGGATGGACGGATCTGGGAATGACAGAAGCGTGGTAAGACAAGCCGGGTCAGGAGCTAATCGGTAACGTAGAAGCCAGTAGGAGCAGACAGGAAGAGAGGTCACGGGACAAGCCAAGGTCGGTGCAGGTGGAGAGCAGAGAATCGTCAGGACAAGCCGGGTCTGGAACTAGGAACAAGATGCAGGTAAACAGGTAACAGGTATCCAAGGCTGAAGACAAAGCAGCAGCAGAGCAGTGCAATGGTTGGGTTTAAATAGTCCCTTTGGCGCCAATGTCTAACGCACGTTCACGTACACGTCAGGTTTCTGACAGGAACACGTCTTTGCACAGCAAACGTTCTCTTACATTGCCCCCTCCCATTGGGCAGCCTCCGGATGCCCAAACGGGCCAACCTCTCTGGGTGATTATGCTTGAAAGCCTGGATTAAATCTTTTGCATGGATATTGTCCACTGGCTCCCAAGAGTTCTCCTCAGGTCCATAACCCTTCCATTTAATCAAATATTGAATTTGATTACTCCTTCTTCTGCAATCAACAATGGCTTCAACCTCAAACTCCTCCTCACTGTTGACTACCACAGGTTCAGGGGGGCCATTGTCCCTTTCAGGAAAGGGGTTCGGTAATGCAGGTTTTAACAGAGACACTTGGAAAACAGGGTGGATTTTGAAAGAATCAGGTAGTACCAGTTCATAAGAGACGTTATTGATTCTTCTTTTAATAGGAAAGGGACCCACACATTTAGGTCCACGTTTTTTTGAGGGACAGGTAAGTTTCAAATTGGTTGTGGCCAACCATACCTGATCGCCAGGTTCCAATATCAGCTCTCCCTTTCTTTTCCTGTCAAATAATTTTTTATTATTTTCCTGAGCTTTAGCCATGGTTTCCCGAAGTAATTCAGTGTTGGATGCAAAAAAGTTTACTGTGTCCTGGACAGCAGGGACAGGGCATTCAGGTACTGTGGTGATCAGAAAGGAAGGGTGGTAACCATAATTGGCAAAAAATGGAGTCTGCTTGGTAATCGAATGTTCAGAGCTGTTGTATGCGAACTCCGCTAGTGGCAATAGCGTCACCCAATCATCCTGGGAAAAGGACGAGAAGTAGCGTAGATATTGTTCCAGTGTCTGATTGGTCCTTTCCGTTTGACCATTGGTCTGTGGGTGGTACGCTGAAGAAAAAGACAGTTCAATATCCAATTTCTCACAAAGGGATTTCCAAAATCTGGAGGTGAACTGAACTCCACGGTCGGATACTATGTTGGCAGGAACTCCATGCAGTCTCACAATCTCTTTGATGAACAACTTAGCTGTATCCATGGAAGTGCCCTTCATGGGCAAAAAATGCGCCATCTTGGATAGCCGGTCTACCGCCACGAAGATGGTAGTGTAGCCTTCAGATGGCGGGAGTTCAACGATGAAGTCCATCAAAATCATTTTCCATGCTCTGTCAGGGACTGGTAAGGGTTTGAACAAGCCCCAAGACTTGGACCTGGGGGTCTTGTTCCGGATACATGTAACACAAGTTTCAATATATTTTTTACAGTCCTTCTGTAGATCAGGCCACCAAAAGGTACGTTGAAGCAATTCAGAGGTCTTATGGACTCCAAAATGACCTGCAAGGGAATGGTCATGGCAGAGACCCAGGACAGGGACCCGCAATCTTTCAGGTACAAATATTTTGTCATTATGCCACAAAATTTCGTGCTTAACTTGTAAGGACACTCCGGGAAGTGGGGAAATACCATCAGAGGCCTGTTTGAGCTGTAGCAGTAAGTCTTCTTGCAGTAACAGGAAGTTTCCTGACGACAGAATTGTATCTGGGACTGCAGATCTCTCAGCATCAGAAAACATACGGAACAATGCATCTGGTTTAGTGTTCTTTGATCCCGGCCTGTAAGTGACATGAAAGGAAAATCTGGAGAAAAAGAGAGCTCACCTGGCCTGGTGAGGTTTCAATCGTTTAGCTGCTCGCAAGTATTCTAGATTCTTGTGATCTGTGTACACTAGGATTGGATGGGCTGCCCCTTCTAAGAGGTATCTCCACTCTTCCAGGGTTGCCTTAATTGCCAAGAGCTCTCGATCACTGATGTCTGATAACACTGATAACTTGCGTGAAAAGAAGGCAACGGGGTGTAACAGAGCTTTGGCTCCTTGCTGCTGCGACAATACTGCTCCTACAGCCGACTCAGATGCATCCACTTCTAGGACGTAAGGCAGGCCAGGATCTGGGTGTCGAAGGACCGGTGCAGAGGTGAAGAAGGCCTTTAGAGTTTCAAATGCGGTCTGCGCCTCAGGAGTCCACAGGAACTGGTTACCTTGTCTGGTTAACTGAGTGATGGGAGAGATAATTGCAGAGAAATTTTTGATAAACTTCCGATAAAAGTTTGAGAACCCTACAAACCGTTGCACCCCTTTTTTTTATCAGAGGGGACCGGCCAGTGTAAAATGGCAGAAACTTTTTGAGGATCCATTTTAATACCTTCTGTGGAGAGAATCAGACCCAGGAATTGGATACTCTGACGATTGAACTCACACTTCTCAGGTTTTGCGTATAACCCATGCTATATGTATAGCCTGCATATATCCTTTGATGGTATTCTGTTGTATTGTTTTTTTTTTTTCACAAAATAAAAATATTTGAAAGAGAAAAAACCTCTCATGGTGTAGTATAATTAAAAAGTCACTTATTAAAAAATTAGTAACTTACAGTTTAAAAATTCACCATGACCCCTGATGACACGTCAGGACTGGGATACGCAATTACGTCATCTCCGGCTTTTGAAACGCAGGTGGAACACGGAACGGCATCCCCTGCATGCAATCATGCTTCAGCCTAGCTGAAACGGCTGAATGGTGAATTTTAAACTGTAAGTTACTAATTTTTAATAAATGACTTTTTAATTATACTACACCATGAGAGGTTTTTTTTTTATCTCCCCTCTATACCTTGAATTGTGGATTGTCCGGTGGAAATATAAGGACCATCGTTTATCCTTGATTCAGATCCTTGTTCCAGTGCCTATTTTGACTACCTGTAATGGGGGTCAATTTTTTCCTGGTAAGCAGTATGTGGATATCGGTGGAGGATATATCTATCCCATGGACACGGGTGGCTTCATTCTAATTATGCCTGTGCTATCTGTTATGTGGAATATCTTATTTAATGACAACTTTGTGTAAACACAATTCCAAAAACTTGTGGAAAAAAAATACTTTTTCAAAAGACTCAACTTGCCTTGGAGTGTTTGCCTTCCAAAATGTGGTCATTTTGTAGGTTTTTCACATCTTGGTGCTCCAGGGCCTCCAAAAAAGCGCTCCTTGGATTTTGGGTCCCCCTTTACATCTAGGCTGTAAAAAAAGTCTCACATTTAGATACCCTATTTTTAGGAAGAGGAACAGAATTAGTTTGTGGGTGTAATTGTAAGTATGCATATGCAGTGTGTGAGAAATAACTTCTTAAAATGGCTTTTTATGAAAAAAGAACACTTTCATGGTCAGGAATCAGGATCACAGGCCAGTAGCTATAGCAGTATAGAGGCTCACCTTGACCAGCTGAATAAGTACAGCAGTGGGTCACTCTGATGGATGACATGGACCCACCCGAGGTGCAGAGCCTAAGCACTAATCAGCATTCACCAGAGCTCCTGATGGTGGAGATAGGTTTTGCTGTATTGGTACCAGGTCACAGTCCTCAGGATCACCCCACGAGGAGGGGAGGGATTTGGGGTCTAGTAGAAGATATAGCAGGGAGGGATCAAGCAGAAGCATAGTCAGTAAACAAGCCAAAGGTCAGTAACAAATGATTGCAAGTTGGGATTAATAAGAAGGAACAAGCAAAAAGTTGGTACTAAGGGGTAGCAGAGATACAGACAGCAGTAAGACTGACAGAAGGGAGATATTGGATGGGGAGAGCACAATGATCTGGCAAACAGGAAGCACACAGGCATGGCTTAAATAGGAAGTTCATGGTTGGAGCAAGGAGTTCAGGTTTCAGCAGAAACAAGGCATAAGGCATGATGGTACAGAGGATCAGGCAGGGTTCTGTCCAGCATCTCAGGTGGCTCAGCAAGAAGAGACATAGACACAGCAGATGAAAACAATAGACTTGCACTTTACAGTCTTAGGATAATGTATATAAAAGCAGCTGACAGTTCACAAGTGCCAAATTCTGGCATAAAAACATACAAGGTGCAGCGCTAAAAACAAACAGAAAGTCCTTGACAGGAAATTCAACAGAAAGAGTCCAATAGGTGTGGGGTCAAAAATAGAAAAACTTGTAAGAGATCCTCCACTGACTCTTACCATCCAGAGTGGACATTTACATACAGTGGTCGAATGCACTTGTTACAGAATCCAATAGATCAAACAGTAGCACTCTTCCACCTTCAAGCAGATTCAACTTCATTTGGCCCTCAACGGATATAGCGTTCCATCCAGAGTGGACCACTACATACAGTGGTCGAATGCACTTGTTACAGAATCCAATTGATCGAACAGAAACACTCTTACACCCTTAAGCAGATTCTACTTCATATGACCCTCAGTGGATATAATACTTCATATGACCCTCAGTGGATATAACGTTCCAACACAGATAAAAAGACACTTCATAGTGTAATACGTTCAGTATAACATGTATTAAACTCCAGAGAACTCACTCACCAAAGGAAAGATAAAATCTTGCATGTGCATCAGTAGTCCACAGGGGAATGTTTCCAATCATCAAGATGGCAGACCTCTATGCTTGGCAACATCACGTGATCCAGACACATCCATAGACACAGCAGAGGTCATTGGTTCAGACCTGGGTTGTGGCAATCACATGTTATTTACTTTCATTGTTTTCTAAAGGATTGTGGCAAAAATTACAACTTCAATACAATCACTGTCTCTTACTAAATATCATACACTGTCTACTTTCCAAAAAGGGGTAATTGTGGGGGTATTTGTGCTGTCCTGGAATTTTGGGGCCTAAACAATTGAAATAGGCAATCGATACATTGGGATTAATTTCCAAATGTATTTACCACAGCTTGTAGACTCTATAACTTTCACACAGACTAAATGCTATACACCTATTTTTTTTTGGTGTTTTTGTTTTTTGTTATTTAAAGAAGTGTAGCAGAATACATGTTGGCCTAAATTTACGAAGAAAGCTTTTTTTACAACGTTTTATAAACTACTTTTTTTTTCAAAAATGTAAATCTCTTTTCCTTATATACCACCAATAGAAAGCTCTATCTGTTTAAAAAAATGATATTTAAACCACAAACATAATAGAGTGCACAGAGATCCAACTGAATTAAATTTAGTGTAATAGTGGCTAAATCAAGTGAGTAATAAATTCAAAAGAGTGGCTAGTGGATGCCACTTAATCCATAGTACACAAGTCTCAAAACAAGAAATATTGTAATCACCAAAACGTCCATTTATTAAATAATACCATGTTAAAATGATAAAACAATTCACAAAGTCATAGTGCAATTGTGGGTTGGAAATCAAGGCTTACATGGCTCCTGATATCTCAAGGTATGTGGTGGCAAAAAGTGGAGAACGCAAAAATCCATAAGGATGACCAGTCCCCAGGTGACACTGTGGAGTGGTGAACTCTTGTGATTCAGGGACTACAGAACAGGAAGCCACTATCCTCTAGTGTCTTGGCCAGGGACCCATGTCACATGAAGTGACCTCACTGTAAGCCCCTTGTCCACAACAATAGGAGACACATATAGTGCTCACAAAGACATATGAGACATGGATTGCTCTCCTAGACAACGTGGTTCAGGGTGTGGCCCCTTTGTCAAGTCATAGGGGACGAGACCCTAGGCAAGGATTAAATTAAGTAACCGAGAGCTGGACCACTTAAAGGCACATTTACAAAATTATCACCTGCCAACTGCTCACAGTAATTATACTGTGAGCGGGTGGCGGGTACAGGCACAGTCACTTACATGCTCATCATCTGTGCATGGGTGCACTGCACGCACACAGCAGATTACCATTACCAAGACCCGGCTATGAGCGGGCGGGGTATCATGTGGTCGCTATGATTGGTCATAGTGATCACATGTTATGTAATCAAAACAGTCATGAATGGTTTCCATTCATGACTGCCTGCTTAGTGTTGCGAAGCCTTGATGGGGCTCACAGCTATCACATGGTACCTGGCTACCTGTACCATGGGATTAGCTGTAGCCATTCACAGCATATCAACAGTAACTAAGCTATCATGAATGTTAACCTATTCAGGACAGCTAAAAGTATTGTTTATACCAGTGAGCGTCACTATTATAAGCAGTAATAGGGTGAAAAAATCCTTGATCATCCCCCCAGAGTAGTACAGTGTCACTATGGTAACAATGAACTACTCTGATGACAGGATGTAAAAAAAGGAAAAAGAAAAAAAAATGTTAAAAAAATTGTACTTTCCTGCCATTTTAGGGCCTTGTAAAATTAGATAGGCTGTTAGTACATCAGGATTGATCAGTTTTAAAATATATATACCATAGTTTGTAGATGCTATAAGTTTTACACAAACCCAATAATGTTCACCAGACAAATGTAGCAGAATTTATGTTGGTCTAAATTTTGACCTATTTTTTTATTGGATATGTTTTATAACAGGAAGTAGAAAATTATGTTTTATTTCCAAAACTGATTTTTTTTGTTTATATAATAAAAAATGTGTGATGAGATACCACCAAAATAAATTTGTGTGAAAAAAAGTTGTAAATTTAATTTGTGGCCAGTGTTGCATAACAGCACAATTGCCAATTAAATTAGCACAATGCAGAATAGCAAAAAATGCCCTGGTCATGGAAGGGTTAAAACCATCTGGAGGTCGATTGATTAATAACAATTGCACCAAAATACACAATGTGGTCACTATACTACCCATCCAGAAATTGTAAAAGTTTCATGGGAATATTATCATAATCTAAATAATGGGACATGATTCCAAAGAAAATTTTACAAAAAAATACATATTTTAAAACTCAATTCATTCAATACTATACTAAAAATAATACAAAATAAAATAAATTACTACAATTATTCAAATTAAAACAATTTAAAAAAGGCACTGCAATAATAATTTTTATATCCAAAAAGGGAAAAACAAATTAATCATCCAATGGAATAAAATTAAACTAAAATTGACAAATAATAATAATAACAAATGATCTACGATAAATATTATATACATCAACCAAAAACCTAATCAATGGTCTGTTTGCCAACCAAAATCATTCTTGCAACAGAAAAATTATTATTAAATAGAAAACTTGAAGATTGATATACAGTATATACTGTATATATAAATATATTAAATAGAAACTTCATGGACCTGAGTGGTAAATTACATTATACACATTCTGAATCATTAAGGCCATTGAGAGACATATTTTCTAGTTTTTATATCCAGACTGTCTCACACCTACACAATAGAGAGATTCTCTCATTGGCTCTGAGGGACCTTGTGGATATACTCTCCATTGCCAAAACACTGAGGGCTCTAACATCCTTCTTTTGATGCAATGAGAAATGGCATGGAACACTATGTTTGTCCGAGCCCTCCCCAATAAACATTCATGGCTCAATAAATAAAAAAATATATAAATTAATTTGGGTACATTTGGGTTTATTTGTTGAGTGACTAAGTAATTGTCATTCAAAGTGTGACAGCACTGAAATTTAAAAAAAATGGCCAGGGCAGGGACGGAATGAAACAGTCCACTCCTGAAGTGGATAAATAACTTAACCCCATTGTGTCTCTTTAATGTAGAGACAAGCTTACGAAACTAGTTGATGGATAGTTAAAAGGGTAATAACGAGTTTAAAATATAAAATGTCATAAAAATAGTAATTGGGAGAACACTTGGCCACATCACTATATAGTATAGCTGGGTGCCACAAAGGGGACTTTACAATAGGGTGCTTAGGTATTATGTGGTATACCAGATATGACAAAAAAACATATATTAAAGTAAAAAAGCAAAATATAACTTTATTGTAAACAGCAATAAAAAATACACTGTGATTGGAGGAGTCACAGTATATTGTACAAAATTGGATTATATCACACCGACAATAAACAGCCATATAATTTCATACAAATATAGTCATATACATATTCTCCTAAACACAAGGGTAAGTAGTGTGTATGCTTTTGTACCCAGTTGCATCCACAATGGATGGTCTTTGTGCAGGAGGCGTGGTAGCCCACAACAATTAACCCAACATGTTTCGCAGCACTACCGCCGCTTCTTCAGGGGTATCTTTGAGGGTATCACATAAATATATTTGTCATGAAAGAAATATACTAATGAGCTAAGGTGATAAAGAAAAAAGAAAAATACAATTAGTACAAAATCATGATATACATATTTGTAATAGCTTGTACATTTAATGATATAATGTCAGAGCTTATTCAAAATAGTGGCTATAGTAAACCAAAAAATTGAATAGTGTCCATGACACAGAAGTCAAAAGTAATGTACACTATCCTACCTGTTCGGCATGCAATGAAGCACGCTGTAGTAGGAGGTGCGGCCACAAGGCCAGAGGGAAACCCCCCGGGGGCGGACACAGGAGACCGAACACAAATAGGGCATACAAATGCAGCTGAAGAAAAATATGATCTACAAGATGAAAAAGAAAAAATAAATAAAATATATGCTTTTTATTTTCATGTATGGCCACCCTGTTGTCTCACCTAGAAAGAGGAGACAGGAGGGGCACTTAGTGTTTTTAGCTTAGGCCGTAGCTCATGGGGCTATGGTGGTTAAGAGAGGTTGTCTTACCTCAGTAATGCCCGGCCATAAATATGGGCGGGGACTGGGTAGAAGAAGAAAGTGGATCAGAATAGAAGATCCCACAATAATGTTTCCTAAAAAGAAACAAATATAGGGTAATATATATCTGATATGTATCAACTAGAAAAGGCAATCTGCAATATTAAGGCAGATGCATGTATCACATTATCTAGAGGTTAGACTAGTCATCCTTAACGAGGATCTAAGCCATTAAATTGGGCTTGCCCCTCGATGTAGGTGCTGCCGATACAAGAAAATAATGAAGGCACAAGGCATAAGCATTACCTGATAGTAGAATAAGGATCGCGTCCAGTCCCCGCACATCGCGGTGATGGACGCCAAGTTGCCGCTATTTATGTGTCCGGATAACTCCACCCGGGTGGCGCACAGGACGTGCGTCCTGTCGAACATCCGGGCTGACGTCAGGGACGCGCGCGCACCTCGCGCATGCGCATCAGCCGCAGGCCCGTCAACATCCAAAGCAACGTCCGCGGGAGCCATGGGAGTGGCCACCACGAACGTGTAAAGGAGGGGCAAGCCAGACGACATATCAACACCAGTCCCCCGCAGGGGGGAGGGGTAATACCTGACGTCATGTGCCCGCCAATGGGGGAGCCCAAAGTAGTCGCATCAAAAGAGAGCAATTGAATAGCCCATATTAGAACCTACAAAAACAGGAAAAACGGAGGGGAAAGTGTATATCGTTGGACATAGTGTCATGGACAAGCAAATTTGTTGCTAAAAAAGAATTTCCGAATAACTGTAAAGTTACAGAAAAAAAGGATCAATAATATTGATAAACTTCATTAATCAAAAAAACACAACAAATAAAATATATATCAACAACTTAGAAAATGTGTAATCATACTGAAAAGAAAAAAAAGAAAGAAATTTAATTTAATTAGTACATATATAGTGAACCACTATATATCAACAGTCCATTTGTCCATGGGGTATTGAAACTCCTCAGGAGGCTAAGACTGGTATAAATTAATAGAGATGTCGCATGGATAAATTGGTGAAGTTGGACAGGGGGAAAAACAGGGAGGGGGGGGGGAAAGAAATAATATATAAAGAGAAAGAATAAGTAACTGTACAAAGGAGGGGGGGAAAAGGAGGAGGGAGGGGGAACGGGGGGGGGGGGGAAACAAATTCAATTCCATATACATGACCTATAAAAATGCCTTATAAGAATGAGCTTCATTTAATCCTGGAGGTATAGTGGCGTTTAGCCTTTCTATCCAGAGGGTTTCACGTTGTAATATTTTCTGATCCCAGTTACCCCCTCTGGGATCAGGGGGAATAATTTCCAATACCCTGAATTTGACAACCGAGTTGTCAAAGCTATGATGTAGCCCTATGTGTCTGGTAACCGGGGTGAGGATTTTCCCCCCCCCGGAGAGGTATATGTGGTCCCCCACTCGTTGGCCTAGTTGTCTGATCGTTTTACCAACGTAGAAGGCGGAACACTGGCATGTCATAAGGTATATTACACCCTGGGTCGCACAGTCTGCGGATCCCCGCAGTCTGTGAGAAGAGCCGTTGGGTAGCTGTGTAATCGGACCCTCCTCAATCCAGGGGCAGCGAGAGCAACCACCACATCGGTATGTGCCTAGCCTGCCCATGGGTTGGGGTCTGTCCACAGTATAATGGCTTTTGATCAGCAAATCTCTAAGAGATGTGGCTCGTCTGAACACAATCTCAGGGTATTTCTTGACATATTTGCCAAGAGTGTTTTCCTCTTTGAGTAGATGCCAATGCCTCTGGAATATAGCTCTAAGTTGCTGGTGATTATTAGAAAACTGGGTAATTATTTTTACAGTTGGGTCAGAGTCCGTTCTCTTTTTACGTTGTAAAACATCGTCTCTAGCCAATTCCTTGGCCTTGTTAAAGGCTTTTCTCAGAATTGTACGAGAATAACCCCTTAGGAGCAATCTTTGTTGTAGGTTTTTGGCTTCCCGAAGGAAGTCTTTTTCCAGAGAGCAGTTTCTCCTTATGCGTAAGTATTGCGCAAAGGGAATACTGTTCTTTAATGGTACCGGATGCGCACTGGAAGCATGCAATAGCATGTTACCTGCACTCGGTTTTCTGTACAGGCTCGTAGTGATATATCCGTTAATATCCTTCCTAATTTCAATATCCAAAAACACAATCTGTTCTGGATGAAAAGTATAAGTAAATTTTAGGTTGAAATCGTTCACATTAAGTGAACATAACATTTCCTCTAATTCAGTTTGAGAACCTGTCCAAATTAGGAACAAGTCGTCAATATAACGAAACCAATATTTTACCTTTGTCAACCAGGGTGCATAGGTGTCGCAAGAGGAAACGTGCTTCTCCCACCCCCCCAGGAATAAATTCGCATAGGAGGGGGCACAGCACGTTCCCATTGCGACACCCTGCTTTTGTAAATACGTGGTTTCCATGAACGTAAAGAAGTTATGCGTTAAAATAAATCTAAGGAGGGATAAAACAAAATCACTATGAGGCCATGTACGTTGGTGTTGACCATAGAGAAATGATCCAACCTGCCGGATGCCCTCCTCGTGCGGTATACTCGAGTACAAAGCCTCGATATCCACCACCACGAGGAGGGCATCCGGGGGTACCTGGACACCATCGATACGTCTGAGTAGGTCAGGGGTATCTTGAATGAAGGACGGTAGGGATTGGACAAAGGGGCGCAAGAAAAAGTCAACATATTTGCTTGCGTTTTCTGAAATTGACCCAATTCCAGACACAATGGGTCTACCAGGGGGTTTTAGAGAGTTCTTATGTATTTTCGGCAGGGAGTACATTGTTGGGGTCCTAGGATGTTTAGTTATGATGAAGTCATGTACATCTTTATCAATGATTCCAGATGTAAGGGCTTCAAAACATAAGTTTTTTAATTCATTTTGAAAGTTTATAGTCAAGTCAGGGTCAATGGGAGTATACCATTGACGGTTCTTCAAGATATCGAGGCACATCTCTTGGTATTGGTCGTGCGTCATTATGACCACGTTGCCCCCCTTATCAGAGGGCTTTATGACATAATGAGGGTTTTTCTGTAAATGTTGAAGAGCTATATTCTGTGAAGCAGTAAGGTTTTCAAATGTGGGTGACCAACAGGCTTATTTTAAATCTCTTATTGTCTCACAGACAAAAGACCAAATCTGAGGACAGATAGTCAGGTCAGGGAATTTAAGGGATTTAGGTTTAAAAGGTTTTTTTGGAAGACTCAATGGGACATCAGGTCCATCGGGAGGGGGCGGGGGACCAACAGGATCCACCGACCCCTCCTCATAGAGGAGCATAAGGTCCCTTAGGGCTCGGAATTCCTCCATAGTATAGTTTTTAAGTTGTTCCGTGAGTTCCAGTTCAAGTCATTTCTGTTGTCTATTATCATCGAACATGAATTTGTAGGTCAGATTTCGAGCAAACAGATAGACGTCCTTGATAGTGTCAAAGACGTCTATCTGTTGTGTTGGGCAGAAGCCCAAGCCTAGCTGTAGCACCTCAACCTGGTCGGGTGTGAGTGGGAATTCGGTGAGATTTATGATATTAAATGCATCAGAGAGGTTATCTAAGGGGCTGTGATGTTGTTGGGACTTTGGGTGACAAAACCTGTTAATTTGGTCTGTTTCTTGGTAGTTTTTGGAATGGCCCCTAGTTGTGGGTCTAAAAAAGCCCCATCATCCTGTGAGGGGTGTGATGTTTGTGATAGGGGGAGAGGGTTGGACAAAATTTTTTGTAGTGCAGGAGTGAGATCAGTAGTTTGAGCTTGTGGGAGGGAAGGGCGTCTCTTACCCCCTGGGTTAGAAGGAGACCCACCTCCGGGTCGAATACGTTTTGGTGCTCTCGAACGAGTAGACGGGGCTCGTGCATTTGTCTGTGAGGGAATAGAAGAAAGGTTAGATACACCATAATCAGTTTGATCATTAATGTGAGATTGTGAACCAGGTTGTCTGGGTGTCACAGCAGGTAGAGGCTGTTTTTCATTCCATTTATGTGCGTATCCGCCCATAAAGGCTAATTTGTCTCGATTGAACTTAGATTGTTTTTTAAAAAAAATATCTTCATTTAGTTTTTCAAGTCTGAGTTTGATGTCAGACCATTTTTCTGCAAATTCCTGTAGTTCGGTGACATGTTTATATTCCAGATTAAGATCATTGATCTCATCATCTAGGGTTTTCATGTCTGCTTTGTATTGTCCTATCAAAATGTTCATGAGATTTTTGGTGCATTCATCAAGAGCCGCTTCCCAGCTCTTTTTGAAGGCATCAGATGGATTCCTCAGTGTTGGAAACGTATGAAGTCTCTAACCCAGGTGGTAAGAGACGCCCTTCCCTCCCACAAGCTCAAACTACTGATCTCACTCCTGCACTACAAAAAATTTTGTCCAACCCTCTCCCCCTATCACAAACATCACACCCCTCACAGGATGATGGGGCTTTTTTAGACCCACAACTAGGGGCCATTCCAAAAACTACCAAGAAACAGACCAAATTAACAGGTTTTGTCACCCAAAGTCCCAACAACATCACAGCCCCTTAGATAACCTCTCTGATGCATTTAATATCATAAATCTCACCGAATTCCCACTCACACCCGTCCTGGTTGAGGTGCTACAGCTAGGCTTGGGCTTCTGCCCAACACAACAGATAGACGTCTTTGACACTATCAAGGACGTCTATCTGTTTGCTCGAAATCTGACCTACAAATTCATGTTCGATGATAATAGACAACAGAAAAGACTTGAACTGGAGCTCACGGAACAACTTAAAAACTATACTATGGAGGAATTCCGAGCCCTAAGGGACCTTATGCTCCTCTATGAGGAGGGGTCGGTGGATCCTGTTGGTCCCCCGCCCCCTCCCGATGGACCTGATGTCCCATTGAGTCTTCCAAAAAAACCTTTTAAACCTAAATCCCTTAAATTCCCTGACCTGACTATCTGTCCTCAGATTTGGTCTTTTGTCTGTGAGACAATAAGAGATTTAAAAAAAGCCCGTTGGTCACCCACATTTGAAAACCTTACTGCTTCACAGAATATAGCTCTTCAACATTTACAGAAACCCTCATTATGTCATAAAGCCCTCTGATAAGGGGGGCAACGTGGTCATAATGACGCACGACCAATACCAAGAGATGTGCCTCGATATCTTGAAGAACCGTCAATGGTATACTCCCATTGACCCTGACTTGACTATAAACTTTCAAAATGAATTAAAAAACTTATGTTTTGAAGCCCTTACATCTGGAATCATTGATAAAGATGTACATGACTTCATCATAACTAAACATCCTAGGACCCCAACAATGTACTCCCTGCCGAAAATACATAAGAACTCTCTAAAACCCCCTGGTAGACCCATTGTGTCTGGAATTGGGTCAATTTCAGAAAACGCAAGCAAATATGTTGATTTTTTCTTGCGCCCCTTTGTCCAATCCCTACCGTCCTTCATTCAAGATACCCCTGACCTACTCAGACGTATCGATGGTGTCCAGGTACCCCCGGATGCCCTCCTCGTGGCGGTGGATATCGAGGCTTTGTACTCGAGTATACCGCACGAGGAGGGCATCCGGCAGGTTGGATCATTTCTCTATGGTCAACACCAACGTACATGGCCTCATAGTGATTTTGTTTTATCCCTCCTTAGATTTATTTTAACGCATAACTTCTTTACGTTCATGGAAACCACGTATTTACAAAAGCAGGGTGTCGCAATGGGAACGTGCTGTGCCCCCTCCTATGCGAATTTATTCCTGGGGGGGTGGGAGAAGCACGTTTCCTCTTGCGACACCTATGCACCCTGGTTGACAAAGGTAAAATATTGGTTTCGTTATATTGACGACTTGTTCCTAATTTGGACAGGTTCTCAAACTGAATTAGAGGAAATGTTATGTTCACTTAATGTGAACGATTTCAACCTAAAATTTACTTATACTTTTCATCCAGAACAGATTGTGTTTTTGGATATTGAAATTAGGAAGGATATTAACGGATATATCACTACGAGCCTGTACAGAAAACCGAGTGCAGGTAACATGCTATTGCATGCTTCCAGTGCGCATCCGGTACCATTAAAGAACAGTATTCCCTTTGCGCAATACTTACGCATAAGGAGAAACTGCTCTCTGGAAAAAGACTTCCTTCGGGAAGCCAAAAAACTACAACAAAGATTGCTCCTAAGGGGTTATTCTCGTACAATTCTGAGAAAAGCCTTTAACAAGGCCAAGGAATTGGCTAGAGACGATGTTTTACAACGTAAAAAGAGAACGGACTCTGACCCAACTGTAAAAATAATTACCCAGTTTTCTAATAATCACCAGCAACTTAGAGCTATATTCCAGAGGCATTGGCATCTACTCAAAGAGGAAAACACTCTTGGCAAATATGTCAAGGAATACCCTGAGATTGTGTTCAGACGAGCCACATCTCTTAGAGATTTGCTGATCAAAAGCCATTATACTGTGGACAGACCCCAACCCATGGGCAGGCTAGGCACATACCGATGTGGTGGTTGCTCTCGCTGCCCCTGGATTGAGGAGGGTCCGATTACACAGCTACCCAACGGCTCTTCTCACAGACTGCGGGGATCCGCAGACTGTGCGACCCAGGGTGTAATATACCTTATGACATGCCAGTGTTCCGCCTTCTACGTTGGTAAAACGATCAGACAACTAGGCCAACGAGTGGGGGACCACATATACCTCTCCGGGGGGGGGGGAAATCCTCACCCCGGTTACCAGACACATAGGGCTACATCATAGCTTTGACAACTCGGTTGTCAAATTCAGGGTATTGGAAATTATTCCCCCTGATCCCAGAGGGGGTAACTGGGATCAGAAAATATTACAACGTGAAACCCTCTGGATAGAAAGGCTAAACGCCACTATACCTCCAGGATTAAATGAAGCTCATTCTTATAAGGCATTTTTATAGGTCATGTATATGGAATTGAATTTGTTTTTCCCCCCCCCGTTCCCCCTCCCTCCTCCTTTCCCCCCCCTCCTTTGTACAGTTACTTATTCTTTCTCTTTATATATTATTTCCCCCCCCCCTCCCTGTTTTTCCCCCTGTCCAACTTCACCAATTTATCCATGCGACATCTCTATTAATTTATACCAGTCTTAGCCTCCTGAGGAGTTTCAATACCCCATGGACAAATGGACTGTTGATATATAGTGGTTCACTATATATGTACTAATTAAATTAAATTTCTTTCTTTTTTTTCTTTTCAGTATGATTACACATTTTCTAAGTTGTTGATATATATTTTATTTGTTGTGTTTTTTTGATTAATGAAGTTTATCAATATTATTGATCCTTTTTTTCTGTAACTTTACAGTTATTCGGAAATTCTTTTTTAGCAACAAATTTGCTTGTCCATGACACTATGTCCAACGATATACACTTTCCCCTCCGTTTTTCCTGTTTTTGTAGGTTCTAATATGGGCTATTCAATTGCTCTCTTTTGATGCGACTACTTTGGGCTCCCCCATTGGCGGGCACATGACGTCAGGTATTACCCCTCCCCCCTGCGGGGGACTGGTGTTGATATGTCGTCTGGCTTGCCCCTCCTTTACACGTTCGTGGTGGCCACTCCCATGGCTCCCGCGGACGTTGCTTTGGATGTTGACGGGCCTGCGGCTGATGCGCATGCGCGAGGTGCGCGCGCGTCCCTGACGTCAGCCCGGATGTTCGACAGGACGCACGTCCTGTGCGCCACCCGGGTGGAGTTATCCGGACACATAAATAGCGGCAACTTGGCGTCCATCACCGCGATGTGCGGGGACTGGACGCGATCCTTATTCTACTATCAGGTAATGCTTATGCCTTGTGCCTTCATTATTTTCTTGTATCGGCAGCACCTACATCGAGGGGCAAGCCCAATTTAATGGCTTAGATCCTCGTTAAGGATGACTAGTCTAACCTCTAGATAATGTGATACATGCATCTGCCTTAATATTGCAGATTGCCTTTTCTAGTTGATACATATCAGATATATATTACCCTATATTTGTTTCTTTTTAGGAAACATTATTGTGGGATCTTCTATTCTGATCCACTTTCTTCTTCTACCCAGTCCCCGCCCATATTTATGGCCGGGCATTACTGAGGTAAGACAACCTCTCTTAACCACCATAGCCCCATGAGCTACGGCCTAAGCTAAAAACACTAAGTGCCCCTCCTGTCTCCTCTTTCTAGGTGAGACAACAGGGTGGCCATACATGAAAATAAAAAGCATATATTTTATTTATTTTTTCTTTTTCATCTTGTAGATCATATTTTTCTTCAGCTGCATTTGTATGCCCTATTTGTGTTCGGTCTCCTGTGTCCGCCCCCGGGGGGTTTCCCTCTGGCCTTGTGGTCGCACCTCCTACTACAGCGTGCTTCATTGCATGCCGAACAGGTAGGATAGTGTACATTACTTTTGACTTCTGTGTCATGGACACTATTCAATTTTTTGGTTTACTATAGCCACTATTTTGAATAAGCTCTGACATTATATCATTAAATGTACAAGCTATTACAAATATGTATATCATGATTTTGTACTAATTGTATTTTTCTTTTTTCTTTATCACCTTAGCTCATTAGTATATTTCTTTCATGACAAATATATTTATGTGATACCCTCAAAGATACCCCTGAAGAAGCGGCGGTAGTGCTGCGAAACATGTTGGGTTAATTGTTGTGGGCTACCACGCCTCCTGCACAAAGACCATCCATTGTGGATGCAACTGGGTACAAAAGCATACACACTACTTACCCTTGTGTTTAGGAGAATATGTATATGACTTTATTTGTATGAAATTATATGGCTGTTTATTGTCGGTGTGATATAATCCAATTTTGTACAATATACTGTGACTCCTCCAATCACAGTGTATTTTTTATTGCTGTTTACAATAAAGTTATATTTTGCTTTTTTACTTTAATATATGTTTTTTTGTCATATCTGGTATACCACATAATACCTAAGCACCCTATTGTAAAGTCCCCTTTGTGGCACCCAGCTATACTTCCTAGTATAACCCCTCACACTTAAATATTCAATAGGGACGTGGTGCTTTTCAAATACTTTAAACTTAATAGAGATAGTCCTCTGTTTACACATCACTATATAACTGAAAAATGTGTATGTTTTAGGCCTGGTGTACACTAGTGAGACTTCTGATGTGACTTGATACCAGGAATTTGTCTAGATCTTGCCAATTTCCCTGTGTTTCCTGTAAACTCCCTAATCCCTTTTTAGTGGGCAGGATGTTTGTATAAAGCCCGTCTCCACGCCATGGAGACTATGTGCCTCTATTTGTTGAAGGTACAGTATGTGGTATGATCTGGTTTTGGGGTGTATGTTTGCTGCCCCCTCTTTCCTGGCCACCCAGGATGCATATCTGGAAAGCGGTCTGATTCAAATTTTTTTGGGGTAATTTTATTTTTTTAAAGAGTTTTCAGAAGTACAATAATAATAACAAAAATTAAAAAAGAGGTAATAATTTCATAGCCCCCAGCAAATCTAGTGGGTCAAGGATGGAGCTGTAACAGGTGCGGTCAGCATCAATAAGTATGAAGGCTTGTGCCGCAGATACAAAGACATGGAAAGGGAAATAAACTATAAACTCCGACCAAGCAGGACTCTCTGAGGAAGGCAGAGAACAGAATCTGTTACATGATGTGCCTCGCCAGATTCTGTTTTCTACTTTCATATCGGTTCTGGTGCTGGCCTCCAGGGAGGGACTGTGACATGGACAGGAACTTACTCTGCTTGAGTAATCCCCCCGCATTGTGTCAACTCTTGAAGCGCTTAGTAGAGGATGCTGGCATTCAGGAAGGGACAGTAGGCTGGTAGCCTAGCCAACCTGTCAGAGGAGAAATAAAGATGTTCCTGGCTAAACACATCATGTAGAATACCCAACGTGCTTAGGATACACTATGGGCATAGTCATATAGTGTCTTTATCCTTCCTATTATTATTCTTGTAAATTGGCTTAAAAAAAAATGTGCTGCTCAGTCTAAAATGCCCTGACCTATTTTTTGTCCCAGTTCTGGCCTGACCATGGTTATCTTGGTCAAAAAGAGCAGTATAGTTTAGGGCCAAACAGGCTAGAGGTGCCTGAAAGACAGCTAAATACAAATATGAAACAACAAGTTCAGGGCAAAACTCAGAATGATCCCACATCTCCCAAGTTTTTGTAAAGTCCGACAATTAATCTTCTACTACGGCGGTGTATGTGTAGGACGCATGGCAGATAACCAACAAGATAGGATAACCCTTTTAGTAGCTAATAAAAGAAAACTCATCAGCCTCTTTGGATACTTAGAGATACCTGGATAAGGTAAGCCAAGTAAACAGTGCATGGGTTTAAAGGTAAAACTATGCTGAGGAGGCTTTCAGAAGGGTTTGAACATTGGCCCAGTAGGGTTTAATACTGGGACAGTGCCAAAAAATATGGAGATGAGTACCAACATAATTTTGGCATCTCCAATACTGCCTAGAGACTGATGAATTACAAGCATGTAAAATGTCTGGGGTCTTGTACCAAAAATAAGAATTTTGTAGGCAATCCCTCTCTGCACTACACACCTCAAAACCTTGGAAGTATATTCCCAGATTTTACCCCACTGTGGGAGGGAAATAGGGCACTGAAGAATGTGAGCATTTACACATATAGTAATCACAGATCTCAGAGAGCATGTTATGCTCATGAAGAATTTTATATAAAGACGAGATCAGGTGTGGCTCATAAGGGCCTTTAGTGCATAAAAGTTCAAAGCTAGAAGGAATAAAAAATGTTTAATTTGAAGATATGAGAAAAAAAAATTTGTTTTGAGATATGATATTTATCTCAAAAGATCGAAATCTGTGGGTTACAGGGTGTACTAGGTGGTGGAGCTGGAAGATACTCGCCTTAAACCAGGGGAGAATTTGACAAGATAAACTGCCCGGGATTTCTGGGTTAAAAAGCACATTAAAAAGTGGAGGGCAAGGAGAAGAGAGAGAGTACATTTTAAGATATTTTTTTTCACAAAACAAAAGAGTAAACATCATGGAAACTAGATAGAGGCTAGATAGATACACTTGTGGAGGGTCGACCAAATTATTGAGCATGGGTGTACAGGGGAGGTAGCTCCCATTTCAATTTCTGGCCATTTATTTGGAGCACAGAGAGAGGACTAAGAAATAACAGCATGTAGGTGTGTTGCATTATAATATTTAGGAATATCCACTGCCAAACCCCTTCTAGATCATATAAGCTTGTACCACACTGCTAGCAATACGGTGTGATGCGTTACCCCAAATAAAATTGAGAAAGGCCCTCTGAAGTAGTTTAACCACTTGCCGTCCAGCCACCGTAGTTTTACTGTGATGAGTCGGCTCTATTACGCGAAACGATGAACCTGTATGTCGCTTTGTGTAACAGATAGTGGGCAAGCACACGCGCCAATTGGCCATTTGGCCAGAGTGGAGCCAATCAACAGGTCCGGCGGACGCAATGTCCGCCAGCTACCCACAATCGATCTCCATGGAGACAGAATGGCGGTCTGCCGATGTAAATAAGGCAGAATGCTGTTCTGTCAGCGATGAACACAGGGATCCTGTGCTCCTCCTGTTTAGGTGAGTACAACCCCCATACAGTTAGAAAGTACTCCCTAGGAGCACACTTAACCCTTTGATCACCCCTGGTGGTAACCCCTTCTCTGCCAGTGTCAGTAGTGTAGTAACAGTGCATATTTTTAGCACTGATTACATATTAGTGTCACTGGTCCCCTCAAAAGTGTCAAAAGTGTCAGTTAGGTGTCCGATCTGTCCACCGCAATGTTGCAGTCCCGCTAAAAATCGTTGATCGCCGCCATTACTATTAAAAAAGAAAAAAAATAAATAAATAAAAATTACATTAATCTATCCCCTAGTTTGTAGATGTGATAAATGCGCAAACCAATCAATATACACCTATTGGATTTTTTCTTTACCCAAAATACAGTATGTGGCAGAATACATTTTGGCCTAAATTGATGAAAACATTTGTTTTTTTATTTTTTTTATTGGGAATGTTTTATAGCAGAAAGCAAAAAATATATATTTTTTTCAGAATTGGCGCTCTTTTTTTGTTTACAGAGTAAAAAAATAAAAACTGCAGAGGTGATGAAATACTACCAAAAGAAATCTCTATTTGTGGTAAAAAAAGATTTTATTTCAGTACAGTGTTGCACGACCGGGCAATTGTCACTTAAAGTAACCCAGTGCCGTATCGCAAAAAATGGCCTGGTCATTAAGGGGGTAAAACCTTCCGGTCCTTAAGTGGTTAAATTGTGTAATGGAATGGGTACTGGCAACATTTCAAACAAGTACAAGAGTTTTGGAAGTATAGGCATTTTGAGAACAATGATTCTCCCCAAAAGTGATAAGGGATACACCATCCATTGTTTCAAAAGTTGATTAATCTCCAAAAACAAAGGAGGAAAATTGGCTTGGTAAAGGGTGGAATAGGGGGCAGTTAGATAAAGTACTTTGAGGGTGTGGGAGCACCAGCGATAAAATAAAAGGCACAGCTTGTATTCCCGCTGTCACAAGAATACTCTACAAATGTCAAGAGTGAATGGCATTGGGAAGAGGTTCCATGCAGAGGATAAAAAGTAAAGATGAAAGTGGTCAGCCTTACCAGGTGCCATTACTCATGGTGAAAGAAGGCAACAGGAAGGAAGCCATATGTACCTGAGATGTAGGTCGGGAGTATAGGGCCTAAAGGGCCTGGAGGAATGGGCCTGCAAGTGTAGCAAACATTAAGGGCCAGCTCAATTGGTCAAAAGCTTATTTAACATCTAGGCTGAGGACAAGGGCTGGTCAATTCATTTTGTTTAAAAGATTTATGAGGACTAAAGCCTGCCTGGTGTTATCACCTGCATGTCTAGAGGAAGCAATACCTATCTTATCTACATTAATTAATTTCAGGAGCATCAGAGTAAGTCTGTTTGCCATAATTAAAAAAAAAAGTTGTAATCAGAACTAAGTAGGGCAAAAGGGAAATAGTTCTTGGGGATTCATGGATTTTTCCCTTGTTTTGGTATAACTGAAATAACTGCATGTAGAAATTGGGGATTGGGTATGGTACATTTTATTGTGGAAGCAAAAATGTCCAAAAGATAAGGGGGAAGAGTCGGAAGAAAATACTTATAGTAGTAGAGGAAGACGTTCTAAGATTGCTGTCTAAAGTGAAGACAAATAAGTCACAGGGTCCAGATGAGATACACCCAAAATTATTAAAAGAGCTTAGTGGTGAGCTGGCAAAACCATTAACAGATTTATTTAACCAATCATTAGTAACAGGAGTCGTCCCGGAAGATTGGAAATTGGCAAATGTCGTGCCCATTCACAAGAAAGGTAGTAGGGAGGAATCGAGCAACTATAGACCAGTGAGTCTGACATCAATAGTAGGCAAATTAATGGAAACCCTATTAACCCTCCTCTTGTGTTAGGGTCAAAACTGACCCGTTTTCAGGTTTTGAATGTCTATAAGTATCACATAAATTTTTTTATTGCATCAAGATGTTTTTACTTTGTCAGGAACCTCTATTTAAACAATGTAATAGAAAAATAATCCTTTTCACTAAATTATAAAATACTGTGGTGAAAATTAAGACGTTCATGGTGTTAGGGTCAATTCTGACCCAGTTATATTATAGGATTTTAGGACTCTAATAAGTGCCAAAACTGAAATCATAAACACTCTCTCTGCTTAGTAACAGTGACAGCCAATCCCCTCTCAACCCTGTGAGCTGTAGTTAGGGAGGGGCCTATCTCTTTTCCTGCTTGTCTGCTTCTCTAAATAAAGTGAAGAAACATAGGACAAATTCATTTCAGAGTTGCTGACTTTATTTTACCATTTTTAAAATTTGACAATGAGAGGTATGCTATCAAAAGAAAGGTCTAGGGGTCACACCAAAAATATTAAAACCAATCTTTTCAAGAATAAAGAAGCCTAACAAGGTAACCAAGAGGTAAGAAACAAATTTGATGATAAATAATTATTCAGAGGGTATTTTATGGCTGATTTAAAACACGGGTCAAAACTGACCCTAACATCATGGATAGTAACGGAATTCTAACATAAGAGGAGGGTTAAAGGATAGGATTGTGGAACATCTTAAATCCCATGGATTTCAAGATGAAAAACAACATGGGTTTACTTCAGGGAGATCATGTCAAACAAATCTTATAGATTTTTTTGACTGGGTGACTAAAATAATAGACGGTGGAGGTGCAGTAGACATTGCATATCTAGATTTTAGTAAGGCTTTTGACACTGTCCCACATAGAAGACTTATCAATAAAGTGCAGTCATTGAGCATGGACTCCCATATTGTTGAGTGGATTAGGCAGTGGCTGAGTGACAGACAACAGAGGGTTGTAGTCAATGGAGAACATTCAGAACAAGGTCATGTTACCAGTGGGGTACCTCAGGGATCTGTACTGGGACCAATTTTGTTTAATATCTTCATAAGTGATATTGCAAAAGGCCTCGATGGTAAGGTTTGTCTTTTTGCTGATGACACAAAGATATGTAACAGGGTTGATGTTCCTGGAGGGAAACGTCAAATGGAAAAGGATTTAGGAAAACTAGAAGAATGGTCAGAACTCTGGCAACTGAAATTTAATGTGGATAAGTGCAAGATAATGCACCTGGGGTGTAAAAACCCAAGGGCAGAATATAGAATATTTGACACAGTCCTGACCTCAGTATCTGAGGAAAGGGATTTAGGAGTAATTATTTCAGAAGACTTAAAGGTGGGAAGACAATGTAATAGAGCAGCACGAAATGCCAGCAGAATGCTTGGATGTATAGGGAGAGGTATAAGCAGTAGAAAGAGAGAAGTGCTTATTCCGCTGTACAGAACAGTGGTGAGACCTCACTTGGAGTATTGTGCGCAGTACTGGAGGCCATATCTCCAGAAGGATATAGATACTCTAGAGAGAGTTCAGAGAAGAGCTACTAAACTAGTACATGGATTGCAGGAAAAAACTTACCAGGAAAGGTTAAAGGACCTTAACATGTATAGCTTGGAAGAAAGAAGAGACAGAGGGGATATGATAGAAACTTTTAAATACATAAAGGGAATCAACTCGGTAAAGGAGGAGAGCATATTTAAAAGAAGAAAAACTACCACAAGAGGACACAGTTTTAAATTAGAGGGGCAAAGGTTTAAAAGTAATATGAGGAAGTATTACTTTACCGACAGAGTAGTGGATGCATGGAATAACCTTCCTGCAGAAGTGGTAGCTGCAAATACAGTGAAGGAGTTTAAGCATGCATGGGATAGGCATAAGGCTATCCTTCATATAAGATAGGGCCAGGGACTATTCATAGGATTCAGATATATTGGGCAGACTAGATGGGCCAAATGGTTCTTATCTGCCGACACATTCTATGTTTCTATGTTTCTATGTATGGCAACCCCATCCAAGCCTGGAGGTTTGTGTGATGGCAAGTGTTTGAAAACCTCCGCCAATTCTTCAGCAGTGATATTGGCATTCAGTGTAGAGAGTTAGGCTGAATATAGTTTAGATAAATAGAATGAAGTCAAAAATATGTCAAATTTCTCTTGGGTAAATTAGGTGTGGGTGTCAAGGATTATTTAGTTTATGATAAAAGTCAACAAAAACCATAGATAAAATGTGGGGACAGTAGGCTGGGGGGGGGGGGCATCAGACTAGAACAAACTGTCTGGGAAAGAATGGACAGGGTGTGGTTTGAGTCTATTAAATAACATCCTATAGGATTTATTGTAGGTTTTTTATTTGGCCCATAGTAAAGATTTTGCAATCTTACTCATGTAGTACCCTCTAGTGTGCTAGAATAAGTAGTGTTAGGTTTTTGTTAGTGTAGGTAAATTGTTATGGCTTGGTTGGCCTATGTTTTAATCTAGGTCACTGAGTGATCCTGGGAGGACTGTGGAAGCTTAGCCAAGAGGACTAGAGAAAGGAGTAGCTACAGCCAGATGGGCTGGCAGTGCCTGAAGAGGTGCTGCTGGGATCAATAGCCACCAGAGGACAGCTGGGCACTAAAACTTTGCTACACAAACGAGGGGCCCGCAGTCCCTAACCTGTAAAGGACATTAACTAAAATCTGACTAAGCCTTATTGTCAGATCATTTAACAGTGTGCCAGCTCCTGGGAATTTTGTTCTTAAGCAAGTGTTGTGCTGGAGGAGCTGGGGAGTGTGTAATCAGTCTGTACAGAAGAAGTTGTCCCTGAAAAGTCCTGCTAAAGTCAAGTGGGCATCCCATAATACCCTTAACCCCAACCAAGTTCAATATCCCTAATGAAAACACAAAAAAACAAAGCTGCAAGGACAGTTTCTTGACTCTAGAGTGCTGTAGAAAAAGATGTGTGCCTGGCCATGTAGATTGAGGGATCCCTATTCAATAGCGGCTCCTGCAGGGGTAGCACTACACTCATATCAAGCGATCTATTACAGTTGCAGAGAGAAACAGCAATGTGTAAGCATTCCACCATAGGGGAGTTGAGTAATATATTTTCCGCTTTGCGCAATTGTGAAAGAAGAGAAAACCTTTGAAGGTGGGACTCTTTCTTCAACTAGAACACAGAAGCGATACATTGGCCTCTAATGAAAGCTTTATGTGCTTCCCATAAGATGGAAACCTCAGGCACTGTACCTTAATTAGGGTGAAAAAATCCCACCAGTCCCTGTGTGAGCTGGTCTTAAATAGTGGGGATGCATAGGAAAGATTAGTTAAGGTACCAATAGCACAACTTAGTATTGGGGGTTACCAGTGCATGAAGGTAAAAAACCTGGAGCCTTTACAACCACTTTAACCCTCCAAGTATCGAAAAGGTGGTGGGCTCTGATCAGCTATTGAAAAGAGGTAAATATTCTTTAAACCTTAGCTGAAGGTGTGGACTAAAATAGTGTTTGTCTGCCTTTAATTGGGGACATAGGTTGAGAGAATTTTAATTTTACCTGTATTAGGTGCATATACTGTATATTAAAGTAAGAAAGCGGGTCTTTCAGTCACAGTTCAGGAAAATAAACCTGTCATGGTGATCAAGGAAAGAGGATTTGATCCGTAGTGGACAAGAACATTTACTCAAGATCACAGCACCAGCTTTCCCAGAAGGATCTGAGGCTATGTTGATCATTTTACCATTGCTGCTTGTTTTTATCTGGCTTTATATAAGTGCAACTCCTTTTTTAATAAAGTTGTCTTTTTTTTTTCAAGAAGTAAACAAATTTATTGAGAAAAATAAACACAGTAGTAAACATTGTACATACAGTAGTAAAAGCTTGCATAGGGGCGTGGCTAGGACATGGCGGCGTGAAGACGTTTTCTCATGGTGCTCCCGCTCCCTAGCCTCCCTGATCGGCCTTAACCAAGCATTTACCGGCTGTCATGAGCTCCTACAAGCGGAGGAGGACTAAATCGGCGAAACCTGCTCCTCGGGCGACTTCCTCGGCTCCGATCCGCCCGTTTTTCCAGGGTTCTCCAGCACCGGGAATCCGGGCGCCTGCACTGAGTCCACGCGGGGACCCCACTCCGGCCGCTACCTCATCATCGCCTCAAACACCCTCCACCCCGGCTCCCTCGCCTTCGGCGGCATCTCCGGCGCCTCCTATGGCGTCCCAGTCATCTCTTACCGGGGACTCGGGGGAAGACAGAGACATTTGGGCCTTGCTGCGATCCCTCCCCACCAAAATGGACATGGAGGCCCTGGTGGCTCAGGTCACGGAGCAACATCGGAGGGACTTCCAGGCCCTGTCGGGGGAGGTGACCCAGGTGCAGGAGCGGGTGGCCTCTGGAGAGTCCGCTATTTGTGACCTACAAACCCGGGTGTCCCAGTTGGAGAAGACCCAGGCAGCTCACGCGGACATCCTTGCTGAGCAACAACTTACCATGGAGGACATTGAGAATCGGAGTCATAGGAACAATCTGCGGCTCCGCGGCCTTCCCGAAGCCACGGGCCACGAGGACTTGCCTGAGACGGTCCGGGCCATACTTACCCGGATTCTCCCGCCAGAACCCCCGGTGGCGTTGGAGTTCGATAGGGTCCATCGGGCTCTGGGTCCCAGGTCGCAGGATGCCGACAGACCCAGGGACGTGATCTGCCGCCTCCATCGTTACGCGGTCAAGGAGCAGGTGATGAGGGCCGCGTGGTCGGTGGGCCCTTTGGACTTCGATGGGGCTACAATTCACATTTTTCCGGATGTTTCGCGAGGGACCCTGATGCGCCGGGCGATGCTGAAGCCCCTTCTGGAACGGCTCCGTGGTCAAGATGCTACCTATCGCTGGGGCTGCCCTCTTCAGCTGATAGTCCGCAGAAATGGATCGACGTTTATCCTCCGTAAGCATTCTGATCTTCAGGCCTTGTTCCGGTTTGCGGATTTGGCTCCAATGGCGATCCCGGACTGGCTGGCGAGGCTCCCGGAGCGTGATGCTCGATCCCCTGGCGGTGGGCCATCGCGGTCGGGTCCTGCCGGCCGGCGCCATCAGCGACATGCCCCCGGGCCGAGCTCCGCTGGCTCCTCCGCGGCCTCGCCTGAAGACTGAACTTGGGATGCCCTGGAACAGTGAGTAGCCTAAATGGCCCCCTCCCTTACCCCACATGATCTTCCCTCCAGTTCTCCCGCCCGAGCCGCCCTGTAACCTCTGCCCGGCCCCGCCCGCTGTCTGCATTGCCTCTGACTGACCCCCTGCTGGTTCATGCGGACGTATCCCGTGCTCTTTGCCCCTGTCCCTGCAAGACGGATGCCTTGTCCCGCTGTCCTGGCTGCCACCTTTTCTGATGACTGGAACTACGACCCCTGCCTTCCCTTATGTGGTGTAGTGTTCGTTCCCATTACTTCTGGCTACGGGGGTGCACTGCTGGAGAGAGGGTGACAGTGGTGGCTGTTACCCCCTACCGGACGGCTGGACGCATACATATCTATGTTTTATAACAATGTATGGTTTATATTGAAGTTGCTACTGGGGTCTGTATGGGTCTGCAATGGGCTCGGGAAATACTAGTTGGCTTATTCCCTGGTGTTGTTTCCCGGCGGCGCTCTGGCCGGGCTATGCCTGTATTGGGCGCTGGCTTGGTCAGGGTGCTGCTCTCCTTTCATTACTTGATGGTGCGTTGTGCCGGGTTGGGGGGCTGCGGGGGATTGGGCTTCTCGTGAGTCCCGATGGGACACCTCCTACTTACCTTCTGTACCCCCTCCTCATGCGGTCCCCCCTCCCCCCTCCCTCCCCTCGCCCTCCCCTCTCCCTCCCCTCTCCCTCCCCTCTCCCTCCTCCGTCGCTTCCCCCCTCCCCCTTCTTTCTCCCCCCTTTGTTTTTTCTTGTCTCCCCTCCTTTTCCTATCTCTCCCCTCTCTCACCTTCCTTCCCCCCTTCCCTTGCCTCCCTCTTCCTTCTCATTTTTCCCCGTGCCTCCTTCCCACTCCCTTGTTCACCCCTCTCCTCTCCTTCCCCCTCCCCTCTCCTTCCCCCTCCCCCTCCTCATCCCCCTTTTCCCCTTCCCTCCTTTTCCTCCCCCTCCCCCCCTTTTTTCCCCTTCCCCCATTTTCCTTCCCCTTCCCTCCCTCCCACCTCCTTTCCCCCTCCCCATTCCCCTCACTTTCCCCCCCTTCTTTTTCTAGTGTTTTCCCCTCCCTGGATCTGGTGATATGGGTGAGGGTGGGTGCGACGCCTCCCCCACCTGTCTGCTGCTACTGACCCGGAGGGAGGGGTCCGGGCAGGGGGGCGGGCACTAAATCTGGCGTTTGTCAACGAGAGGGCCATGGGAACTGCTGATTTGGCTTGTGGTGGGCGGGGGGGGGGGAGACTCCTCTCTAGCGGGGGGCCTCGGGCTGCTACACTGTGTTGCTGATTTTTATGTTGGGTTCGTTATCATTTTTTTTTTTTTTTTTTTTTATTGCTGGTTACTATGCTATTATATGTTGTTAGGATTATGGTGGGCTGGTCTGGGGGGCGTGGGAGAGGTCACCTGCTTCTCCCGGTTAGTGGCTCTCCTCGTTCCCCACATAGGGTGACCCCTGGACACCTGTTCATTGTCCCCTGCTTGCGGGGGTGGTGGACTGGGCCCTAGGGTCCTTTGAGATTGAATTCTCTCTTGTGCTTCGGCAACCTACTACTTTGTAGTTCGGCGCGTGCATCGCGCCTTCTCCTTTTTCCACCCCTTTTTCCCCTTTTTTTTTTCTTTTCTTTTCTCTCTCTTTTCATATCCTTCTGTCTCCTTACTGCTCCCCTTTTTTTTTTGTTTTCTCTCCCACCGTTCCCTCCCTCCCCCTCCCCCCCTTCTCTTGGGGTTTTTTTTTTTTTTTTTTGTTTTTGACCCGTGGGCTGGACCCACTGGTTGGGGAGGATATGGTCGCCCCCCGTCCTGACCCGATCCGTTTGGTCTCCTTGAATGTGAAGGGACTCAACACCCCTGAGAAGCGCTCTATTGTGCTGTCTGAACTCCACCGTCTCCGTGCTCATGTTGGTTTCTTGCAGGAAACTCATTTCAGACTGGATAAGATCCCCAAATTGGGAAATAGGCGTTTTCCTACGGTTTACCATGGTTGTTCTTCTGATTCCAAGACGAAAGGGGTTAGCATCCTGATTCAGGGCAATACTCCATGGACGTTCTCGGATATGTGGAGGGACGAGTCTGGCAGGGCCCTCTTTGTGAAGGGCCAGTTAGGTTCCGTCCCGGTAACCCTGGTGAATCTCTACCTGCCCAATACTAACCAAATCTCCTGTATGGACGCGGTGCTTTCTAAGTTGGCAGACTTCGCTATGGGACAGATTCTCATGGGAGGGGATTTTAATCTGGCTCTTGACCCACTAGTGGATACCTCCAAGTCTGCCTCCCAGTTGTCCTATGCTGCTCTCCGACGCTTCAAGCAGTTGATTCATGCTTTTCGCCTAGTGGATCCGTGGCGCGTTCTCCATCCCGGGGATAGGGACTATACTTTCTTCTCCCCCCCGCACGACTCATATTCGCGTATCGACTTTATTTTGTTACCGCAGTCCTTGCTTCCCAGGGTCTCAGCTGCCTCTATTGGTTCTATTGCCATTTCGGACCACGCTCCCGTTCTCCTCGACCTGGATCTGAGAACCCCGGAGGTGTCACAATGGCAGTGGAGGCTTAACGACACCCTTCTCCAGGATCCTGCTATCCTGGGGGAGCTCGGTGTTGAACTGAGGACCTTCTTCGCCTCTAATGTCACGACGGACAGCTCGCCTGTGATGGTCTGGGAGGCCCATAAAAGCTATATGCGCGGGGTTTTGATCAAGCTCGGATCCCGGAGGAAGAAGGAAAGGAGTGCTCGAATGTCAGACCTCTTGGCGAAAATCGGAAGCCTGGAGAGGGTCCACAAACGGTCCCAAGCAATCGCTGCCCTTCAGGAGCTCATTGTTCTTCATGCTCAGCTCCGAGATCTGGTCCTCTTCCAAGCCAAGGCCGTCCTAGCTAAATGTCGCCGAGCTTTTTACGAACATGGAGACAAGTGTGGGAAGCTGTTGGCCAGGGCACTGCGACAGCAGAGATCCGGGACGTTCATCCCGGAGATGTCCACGGCGGGGGGCCGTAAGGTCCATTCGACGACGGACATAGCGGAAGCTTTCCGTCGGTACTATTCCTCCCTGTACAATTTGTCCTCTGGCCCTTCGCCGGCATCACGGGAAGCTAGGATCCGGGAGATTCGATCGTATCTTACGGCCTCCGGCCTCCCCACCCTTTCACCGGAGGATGTGGAAGAGTTGGACGCACCTTTGCGCTCGGGTGAGCTTACTGCGGCCCTGGGGGGCATGCAACCTGGGAAGGCGCCTGGTCCTGATGGCTACACCCTTGCGTATTACAAGTGTTTTGAGGAGGTCCTATCGCCGCATTTCTTATCCGCGTACAATGCAGCTGGCGAGTCGGCGGCCCTGCCGGTTGATTCCTTGCGGGCTCATATAACTGTCTTGGCCAAGGAGGGTAAAGACCCACTGCTATGTGCGAGCTACCGGCCGATTTCTCTCCTGAATATTGATCTAAAACTATTCACCAAGATTCTTGCCTCTAGATTGGCTCCCCTGCTACCAGGTTTGATCCACGATGACCAAGTAGGTTTTGTTACTGCCCGGGAAGCCCGGGACAATACCGCTAAGGCAATTAATCTCATAGATTATGCTAATAGCCACCGTATCCCAATGTTGGTCCTGTCGACGGACGCCGAAAAGGCGTTTGACCGGGTGAACTGGGATTTTCTGCTAGCTACCATGGAGCATGTTGGTCTGGGGGAACGCCAGTTGTCGTGGATCAGGGCCATTTACTCCAGGCCCTCGGCTAGGGTGAAGGTCAACGGGTCTCTCTCACACTCCCTCGACATCGCAAATGGCACTCGCCAGGGGTGCCCGCTCTCCCCGTTGATTTTTGTTCTCGCTCTTGAGCCTTTTCTGAGGACAGTGAGGGCGAATGCGGATGTGGCCGGACTGTCGGTAAGTGCAGGGGAGTCGCCTAAAGTGGCGGCATACGCGGACGATCTACTTTTCTTCTTGACACGCCCTCTCACTTCCCTCCCGAATCTCTTGCGAGAATTTCGGGTTTATGAGTCATTATCTTTCTATAAAATTAACCAATCAAAGTCAGAGGCGCTGGCGGTCGGTTTACCGGCCTCTCTGTCGACTCTCCTTAGAGCGGATTTTCCTTTTAAATGGGGTTTGTCCCACATCAAGTACCTGGGGATTTATCTCCCGGGTTGCCCGGAGAAAATCTTCGCTTGTAACTTCCCACCTCTTTTGACTCGCATCAAGCAAGACTTGGAAGGGTGGCGCCGAGGGACTTTTTCCTGGTTCGGTCGCTGCAACATTATAAAGATGAACATCATGCCCCGCCTCTTGTATGTGCTCCAGGCGCTGCCCATTAAGGTCCCATCCTCCTACCTCAAGAGGGTGAACAGGGTGTTCCGGGAGTTCCTGTGGCTTCGGGGTTCCCCCCGCTTGGCGCTGCGGGTGCTCCGGATGCCTAAATTGAGTGGGGGCATGGCAATGCCGGACGCAGTCCTCTATTACGAAGCATGTCATCTTTCTCGCATTATAGACTGGTATCGCCACGGTTCCATGAAACAATGGGTCCGCCTGGAGCGTTTGTCAGTGGGGACTCCCTTGGAGTCCGCCCTTTGGAGCTCTGGCCCTGTTCCCAGGGACTTGGATACCCATCCGACCATAGGAACCACGCTGGCGGTGGGCAGGCGTCTTTGCCACAACGGCCAGTTGGCGTCCTCTCCCTCGCCCCTTCTCCCGGTGATTGATAACCCAGACTTTGGGCCCGGATTGGATCAACCTGGATTTAGGTTCTTGAAGACCCAGGGGGTTCACCAAGCACGGCACTTTGTGAGGGCGGGGGCTTGGATTTCGCGCTCCCATATGAACTCTACGGCGCCCTTTACCTCCTTGTCCTTTTGGCAGCGGATCCAGTTGGCTCATTTTCTACAAGCTCTTCCTTCGGCGCCTCAATTTTCGAGGCGGCTCACGTACTTTGAAGATCTTTGCTCCGACACGTCTCCCCTTCGCCACACGGTCTCTCTGGTTTACCGGGCGCTGGCCTCGCCGGGCGAATCTTTCCGCCCCCCATTTATTGCCAAATGGGAGAGGGACCTGAATGTGTCTTTTACAGACCATCAGGTTGAGAGGATGTTATTTTTCACTTACAAGACCTCCCGCTGCTCGCGGTATCAGGAAGTAGGCTATAAGACCTTGACCCGCTGGCACTATACTCCGGTTAGGCTTCATCGCATGTTCCCGACCTGCCCGGATGTCTGTTGGCGGTGTGGGGAGGAGGATGGAACCTACCTACACGTCTTTTGGTCATGTTCGAGTTTACAGTCTTTCTGGCAGGAGGTCCTCCGCATTGCCCAGAAATTTACGGACCATCCCCTCACCCTAGACCCAGCACTCTTCCTCCTTCATCACCATGAATATCCGAGAGCGTCCTATCGGAAATCAATTCTGCCCCTTCTGTTCACGGCAGCTAAAAGCTGCATCCCTCCGCTATGGAAGCAGACACAGCCTCCTACGGTAGCCATGTGGCTCCGCAAGGTCTCTTGCCTCAATGAACTGGAAGATCTAGTAGCCACTGAGCACGGTACACGAGAGAAGTTCCTGAAACGCTGGTTCTACTGGCATGAATTTAAATACACTCCGGAATATACAGAGTTGCTTACGCGCTGATGGTCGCTGAACGGGGGTCGGCCGGCCTCCCCCCACTCTCCTCCTTGGAGCTCCCCTGTTCCCTTACTTCTCCACCTTGGTCCCCGCCCCTCTTCTCTTTCCCTCTTTGTCTTTTTTCCTGTAGCCCCTCCTTTTCTTTTTTGGCTTTCAGCATACCGTCTATAAGTTTATTCATCCTCTATACCGCTGATGAGTACTGGCCATGATATGTTTGGCTCCCTATTAGGTTGGTCGGTCAGTTTCCGGGAGTGATGCGGTGCGACACCCCTTAGGGGGAAGTACCGCCATTAGGACCTCTGGGGTGTGCCGCGGCACTCGGGTGCACCTGAGGGGGGCCTCCCTTCCCTGGTAGCCGGCCATGAGAAGGATGCCGGTCCGGGGGGGCGGGGGGGGTCTGCCTGAAGGTGCCCTGAGAATTTATTTGTTCACTATTCAGCTCTAACAGCTAAGGCCGTTGGCCTCACAGGGGGTGTACATTATGTTCCTTATGCGCTATATGGATGCCTTAGTGTTACGTTAATACACCTTGAACTGCTGTCTGCACTGTCTTCAATTTGTCATATGTTCGCTGTACCTGGAATTTGGCTGTACCTGTTGTTGATCTGTGGTATGCTTGTACGTTTTTTTTTTTCTCTATAATAAAGAATTTTGAAAAAAAAAAAAAAAAAAAAAAAGCTTGCATAACGAAAGAGAATTCTTTTCCTTCACTTCTGTTAACATCCAATAATGTACAGAAAATAAGGCAGTACAATGTGCAAATAACATTCCATAAAACAATCAGATACACTACCCACCATCCAATCCTGAAGTAAGTGCTAGCGGGCAATCGAGAACTCTCCACCGCCCACCATACAACAAGTAGAATTAAGGAGTACCCCCTCAGGAAGCAACAAAAAAGGGCTTATAAACAGTACTGTAGGAGGCACTTAGGGGCCCTAGAGGCAAAGCACAGCAGCGAAGAAGTCCACACACAAACAGTAAGGAAAAGTTCCCAGGAGCAGCTTCCGGTAGGGCAAGAAAGCAGGGTATAGAGAAAAGTAACGGCTCTTGAAAGATGGAGGGGAGTCACAGGAAGGGGGGGGGAGAGACATCAGGGTGCGTCCAACTAGGACCAATAGGGGGAATCCATGGAGGGATCACAGCTGGCACAGTGATCTCCTCATGAGCAGCATGAAGTGCAAGTTCCAGACACATCACAATAGATAGAACAGGGTAGCAACCGCCTATTAAGGAGATCAAAACATCTTCCAGACTTCAAGTGTCCCAGGGGAACAAAAAAAATAACTAAAACCCAAACCAATGGGACGTGTAGCCATCCAGGAATGTCAGTCGTCAAGGTCACGGGGATCCTCGTCTCGGGGAGGGGGGCGCTCTCAGGGCCCTGCCATTGGCATCCAGCCATTGTGCCGCAGCCGCGGGTTTATCAAAGAACAGGACCTCTTCACCAGCAACAACTCGGAGCTTAGATGGGTAGAGCATTGCATATTGTAGGTTCAGGTCCCTGAGCCTCCTCTTAACATTGCCAAACTTGGCTCTCTGTTTCTGTACCTCCGCAGAATAGTCCGGGAACAAGGAAATCTTTGCATTGTCGACCACCAACTTCCCCTGCATGCCTCTAGCCTTAGTGAGAATGATGTCTCTATCCTTGTAGTTCAGAAGTTTAAAGATAAAGGTGCGAGGGGGGCCCCCGGAGGAAGGGGGCGCATGGGGACTCTATGGGCACGTTCCACAGAGAACATTGGAGTGAAGGATTCCTGGCCAAACGTGGCAGTGAGCCAGTGCTCAATAAAGTTAACAGGATTCTTACCCTCCGCTCTTTCGGGGATGCCAATGGCCCGAATGTTACTCCTTCTCATTCTGTTCTCCAAGTCATCCAAACGAGCAGCCTGTTGTGCAGCTAGCTGGGAAGTGTGCTTCACCTCCCTCTGCAGGGGGACCATGTCGTCCTCCAGGGAGCTCACCCTCCCCTCCACAGCCGATGTTCTCTCCCTGAGTTTTTGCATGTCATGCCTAATAAAGGATATCTCAGCTTTCACTCCCCTGAGCTCTGCAGTCAGAGCAGTAATAGAAGTATTGCACGTATTAACAGCAGACATAACATCCCTCAGAGTGGGCTCTGGGTCAGGAGAGGGGGTGGAATGCAGTCCAGCCCGGATCCCAGTGCAGGCCGGATCCCAGTCCTGGAGTTGTCCCGAGAGGTCCCCCAGCGGCACTGTATCATCGGCCTCGGTCGGAGGAGAGGGTGATGTACTGGGCGACAGATCGGAGGAGACAGGGGGGTCCCTGGGAGTCGGCTTGGCGAACAGTTTCTGAGCGGCCTCCATGTACTTTTCCTTCTAGGAGGCATGCTGCGCGGGAGCGCCATCTTGGGCCTGCGCCCCAGCGGCGGATTTTCCTGCTTTCGCCGCCTTGGACATCACGGGGGGGGGAAGAGAGGACTCACCGAGGCAGCAGCAGCGTCCAGGGAGGCTCCGGAGTCGATCGGGAGCTGAAGAATCAGCAGGTAAGTCAGATGTCAGGATAAATGGACGGAGTCTCGGCGGAGCTAGCGGTGCCTGCGACCGTTCACATCAGCAGCTCGGCCACGCCCCCCCAATATATAAAGTTGTCTTGATTGTACTGCAATATGAGAGTTCTCCCTGTTTGTAATTTGCATATGCCTATGCGGAGAGCAGCATTTTGATCACAAGGGGCTTGTGTATTTTCCATTGATTAAGCTTTAATCAATCGGAGGCTTGTGAAAGTGAGAGTGCCCATCTTGGATATGGAGACTGTGCACTTTTGATCTCTGTAACTCGAGATCATATCTGTTTGGTAAGAGGCCCCTCTTATTATTTTCTAAGGAGCCCCTTTGAGTACTGGAACACTTTTGTGTGGGACATTTTTGCAAGCAATGTGCACTTTGTCACCATCAATTTATTATGGACTTTTATTTTTACTGTATATGAATGTTTTTGGATTACTTTGAAATTTACACTGATGATTATTGTGTACACTATTGGAATCTGACATTTTTTTTCCAAATTCTTTCTTTTGACAACAAAGTATCCAATAAATCCCAGCTTTCCCTGCACAGCCAGTCACACTCATTTCTAAACCCACCGAGTCAAGAAGAATTCTTTGGATTTTTTTATTTTTTTTTCATTAGGTGAATTAAACTTGGATGGGGATGGGGTACATATGGGATGCCTACTTGATTGAAGAAATGTACATAGGGATTGAACTATATACACCACTCATATATAGAACCTATTTTCTTCTCCTCCAGAACATGCACTTGCTTTCAAACTATTACTCCCGAGACCAACTGGCACTGTGGTTGGCACCTGACACTGGCTCAGCCAGGCCCAAACAAATGCCCTTTGCAGGCAGGGACTGTGGGCCCCTATAGTGCAGAAAAAATGATAGTAGCTCTTAGTGCTAGCTGCCCCACATGCTCCCAGTACCACCTCTTCAGGCCCTGCCAGCCCTCCTGACTGCAGCTACCTCTTTCCACTGCCATGCCACACAGTCCTCCTGACTGGATCTGCACCCATCACAGACTACTCCATCCAGGTCCTCTCAGGTTTGCCTTCCAATCCTCCTGTGTGTCACTCACTAACCCTCCTGGCTATTCCTTGTTCCTCCTGGAGACTTGCCACCAGTGTTCTACTGCTGTCCTCTCCTTGCTCCCGTGCCTCCTGTCCAGGACACCTCTGTGTGTTTTAAGAGGGTCCTGTCTGCACCTGAGCCCAGGCCCAAGGTCACCCCCCCCCCCCCGACTGGGGAGCTCCATTAAAGGCCACCAACAGCTTAACACTCCATCTCCATCTTCCACCCGAATGCAAATTCTGCCCAGCTAAGCTGACCTTGAGTATTTGAGGGGGCCTGTCCCCTGCCAATCCAAGTTGGGGATTGGTCAGGGCCCTCAGAATACTCCAGGCAGCTCCATCTTACTCCCCCTCACATCTTTCTAGAAGTTCCCCATACATTCTAGAAATAGGGGGGAGGTCTCAGTGATGCTGCCTGTGAGTCATCCAGCCTTTCCTGGATCTCTGTCCAACCCAGGAAAAACAGGCCAGCAAAGCCTGCATAAATGTACCTGTATTAGAAAGAAAAACAACCTATTTACAATTCTATTACTACAGGGTGCTAAATAACAGAAGGGTTTTAAGTAGTAAAAGGTCACAACACTCTGTAAAAGATATGATAATGCAAAAGGGTAGAAAGTACAAATCATCCAAATAAAAAAAAAAAAAAAAACAGTAGGGAAGTTTGACTCAAGAGGACTCCTCCACAATGAGCAGGAAGCCTTGAAATAGTAAAATTACCCTGAGTGTAAGCTGAAGGTATTGAAGCAAATCTCCTGCATTCGAGTAGAATATGATGGAGGGAAGAGGGATACTTCAAACTCAGGTGGAAAAAGCCTGTGGTCTTGCTGCCCCCTCAGGATCAAGGGTATCCAGAACCAACTGAGAAAAAAGACAAAAGAAAAGGGGCGCACCGACCTAGTGCATCACCACTAAAACCATTTATTTAAAAAAAGTAGCAACATTTCTGGCTCTGAGGAAGGGGGTTTGCCCCTGAAACGCGTCAGCCCAGCCATAGCAGCCCCATACGGCACACTGTATGCCATTCAGCTTCGTGTGGGACCTTGGCTACCTTGGAGATTTTATGTACAATGTTGATGTGTGTACAATCACACCTGCTTTGTGAGTATATTGCATACTTTTTTTTAATAAATGGTTTTAGTGGTGATGCACTAGGTCGGTGCGCCCCTTTTCTTTTGTCTTTTTTCTCTGTAAGCTGAAGGTGACATAGGTCTTCTGGTGAAAAGACATGATGAATAGTGTGGAATATAATAAAAAACTTCCTTATGTTGGATAATTTATGTAAGATATTCTTTATCAATATAAATACACACAGTATTTTTGTGGACTAGGCTTAACACAGCTGGCAAACAAGTTGCATTTTTTTACAAAGTAGTTACCTAAAGGGGATTGTAAAATGTAAATTTGCCTGATGAGACTTGAAAAGAATAGTACAAAAAGTATATATTGACGGTAATTAGACTTGAGAGGGTATTCATGGGAAATGGCGGCTTGTTTACCTGTTAAACACTATTGTGAGGTATTGTCAGTAATTACAGAGTCTTTTCACCTTAATTAACAATAGGATCAAAAAGTATTTTGGGTTGACCTAGCAGAAACCCCCCCAGTGTTAGACTATTATTTTAGGGGACGATTTGAGAAGGCAGTCATTCTTTTCTCCTCTAACATGAGAGCTTAGGTCTAGATTATAATACACATTATTGCATGCATGGAAGCTATATAGGTGCATATTATTATGGATTGGACATATGCTGGATTGTAGTGCTTCTATGCTAGGACGAATGGGACTCTGAAGGCTACTGTTCTTTGTAATATTTACTCTGTTGGGTTTTTCATCTGTTACAAATATCTTGTGAACTTTCTTCTGTGCTGGGATTTAATAAATGACAGTGTTAATAAATAAACTCTCTGGAAGAACTGGGTTGCTGTTGGAATAACTTGCATTATAGTAATATTTAATCAATAATCATAGCACTACTACATCACTACACCTTATCCTGCTGCTCTCCCCAGAGTATGGTTAAGAGCCAGGTGCAGGTGGGACACAATGTTTTGTTTTATACAGAGAATATAAGGAAGGAAGAGTGAATATAGGGAAGAAAAGAGGAGAGAAGGGAGGAAAGAAACAAAAGGGGGGGGGGGAGGGAGGGTTCCAGCATGTGCAGAACCATTTAAAGGACAAGGAGAGGTCAATCCCTAGAACAGTTGTTCATTAGGGCCTTGCCCTCATCAGAGTATATGAACATGTTGGAGCCATGTTTTGGAATATCATTCCCATATCTTCTGAGCACTCTCTATCAGGTCCTCCATCCTGTTAATGTATTTTTAATGTATATCAACAAGATGGAGGGGGGGGGTCAGAACCCTCTCAGAGCTCCCTTAAAGGCTGACCCTTTTGGAAAATCTTTCAGGTACTGATCTTTGGCCAATTTCTCTGGCCATGCTGATCATCTCAGCAGATGCCAATATTTACATGCACAGCTCAGTGTACAGTGCAGGTAAGAAGCTTTAATGCAACAGAGATATAGAATGTCTCTTCTGCTTTAAAAAAAACTTGACTGTTCACAAATTTTCTTTCTTTAATTACAGTTCCACTTTAAACTTATTCACACATACTATAACTAGATATACCCATATGAGCAAAAAGTTGAACCAGGAAAAAGTAGACTCATGTATTTTGTACTTTATGGATGTGCATATCTACCTGTGCAAACTATACTTATATTCTTTTCCTTGATTCAGCCCTCCACTCATACTAGAATACCTGGATATGGATGTGGGTTGAGGTCTACTGTACCACTGTGTATTGCAGAGGTTTGTGAATGAGGGACATGATGACAAGCTGACTTAGCTGAGAATTGAATGGCCGACTGACATGCAGGTCCTGGATCTATTAAATAAAATTGTCTAGACATGAGATTGTATATTTGCTATTAATACTTTATACTCCCTATTAGACAAGTGCAGTGAAAAAACCTGGAACTGTGAGTTACCATATTTCTTTTGGGCTGGATAGACCTTTTATGCAGAACATTCATGTCAAGTGGCAACCTATTTATAAACTGCAATGAGGGTTCTAAGAACAAAAAAGTACTCCTTATTAAATGCTTAATAATCCAACATGGGTTCATCAGAGCTTTTTTATATTATAAACTAATGCTTATTTTATATATTTATTTTGTTTAAACAAAAGAGTATGTCTTAACCTAAGAACATTGTTTAAGAAGGATACAGTGTAATTGTATACCATTAGAAGTAGTGATTGGCTTAAAGGTTACATACACGGGGGGCCGGATTTAAAGAAACTGCAGCTTCAAACCTCTATGACGTGTTTCAGTTTCGCCGCGTTCAAATCAATTAACTGGCGCTGCGGCGAATTGGCGAGTAAAACAGCAATAATGAATTCCGCCGTCAGCGGGATTCACTTACGATCGCGGCTTCGCCAATTCGCAAACTTATGTCTTCGTGCTTATAGCAGTTTCACATAGCGATGTGGGCTAGTGGATTAGTGCACACATCACATGTCTGTAATTCATCTCCCTCTGCTGTAGGTTCGAGGCTTACCATCTCCACCTACTTTTTTTATTTTCTTTTTTTGTTTATATTGCTAAAATGTAACGGATTACATCATATATATTGCTAAATAATGTTACACTCAGAAGCGCTTGCAAGCTTACACCATTTTAAGTGTTTTTTTGATCTTGTCTGTGTGTCGAATCGATCTTATGAAGGAAAGTACCAAAGGCAAGTGACCAAACCCCTACCCTACTTCAGGGCAAGATGAAACCTCACAATTTTACCATGGTCTTCTTCCCACATTCCATACAATGTTTAGTTCTTTAGCTATATGTGCTTTTTAGCCTTAACACACTCCATTTTTTCCACCATACAGCTTTATTCTGCACAATAGCTAAGTGCTTTGCAACTTCACTGCAGTTCACAACGTCATGGGTTCAAATCACATCACTACACTTGGGATCTCTTTTCACTCTCATTTTTTTAAACAGTTTTTTTAAACTATCTTGAATTTGGGGGGGGAGGGGGGTGTCCTACCCAAATTTCAAGCACATCAATGGAAACAACACAATTTTGATTTTATGAGTGTGGTCCTAGTTTTATCGAGATGCAATTCTTTACATATTTACCATGGTTCTTACAATTTCTTCACCAATAAACATAGGTGTCTGATATTGGACTCTCTCCATATTTCAACAACACAGACCCTCATAGTCCAACACTACATTTGCCTCACACCTCAACACAACACTGTCACATCCCTACTCTACATTACAACCCCTCACATCACCAGTACAAGCAGCATGCAAAGTGCAAAACTCCGGCCTTGGCAGCTTAATGGGCCATACACTAACAATTTGTCTAGACTTTTTCCTGTAGACTTAACCAAACCATATAATAGAAGCTCAAACCTCAACACTTTCAATTTGGATGCAATCAGGCAGGCCCTTGCACTACATAGAAAATGTCAATCCGAAGGATAAAGTCTTCTCTAAATCTTACAGTGTGGATGGCCCTTTTGTCTGTAGGCACCCACACAAAACAAAAAAACACATGTTCAATTCTAATGTATTTATTTATTTGAGAATGACAGCAGAAGGAGGGATGCAGCAAAAGAATATTGTCACTCTCCAGTCCGTGTGCCTTTACAGCGCCAGACCACGATCTTTGCTCCATGGCTACGGGATTCTGATGTCTTCCACAACTTCCGGCAGAGTTCAGAATCCATTCTGCACCTCTACCAGCTCATAGGGGACAGGCATGGCAAGGTTGCTGGGCAGCTTCCAAGCCACTTTCGAAGTTCCAGGGTGTTCATGTTGGTCATTGGCCATGTGCCTTACCAAATATCCACTGACCACAAAAGAAAATGAGTGGAGTCCATCAAGGTGGGTTTCTACCACCTACACCCGCAAGCAGTACCACTCCTGGAAAAATAAAACAAAGGATAAGACATTTCATAATGAAAATCACATCTTAATGCCTGTTTGCTTCATTCTGAACTTCATTTAATTTCGACATCACGAGTGAAATAACACATTTTATGCCAACTTACACAAACCAGAAATCATTAATGTAAACATTTGAATACACACCTGTGAAGCCAGACAGCCCATCACCACAGGCTTCCCATGGTACGTGCCATGATTCCAAGATGTTGATGTTCTGGAAAATTACAACACCATAAGATACCAAGCAGCCGTTCATGTTATCAATAACTACACAGGTGGCATAGACACAAATAAACACCTGCCAGCTCTTCTCAGCCCTTTACACTATTCACAATACCAACATGTTTATGGTTAGAGGTGCATGTTTTTGCTCAAGTAACACAATTTTACCAATGTTGACTACACTTTATCTACAATGGCAAGTGTCATTGGCAGATGATAATCACCCTCTGTCTCCCTGTGAGTGGCACCTCTGCTAACTAGCTAATTAATACACATGCCCTATCTTGACCGGTTACAGTACTTACATGTAAAGTGGCTAGCAACCAGGGTATTCCGGGTGGCCATACCGGCAGCGGTGCTCCGCCGCCTGGGGGCCGCCGGCTGACGGACCTCTGGCTCCCTCTCCTCCGTCAGCTCCCAAGAATCATCCCGGGCAACGCACATGTTGTGCAACACGCAGCACGCCAGGATGATCTTGGAAGCCTTTGTAGGAGAGTACAGGAGTTCACCCCCAGGCCGGGCCAAGCAGAGAAACCGGGACTTGAGAAGACCTATGGTCAACTCAATGATACTCCGGCTTCTCCGCAAGGCCCTGTTGTAATTCCTCTCTGCTGGGCCCTGGGGGTACCTGATTGGAGCCATCAGCCACGTCAGCTGCGGGTAACCAGCATCCCCTGAAAAATAAGAAAAATATACATTAGTTCTTCCTATCATGTGACTTTAGATGACTCCTCAAAATGGGAGACAATTAGGCATTTTACTAAACAACCTGCTCGTCTGTTTGCAAAAAATCATATGAAACATCTCAACTCTGTCTAACTGCCTAAATCACTAATACAAATGGGAAAAAGGACACACAAAGTGGTGGGTTTCTCTTGCAAGTTACAACTTGGCCCCTATTTTGTTCCTATTACATTAGCCTAGGTCTTACTTCTGGAATATATCTGCAACTAGAGTGAGGAAACCAATATTGACTCACTTATGCAAAGTACTTTGGGGATATGGCAATACCATTGGAATCATTTGTCGGTTTTCTTTGGGTGGCTAGAGGACACCATTTACACATTGGTTAACCACCTTCATTGGACTCAAAGACAACTTTGCAAATCTTTCTTTTGTGAGCTGCTAAGCTGCTGATCTGGTTGTGTGTGAACAGCCTGACAACTCCTAACACATCCATTTTAGGTAGGCTTTGCTTAAATCAGGGTGTACACCGATGTAGCTTATTCCTATGTCTATGTAATCTTACAGTTTATGTTGTTAAGACAAAATACTTTACCAATAAGCCACCCTTCGGGCATTTGTCCACTTTCAAACACCTCGTACAGAGTACTTGTTCTTAACATACTGGAATCATGGCACGACCCTGGGTGACCAGTGTTGACACTCATGATGCGCTGTTTGGCGTCACACACTAATTGGACGTTCACGGAGTGGTACTGCTTGCGGTTCCGGTATTCACTTTCGTGGCTCCTTGGGGGCCTAATGGCTATGTGGGTGCCATCGATTGCCCCTAGGATTTGCGGCATGTGTGCCCGCCGGTAGAAACCCAACTTGACTTCATTCCACTCATTTTCATTCTGTGGCCAGTGGATAAAATTGGGCACTATATCCACTATGGCATTAATGACCAACATGAACACCCTTGAAACTGTGGGCTGGCTAATGCCCATGATACTTCCCGAAGTGGCTTGGAAGCTGCCACGCCCTAAAATATACAAAGTGGCCAGCAATCTGGCCATGCCGGGCACCGCATGGCCGCGCTGTGTGTCCGGGTCAATTTTCTCTGCTATGAGCTGGTAGAGGTGTAGAATAGTTCCTCGCTCGAGCCGGAACTTCCTCCTGACATCAGAATCCCGCAGCTTGTCCAAATAGATCCTTGGAGCAAAAATGCGTGGCTGGCGAGGTAAGGGCACACGGACTGGAGGTGCTGCTGCTGGAGGTGCTGCTGCTGCTGCTGCTGCAGCTTCCCCACCTTCTGCTGCCTCCTGTGCCAGGGCCTCCTCAAACAAGGCACCAATAAATGCCAGCATTGCACCATCTAATGCGTCTGGGATATCGTCCTCCATTTTGAACGCGCAAATTCGCGAATGCGCAGATATATATAGAAACGGCCGCTAATTATCACACCTGTGAGCCAGCTATAAAAGGAGCACATGGCCAATATGGCTGCTGGATGTTATAGATCGATGTTTCTTATGTGCTAGCAAGACCCTGTGACCCACAACCTACATTATCTGGAGGTAAGACAATTGTATCTCTCTCTCCCAAAAAAAAGGAAGGAGACAATTTGTACTTATCTTGGGTGTGCTTAAGTTGTCTATGGTGAATCCCCTCCAACCCACAATAGCTTGGGAACCCCTCAAGTGTCTTTTAATCATTGGCAGTTGGCCCCATGTGCATGTGGTTTGGACATGTGTTTTCTCATGTTTGTTAAAGGTGTGCAGTCTAGATTTGGCATCTAAACCTGCCCCCTTACCTTCCCAGCTTCCAAAGACACCATTTTTGCTTTCCTGATAACTGTAATTTATTATGTGCACGTATGTAGGTCATGCGATTTCTCATGTATGTTTAATGTTTGCAGCCTCCTTTTGCCTATAAAGGATTACACCACCACCACCACCACCACTGTGTTTGTGCCATTAGGTAAGTGTTTGGAGGGCCTCGTGTGATTTGTACCCCTATGAGTTTTCTTATGTGTTTTTTTTTTCCATTTCTTTGCAGCCTCTTCTGCTCTTTGCCACCACCACCACCACCACCACCACCACCACTGTGTTTGTGCCATTAGGTAAGTGTTTGGAGGGCCTCGTGTGATTTGTACCCCTATGAGTTTTCTTATGTGTTTTTTTTTTACATTTCTTTGCAGCCTCTTCTGCTCTTTGCCACCACCACCACCACCACCACCACCACCACCACTGTGTTTGTGCCATTAGGTAAGTGTTTGGAGGGCCTCGTGTGATTTGTACCCCTATGCGTTTTCTTATGTGTTTTTTTTTTCCTTTTCTTTGCAGCCTCTTCTGCTCTTTGCCCACTACTACCACCACCACCACGACCAAGTCTGTTTGTGCCATTAGGTAAGTGTGTTCTGTAACTGTTCACTAATTATACTGTATATGAAGAGCAATCTGCAAATCCTGTTTTTTCTGTTTTCTCTTTTGTCATTTCAGATTTAGGAGTTTGGGGCTCTTTGCTGCTGCTGGACAGCCAGATTCTCTGCCCACCTCGTGCTCCCATGGCCCCACCCACTGGAAGGATGAGAAGGGGCAGGGTGGCCAGGGGGGCCAGGGGGGCCAGGGGGGGCAGGGGGGGCAGGGTGGGCAGATCGTCTGGCTCTGGTGTGAGGGAGGCTCCAGCTGTATCCATGAGGGAGTCCACCATCCCCATCCCGGAGGAGGAAGCCGGGGGAGGTGTTAACACACCAAGTGGACAAGCTGGCTCTTCTGACAGTAGTCCTGGAGCGGGTCCGTCCACCAGAGTCAGCTTGTCCACATTACCCCGGCTTCCCCGTTTCACCCACAATCAGTGCTGTGCCCTGGTCCACGCCTATATGGCCAGATATCAGGCGATACATGGGACCAGGGCCGTGTCTTACTCAGTAACAGAGAAGAACAGATTGTGGGATGAAATCCGGGATGCTGTAAATGCACTGGGTGAAGCACCTCGCCACCGTGACAGTGTGCGGAAGAAGGTCAACGACATCTGTGGGTCCGTTCGGAAGAAGCTAATTGCATGGGCTGCGGAGGGTCTTTATGACCGTCAAGGTCGGCTGGATGAACGTGCACGAAGTTCTCTCTGGGATTATCAATTACCTTTCTTGAACATCATAGGACCCGATACCATCTTTCCCAGAGAGGACTTAGATTTGGATGCTTTGCACCGAGGTAGGATATTATCTTGGATGTCAATTGTGTGAGTTGTTTGGAAAAGATTAACTACTATCCTATGTGTGACATTAAGAGAATGTGATACTTGCCCTTCCAATTGTCCTTTTTTTGTTTTCCCCAACCTGCAATTTGTTCATCTGTAGCACGGATCTCAGCCCCTCCACAGCCCATGCAGCTTGGCGAACCAGACGGACTCACAGGTGTTGACATCAGTGCTGACCCTCCTCCTGGTAGGTCCAATATCGTACTGTGCCAAACAATGTAGATGTTTTTTTTTTTCCAAGATAGCTCATATTGCTATGTCCTTTACAGAAGATCCGCAGCAGGGAACACACCCAGTGCAGCTAGGCCTGGAGGAAGGTGTTGGTATGTCTAGTCAAATAATGTTTTTTTGAATCTTATTAACCCCATTAACACACATGTTTTTTCTTAGGAAAGAGTGTTGCCTTTTAGATGTTTACCCTGCAAAACACAGTTGACAGCATTAATGGGTGCCGTCATTAGTAGGCAGACCAAGCCTTCTTAACCTTTGGGAGGGTTTAGCAAGTGTCCTATGAGCCCAGGAAAGCACTTTTGAATGTTTGGCCTCAATGCTTCATTCATGAAGCTAGGAGGGCAATCTGGCCATAATCATTACTGACTAAGGTTATGTACTAAACATGTTTTTTTTTTTTTGTTTTTAAAAGAACATCAGGCCCCTCTTGACGTTGCAGCTGGAGTTGGATCAGGAGCTGGCGACGATTCTGCATCCAGTGCTGTGGTATGTGATATAAGGGAACAAGGTGCACATGTAACATTTCAATGGTAGCATTGATTTTGGACTAGATGTGGCTTACATTGTGTGTGTTAAATTAGTGCTATGACATTCTGACGATGCACCAGCACAACAAGAGTTCTATCTTGAACATCAGGGAATTATGTTATAATTTGGTGTGCCACTAATGTTCCAAAAACATCCAGGATCTTTAAAGTCCGGCCCGTCTTTGATTTTCCAGGTCCAAATTCATGGGTATCGTTTGGTTGGGTTGTCCTGTAGCCGATTGATGGCAAGATTTTAGACAACATACGTAGATGTATAAAGTCATTGGTGTAGTAACAGATTTACCAAAAGCATAAACAACCTACCACACCAGGGTTAATTGGGAACACCTTCATGTTGAATCTTTTTTGCCTTTGTCATATTAGTCACACCAATATAATATGTACCCATTATCAGAAGTGTTGCTAGCTTGGATAATCTTACAATGAACAAGTACTCATTAGAAGCACATCAAACTTTTCAACGTTCTGCTTGGGGTGTTAAGTTGTCAAACTAATCTGAAATATTTAGTCATGATGTTTGATAATGATTTGGTCTATTTCTTCTGCTTTCAGGTAGCCTTAGATGCAGAGGGATTGTCACCTACCCAAACTCGTCCATCTATGCTGGATGTAGCCGAGAGGCTGCTTGATGAGTATCAGGTCCAAAATGAGTTAAGGAGGCGTACTCAGCAATCTACTGAGGCAGTACGTCTGCTCGGGCTCATACAGGAATCTGTAGCAACAATGGTACAGGTTCACCAGGATATGTTACAGGTTCAACAGGATATGCGTAACAGCTTGGTAAGTTTAGCAGACCAGCATCAACGGGATCGGCAAAGTGTTGACACTCAGGTGCTGGCCACACGCCAATGCCTGTTTGGATCTGAAGATGCCCCATTGGCAGAGCCCTCCCAAACATCTCACTCACCTGCCACTGCAGGTTGTGGTAGTGGGAGGGTAATGCCAGTGTTGGCCACTTGTCAGGCAGCTGGGGATGGGACAATTCCTCCTGTAGCCACTCCTAGCACTTCACACTCCGTTCGGACTCCCACACCCCTCAATGAGCAATCCTCCTGCACAACCTCAATGCGCACTGGTTCCACAGTACCCCTTCCACCTGACTACATTCCCTCCACACCTTTATCACTTCACTCCTCCCCAGGCCGTTCTTCTTTTTTGTCACCAATGCGACATGTCGTTTGCCCCCGCACCGTGGACCACAACAAACAATCAACCACCACTCCCCACACATCTTCACAACCCTTGCACCACCAGCAGCATCAAATAGCCTTGGAGCAGCAACGATCCCATCTCATGGTAATGGCACACGTTGCCCAAATGCTTAGGCTGACCCCAGAGCAGATGACACTATTGGCCGAACATCTTCTGTCTGGGACATTTCCAACGTTCAACACCCTGCATCATCAGCAGCCTCAGACAGAAGATATGATCCTAATGGGCCACTTGAGCACAACTCTACAGTTAACCCCAGACCAGATGGAACTCTTGGCACACCATTTGATGGCAGGAAACTTAACAATGCTCACCACACTGCTTCAGGCACGACCACCAACTTGATTTTTTGTTTTTTTGTTTAATTTGGTTTAGTTTTGTTAATGATTTACATTGGCCAATTTTTTGGGCCATTTTTTTTTTTAATTTGAGGGTGGCACAATATGATTTATTATAGTGCTTCTTTTGGGGATGAAATAAAATTTTATGCAAAATGATTAGTTTGTGTTTGCTCTTTGGTTTTTTAGGAGTGTTGGTGGCCAAGTAATGGCCCTGGTTAATGTAGGCATTTATACACACGTGCTTCTCTATCTCCAAACATATGATTTCATGTAAATTTAGATAACTCAATGTTCACATAACGACCCAAGAAAAGGTCTCCCTTCAAATGTAGCTTCAAAACAAGTCTCAAGGCTAACATAAACCAAAGCCAACATACTAACAATTACAGACCACACCACTCAAGTAAACAAATACAACACAAAAGACATTCGATGTGTACACCAAAAAGAAAACTTGGGTAATAAAATAAATGTTTTAATAACACATGTGGGTGTCTACCAACTGTAGCGTACAAAAAATATATTACAATATATAATAGAATGAACTAAATTGCCAATGTAACATTTGTGTTGCAAAGAGCAACATACTTAAATTTAATTTAGATAAACATTTTAAACATTTTTTATGTTTTGACATCATTTTTTGGAAGGTTTTCACAAAAACAATTCTTTTTTGTAAACATTTGTGGTTTTTTCCGTTGCCATAAAAACAACAAGGCTTATTTGTAAACATTTGTGGTTTTTTCCGTTGCCATAAAAACAACAAGGCTTTTTTGTAAACATTTTTGGTTTAGTTTGTTACCAAAAACAACAAGGCTTTTTTGTAAACATTTGTGGTTTTTTCCGTTGCCATAAAAACAACAAGGCTTATTTGTAAACATTTGTGGTTTTGTCGGTTGCCATAAAAACAACAAGGCTTTTTTGTAAACATTTTTGGTTTAGTTTGTTACCAAAAACAACAAGGCTTTTTTGTAAACATTTTTGGTTTAGTTTGTTACCAAAAACAACAAGGCTTTTTTGTAAACATTTTTGGTTTAGTTTGTTACCAAAAACAACAAGGCTTTTTTGTATACATTTTTGGTTTTTTCCGTTGCCATAAAAACAACAAGGCTTTTTTGTAAACATTTTTGGTTTAGTTTGTTACCAAAAACAACAAGGCTTTTTTGTAAACATTTTTGGTTTAGTTTGTTACCAAAAACAACAAGGCTTTTTTGTAAACATTTTTGGTTTAGTTTGTTACCAAAAACAACAAGGCTTTTTTGTATACATTTTTGGTTTTTTCCGTTGCCATAAAAACAACAAGGCTTATTTGTAAACATTTGTGGTTTTTTCCGTTGCCATAAAAACAACAAGGCTTTTTTGTAAACATTTTTGGTTTAGTTTGTTACCAAAAACAACAAGGCTTTTTTGTAAACATTTTTGGTTTAGTTTGTTACCAAAAACAACAAGGCTTTTTTGTAAACATTTGTGGTTTTTTCCGTTGCCATAAAAACAACAAGGCTTTTTTGTAAACATTTTTGGTTTAGTTTGTTACCAAAAACAACAAGGCTTTTTTGTAAACATTTTTGGTTTAGTTTGTTACCAAAAACAACAAGGCTTTTTTGTAAACATTTGTGGTTTTTTCCGTTGCCATAAAAACAACAAGGCTTATTTGTAAACATTTGTGGTTTTTTCCGTTGCCATAAAAACAACAAGGCTTTTTTGTAAACATTTTTGGTTTAGTTTGTTACCAAAAACAACAAGGCTTTTTTGTAAACATTTTTGGTTTAGTTTGTTACCAAAAACAACAAGGCTTTTTTGTAAACATTTTTGGTTTAGTTTGTTACCAAAAACAACAAGGCTTTTTTGTATACATTTTTGGTTTTTTCCGTTGCCAAAAACAACAAGGCTTTTTTGTAAACATTTTTTTTTTGGTTTGCCAAAAACAAGGCTTTTTTTTTTTTTTTTTGTTTTTTTGGGTCCCAAAAAAAGGTTTTTTTTTAAATTTTTATATTTTTTTTGGTTGCCAAAAACAAGGCTTTTTTTGTTTTTTTTTGTTTTTTTGGTTCCCAAAAAAAGGGTTTTTTTTAAATTTTTATATTTTTTTTGGTTGCCAAAAACAAGGCTTTTTTTGTTTTTTTTTGTTTTTTTGGTTCCCAAAAAAAGGGTTTTTTTTAAATTTTTATATTTTTTTGGTTGCCAAAAACAAGGCTTTTTTTGTTTTTTTTGTTTTTTTGGGTCCCAAAAAAAGGGTTTTTTTTAAATTTTTATATTTTTTTTGGTTGCCAAAAACAAGGCTTTTTTTGTTTTTTTTGTTTTTTTGGGTCCCAAAAAAAGGTTTTTTTTTAAATTTTTATATTTTTTTTGGTTGCCAAAAACAAGGCTTTTTTTTTTTTTTTTGTTTTTTTGGGTCCCCAAAAAAAGGGGTTTTTTTTAAACTTTTTTTGATTTTTTTGTTAGATTTTTGTTTATAATGGGCAACAATTACAAATGTGACATTTCTTTGTGTTGCAACGTGCAACATAAGTAAACAAACAACAAAAAAAAAATACTAGGATCTTTTTAAAGGTGTGACATTCCTAACGAATGGCTCCTTAGGGTCTGGATCCACGCCACAAAGGTGTTCCAAATAGAGAATTCGGTCTCCGCACCACCTCATATAATCCAGGAGGACCTCGTAGGTGAGGTGGGTGTGCCCTGGGTAGAAAAAAACATGACAATTAGTTTTAGGCAAAATGATCCAAACAAGGATTGTAATTAATGTGCCTCAACAAATATGCTTAGGAGTCTATTGGTTGGCTTTTATCAACACTCTGAAGCAAATATGCTAAATTGCTGTTGTAAACCTTAAACTCAAACTTTCACAGCAAATTGTTCAAAAGGTTACATAAGATGGCTTGGAATGTTAGTAGCAGTTCCACCAAAGCTAAGTAAAATGCTTTTCTGCATGTAAACACAAGCAATCATTTTGAAGAATGTAAGGTGTTTTGGGTTCAATTGGTCAACACGATACATGTGCACACATTTATCTCTATCACCATTGGAATCTGTGGAGCGTTCTCTCTCCCTCTTACTGTCTATAGATTGAACCTGACACATAGTAGAGACTCACCCTTAGGAATTTTGAGGGCCAGTTCTGGACGGAGCAGATGTGTCTGCTCCCCTGATCTCCTTTCCGCCATCCCAGCTGTGTTAAGAGAGAAGGAAAAGTTTATCAACAAATGGACTCACGCTAACTGTAGGTTACGCAGTCATGAAAACGCTATGGTGGTGATGCAGATTTGTACAGTGCAAGCGTCATTCTTCTGGGTGAAGCTTGTAGCGTTAAGGATACGTACTCCCTGCTTTTGTGCTGATTGTGTTTTTCTGATGTTTTTGGTGCCTCAGCCCTGCCTGTTCTAAGTGTTGGAAACATATCATTTTGGGAGGGCTGCGGAAAACTAATCAGGTTAGACTTACACTCTCTAGGTTTTTGGGGACAAGAGAAATAACAATCCTCCTTTTTACATGGCCCCTGTACACACCTCTAGGCACCTCCCTCCTGTTGTTTGACCCCACAGCAGGCAGCTTGCTATGGAGGCACATGAGATGAAGCCAAGCACCCTGTGCCTGTTCAGGCACTAGGCTGTGAGCCAGCCTTGCCCCCCTCCCTTCCAATGGTCTCAATGATTAGGAGTGACAGCATCAGGAGGCAATATTGGCATGCTGTCACCTCAGTTAAGGAGGAGGGGGAGTCTGTTCCAGACAAGTATTAGTGCAAAAATTTGGACCGTAAAAAATGGTCCCAGTAAGTCTTAGGGGGAATATGCACACCTATCACTTGGAATACTAATGCATAGAATGCATTCACATAAAGAACCCGCTGCCTTTAGAACAACTTGAAGCCTGAGCGGGGACATACACAGTTAGCATTTCTCCACTTACTAAGTAGACACATTACTGGAAAAGCACACAACTTACCATCATCAGGTTTTTTTGGGGCCCCTGAAGTGGATGGCGTGGCTGGCTCTGGAGAAACTGCACAAAAAGAACACAAATTGTGAACTGGAATGTGGTACATTACCGAGGAAGAGTATTTATGAAAGATTGACAAACACACATTTTCAGTGTTGACTAAATCAGGACATGATTAAATTACAATGTCCCCTAAAAATTTACAAGTACAAAGCACACCATTTCCAATGTAGAGAAACTAACACCAATTTAGAATAGGGTGGCTTGAGATAACTTACAAAAGATAACATGTCCTGTAAAGCTCCCCAAAACCACCTTTCAAACATGAAGGTTAAGCAAGAGTGTTTCATGACCAACCTTCCTGTCACATATAGCAAAACTACACTTGCTTTGACTCCAACTTAGATTATCCTAGATACACATCATCCTAGCACACACAATTCATGTGAGAATCTAATTTTAGGTACTTACAGACTAGTTCAGGGGAGCCTGGAGTGGGGGAGGATGGGGGAGACCCTACATGGGGGGATGGTGTCCCTTCATGGGGGGATGGCGTTGTATCTCCTAGAAACACAAAGACACAAATACAATCCTTGAACAAAAGCTATTTGATAAAGGCACACAGAAAGTAGTCTGGAAACATTGAAGGTAGTAGTTACAGTGGACTGGGTAAGCAGTGGCCCCTCTTCCCCAGTCCTCCACAACAAACATCCTCAATGTCAGCTGCTACAAAACCCCAATGTCAAAATATATATATTACAGCCCTTATATTTACCAGGACACATTGAACACACAAACACATGTAGAATACTTACTTCCCCTTTGAGGAGAGCCCAGGTCCTCATCCGAGTCGGACCAATTGGCCTCTTCTTGGCCAACAGTTTGTTCCTGGCCCGCATCCAGGCGACTTGGCCCTGCCTGAGGCTCCTCTCTTGCTGAAGTTACATCAACCACAAAAGAAAACAAAACAAACAATCATTCCTCCAAGTTCGACCTAATACACAACACACCAGCACATCCACATTACTTACAGGGGGCCTGAGAAGGCTGAGCCTCCACATCCTGATCACTGGTTTCTAAAATAAAAGAAAAACATTATATATTATTTATGGACACAAATAGGCAGTAACCTCTCATCATGCTAGCACCATACTCAATGCCCCTACAATTCAGAACATAGAAGTGCACTTACACCAATGAGATGCATTGACCATGTTTTAAAACAGGAGGGCACCATGCAAATTAAGCGGGCGCCTAAGGCCTCGCACCTACAGGGGCCTTGCGGCCAGTGGCGGAGCACCAACATTTCGAAGGGCGCAGTCAGGGAAATCTCCCAAGTAAAAGATTGCTTTCAATCCTCGGATCAAAAAGTTGCAGCAGTGTGCTGCAGTCCCTTCACTGCGTCTGCCAGGTGTCTGTTGTCCGCTGACACTTACTCCTCCTTCTCTGCCTGGGGATTGGCCGTCTGATCATGTTATCCTAAGATGTGGAGGAATCGGTAGGTGTGTACCTGCACCAGTAGGAAGTGACTGGCCGGTCAACTCACTCTGCTATCATCAGTTGTTGCTCTGGGAGGAGAGCTCCGCCCTGGACCCGGAACATACAGGTAACCAGGCCCAGACTTGATATTTTGCAGGCTGGTCATAGATTTGTTGTGTCCACTATGCAAAGTGGTTGAGTAGCCCCAGGGAAGTTGGAAGAGTCTGAAAATGGTTGGTGGAGGAGGAGGAGAAGAAGGCCCTGGGTGGCTGGGGGACAAGGAGAGGGCCCTGGGGGTTTTCTAGAGGAGGAAAGATCCACAATGACGCCAGAGTCAATTGCCAAGGAAGAGAGTGGAGCTGAGCAAGTCCTGCCTATCTGACATGAAAGCCAAACATGGTGTAGATGGAGCCCTTTGCCCTACACAATGACAGCACCAGAGGTGGAAGGTGAGTGGTAGCGGGTCTTTGACATTATAGAGCATATGGACTCTGTCCATTATTGGTAGTTTTGTTTGGAGTTGTCCTTTAGATGTTTAACTGTGTTGTTTTTGACCCGAGCTGTGAGGGACTGAGGTATGACAGCCCACTATGCTGAGACTTATAGTGCCCTAGAATGTTGAGGACTGAGGAATCCTTAGTCCCTAACAGAGGGCACTACAAGTCTTAGCATAGCAGGCAGTATTTCCTCATTCCCCTACAGAGAGGATTACAAGTCCAAGCAGGTAGCCTTCTGCAGTGGGACTTGTTGTGCCCTTGACTGTGGTGGACTGAGGAAGGGAAGTGTAAGAGGGTCTCTGTAAGCTCAGATGTATGGGGGAGCTTTGGGGAACACAGAGTTCCCTTTTACACCACAGTCCCCAGCTTCCCCCCTCAAATAATGGTTCCCAAACTCTCCTTATATCAGAGTCTTCACACTTCCCTCTTACAGTGTAGTAAGTCTGGAGACTCCGATGTAAAGGGGGCTCTGTAAAATGTGATTAGAGATTAGAAATTTCTAACATTTTTATTTTCTACTTACGATCCACAATTTTCAGCTGCTCAAATGGCTCGCTGCCTCTGATTGCATATTGGAGTGTGGCCGTCCTCCTCCTCCCCTTCTTCACCAAAAGCACAAGAGGGTGCCGTCCGTCCGCTTTGGCTAGAAGCAGAAGAAAAAAAAAAAAACATAAAAAATACGAATGTACATAGTAGTATTAAAGGTTGTGAAGAGACACTTGATGGAGGTAGGAAAGGTAGGAGCGAGAGGGAGGGGGGGGGGGTGTTGGTATTAGTGTTGTTGCATAGCTAAACACATGTCCACCTACCCAAAAAATTGTAACCTATCTGGTCACATGTAATGTATATTTTTACTTACCGGAGATTTGCTCCACAGCCTTTAGCAGGAGCTTGGGTGAGCGCCTTTTGGCATCACTCCAGGCCCGCTGCAGATCCACTATCTCAGGCAGAAACTGAAATCTCCGCTGCAGCCTCATCCGGAGACGACACATCATCTTGTGCTTTTGGTGAAGATGCGTATAAACTTTATCATACCCCCAGAGGAGGAGGAGCTGTGGAAAGAGCAGTGTATGTTTGAGTCCAAGTATGTCCAAAATAGTACAGTCTTCAAATAACATGCTAGGTCGTCTTTGAGATATTGTAGAACAAAGAATTCCATTTCTGGTGATACATATACATCGATGTCCAAATCTACCTCCATGACATAGGTTGCCCCACACTGGTGATTTCCTCTACATGATATAGCCATTTTCTCAATTGGCCTTTCATGACACACCCAGGG